>NC_133450.1:49718624-50942374 GCF_048565385.1 Saimiri boliviensis | reverse complement strand
TTATACTATATGAGGAGTAAATATTATTCTTTAATTGATTACTTATAGTTTCAATTTGTTTACTATGTTTCACTTGATCTTAGCCAAAACGCTGAGAAGTGATTGTTTACAATATTTTTTCATGAAGATATTGTTATTGTATTCACATATGCCTATTCTTGATATTTTGGTTTCTGGCCTTTTAGTTATAGTTACTTATACCTTCATCCTTAAAGCTTATAAAGGAAATGTCCCATATTTACTTCTAGAGCCTTTGTGGTTTTATTTTCAACAGTCAATGTTTTAATCTCTTTGAAAACAATCTTATAAGCAGTAGGGGATATGAATCTACCCATGTTATTTTTCCACAAAATGGATACTCATGTTTCTTTACTGGTTTGAGCATTAATATATGCTCTTTGGAATCTTCTGTTCTTTGTCATTCACCAATCCAGACTCTACTAAACTTTTCCTCACAGTCCTTCTTATAAAAAAACTTTTTTTTTTTTCTTTTTTGCTGTCCTCTGTCAGTCACATTTATTTACATCTTTGGCTTTTCTTTTATTACAACTTATACCCTGCAAATAAAAGAAAGCCCATCTAAGTGATGAAGAGATTATGTATTATATATTAAAAAGTACATAGGTGGAAACGCTTTAAGCTCTAGTTGAATTATGGTTCAGAGATCTCAGTAAGGAAGCACATTATTTCTGCCTCTCCACCCTGAAGTTCACCTGTTAGCTTCATCCTACATCTGGTTCCCCTTGTAGTATACGATGGCTGGTAAGAGTAATGAGTAGTACAGGATTTCTCATTCAAATTTAGTGAATAAAAGGGAAAGAGCTTTTTCCTTTTATGAATAGAAGCCTTTCCATCTTTATAATAGAAATTATTTGCACTGTCTTCTTATTCCCAAATAACAATGGACAAATACAGGTGTTGATGGATGTATATCTGATTTTCCTGAAACAACCAGGAACAATAGGAAAATAATTACCTGCATTGTCTGAGAGTATTGGGGCCCAAGTCTGGAACTGGGAATTTCTGTTTATTTTATTCTGATATCCCTTCTATGGATAAAGCTGGTCTATCCCTAAACACGGAGACTATTTATGAATAGAATGGATATCTTTATAAAGTAGGGATTCTGTTAAAAAAGAAAAAGAAAAGAAAAATGCAAGAGGGTTAGGCAGCTAACTGTGTTCACTACAAACTATTTTTTTGAGAATTCTATCAGGGGCATTCTCTGCTTTCTCTACTTTATCATTTGTGGGTAATCCACTATTCTATCTTTCATAAAATATATCTGTATATGAACTGGTTTTGTTACTCTAATTTCTGTGTGTCCAGAATGGCAGCTAATTACTTGGTAATCTCTAAGATTGTGAATAGCTGATAAAACATATTTCTTTTAATTGTGGAAATGAGAAACTAATCACTTGGTTATGATGTAAAAGTGAAATGAGTTACTGTGTTCACCCACATTTTATGTTATAGTCTATATTATGACACATATATCTTAAGATTTATTTGTTCAATCCAAAGCTATGAATAAAATGGTAAATACTTTTACTACAGGAGAAATATTTACAAGAATATATTTGTTTTTGGAGGAAGAGATACTTCATTAGCTCTCAAGTGAATTTTGTATTTTAGTAATCCGAAATTCAGGTTTGCATATAAATTGAGTGTGTGATGTAATCTCAGAATTCATTGGAAGTAAGAGTCCTTCTTTAACACAGTCTTTGTGAAGCTTTATCTCTTCCTTTCTCATTACTTCCCAGGTATTCTTTTGAAGCTGCTCTATTCTATAGACTTTTGAGGCATTTAGGGGCTGATGGATTGAATTTGTTTGCTCTTACGAGATAAAATTCAAAACATATATATATATATATATATATATTTTTTTTTTTTTCAGGAAAACCTAAAACCTTCATTGAGAAAGAAAGCAGATCTGCTATCCAGGCTCTTCCTTTATCCAGAGGACAAGGACATAAAAGTCATACCCCTGCTGTTATGAAATAAATCAAGTTCCCCTAAAATCTATATGTTGAGGCTCTAACCCTTAAAATGACTATATTTGGACACATGGCCTTTAAAGAGATAATTAAGATTAATTGAGGTCCTAAGAATGGGACCCTAGCCCAATAGGACTGGTGTCCTTATAAGAAGAGGAAGAGACACTGGTGAAATGCCTGCATCAAGAAAAGATGATGTGAGAACACAGCAAGAAGGCAGTCATCTGCAAGCAAAGGAGAAAGCCCACAAAGGGAACGAAACCTACTGACATCTTGAGCTTAGACTTCCAGCCTCCAGAACTGTGAGAAAATAAATTTTTGCTTTTCAGCCTGCTGGTTGCTGATACTTTGTTATAATAGCCCAAAGTATTACATTTGTAAACTTGCTAAAAGTAGGCTATTACATTTGTAAACTTGCTAAAAGCAGACTATTTAAGCAAACTATCTAGTTATATTAGCTAGTGAGAGAGGTTTTTAAAATTGTACTTTAAGTTTTGGGGTACATGTGCAGAATGTGCAGGTTTGTTACATAGGTATACAGGTGCCATGGTGGAGGGGTTTTATCTGCAGGATGTTTTTAGCAGGATGTACTTGGTTGCTTAGCATTTCGTATGTTACAAATAAAAATTAGAATGTATGGATACGTGGGGTATAACTTCCTGGAAAATATTATGCGTGCTTTGCACCTATTTGATTATTAAAGAAAGGTTTATTAATGATATTTTTTATCTTTTGTGTAAGTAATGTGCCAAAACCTATTTATTGTAATAGGAAGAGATGCAGTAAATACTAGACTCTCATCTTAGTTCTCCCTGGGCCTCTCGACGCTAGGCTTTTATATCCTGAAAATGACTAATACATTTCTACTTCATATGAATCTGACTGACAGTTTGATTCTTTGTATCATCTCACTGATAATAAAATTAGGAGTTATATTGTATAGAATATATAAGTGAGTAGGTTATGATTTTTCTATGTATAAGTGAGTAGGTTATAATTTTCTATATAGAAAGAATAAATGCCACTGTTAACTGGTGATGAAGCACAGAACAATGACTTTTCTACATATCTAAGTCAATAAAAGAGTTATATGTGGAAGTTCAACAAAGTAAATATACTCCAGCAATGCACATCAACTTAACTGGTGGGAATATTTGCTGAGGTGGAAATATTTTGATTTTATGGCATAATCGACCATGAATGAATAGTATAATCTACCAACTATGATAAATTATTTTCAGTTTTATTAATCAAATGAATATTGTGTTGGAAGTGAACCTTTAATATTTATATAGTTGCCCACTTCAAGAGCTTCTGATTATATACATCAGAAAAATAAAATTTTTTAAGAATAAAATGTATTAAAAGGAGCCTCCTAAACATCCCACAGTAACATAGCACAAGATCTAACAACCCTAATGTCACAAGTATCCACATAATGTCTCATATATGCTTTCCATTGTCATTTAAAAACAGTCTCTACTTTCTCATCCTTAGTAGACAGAAAATAAGAGCTGTTCACCATTTCAAGCCTCTTCATTTATTTGAAAAAATGCATTCAGTGATAGTGAAATTTACATTTACTTTTAGTAATAAAAAAAGTAAAAGTTATTCCATAATGGCACCAATCCACCTCAGTTGCTGTAAAGTAGTTTTATAAAATACTTTTAGAAAGTATTAGTAGTACTTGCTTTTAAAAGTTATTCTGTTCACAGAGATTTTGAGAATACTTTAGTAAAATATACAAAGTGATTACCTGTATGTTAAAAGAACAATCTTGGATGGAAGAAACAATTTAATGTATGAATTTGTTGTTAAGGATTTCTATCTTGCCCGTATCTCGATCTTAACTACCGTACCTGTATTAATCCATTTTCCTGCTGCTAATTAAAATTTACCCACAACTGGGCAATTTATACAGGAAAGAGGTTTAATGGACTTACAGTCCCATGTGGCTGGGGATGCCTCACAAATGTGTTGGAAGGTTAAAGGTAAATCTCACATGGCAGCAGACAAGAGAAGAGAGCTTGTACAGGAAACGTCCGCTTTATAAAATCATCAGATTTCATGAAACTTATTCACTATCATCAGAATAGCACAGGAAAAACCTGCCCCCACGATTCAATTACCTCCCACTGAGTCCCTCACACAACATGTGTCAATTCAAGATGAGATTTGGGTGGGGATACAGCCAAACCATATCATTCTACCCCTGGCCCCTCTGAAATCTTATGTTCACACACTTCAAAACCAATCATGCCTTTTCAACGGTCTTCCAAATTCTTAACTCATTTCAGCATTAACTCAAAAGTCCACAGTCCAAAATTTCATCTGAGACAAGGCAAGTCCCTTCCACCTATGAGCCAGTAAAATCAGAAGCAAGTTAGTTACTTCCTAGATATAATGGTGGTACAGGCACTGGGTAAATACAGCTTTCCCAAATGGGAAAATTTGGCCAAATAAAGGAGCTAAAGGCCCCTTGAAAGCCTAAAATCCAGCAGGGTAGTCAAATATTAAAGGTCTAGAATTATCTCTTTTGACTCCTTGTCTCACATTCGAGTCACACTGATGCAACAGGAGGGTTCCCATGGTCTCGAGTGGCTCCACACCTCTCTCTTTGCAGGGTACAGTCTCCCTTCCAGCTGCTTTCATGGGCTGGCATTGAGTGTCTGCAGCTTTTCCAGGCACACAGTGCAAGCAGTCAGTGTGCACCTACCTATCTGGGATCTGTAGGACAATAGCACTCTTCTTACATCTCCACTATGCAGTGCCCCAGTGGGGACTCTGTGTTGGGCACACACCTCACATCTCCCTTTTGCACTGTGCTAGCAGAGGTTCTCCATGAGCACTCTGCTCCTGCAACAAACTCTGCCTGGACATTCAGGTGTTTCCGCACATTCTCTGAAATCTAGGCAGAGGTTCCCAAATCAATTCTTGACTTATGTGTACCTGCAGTTCCAATATGTGAAAGCTGGCAAGGCTTGGGGCTCTCACCCTTGGAAGCCAGGGCCTGAGCTCTACCTTGGCCCCATTTACTCATGGCCAGAGCTGCTGGGATGCAGGGCACCAAGTCCCTAGACTGCACACAGCAGAGGGACACTGAGCCTGGCTTATGAAGCCATTTTCTCCTCTAAAACCTTCAGGCCTATGATGAGAAGGGCTGCCATAAGGGTCTCTGACATGGCCTGGAGACATTTCCCCATTGTCTTGGTGACTAACATTCAGCTTCTTGTTACTTATGGAAATTTCCACAGCCAGCTTGAATTTCTCCTCAGAAAATGGGATTTTCTTTTCTATCGCATTGTCAGGCTGCAAATTTTCCAAACTTTTATGCTCTGTTTCCCTTTTAAAACTAAATGCCTTTAACATTCAAGTCATCTCTTTTTTTTTTTTTTTTTTTTCATGATGGAGTCTTGCTCTGTCACCCAGGCTGGAGTGCAGTGGTACGATCTTGGCTCATTGTAACCACCACCTCCTGGCTTCAAGCAATTATCTTGTCTCAGCTTCTCAGGTAGATGGGACTACAGGTACATGCTACCATGCCGAGCTAACAAGTCACCTTTTAAATGCTTTTTGCTTAGAAATTTATTTCACCAGATACCCTAAATTATTTCTTCCACCAGATACCCTAAATTATCACCCTCAAGTTCAAAGTTCTACAAATCTCCAGGGTAGGGGCAAAATGCTGCCAGTCTCTTTGCTAAGATATAACAAGA
Source organism: Saimiri boliviensis (assembly GCF_048565385.1). Lineage (NCBI taxonomy): Eukaryota > Metazoa > Chordata > Mammalia > Primates > Cebidae > Saimiri > Saimiri boliviensis. Next base: position 50,936,661 of record NC_133450.1, on the reverse strand, counting down.
GTCACCTTTGCTCCAGTTCCCAACAAATTTCTCATCTACATCTGAGACCACTTCAGACTGGATTATATTGTCCATATAACTATCAGCATTTTGGTCAAAGCCATTCAATAGGTCTCTAGGGAGTTCAAAATTTTCCCACATTTTCCTATTGTCTTCTGAACCCTCCAGAGTGTTCTAACCTCTGTTACCCAGTTCCAAAGTTGCTTCTACATTTTCAGGTATGTTTAGAGAAGCACCCCACTCCACTCCTGGTAACAATTTGCTGTATTAGTCTGTTTTCATGCTGCTGATAAAGACATACCCAAGACTGGGCAATTTACAAAAGAAAGAAGTTTAATGGTCTTAAAGTTCCACATGGGTAAGGAGACCTCACAATCATGGTGGAAAGTGAATGGCATGCCTCACATGGCAACAGACAAGAAAAAAACCTTGTGCAGGGAAACCTCCTTTCAAAACACCATCAGATTGCATGAGACTTTTTCATTATTATGAAAACAAGATGGGAAGGATCTGCTCCCATGATTCAATTATATCCCACCCAGATCCCTCCCACAACACATGGGAATTTAAGATGAGATTTAGGTAGGGACACAGCCAATCCATATCACTGGCTGACCACAGAGATGTAAAATTCTTAAACATTATCATTGAAAAGTAATTCCACAACTCTCCTTGGAACTGTATACGATGTTCTTTACATTCATCATATCCTCTTTATGCTAAACTAAAATATTTAGCTGAAATTTATAACTGTTTCTAGTCCCTCTTTCTTTCCCTCTGTTAATTTTCTGCTATACCCTGCAGAGTTGGTATATTATCTACCTTTTTCATTTAATTTTACTATTTTGTGAACAAAAATGTCAGAAGATGAAGTATCTTAAGTCAAAGGTTTTCTTTCTTTCTTTTTTTTAATGACGAAAAATTTTAAACACTGTTGGAGGCCAATGAAAGAGATTATTTTCATTGTGAGAGACATTTTAGCATGAGTCAAACCACATGACAGTCAACATTGTTCTCTGATTAATGTACAGGTACAATGAATTTCAGTTATAGGAGAATTTCTCTTCTTTTGCTTTATTTGTTCTCTCAATTTTTGCACTCTCATTTTTATTTTTTTGTAAAGAGTTTCTAGTAATGACTATGTGTTAGTTTTAAGAACACAGACTTTGTCAAAGAAAATGATCTCTTTAAAATATTTGCACTAATGGAAAAACATGTAAACCACCCAGTTTTATTTTATTGGACCCCAACTTAGTTTGTGTGTATGAGTATGTGTGGGAATTTATCTGATATCAACCATAATCTGTAAAGTCAGCATGAAACAACATTCTGGCCTGAAACATAAAAATATATGTTACTCCTACGAAAGCCAGTCTGTATTTTAATTGCTTTTTCCTAAAAGTGGAATCATGTATAAGTTAAAAATAAATTGAAATGAAAGGGAAAAAATGATTTTGCAATTAGCTTGCCATGTGAATTTCATCACACTGATAGTCTTTATAGATCTAAATTTCTATATCTGTAAAATAAAGAAGGTTGATTTTACATGGTTTCAAATATATATCATTTTTGACAGTCCTAGAAGTTGCACATAATTTCTGTTCTAGTCTACTGCAAAGGAATAGCAGCAGGTGAAAATTATAATGTTTGACCCTGAAGATTATTATGTAATATGTGTAAGGGTCATAATGTATACGATTCCACTTTTAGGGGCTAAGAACATAAAATTTTTTTTTCCAAAATGTATAAACACAAAATCATTTTTGTGTTAAAAATGTATTGTGAGAGAATCTTTTGAATCAAAGTGATTATGTATTGTGGAAGATACAGGTCATATCGCATGGTGTCTTGCCTCCAGGATCTTATCACTTAGTAAGTGAAATAAAACAATTACACAGATAACTGCCAGTAGGCAGCACAAATATCTTAAGTGATGGATAGAGAGAGAGGTAAGAAGGGTCCAACCAAATGCTAAAATGTTAATAAAGCCCAGATCACAAGCAGTGGTGATCAAATGAAATGAATAGGCTTAGGAGAAATCCATGAAAGAAATAAATCTGTATCCCTGGAATCTTTCCATTTTAGGAACATATTACATTTGAATCTCTTAGGGATGTGTGGTTCCCCTTCCTTTTAAAATAGTTACAGTGTTATTTTCATTAAAGTCTTGGGTTTTGTCAATCATAGCAGACAATAGCAGCATTTTATGTCTTGTGAAGAATTGTATGCATAATTCTGGAAACAAGACACAAGGAAAGAGGCTCTCTAAGCTGTTAGAAACAAAGGATTTTTAAAATCTTTCTTCTCTCTCATCTCCATTAAGGTTGTCTTTTCTACTTTAAAGCTATAGGAAATATTCTGAATACTAATGTGACAGAACCAGATGTATTCCCCAAATACCATATTTGCTTAATGATAAATTCCTAGTCCTTACCTTTAAGGAGATTTGACAATTCAGTTTGTCCTTTAGCCTTAGGGTAGTCAGGAAAGTTAGGCACAATGTTTTAATGCTCATTCCTCCTCTTTTGCTGTTAGCTATCATTAATCCCTAATGCCTGGAACTGCATAAATTTCTTCTACAAAGGAAGCCCACAGGTCGTTTTTATTTGGAGTACTTTTTTTTTTTTATATGCACCACAATATATTCCGTTATGTATTACCTCGTATGAATGCAAAACTGTTTTATATGCAGATTTAAGGTAATGAGCACTCAAGTTTAAAAAACGGTTCTGGTATCCTGTAGCTTCTCAATAATAATATACTCTTACATTCCAACAGAGAAGGATGGATTATGGGTTTTTCAATTTGCATCAGGCATATTAATTGCAGAGTAGGGCTTCCACATAAAATATCAATGTACTGGAACAAACTGTTAATGTACCAGAATATGAACACTTACATTCATTTCTGGAGCTTTAAAAGGAATCATTTCTTCCCACCCCCCACTTTTTTTTATCTATACCTCTGGAGATGGTACAGTTTTTTAGTCAGTTAATGAGAACTATGTAACCACCATTTCTCCAAAAATCTCTAATTAGATTAAGTGCATTAGGGCTATTTTAGTCATTTCTGCTGGGGAACAATACAACAAGGCATTAGGGAAAGAGAATAATTTAGAAGGTTTGAAAGAAACTTATTTTAGAGCTGCTTTTAAGAAACATGACATGGAAGATCAACTTTATGTCCTAGTTGGAGGCAGGGAAGCATACTCAACTTTTATTTGGATTATATTTCTCAACTGTGAAGAGAATACCTAAACTAGCAAAAGTTTAATTGAAAGTTTTATAAGTAATTTTCAGCTGATGTTTTGCACTGTAGGTTTGATTGTAGAGAACTGTGTATTATGGTATTTTATTTCATGGAAGTACTTGAATTATATATTCTTTTGTAAGCATAAAACTGTGAATGTCCATATTTTTGTAAAACATAATAATAAATGAAAACTCTTGTGTTTTAATTTGTCTAATACATTTGGTAACTAATATAAATTACAGATATATTGGCTAGACTAGAATATAGATTAAAATATTTTAAAATATGTTCTCTTTTTTCTTTTTGGACATTTCTTATTTTTCAAAAACTAAAGCAAGAGGAAGAAACAAAGTTGATATTTAAACACAGCTACAGTTTTTTCCTGAAGCTTGTACTTAATATGCAAATGCTGAGTACTTGGTAAATATTCATTAAGTAAATATCACACCTTTCACATTTATATTTCACTTTACATTTTTGATACTTCATAAAATTTTTGATTTTTAAAAATCTTCTAACAAATATATAATGGGGGCCCGCTTTTCAAATGCATTCTGAAAAAGACAATATTTAAGTTTTCATGCCACAGCTGTAAGTAACGAATTATCTCACTGGGGAAGAGAAAAAAATGCTACCCACATAATCCAACAGGAGACTTGATTCATTTTGTGTCTGGAACAGTCAGTTCAATGTTACAAACTGAAATGAGTTTCCTTGTCAATCTTCAGGTGAAAAAAGTAGTGAGAATGCCCTGCTTTAAAAAAAAAAATCAATGGAAACTTTATTTTGTTCGTCTTCCTTAAGAAATAATATGTGTTTGTGTGGGTGTGGGTGTGTTTTATTTTTCAGTGTTAGTTTTGACCTCATTATTATGCTGTTATAAGGCTAACTATGTCATGGGTCAAAATGAAGTCAAAATAGACTTTTCTCAACATTAAAGCACAACCTAATTTATGATAAAAGTAATTTCCATACTGGTTTAAAGAAATAGCCCTGGGCAACATGAATCTTTCTTTGCTGTCGCATGCTGGCTGAAAACAGGAGTAGATATACAGTCGATGAAAGAACAGAGAAAATCACTAGAACTATACACTCTGCATTTGCTGGGGTCTCACTTTTAGAGAAATGCTGAAAGTGTGTTATTTTAGTTTTGTATTACATTTAGTAGGTGTATTTTAAACTCAAAGAATTTGATTTCCAGTAAGAAGCCCAAATAAAGTGTTGCAATTGTTTTATTTAAGGTCAGTTCTTTCAATAAACACCTTTTATTTCCAGATGTGTTTTCCCTCTTGTTTGAAATGCCGAATAACACAAGATGCTGCTTGTTTTGTGTGCTTTTTTTGTGCTGCATACATAGATAGAAAATAGGTTCAAGTACCTCATTTGAAAATCTTTCACTTAATTTCACTAATTGAAATGATGACATCATGTTTTCAGAATTTGCCTTTCTTGGTAAACATCACTAACAAAAGGTTAATGTTTATGAAGGACACTTTAAATTTTAATCTGATGCATACAATAATTTCAATTTTTACATGCTTTTACTAAATTAAGTTAAAACTACTTTGAGGTTATAAGGGATAGTTTTAGAGGTAATGATTAAAGGCACCTGGCCCTCCTCCTGATGCGTCTACCTTCTGTATCCTCTGATAAAAATCAAATGAAAATTAATCTCAGGTTCTAAGTGGTGTTAACTGTATTCAGGAATCTTATGATGTCCTTTACTACCTTTGAAGCATTACCTGATGACATAACTACAATTTCAGCATAGCTGTTGATTTTTGATTGTAGGTTTTATTTTATTTTTTATTTTTACATTCTGGTGGGGAGGCGGATTTAATCTCTTAAACTTTGTTGGCAAATTACATTGATGAATGCGTTCTGACAGGAAGCTTTACTGAAATGAAAAGGAGTTGTGTGTAAGGGTGGGAATAACTATTCTAAGAGCTTTTTCATGGTTCTCGTTGCCAGGGAAACCACTGCTTTGTCTGTACGTGTTTGGAATGGCTGCCTCATTAGAACTCAGGCTCCTAGACATTTTGTGATATTGATAAAATAAAATGAATGAACCTATTTTAGTTGATTAACTTTAAATTAATAAAAATAGCATATTTAAAAGACAGATGCTTAAAAGCTAAACATATAGAATTATGGGGAAACAATGAAGTTAATACTGATTAGGCCTATTCAGCCACTTGTGTGACTGAAAGAATATTTTTATTTTTTACTTTGCCTTTTTACATATTTATGGTGAGTCAGCAAATGGACTATTATATGTTAATGCTACCCAGTAAACCTGGATAAGTTAGATCCTGATTTTTGCAAAATATGAAGATATTTCTCTTATTAATTCATTGTTTTCCTTGCCATGACTGGCCTGTATCATGGCTACAATATTATCAAAACAGATTTACTGGCTCGTGGGGACACAAAAGGTAGTGAAAACTTAGATAGGAAACCCATCTCTGAGTAGTTTCACTTTTCTTGCAAGAACAAAAGAGGTAGCATACTAAGAAATTATATGAATCAATATTAACAACAAAGAAGATAATATAAATTATATTATTGCTCTAAATTTAAAATATTTTTAAGAATATAAGAAACAGGCACAGATAGAAATATCTCAAGTTCAAGGAGCTGAAACTCACTCTCAATATAGTACTACTTCTTTCTTTTTTTACTATAAGCCAAATTTCATTTAGAAATTTATTGACATTTAAAATGTTTCTTCTTAACTCATGACAAAGAAATGAGATCTATTTATAATTTTTTTCTTCCAACAACAGAATTTCTCTAAATTTCTTGTTCTGTCATTCTACATAAATATACTCAAAGTACTAGAATCTTATATATTATTATTTAACACTTTTTCCTAAAGTAACAAAGAAAAGCAAAAGCCAAAAATCTTTTTAAAAAATCTATGTCATTCCAATAAGTTAGCTTCAAAAATTGGCAATATTTATTTTTTATTTGTAGTGCTACTTTAGGGAAAGACATGTCAAAATGATATGTTGGACTTTGCAAGTCCTGTTTTGGTTAGAAATGTCAAAAACTTAAATTTACATATGTTAAAACTTAACATGGCCATTAGACATTCAAGAGAAGATATTTATAAGTGATATTTTATCAATGTAGGATTCATGGGATGTGGATTTGAGTACGGAATAAGAGGAAGGTTGGAATGAAGTCTGGGTTTAACGTAACTCATAGGCTGGCATAGTAATCGTGTGGAAAACAGTCTGGTTCATTGAGATGAGACTACCAAAGCAGTGGTTGTCAACCTTGCCTACACGTAAGCATCATCTGGAGAACTTTAAAAAAAATACAAATTCCTGTGTTTCAACCTCAGAGAGTCCTATTTAATTGAAATGGGTTTGGGTCTATAATGGTATTTAAAAATGGCTCTCCTGGTGATTCTAATATTTCCTATTATACCACATTTGGATACTCTTATACTAAAACTCATTCTTGTGCTTAAACCTTGCCTGGACCTTATGGGTACCTGAAATATTTTTAAAATATCAATCTCTGGGTACCCCAAGTCAATTAAATCCACATTTTGGAAAGTCGGTCTCAGAATTTTATTTTAACTTGTATTTTTTTTTTTTGAGACAGAGTCTCATTCTCCCTCTGTTGCCCAGGCTAGAGTGCAGTGGTCTGATCTTGGCTCACTGTAACCTCTGCCTCCTGGGTTCAAGTGATTCGACTGCCTCAGCCTCCCTAATAGCTGGGATTAGGGGCATGCACCACCATGCCTGACTAAATTACATATTTTTAGTAGAGACAGGGTTTCACCATGTTGTCCAAGCTGCTCTCCAACTATTGATTTCAGTTTTTCTGAATGCCTCAGCCTCCCAAAGATGCTGGGATTGCAAATGTGAACCACCATGCCCAGCAGAGTCTCAGAATTTTAAATTTCTTCAAGTGATTCTTAAGAAAGTCAGGACTGGGGAATCATGATACTAAAGAAAGAATAGTTCAGCTGGAGAAGCTGCTGTTTGACAGAAACATGGAATTTGAGGTGGATCTGGAACACTATTCCTTAAGAACTTAGTAGGTTATTAGATATGAACTGATGTTATAGAGCAAAAGTCTAGATAATAACATACAGAATACAGAAACATAATGTGTAATAATGGAACACTGCAAGAGGAGGGAGCCATGAGAGTGCTTACAAAGAAGGAGGAAAAAAGAGGGAAGAACAGAAGGTTGGGAAACAGTGGCCTTTGAGAGGAGGGAAGGAGAAAATGAATCAGAACTAAAAATTGAGAAACATGTAGAAAGTGATTTAGAAAGAACGATATTATAGAGAGCAAGGTTTTTAAATAAAAGTTAAGACTCAGTATGAAAAAATAATAGAAAAAACTAAAAATAGTTAACTGGACTTGGAATTCAAGGGAGATATTAGTGCCCTTCAAAAAAATTGTTTTAGGGGAGAAGCAGAAGTAGAAAGTATTTGGAGTGCATCAGTGAGGAAAGAACAACCATTGTCTGAATTACTAGAACAGTGGTTTCCAAATATGGCTATATATAAGAATCACATGGGAAGTGTAAAAAAAAATGATGCCTGTCACTGTACCCTAGACCTATGTAATCAGAATTTCTTGAGGAGGGAAAAGGACATCAGTATGGCTCAAAAGCTCCCAAGGTGACTCTAATGTGCAGCCAGATTTGAAAAACATTTCATAGAATATTCTTTTCAGAAACTTGACTGAAAATGAAAGGAGAGGATTTAGGGTAGTTTCTACTTGGACATGGAAATTGTGAGAGAAAAATAAGACTTGATTATAAGAATTATAACAGAGCCACTGTGTCTGAACATTAGCTGAAAATACTTGAGATCAGAATTCAGGTTATGGAAGAAATGGAAGTATAGAAATCAGTCATTGGTGGAAAAATCCCACCTGAAAAGAGAATGGTGAAAAGCTCATCCTGTGTGCCTGTAGAAAGAGATGTGAAAATAAGTAAAATTCTAATTTGGTTGCTTTTCTTTGTTATCTGTTATATAAAGAGATAAGGACAGGATGCTGAGGGAATCTTGCTAATAGCCAAAATTTCCTTTATGATTATATTCACTCTCACATTTGTAGTGATGGAAATGTGAGGTACTTGAAGTGATTGATATCAATTTGGAATAGTTTATGTGGGAAATGGAAAAGATGACTGATAAAGATCCTGTTTAACTAGTTCAGATGGCAAGATGAGATTTAGAGTGTCATAATCTACACAAATCTGTGGTTTCCTCCAATGTCATTCTGATATCAAGATACAGAAGGAGAAAAAGAAAATTATACAGTGATCCAGTACTTGTGATTATCATGGAAGATATGACAAACAAAGAGATTTAAACACTGAGAGTGAGGGCAGGAAACTGTTGTTTAAAATGCTCCATCATTTGCTTAGATGAAAGAAAAACTATGAGGGGAGCTTATAAACTGAGATAAAAAAGGAAGAATCTGAATCTTTCAATAGTACCCAAAAAACAGATAGATACAGAAAAACAATCTTCCTTTGGTATTTGTGAATAAATGGTTCCAGGACCCCCTCAGATATCAAAATATGCAGATCCTGAAGTCCCTGATAAAAAATGGTATAGTATTTACATATAACCTGTGCATATCCTGCTATGTAATTTAAATAACCTCTAGATTGCTTATAATACCTAATACGATATAAATGCCCTGAATAGTTGTTATACTGTATTTTTTGTATTATTTGTATTGTTGTATTGCTATCTTTATTGTTTTGTTTTGTTTTTTTTTCTCAAATATTTTTCATCTGTGTCTCTTTGAGTCTATGGATGTAGAATCTACAGATAGGAAAGGCCCACTGTAGCAAAGATGTGAGCAGGTAAAATAACAAATTAATTTTACTAACACTCTTTTAGAGATTAAAGTTCTAAATTTGAAAGAGTCTGGGAGAAAGAGCAGTCCAAGAATGTCCAGGAACACTATAAGCCAAGATAATGGATCTAGGATGTAAAGTATGAGAGTATTAATTTTCATTAATACATTTAAACCAAAGAATTTAGCAGTTATATTACTGTATGCTTATCAACCTAGATATTATTCATAATAAAAACACAATTTAATGTGAAAAGAAATAGTAAATGATCAATGAGTGAAGCAGTGGGGGAAAGAGAGAGAGGAGACAGGAGAATCTGAATAATCTGGGTTCACGATGTTTCAGCTTCTGATAGCACCACTGCTTCCTGCAATGGATTATACACTACCACTAGAAATATCAAAAATTGGGCCTGGCACAGTGGCTCAAGCCTGTAATCCCAGCAGTTTGGGAGGCCGAGGCAGGTGGATCATGAGGTCAAGAGATCGAGACCATCCTGGTCAACATGGTGAAACCCTGTCTCTACTAAAAATACAAAAAAATAAAAAAAAATAAAAAATTAGCTGGGCATGGTGGCACATGCCTGTAATCCCAGCTACTCAGGAGGCTGAGGCAAGAGAACTGCCTGAACCCAGGAGGCGGAGGTTGCGGTGAGCCGAGATGGCGCCATTGCACTCCAGCCTGGGTAACAAGAGCGAAACTCCACCTCAAAAAAAAAAAAAAAAAAAAGAAAGAAAGAAATATCAAAAATCACTGGAAGAAGCCATCTTTGTTCAGATTTATCTTTTTGAATTTAGAAACATCCATAAAATGCCATTTTTCTCATGGAATGACAGTAACTCAAAGAAACTCTGAATTTCTATCTCAAAACTACTTTAGGTTTCTAGAAATAAGAAAAGCTTTTTTCTTTTTCACATATGTATGACTTTTACTGGTGGGAGTTTAGGGGGCTTGATTAAGTAGGAGGTATTGATAATATTTCTTAAGGTATTAGAGCAATATGAATTTCACATGATTTAGAAATATCCATAGTTTTATTTTATATTTTATTTTATTTTTGAGTCAGAGTCTTTCTCTGTCCCCCTGGCTGGAGTGCAATGGCACAATCTCAGCTCACTGCATACTCTGCCTCCTGGGTTCAAGCAATTCTCCTGCCTCAGCCTCCCAAGTAGTTGGGACTACAGGTGCATACCACTGCACCCGGCTAATTTTTGTATTTTTTAAAGAAACGGGGTTTCACCATCTTGGCTAGGCTAGTCTCGACCTCCTGATCTCAGGTGATCTGCCTGCCTTGGCCTCCCAAACTGCTGGGATTACAGGTGTGAGGTAGCACGTGCAGCCAGTAGTTTTATAAAACATGGATTTAAGGCAGAATTTAGAAACAGAAAATAGGAAAACCATTTTATTAATCACAGTGTAGGGGATAAAGACCTAGATAAAATTTTTGAAAGCAAAGTGGATAAGAGAAAAATGCAAGAGTTTAGAGTGATAATTGAAAAGCCTTGATGATAGGTTATCTTCTATAGACAAGAATAAAGAGAAAAATATGATTTCAAAATACCACAAACAATGTACAGATTTGTATAATAGGTTGTTGTATATAATAGTTAAAAGAAAATAATGATTTGAGATGGGAAGAAATCACTTTTAGTTAAGATATAATGATTATGAATTTAATGGCTGGACATTTATGTGGTTTTTAATAGTCAATGCAATTCCAATGTGGCACTGCAATATACGGAAAATGCCAGTACTGGAGCTGTTGCATGTCATTCATGCAGGCATGGACATTCAAATCTTAAAAATGGATGCTATATCTCAAAAGGTAATTATAAATGATGACAGTAAGAGAATGCTGAACCATGGTATTAAGGGAACACAGAGCATAATGTGAGGAGAGAACATAGCCTTGGAAATCAGACTGACTTGTGTTTGTATTGTGGTTTCAGGACTTACTATGTTACTTTGGGCTTTCCTCATAAAGGGACAACTTCATTGTCTTCTTATAAATTAGAAATACTAACTTCCTAATAGAATTGTGGAAGTCTGTGTGTGTATTTGTACACATATAGAATATAAATAGTTATTAAATAAATATTTCTACTTTATGGTAGATTGTAAATACAAACTAAATCAAAAGTTACATCGAAGTAGTCAGTAAGATTTTAAGGTATAAGAAAATTTAAGTATTTTAAAAACCAAGAGAGAGAGGGTTTTAATGACAGTGGCTGGTCAATAGTTTCAAAAACCACTAAGAAAAATTGTTCCCAGAAGATATGAGAATGAGTCTATGCCTTACAATAAGCCTAGGATCATATTTCTCAATTTATTACTGTCAAAATTGAAACAAAGTATGTCTATGCATATCATCTTAGTTGTCTTATGTAAAAGAGAAAAGGAAGCAAATGTTTTCCAAATGTTTTTTGGAAATGTGTATTGTCTCTCTCCCCACTCTTCCCTCTCTCTCCTCTCTCTTCTCTTTTCTACCCTTCTTTCTCTCCTCCCACTGTATTCTCCACATTTTCTAGAACTACCAGTTTTACAACAGAGAAGGTGGGTGCAATTGAAGATTTATTAGAATCTTTACAAACGACATTGGTAGTGAGAAAATTAATATATGGGATTCCTAATGCTGACCCAATTACATTTGTGTTTTTGGCATAGCAAGATGTATTGATTGATCAATTCCATGTGTATGGTGGATATGCTAGCCTTGTCTCACAGGAAGGCAAAAGTGCAACCCAGTATATTAAAGCATGTGGACTAAGTTTTAATACTTATTCAAAAATAATAAGCATCTCAAGAGAAAAATAATTGCATAACTCTTCATCTTTTGTGATTTGATACATAAATGATCATAGAATTTGTAGAAAATGATTGGTTTTATGTATCTTATTGATAAATGTCCCCAAACGTTTATAATGAGTTGGCTATGTTCTTGTCTCTCCACCTTCAGAAGAACTGGTTATTATGATTATTTTTAATGAGGGTGGTAATTACAAAATCGAGCAGAATAAAATTAAAGAGAAACTGAAAAGTAGAAATTCCCTGCCAGGAAAGAATTCCATTTGCATGAGTACAAAGTTCTTTGCCATTCTTACTTAGCTGAAGTGTATTTCTAGTTGTGTTAGTAGATTTGTATCACTATGAAAATAGCCACTTCCTAGTTCCTCATTTCTCATATAAAAACAATATTCACTAGGAGTAAATTTCTTCCCTAGAATCAATTTCTGAATATTCACAAGGTGAAACTTGTGTTCACCTCTTTTCCAACAGAGATTCTATGAACTGTAATTGGATAACTATGTCAAAGCTCAAATCTCAGCACATATCACTTTAAAATGATATAATGTAAAAATACCCAAAATGTGTGTACACATCTGGGTGTATGTGTCATTGTGATGTGGAAATTATGTGCATAGATAAATATCTAAAATAATATTTATATTGATAGCATTAACTTCCAATAATTACCAATAAGATCATGTCTTCAGTGGAGAGTAATACATATCAAATATTTAAATCTTTAATTTTTTATTTTTATATCTAATTATTTCTACTATGATCTCTGTTTTTTTAATCAGAGAAGTTACTAAAAATATAAGTAAATAATAATACATTTGAATTTTCATGTGCATGATAACATTTAAATTTTGCCAACTTTATACATTTCTCAGCTGGACTTACATTAAATCTCTGTTTTTGTTTTTAACCTGGAATAAATTCTCTAAGAAACATTATTTATAATACAAACACTTTAAATTACCTAAATGTCTACTACAAAAATAAGTGGTGATGTGTTTGTTATAAATACACTGAAAACCATAAAACATAATGATAAAGTTCTATATACATTGACATGGAAGGAATAAATTCACAAATTGTTTTATTGAATGAAAATCATCCTACTTCTGTAAATAAAAATATGTAACTGCAGAGCTGCAACGTTATGCAACTCAAGCAAGTACATAATTCAGTAGTGCTATTAGGTATGCATTATAGATAATTCAGCATACAAATATACAGTGAAGAGAAACAATGTTTTAAAAATATATATATGCTTATATATATGTAGAAAAAGTTATGATAGTAAATACTGCAAATTACCAACAATAATATCCCTTAAGAAGTAGGTGTGGGGTTAATTTTGCTTTTCAATTTGCATTACACCCTTTTGTATTGAAGTTTAAAATTAGATTTGCATTACATTTTTTTCTTTAAAACGTAACTATAATTGGAAACCTAGTTTCTGAATTGTACGTTCTGCTTAACTTATATTCTTTCTCTTTAATGGTCAGTTTCTTCACTGACATCACAAAAAATACTAGAGATTTACCAATTAAAGAAACAAAAAACTAAAAATAAAGAAAATAAAGAAGTAAGCAATTTAGAACCAAACCTTCTCTTAGTGTCATCACTCTTTATTCCAGGCCTTGAAAGGAAATGGCATAGACTGTCCTTGTCTCTTCTCCCAAACATGCTTGGTTTATTCATTAATCAACTTCCAACTTTGCAATGGGCCAGAAGGATAGCCTTTACTTTGCATGCCTTCTAAAATAGTAGCCTGATTCAGGTATTTATCATCTTGAATTATAGCTAGTAACTTACTTATTCATGGGTTTCCTTGCCTCTAATTTATACCTTTGCAGTCATCACCACATATTGCCATAGGGTTATCTTCCTAATGCAGAGATCAAATCAAGTTGTCATACTTAAAATATTTTTGGCTCTATCATCCATAGGGTAAGTTTCAGATATCTAGACATAACATCATGACCTTTCATGTCCTATTGCCAGATTGCTCTTTCAGCATCACTTCAAACTTCACTTCTTTTTTTTTTAACTTTTAAGTTAAATACAGGAGCATATTTGTTACACAGGTACATTTGTGTCATGGAGGTGTGTTGTACATATTATTTAATCTCTCAGGTATTAAGACTAGTACTCATTCATTATTTTTCCTGATCCTGTCCCTCCTCCCACCCTCTTCCCTCTGAAAGGCCCCAGTGTGTGTTGTTCCCAACTATGTGTCCATGAGTTCTTATCATTTAGCTCTCACTTAACAGTAAGAACTCCAAACATCTATAAATATATCATTTAATGCCTTTAAGTCTTGACATCTCTTATTCTTCTCATCTTTCAAAGCCTACCACAAATATCATATTTATATCTGACAATGGAAAGAAATATTCCCGCTTTCCTAAGGCACTTTGCTTTACTTATATTACACATATTATTTTATCTATACTAACTTTAGTTAGCTTTCATTTATCTCACTCACCACTAAATAATTTATAACTTGAAATCAGGACCCAACTTTCATTGATCTCTAAACTAGAGTTCTTAACTGAATTCAATACATGTTTTCCTTGCTTTTAACCAAATATGTTTGGAATCCCTGTATTCACACACTTATGAGGAAATACTATTGAAAAAGTGCTATCCATTAATATGGCTATGGAAAAAAGTAAATATCACCTTAGTTCTATTCTAAGATAAGAAAAAGTCTTGGGAAAACTGGCTAGCCATGTGCAGAAAGCAGAAACTGGACCCCTTCCTGACATCTTACACTAAAATTAACTCCAGATGGATTAAAGACTTAAACATAAGACCTAACACCATAAAAACTCTAGAAGAAAATCTAGACAAAACCATTCAGGACATAGGCATAGGGAAGGACTTCATGACTAAAACACCAAAAGCATTAGCAACAAAAGCCAAAATAGACAAATGGGATCTAATTAAACTCCAGAGCTTCTCTACAGCAAAAGAAACAATCATTCGAGTGAACTGGCAGTCAACAGAATGGGAAATTTTTTTTTGCAATCTACGTACCTAACAAAGAGCTAATATCCAGGATCTACAAATAACTTAAACAGATTTACAAGAAAAAAAAAACTCATTCAAAAGTGGGAGAAGGATATGGACAGACACTTTTCAAAAAAGACATATATGAGGCCAACAAACATATGAAAAAATGTTCATCATGAACGGTCATTAGAGAACTGCAAATCAAAACTACATTGAGATACCACCTCATGCCAGTTATAATGGTAATCATTAAAAAATCTGGAGACAACAAATGCTGGAGATGATGTGGAGAAATAGGAACACTTTTACACTGTTGGTGGAAGTGTAAATTAGTTCAACCATTGTGGAAGACAGTGTGGTGATTCCTCAAGGACCTAGAAATAGAAATTCCATTTGACCCAGCCATCCCATTACTGGGTATATATCCAAAGGATTATAAATTGTTCTATTATAAGGACACATGCACAAGAATGATCACTGCAGTACTGTTCACAATAGCAAAGACTTGGAACCAACCCAAATACCCATCGATGATAGACTGGACAGGGAAAATGTGGCACATATACACCATGGAATACTATGCAGCCATAGAGTTCCTGTCCTTTGTAGGGACATGGATGAACCTGGACACCATCATTTTTAGCAAACTGACACAAGAACAGAAGATCAAACACTGCATGTTTTCGTTCATAGGTGAGTGTTGAACAATGAGAACACATGGACATAGGGAGGGGAGCCTCACACATTGAGGTCTGTGAGGGGGGAACTAGGGCAGGGTCAGCAGGGGGGTGGGGAGTTGGGGAGGGATAAAATGGGGAGAAATGCCAGATATAGGTGATGGGAAGGAAGGCAGCAAACCACATTGCCATATGTACATATGCAAAAATCCTGCATGTTCTTCACATGTACCCCCAAACCTAAAATGCAATAAAATATATATTAAATAAAAGAAAGTCTTACCTATTTTTAAATAGATTTGATAATACTATGTATGAGTTTAAATTTTACAAATGCTCTACAGTTGTGCTATCCAATATGATAGCCAGTAGACATATGAGGCTATTTATGTTTGTATTTAAAATTAAATTAAATTAAATTAAATTAAGCTTCCATAAATCTAATATGCAATTTTTGTTATTATTTTTTTTGAGACTAAGTATCGTTCTGTCACCAGGCTGGAGTGCAGTGGCACGATCTCAGCTCACTGCAACCTCCGCCTCCCAGACTGATTCTCCTGCCTCAGCCTCCCGAGTAGCCAGGACTACAGGTGCACACCACCATGCCCAGCTAATTTTTGTATTTTTAGGAAAGATAGGGTTTCATCATTTTGGCCAGGATGGTTTCCATCTCTTGACCTCGTGATCCACCTGCCTAGGTCTCCCAAAGTGCTGGGATTACAGGCATGAGCCACCGTACCCAGCCATAATACAGAATTTTTTGCCTTTAATTCTTGTTCTAAGGTTTCAGAATGTTATTAAAATTTTCATTATCACAGAAGTTTCTATTTAAAAGCCCTGCCCTAAAGTTTAAACTCAAAATATAAATTATTCCTGTGCTAACCTGGTAAAATCCTGACACAGAAATGGCATACTTTACAATAGATTCTTTGCATTGCTTTTATCTAAGTTGTACATAGTTGTATTACTAGCTCACCAGACAACTGTTATAGGGACTCATCATTTCTTTAACACTTTAAAATTTATTCTCATGAACTCATTGATTGCATATACCCTTTTACACATTCAGGTTACATGAATCACTGTACTAGAATCAGCTACTCTGGGGAAAAGGGCGATAGAGATTGTGCATATTTGTGGAATACATATCATTAAACAAACGTTCCAGTTCCCTGTGGTAGCAGATCTGACCATTCTGAGCATCCTGTGGGTCAATTCTAGGAAATAATGTCTAAGAAGGAACCAGTAATGAGTGAATGTATTGCACTCAAAACATAAATTTGTTCTCACTAGTAATGTAGATGTGTTCCATCCTTACACAATAATCATATACAGTGTCATGCTTTTAAACCTTATATAACAGTCTTTGCTTCATTCATTCTCATTTTTCAAGGTTCACCTTAAACTTCTTTTTTTTTTCTAGGTTTTATCCACACTAGCTAGGGACTTTGCATGTACAGAATGTAAGGAGAAATGAAATTTCTCTATGCAGGAATTTGACATTGTATGTTGGATCCTGTGATAATACCATTTCTTATGCAGACTCAATATATATTTGATCATCTAACATGAAAATTGAAACTGGCATCTGCTTGAAAACCACCACTTTACTGACTCAATTTTAGACCTGCAAAGGAACTTGCTGCCCTTTTGTTAACTAGATGATATATATATTAAATTTGAAGTTATTAAATATAATAACTTCATATTTCACTTTGAAAATACATGTCCCTGCAACTTTGATAGTGAGACACTGCCTCATAACATTCATCTTACTCGATTGAGGTATTATAGTTTTGATTTAATAATTTTCAGTGGAGATTCATTTAACAATAGAGTGAACAAAAATCTTAAGAAAGATCAGATGGTTATTAGTGGAAACATAATAACCTTTACCAATTAACCTTCACTAATAGAGAGACTCCTTGGTGGGAAGAAAGCTTTCATGTTGATACTTTTCTGATAGAGAGCTTTTTGCATATACATTCAGTGAGGTATGGGCATTGCTTCATATTTGATATGAATAATAAAAACAGTTATCATAGAAAGCTATAGAATACAGAATTTTTTTTCCAGAAATAGTACTGTTTGCCTCTTTCAAAAATAGAGGTAAAAATGATACAGGGGAAGGTACCCTCAAATAATTTAGTCTAATCAAGTAATAGTTTTTTGGAAATAAATTCAAAATTATTCATCTCCCAAAATTAACGTTTACTAGTTACATTTATCAATTTCCTTTCCACAATGTTCATTTTAGCATGATAATGCTTTCATTAGTGCATTATATAAAATATCAGGTATATATAAATTGCTGTTGTTGAAAATAAGGTTTTGTTGTTTAAAAATAAGATGTCCATTCAATATACATGTATTAACACTAACCACTGCAAAAAAATCAAAAAGAAAAATTAATAGCACTTTTTTCTACTCCCCTTAGACATCCTAATTTCTTGTCTTAAATTAGATTATATTTAACAATTATAATATGTTGGTATTCTATATAATTATGTAACTTAATTTTAAGCAGTAAAACAAATGAATATTCATCATTTTAAACTTTTTTATTTTTATGTCATTTTGTTTTTTCCTGTTTTATGATTTTGCATGTTTACCATAATGTGAAACCTCAAAAAATTTCTCTGGGCAACTTCTGAAGATTACTGTGTTAGGATTGCTAACAAATGTATTCAAATGCATTTTCATGGCTGATTTTTTATTAAGCAAGATCGTGTTTACCTTTTCCTTGCTTCTTTGAAAATTGTTTTAGGATGTTTCTGAAAATAACATCATCCAGATTAAAATGTTGAAAATACTCCAAAACACATAAGGCTTATAAAGAGTGTGGGAAGTTAAGCATGCCAACTAATTTAGTTCTCATTCTCATAAAGGGCAATAGTGGAACTTCAGAGGTACTATATATATTCATTTTCACTGTAATAAAACTATCCCTGAAAGTGACTTTGTCCAGAGCAAATGACTCTAACATGTTGTACTTCACAGGTAGATTGTCATAACTCACTAAAGAATGTGACCATCTTACATCTTAATAAATAATTATTTGTTCATTCAAATATTTTATTTTCAAGCTTAAGATATTTCCTCCTGACTTCTCAAAACTTAGCACATCATTTCAATGGAAAGAGGTGTAATCTAACTGCTGTCATAGCCAACAAATCGAAGGGATAGCAGAAGAAATAAAGAAGTAGGTGTTTCTCTGTTCTAATAGAAAAACAAGTTAAATACATTAAAATATCAAAAAAATACACTCTGACATTCTATACAATATAAAATGTTAATGAAAAGGCTATTGGTTAAAAGTGAAAATTTTGAAAGCAATAGTTGCATATAATCAGTGAATATGGCTTGCTTCTTTTTAAATAAGTGCTTTGGCCTTTATTTTTAACATATTTTTATAAAAAAATTTTAATATGATCACAAATATCATATAAATCAATGTCTAACATGAATATATTACATTTTTTGGGGGTTGCAGTTACATGAAACAGTTACACATTTGTATTCTCAAGACCTTTACTATACATTGTATAATGACACTTTCTACCAAATACGAATGAGATATGGTAAATAAATGTAAAGGCAAAAGATCAGAGGAGGAAAACTATGAGGAAAGACAATATAAATATTCCTAGTTTTTAAATTAATTTTTAATTCTGTACTTTCTGATGACTTTAAACCATGAGAATTTGTACACCTGCAGTCTGAATTCAGAGTTATCCTATTTTGTTCAATTGAAAAAGTTATTCTGTTTTGTTAAATTAAAAAAATCATTCACTGGCTAGAGAATGCTTTTGGTCAGGTCATGAATTCATGCTGTTTTCAATATATAATCTCATTGTCAATTGAAACAGCGTGCTATTGAGCACAATATTGAAGTGTGGTTCAGAAACTAGACTAGTATAGTACTCCTAAAAGGATTAATAACAACCACTCCTCTTTCACCTTCCACCAACATGCCTAGGAGAGCCATGCAGAAGGCAGTTATCATTCCTTAAACACATGTCTCCTGGTGTATAAATTATCTGGGGGCATAGACTAGTGGTCTCTATAGACTCAACCAATGGTTCTTTCTGTCTCAAAGTGGTTTATACCATGAGTTGTAAGTGACTTTTGTTCTGATTTGGTCCAAATCTACATATATTTTGAAACTTTTCTAATTTAAAGATTTCACAAATGGATACAATACTAGTCTCTCCTTGTGTTCAGTTTAAAGGCACCCCCTGTGTTACTGCGGGTTAATTATAACCGTCAAATGATTCTATAATTTTAACATATTCATCATCGCAAACATTGGTCTAGGTTTGCCTCTGAGGCAATACTGAGTACCTTGTTTCCATTTTGACAAGTCAAACAATTTTTCAGATATTTGAAGACAAGTAAGTTCTGTGGATGATTGATAGGTATAATTCTGGTGTCCCATATTTTTTTTTTCATTTTTCATTTTCTTTTAACATTTCCTTTGGAGATCTTATCCCAATGCCAGACGCTTTAGAGCAGGTTTTCTCAACCTCACCACGATTGACATTTCACACTAGATAATTCTTGGTCATTGGGAAGTGTCCTGTGTATTATAGACTGCACTGCTTAGAAAGATTTTTGGCAGTGTTTGTTGTGGTAATGAAAATGTTGAGAAAACTATACTTCCCAATCTCCTAAGCAGTTGGGAAAAGCTACTTGATGCTACTCTGGCAAATGAAAAGTAAACAGAGGTTGCTAGCCCATGCCTTTGAGAAAGCTCTTTGAAGGATAGAATCACCTCTTGTTTGTTCTTTTTCACAGAATCTTATTCTGTAAATGCAATGTCAAGTGCTGTAACAGCAGTGTTGTGCCATAAAGCCTAAGCAAGATTCTAAGAATACTGGAGTGAGAGGATTACACCAGCCTTGGCCCTTGAACCTTTCTTTGCTCATCTTGGCACTAAGTCTCCAGGTATCTAGTTGGGGGAAGAATAGTGGCAGGAACTAACTTTTTTAATCTACTGGTTTTATTTTGTCTTTTATAAAGAAATTAAAATCTGCATAACCTCTAACTGATACTAATAGCTTTGCTTTAGAAAAAAAAAAAGCAAACATCTATATTATAAATATCTCAAGCATCTTCTTATGTTTAAGCTGTTTTCAAATGAATTTTTTTCAGTCATTCCATATTTATCATGTCTCAGCTACAATGGGCAGGTACCCTGCTCAGCCGCAGAGATAAAGATAAAAGAAACAGTATTACTATTTCCTCA
This sequence comes from Saimiri boliviensis, assembly GCF_048565385.1. NCBI lineage: Eukaryota > Metazoa > Chordata > Mammalia > Primates > Cebidae > Saimiri > Saimiri boliviensis. The sequence continues at coordinate 50,915,829 of NC_133450.1, read as the reverse complement.
GAGTCTCTTAGGATAGTGAAGACAAAATTAATGGAACTGCTAGTGTTTTATGATAATCGTGTGCAAATTATCAGGAGAACAGGAGAATATTAGGCAAGATAGGAAATGAATCTCAATAAAAAAGAAGAAAACAACAATAATAAAATGTCACTGTTAACTGCTTAAAATGTATGATAAAGGCAGGAATGGCTATTGCTGAAAAATTCCTAATTTTATATCTGTTACCTTAGCATTGTGTATGAAGACATAAAACAAAATCTGAGTTTTAAATTTCCAAAACTATCTGTTGCCTATCTGCATGATTTTTCTTTTACTGTGTCACAGACTAGTATATTTTCAAGTGCCTAGCTAGGCTCAATGTTAATTTTGTTTCAGCTTTATAATATTTAATAATATTTTTTCTCCCCAAAGACTTTTGCTTAGAAAACAAGTGATACACCATGAGGAGCAAGTGTTGTGCTCAGTACTCCTCTGTGGCAACCCGTGGGCGCACGCCTGCCTTCCTCCCAGTATGCCGACTTCATTCCTCTCACTCCCATTGTCAGATTTGCTTCATGAGCTCCAGACTGTGTCATTATTTATGACTCTAAATTGTGGCATAATCATATCAATTCCAGCCCAGTGTCTTCTGTCCTCATTTAAATACAAATTTTTCTTCTATTACCAGGCTATCAAATATGTTTTATTCACTGAGTCTTTATAATAAAAGGTGAAAAAGTGCAGTCTGCACTCAGCAGCAAGATTTCTTTAAAAAGGTTGTAACATTCAAATGATTTGTAGGCATTTTTCTAACACATTCTTTATTTTTGGAAACCTAACATCTATATGACATCATATATATATATATATATATATATACACACACACACACACACACACACACATATTTATATGCCAATTGTAGTTAGCAATCTCAGTCAACACTTGTTAAAAACATGAAATTGTCAATTTGATCAAGTTATTTGTTAGTTTTTTTTATTAAAAAATTTTTTTTATTGTACTTTGGGCTCTGGGGGTACATGTGCACACCCTGCATCCTGCAGGATTGTTGCATAGGTACAAACATGACAACGTGGTTTGCTGTCTCCATCATCCCCCCGCCGCCAACTTAGCCTGCATCAGGCATTTCTCTCAGTGTTATCCCTCCCCATTCTCTCTATCCCACCCCCACTGTCCCTCCCCTCCCCTTCCCTCCACCCCTCAACCTAGCCCAGTGAATGTTGTTGCCTTCCCTGTGCCCTAGTGTTCTCATTGGCCATCACCCGACTGTGAGTGAAAACATATGGTGTTTGGTTTTCTGATCTTGTGTTAGTTTGCTGAGAATGAGGGTTTCTAGATTCATCCACGTCTCTACAAAGGACACGCACTCATCGTTTTTTATAGCTGCATAGTGTTCCATGGTGTATATGTGCCACATTTTTTTTTGTCCAGTTTATCATTGATGGGAATTTGGGTTGGTTCCAGGTCTTTGCTATTGCAAACAGCGCCACAACAAACATATGTGTGCATGTGTCTTTATAATAGGATGATTTAAAATCTTTTGGGCATATACCCAGTAATGGGATTGCTGGGTCAAATGCAATTTCTATTTCTAGATCCTTGAGGAATTGCCACACTGCCTTCCATAATGGTTGAACTAATTTACATGCCCACCAACAGTGTAAAAGTGTTTCTTTTTCTCCACATCCTCTGCAGCATCTGTTGTCTCCAGATTTTTTTAAGGATCGCCATTCTAACTGGCGTGAGATGGTATGTTAACCAGCTTCCCAGCCATCTTGGAACTTACCCAAAATGTAACGGTTGTGAGAATTCTCTTCAGCAGTATTACCTAAATAAAAATCTTCTGAAAAGAAAATGAAACTAGCTTTTCAAACCCGAAAGTCTAGTAAAATTCAATATTGTAAATTGAATTTCTTTATTTTTAACAAAATATAATAAACAGTAGATAAATTCATTCTCACAGTTCTATTTACAATCCTTTTTCAATTTTATCTATGTAAACACCCACCATTTAGGTTTATTATATTTCTGTTCATGTTTTTGTTTTTGTTTTTCTACATTTTATTAGTCTCATTTCTTTCTACATTGTTATTTTAGTGCTGACCTTCAATTCCTCAGGGGTCAGTTGTATGTATGTAAATATGCTTCACGAGGTCAGTTACCACTCAAATTGGCACAAGTGGCAGAAAATAAAGACAATATAATTCAAAAATTCCCCCTGAGATATTTTAAAATTCCTACTTAGGTAGCTTTTACTTTATTGACAGATTGAACTTTAACTGTAGCTGACTTTAAAAGAAGTACAACTGAGTTATCATATTGTTTGGTAACAACTCACATTAACATTGTATCTTGATATATCTCAATACAATTACAGATAATTCTCTGATATCTTAGACACATCTCAGATACTTTTATTTCTATTTAAAAAAGTAGAAACAATTCAGAAATTAAAATTGGTGAAAATTACAAAGCAAATATCCAATTTTTTTAAAGAACAAACTTGTCTTTGTCATTCAATGCAATTTCATTTTTGTCTTCCGTAGTTCTTTAAATATGTTTTCAGGAAAAGTTTCCAGATCTGTAAAAAATTCTAGCAGCTTTCATGACTTCTTTTGGTCATTGGTATTTAATATATAGTTTTATTATATTGTAAAACACAATTTTATTTCAGAAATTAGAATATTAATTTCTATATTTTAATTAAAATATAATTCAGGTAAGTTTTCTCCCCTACCTCTTTCATCCAAAGGCATTGAAAAGGGGCATTCTTGGTTTCTTTTTCTTTCCAACTTATCTTTCACCTCACTTACCTCCTCCTCTATTGAATAACTGCTTCTACTGAACACTCTAGGATGACATGTGGAAACAGGAGTGGTAATGAAGAGAGAAATTGGTTTCTTAACTGATAGTAAGTGATCATTTACTCTATAACTGTCAATTCCCGTGAAACTTTTCACTTTCTAGAACAAGCTTGTCCAACCTGCAGCCCACAGGCTGCATGCAGCCCAGGACAGCTTTGAATGAGACCCAACTGAAACTGGTAAACTTTCTTAAAAATTATGAGATTTTTTTGGGTGATTGCTTTTTTCTTTAGCTCGTCAGCTATCATTAATGTTAGTGTATTTCATATGTGACCCAAGACAATTCGTCTTCTTCTAGTGTGGTCCAGGGAAGCTAAAAGATTGAACATTTCTGTTCTAGAAGTTCGTTCCATGCAATAGAATCCACCCAAGTGTTCTTAACAAACACTTGGCATCAAGCCATCTGCCCTCTTCCATTTCCCATGTACCATGGTCTCTCTTTCCAGAATAACTTGTTTTACTCTTATTATTGGAAGTGATTGTGCAGAATTGATATAATTTCCTGCTTGAATGTTTGGTAAGATTTGTCAGCAAACTTATCTGGCCCTCGTGCTTTCTGTTTAGCAGGGTATTAATTATTAATTCATTTTCTGTAATAAATAAAGGCCTATTCAGATTATCTATTTCTGCTCTTGTGACTTTTGTTTTTTGTGTCCTTCAAGGAATTGGTACATTTCATCCTCATCATTAAATTTTATGCATAAAGTTGTTCATAATAATCCTTTACTATCCTTTAATGTACACAGGATCACTAATGATGTTCCTCTCTTTCATTTCTGGTATTAGTAATTTGTGTCTTCTCTATTTATTTTAATTAATCTTAATAGAGGTTTATCAATTTTATTGATGTGTTCAAATAACTAGCTTTTTTGTTTCATCAATTTTTTTCTATTTATTACTTGGTTTTAATTTCATTGATTTCTAATTCAATACAATTTTGAAGATGCATAAAGGAAAGCACAGTATAATAGGTACCAACTCTGTTGAAACATACTAATTACTTTTCCTAAAGCATTAATAAGAAAATGTAAACCATAAGCAACAAATTTTATTTGATAAAGACAGGATTAGTGTTAAGATACTCTATTTAATTAGAAGAGATTATTAGACCAGGAAGTGAAATTTAATAAATCCTCATCTATATCATGTTGGATACCTAGTTATTTTTGTTGTTTCTTTCCGACTTATTTTTGTTGCTCGTGTGTTTACCAGTATTAAATATATTGATTTTTAAGGATTTACTCTTGCAAGTAGAATTAAGGTTTTCATAATTCACACAGGATGAAGGCAGATGTCTCTCAAGGAAACTTCAAATTTTATCAGATTTTTTGATGAAACTCCAACTAGAGTAATTTTTTCTGCTAAGATTTAAAATGGAAATTCTTAATATTTTACAGCTCGGAAGAGTAATCTCTAAAACCTCAGTGTGATTTTCTGCTTCTTATTAGGATGCAGAAAGGTGAAAAGAATGGTGCTTTCACCCTAATGGTAAGAAAAATTCAAATCGTCTACAAAGTCATAAGTTGTTTTTAGCCCATCAGAGATGAGGTTGCAAGACAACCAAGTAAACTGATTCCAGAAAAGGACAAGCCTGAAAGATGTAAAAAAAGACACACAGTCAAAAGATGAAGTAGTAGTCAACATATAATCATATTAAAAATCAGCTAAATTTTAACACATTCTTAAAGGCTAAATGTGGTTAAATATGTAAGTTTCGCATAGCAGGAGGCCTCAGACACAAGAAATGGCCGTACTCAAACTCCTCCCCATGGATCTTTGTCTGCCGAAGGGAAAGACTGGGAACTAGGCAGACGATGAGAGGGATCCTCCTGGGTACTACAAGCTTCAGGTAGCAATCAGTTGCTGCTGAGGCACAGGCAAAAATCCTTGCCCACTACCCCAGAACATTTTCTCTTAGAAAGCAAAATCTTTAAGCTACTATAGAAGAGACAGCACAACTGTCATTCCCACTAATCACAGGTAAAGATGCAATGAGGCTTGGGAACAATTGAAAGAAAGCATCTTATATCTTTGGAAGAAGGGTAGAAAACAGTGTGGCTGAGATTCTACACCAATATCAAGAAGAAGTCTTTAACTACTACAGAGTGGTAGACATTTCCAACCAAATCCAACCACAGATTTAAGACAGAGTTTCACTGTTATAGATGAGTTGGACACAATCCAAGAACACTAATAATGCCCCATTTTGCGAAAAAAAGGAATCAACTGGATTCAGTGGCAGTAATCTAAAACCAACATGACAAACAAAACAAAAAACAAAAAAGGGAATGAAAACTTGGACTTCTTTCACACAGCACAGAATAAGGCTGAGACAGGGCAATGCAGAACAGCCCACTCTTTACCCCTATGCCAAATCTGATATCAGACAGTAAGCATCAGCTCTCTACATCTTGCATAAGGGAAAGAGGAAAGACAGAGAACACCTTGGTGGTACAGGAATGTAAGGATGCTGATAGCTGAGAGAGGAACAGGAATACTAAACAAAATCCTCCAGCACCTCAGGATCCACCTTAAACCCAGCCAACATCAGCCACTCCTATGGGAATTTAAAGCCTGTGTAGACTCAAGGTAATGATAATCTATACACAACAAAATCTATACCCAGCTCAACCCCTGACTAAAGCAGCTCACTCTCTCATACAAATTGTCTGACAAAAAGATATGCTCATTTACAGGCATAAATATTATTTTAAAAGTAATTACTGCTGCCTACTTGATTTTGGAACAAAGAATACACTAGCCTTATGGAATTAGCTAGGCAACTTGTTTTCTATATTCTGAAGTAGCATAATACATAACTGATTCTTAAAATTCTGATAGAATTTACTTATCTGAGGATTTGAAGGAGTGATCTCTAATAGACTAATAAGTATTGAACTGTTTGTTAGATACTTCTCTTATAATCCTATATTCTTTATCTTTAGTTTCTATTATTAACATTTATTAATTTAGTTGTTATACTTTCTTTTCTATTTTAAATGTTTTCTCAAAAAATTAACTTTTGGTTAGATTAACATTCTTTGTTGTCACTTTAAAAATTTTTGTGGATTAACTATTTCTATTGGGTTTCCTCTCTTTCTCCAGTTTTTTTATTAAAATTTTTTTTATTATACTTTAAATTCTGGGGTGTGTGTGCAGAATGTGCAGGTTTGTTACATAGGTATACATGTGCCATGATGATTTGCAGCACCCATCGATCCCTCATCTACATTAGGTATTTCTCTTAATGCTATCCCTGCCCTAGCCCCCTGCCTTTCTATAGGCCCTGGTTCTGATGTTCCCCTCCCTGTGTCCATGTGTTCTCATTGTTCAACTCACACTTATAAGTGCAAACATGTGATATTTAGTTTTCTGTTCTTAGTTTGCTGAGAATGATGGTATCTAGCTTCAGAGCTTATATAAATTTTTATCTTTAATAATAAATATAATTCAATGTACATTTTTAATCTCAAATTATATTATGTCATGTTGTTATGTAAATATAGCTACTCTAGCTTTTTTATTATTTAAGACTGGTATGTTATAAAACAATTTTAATGTTAATTTTTTTTTTAAATTTTATCTTATGTCTGCAACATGTTTTGGCTCTTAATTACTAAAAAATTATAAAAGTCAGGATCCTTTAATTACTGGTTCTTATTCATTTGCATTTATTATCATTATTGTTACATTTAACTTAGTTCAGCCAATTTATATGATGTTATACATTTACTCATATTTTTTGTTTGCTTCCTTCCTCCATTTCTTCCATTTTTTGTGAATAGAATGGCTTACTATATTAGTTTAACAATTATTTCAATTTATCTCTGTGGCAATTATCTTAACTTAAAATTTTAAATAAGAAAATAGTTTCTTAAAATATTGATATCTGCATATTGTATCTAAAGATACATTTACTTTGTCATATTCATGTGTTTCTTAGATTTAAATTTCATCTTTATCATATAGATAATTTCTATAATTTCAATTCTGAATTGCTTGTTTTAAAATTTACTTCCCCTTCATTTGTTTTTTCCTTGTTTTTCTTTTTTGTCCAAACTATAAACTGGCTCTCTACTCAACTCTCTTCTTAAGAAAATTGCATAAAATACATATGGAGGCATCAAAAAGATTCTAAGGCATTAAAAATTACAGGGCTATAATACCAAAGAAAAGAGTACTTCAAAGAGTTGAGAACACTATTGACTATCCCTTGACCGGTGAAAGATTTTCTCACATGTAAGAAAGACCAAAAACCTAAGCAGAAATGTTCATAGTCTTATAGTGTTAAGAGCATAAAATATATGGCTCAAGACTTATCAAGGAGAGAGGCCCATCTAAACACCCCAGGCTTCGTCTGACACCTCAAAGTTTTAAGAATATTAATGGAAATAAATAGATTATCATTCACCATAATTGTAGTTCAGTCTAAAATCAGCTTAATCACTGATTATATGAATATGATCTGTAACACACCTTAGATAACCCTCCAAAATACAGAGCTAGAGTTAACCAGCATTAGCTAGTTACTACAATCCCATCAGGATATTAGAGATCTAAAAGGCAAAAGCCACATTTAAATAGGTAAACTTAACATTTTTCAAAAGTGATGGAAAAACTCTTAAGTCCCAGACTCAGGAAGTGCCATACTGAAACATGATAAATATGGAGACATCCACATAGCTCATATTGAAAAATTAACGACAGAGACTATCTCAAAAATAATGCTAGAAAAAGGCATATTACCTTCAAAAAAACTGACAAGATGACTTAGGGATGATTTCTCAAATGGTAGCTAACTGCTAACTAGAATTTTATTCATAATAAAATATTATACAATATAAGAAAAATAAATACATGTTCAGGAAAACAAAAATAAAGGATCTTTCTATATTGGATATCCATTGCACTAAATGAAGTAATAATGTCTTTCATGCAACAGAAAAATTATTTTAGATGTAAATGTAGAAATTCAGAAGTGAACATCAAGAAAAGGAAAGACAAAACATATGGATGAACCTAAATAAATAATGACCATATAAATAAAATTCATAATACAAAATTTAAAATAAATATTAACAAAACTACCTAACAAAATACCAAATGTATTATAAGATCTTCATAGTGTATGAAAAGTAATGAAAATTTTACTTTCTACTCATATTAGACACTAATAAGTCAAGGAAGGAATCGTGAAATAATATCTAGGAAAAAATCAAAAGATACTTGAAATTATAGGAGACTATAAGGACTAAAGACGTTTTTAGTACCCTGCTTTGGGTAGCAAACCACTTGAGAGAAAATGTGTCTGGGAATATTTTTTAAATATTAAATATTCATTTCAAAGATGAAATAATCATTCGAGGCTGAAATATTCATTTCATTCAAGGTTCAATAGCATTTTATTTGGATATAAAACTCCATGTTATAGTTGTTTTCCTGATATTTTTTTAAAAAAAATTATTTCCTTAGGTTATTGGGGAACAGGTAATGTTTGCTTACATGAGTAAGTTATTTAGTGATGATTTGTGAGATTTTGCTGCACCCATCACCTTAGCGGTATTCACTGCACCCAGCTGGTAGTGTTTCATCCCTCACGGCCTTCCTACCTTTTTCCCTGAGTCCCCAAAGTCCATGGTATAATTCTTATGCATTTTCATCCTCATAGCTTATCTCTCACTTATGAGTGAGGACATACAGTGTTTGGTTTTCCATTCCTGAGTTACTTCACTTAGAATAAAAATCTCTAATCTTGTCCAGGTTCCTGCAAATGTCATTAATTTATTCCATATTATGGCTGAGTAATATTCTATTGTGTGTGTATATATATATATATATATCATAATTTCTGTATTCACTCATTGATTTATGGTCATTTGGGTTGGTTTCACATTTTTGCAATTGCAAATTGTGCTACCATGAACATGTGTGTGCATGTATCTTCTTCGTGTAATGACTTATTTTCCTCTGGGTAGATACCCAGGAGTAGGATTTCTGGATCAAATGCTAGTTCCATTTTTAGTTCTTTAAGGAATCTCCACACTGTTTCTTATAGTGGCTGTACTAGTTTACATTCCTACCAGCAGTGTACAGGTGGTCCCTAATCACCACATCAATCCCCACATCTGCTGTTTTTGATTTTTTGAATAGGGCTATTCTTGCAGGAGTAAGGTGGTAATCTCATTGTGATTTTGATCTGATTTGCATTTCCTGATCATTAGTGACAGTGAGCATTTTTTCATCTGTTTTTTTTCTTTTTTCTTTTTTAATTGTACTTAAGGTTCTGGGGTAGATGTGCAGATCATGAAGGATTATTGCATAGGTACACAAATGGCAATGTGGTTTGCTTCCTTCATACCCCTGTCACCTCCATCTGGCATTTCTGTCCATGTTATACCTTCCCAACCTTCCCATGCCCCTGTTGTCCCTCCCTTGACCCCCTCATTAAACCCCAGTGTGTGATACTCCCTCCCTGTGTCTATGTGTTATCACTGTTCAACACCTGCCTATGAGTGAGAACATGCAGTGTTTGATTTTCTGTTCTTGGGTCAGTTTCCTGAGAATGATAGCTTCCAGATTCATCCATGTCCCTACAAAGGACACGAACTCATCACTTTTTATGGCTGCATAGTATTCCATAGTGTATATGTGCCACATTTTCCTTGTCCAGTCTATAGTCGATAGGCATTTGGGTGGGTTCTAGGTCTTTACTATTGCAAACAGTTCCTCTATGAACATACGTGTACATGTATCTTTGTAATAGAATGATTTATAATCCTTTGGGTATATACCAAGTAATGCTGAGTCAAATGAAATTTCTATTTCTAGGTCCTTGAGGAAGCACCACACTGTCTTCCACAATGGTTGAACTAGTTTACACTCCCTCCAACAGTGTTCTTATTTCTTCACATCCTCTCCAGCATCTGATGTCTCCAAATTTTTTAATGATTGCCATTCTAACTGGCCTGAAGTGATATCTCAATATGGTTTCAATTTGCATTTCTCTAATGACCAGTGATGATGAGCATTTTTTCATATATTTGTTGGCCTCATAAAAGTCTTCTTTGAAAAGTGTCTGTTCATATCCTTCTCCCAGTTTTGGATGGGTTTTTTTTTTTTTTTTCTTGTAAATTTGTTTTAGTTCTTTGGAGATTCTGGATATCAGCCCTTTGTCATATAAGTAGATTGCAAAATTTTTTTCCCATTCTGTTGGTTGCCAGTTCACTCTAATGATTGTTTCTTTGGCTCTTTAGAAGCTCTGGAATTAAATTAGGTTCCATTTGTCTATTTTGGCTTTTGTTGCCAATGCTTTTGGTGTTTTAGTCATAAAGTCCTTGCCTATGCCTAGGTCCTGAAAGATTTGCCTAGATTTTCTTCTAGGTTTTTTATGGTGTTAGGTCTTATGTTTAAGTCTTTAATCTATCTGGAGTTAATTTTAATGTAAGGTGTCAGGAAGGGGTCCAGTTTCTGCTTTCTGCATACTGCTAGCCAGTTTTTCCAACATCATTTATTAAACATGGATTCCTTTCCCCTTTACTTGTTTTTGTCAGGTTTGTCAAAGATCAGATGGTTGTAGATGTGTGGTGTTGCCTCCAAGGCCTCTGTTCTGTTCCACTGGTATATATCTCTGTTTTGTTACCAGTACCATGCTGTTTTGATTACAGTAGCTTTGCAGTATAGTTTGAAATCAGGTAGCATGATGCCTCCAGCTTTGTTCTTTTTGCTTAGGATTGTCTTAGCTATGCAGGCTCTCTTTTGGTTCCATATGAAGTTTAAGGTGTTTTTGTTTTTTTTTTGTTGTTTTTTTTTTGTTTGTTTTTTTCCAGTTCTGTGAAGGTCATTGGTAGCTTGATGGGGATAGCATTGAATGTATAAATTACTTTGGACAGTATGATGATTTTCACGATATTGATTCTTCCTAACCATGAGCATGGAATGTTTCTCCATTTGTTTGTGTCCTCTCTTATTTCCTTGAGCAGTGATTTGTAGTTCTCCTTGAAGAGGTCCTTTACATCCTTTGTTAGTTGTATTCCTAAGTATTTTACTCTCTTTGTAGCAATTGTGAATGGCAGTTCATTCATGAGTTGGCTCTCTGTTAGTCTGTTACTGGTGTGTAGAAATGCTTGTGATTTCTGCACATTGATATTGTATGTATCCTGAGACTTTGCTGAAGTTGTTTATCAGTTTCAGGTGATTTTGGGTTGAGATGATAGGGTCTTCTAAATACACAATCATGTCATTTGCAAATAGAGACAATTTGACTTCCTCCTTTCCTAATCAAATACCCTTTATTTCTTTTTCTTGCCTAATTGCTCTGGCTAGAACTTCCAATACCATATAGAATAGGAGTGGTGAGAGAGGGCATCCTTGTCTAGGACCAGATTTCAAAGGGAATGCTTCCAGTTTTTGCCTATTCAGTATGATATTGGCTGTGGGTTTGTCTTAAATAGCTTTTATTATTTTGAGATATGTTCCTTCCATATCTAGTTTATTGAGAGTTTTTAGCATAAATGCTGTTGAATTTTGTCAAAGGACTTCTCTGTATCTATTGAGATAATCATGTGGTGGACTGCCTCGGTAGAGGGGGACGCCCTTCCCTCCACTGAGCTAGATGGTCCTGGGTCCCGCTGTGCTTGCTACAAAACTCTCAATCCAGAGCATTTCAGATTGCTTGTTTTGTAGGGGTGATACCCGCTGAGCCAGATCGCCTGGCTCCCTGTCTCAGCAGCCTCTCTTTCAGTTGAATGGAAGCTCTGTCTCCCAGCCATTCCAGACACCAGTTGAAACAGCTACTCAGACTTGTATGAGTTTCTGTGTGCTGACGGGGTACTGGCTGAAACCACAGTGCTGAACGTGGTACTTTTCAGCCCAGGAATCTCCTGGTCCGTTGGCAGTGAAAACTTGTTTGGAAATGCCATGAGCACTCACCCTCTGTGCTGTTCTTGCTGGGGACTGCCCTCTGGAGCTGCTCCTGTTTGGCCATCTTGGATCTCTAGCCAGTTCTAAATCCTTTTCCATACATTTACAGTCCATTATGTATATCTTCTTTTGAGAACTGTGTATCCATGTTCCTTGTCCACTTTTGATGAGATTTTTTTTTTCTTACTGATTTCTTCTTGTTTGTTGTAGATTCTGGTTGTCAGTCCTTTGACAGATGCAGAGATTGTGAAGATTTTCTCTCACTCTGTGGGTTGCCTCTTTACACTGCTGACTTTTCCTTTTGCCTACCAAAATGTTTTAAGTTTAATTAAGTACCAACTATTTATCTTTGCTTTTATTGCATTTGCTTTTGGGTTCTTTGTCATGAAATACTTGTGTAAGCCAATGTCTAGAAGGGTTTTCCAATGTCATCTTGTAGAATTTTTATAGTTTCAGATCTTAAAGTTTTTTGTTTTGTTTAGTTTTTATTTAGTTTAGTTTTGTTTTGTTTTTGAGATGGAGTCTTGGAGTCTTTGTCTTGCTTTATCCCCAGGCTGGAGTGCAGAGGCTCAATCTTGACTCACTGTAACCTCCCCATCCCAGGTTAAAGCTATTATCTTGCCTCAGCCTCCTGAGTAGCTGGGATTACAGGTGCATGGCCCCATGCCTGGCTAACTTTTGTACTTTTTTAGTAGAGATGGAGTTTTGCCTTGTTGGCCAGGCTGGTCTTGAACTCCTGACCTCAGGTGATCCATAGGCCTTGGCCTCCCAGATTGCTGGGATGACAGGTGTGAGCCACAACACCTGACCAGACTTAAGTTCTTAATCCACTTTGAGTTGATTTTTGTAGAAGGTGAGAGATGAGGATCCAGTTTCATTTTCTACATGTGGCTAGCCAATTATCCCACCACCATTTGTTGAATAGGGTGTACTTTCCCCACTTTATGTTCTTGTTTGCTTTGTCAAAGATCAGTGGGCTGTTAAGTATTTGGATTTATTTCTGAGTTCTTTTTTAATATGCCATTATCTTCCTGCAACCAGGTTGCGGGAAAAATTTGATACAAAGCTATGGTCCTCTGCAAGTGACCAGTTATTATTCTCTTATATTTAGAATTTTGTTTTGACTTAACCAAATTGGCTTAGGAACAGAAGGCACATTTTTTTTCAAGAGCATAGAGGATATTTTACAAAATAAAATGATCATATGCTGGCTGTATAGCAAGTCACAGTAAATTTCAGGGAATTTAAATCATTCAGATTATGTCCTCTGGCCAAAGCATCTGGAGGAAAGCATCATATTTTGTTTCTTTGTTTAAAATTCTGTAGAGCATAGATGTGTAATTTCTGTTATTTCTGATAAATTTAAGATAGTGTTAAACTTGTCTAGCACTTCTTTTCTGTCCTCTTGCACAGTCACCCTTACTGTTTTTTATTTTCTTGTCGTTTGTGTTGTGATGCAGGCCTATTTTTTTCCTCAGATTTTAAAGTCTACTACATGTTTCTACTTGTTTCTAAAGTACCAAGGCATTGGTCAAGCTAATATTTTAATAGATATATCCATATCTTATCATCTCATCAAATTTGATAGCTAAAAATTTTCAAAGTTGACATTGATTCTTTTTTCTTTCTTTCTTTTTTTTTTTTTTTTGAGACAGAGTTTCTCTCTTGTTACCCAGGCTGGAGTACAATGGCATGATCTCGGCTCACCGCAACCTCCGCCTCCCGGGTTCAGGCAATTCTCCTGCCTCAGCCTCCTGAGTAGCTGGGATTACAGGCACGTGCCACCATGCCCAGCTAATTTTTTGTATTTTTAGTGGAGACGGGGTTTCACCATGTTGACCAGGATGGTCTCAATCTCTCGACCTCGTGATCCACCTGCCTCGGCCTCCCAAAGTGCTGGGATTACAGGCTTGACCCACCGCGCCCGGCAGACATTGATTCATTTCTTAGAGTAGTTACATCTATTATGCCTTAGAAAGTAGTGAGAAAAAGACTAAAAACCAGACCAGAATTTTGCAATTCAGAAATCAAATAATGAGGTTTTAAAAAGATAGTGTCTAAAGAAATGTAGAGAAGCATGACACTTGCCATTACAATGATTATTCTTTACAATGTAGACATTTATTAGATAGGAGTTATGAGAGCAGCAAAGGAATAGAGACAAATTAAAATAATGTGAATGTAAATTTAAGGTTAACTCTGGATTTCAAAGCCAAAGAATGTATTATTTATTATAATAAAACATGAAGAAAAGGTGCAACTTTGTAGGTGAAGCGGATTTACAATAGACGAAATTATTGAGCCCAAGGCAATGTCTCCCAGACTCAAAATAGAGAAATTAAATGAGCCAGTGAATACAATGTAATGTAAACTTCAAAAACCTGAAGCAGAATTCTAAAGCTACAATGTCATAGAAGACAAAAGTTTCGATGAGTATTGGCTATGGCAAATAAGCAATTTCTTATGAACATAAAGAATAATTGACTTGGGACAGTAATGACTACTATTTTCTATTTCCTGAATATTTCTGACAAGAAAACCAATAATTTGAAACAACCATTATATTTTCACAAATAATTTTGTTTCTGATTGTACATTTTTCTACATTTCTATTTAGCTGGGATGGCTACAATATTTTTTAAGTCACCCATTATTTCCTTTCTTTCTAGTTGAATTATTTTTGAGTAAAAGTCAAACCTCTTTTGAATTCTGTGTATGTCATCTAATTCTTACTGAGGAGTGTCAGCATGCTGTTGAAATCTCTATTTAAATTACCTATTTTGAAAGTTTTTCTAAAATCTATTCATGAATTTTATTTCTTTTTGTTACTACATCACACCTCTCAAAAATACTATATACCAAGAAATAGATCTGGGCACATGCACAAAGCAATGCAGTAGTATTAAAGAAGGAAATTTAGTAAGAAATATGTATATCTAAAATAATTATTTAATACACCAAGATAATTAAAAGATTGACTAAATGTAATAAAATTTTAAAATTACACATTACTAGGAAATGACTGGAAAAGAAAACCATTTTAAAAATAAACACTCATAATTTTGAACTAGTTTATATTGAATTAGGTCAGTTAACAATAACCAAGTTAGATTTTTAGTAATTGAAATGAAGTGTCAGAAGCAATAAGTCAAGAAAGAAAGTAGAGAAAATTTAGGATAATTAAAGAAAATTATGATTCAAAGTTAAATAAAATTTAGATATCGAGTCTATGTAAATGGAATAGAATTAAATGGTAAAGAGAACAGAATGTAAGGAAGAACAGATAAAACAGGCACAAGTAGTGTAAAGTTAATTTTAATATCAAATGTAGAAAAGAAGGAATTTTTTTAAAAGAAAAAATAGTCTTATGAGACCTCTTTATAGCCCACTTACAGGGTAAATATGTCAGATAAATGTTTGCCATATGGTTATTTCTATGTTTTGGTCTTATTGTTCAACAAGAAAAAGGAAAATAAAATTTGCACAAAAATTGTATGAGTCAGTTAACATGAAAATTCTAATTATAGTTACCAATTGGCTTTTACTTATAGAAAAAGAAGTTTAGAGTAATATAAAGTTTTGATAATATGGGAATATAATTGTAAGTAAATGTGTTGGTGAACCTATATAAAAGTGTTTCATGCTTTGAGAATGTCAATAAATGTCAAGAACTTTTTTTTTTATTTAGGAAGATAAAATACAAATAAACTAAAATACTAAAATATGAACTAAAAACACAAGTGTGAAACAACTAAAAAGTGAAAAGATATAAGTTAATATAGTAAGTGAAGAGGGAGGCAATTTGATGGAGATATTTGAAAAAATTGGAGAATACATGGACTGAGAGAAAGAAAATCCAGGTTGGAGGAAAACTTTTAAAACACTTGAAAACGGCATAGAAAACAAGCAAGAAAAATTTGAAAAGAAAATATAAAAACACAACTGAGAACTGTAAATCAAATTATAATCATTTTTCACAATGTAAGAATATATGTTTTTACCATTCCTTGGAGCAATGTTTTTTAAAATTTGAACTTATTAATATAGAGAATGATAATATACACTTTTATAACAAAATATATAATTTAAAAATTATGCCTATTTGGTTTGAAAAACTTGTAGAAATTAACAAAATTATTATATGGGTTAACTTTCCATATTTTCTACTTAAAATTAAACTCAATTATGTTCTAACAGTTTTGTATATTAAAAGTCCATGCAAACTCCACTGGGTTTTTTACTTTGGAACTCACAAGGTGATATTGAAGGTATGGCTAATGTTAAGTATTTATCTGGAAACTCTGGGGAAAAGTCACCTCTAAGCTCATTCAGGTTATTAGAAGAACTCAGTTCCTTGTGGTTGTAGCACTGACGCTCACATTTTCTCTGGGTGTCACTTGAGATTGCACAAGTTGCTAGAAGACACTCTTTGGTTCTTGCAGCATCCTTTCTGTCTTCAAAGGCAGCATCAATACAATGAATTATTCTTATGATTCAAATCACTTTGACTTCTGCTGCAAGCCAGATAAGACTCCCTTTTTTTTCTTTTAACTTTTATTTTAGGGTCTGTGGTACATGTGCATGTTTATTATATAGATAAACTTGTGTTGTGGGAGTGTGGTATACAGATTATTTCATTACCCAGGTGCTAAGCATAGTATCCAACAGATATCCTTTCTAATCCTCTCTCTTCTTCTGCCCTCTACCTTCAAGTAGTCTCCAGTGTTCCTGTCCATGTATTCGCATTATTTAGCTCCCATTTATAAGTGAGAATATGCGGTCTTTGGTTTTCTGTTTCTGTGTTAGTTTGCTAAGAATAATAGTCTCTCCAGCTCTATTCATGTTGCTGAAAAGGACATGATTCCATTCTTTTTATGGCTGCTTAGTATTTCATGGTGCCTATATACCACACTTTCTTGATCCAGTCTACTGTTGATGGGCATTTAGGTTGATCCACGGATTTGTTATTTTGAATAGTTCTGCAATGGATATGTGTGTACATGTATCTTTATGGTAGAACAATTTCTTTTCTTTCGAATATATATCCAGTAGTGGTGTTACTGGGTCAAATGGTAATTGCATTTTTTTTTTTTTTTGAGACGGAGTTTCACTCTTGTTACCCAGGCTGGAGTGCAATGGCGTAATCTCAGCTCACAGCAACCTCCGCCTCCTGGGTTCAAGCAATTCTCCTGCCTCAGCCTCCCTTAGTAGCTGGGACTACAGGTGTGCGCCACTATGCCCAGCTAATTTTTGTATTTTTAGTAGAGACGGGGTTTCACCATGTTGACCAGGATGGTCTCGATCTCTCGACCTCGTGATCCACCCGCCTCGGCCTCCCAAAGTGCTGGGATTACAGGCGGTAATTGCATTTTTAATTCCTTGAGGAATCACTACACTGCTTTCCACAATGGCTGAATTAATTTACATCCCCACCAGCAGTGCGTAAGTGTTCCTTTTCTTCATCACCTTGCCAGAATCTGTTGTTTTCTGAATTTTTAATGATACCCATTCTGATTGGTGTGAAATGATATCTCATTGTGGTTTTGATTTGCATTTATCTAATGATCGGGATGTTTAGGTTTTTACATTTGCTTGTTGGCAGCATGTATGTCTTCTTTTGAAAAGTTGTCTGTTTGTGTCCTTTGTCTACTTCTTAATGAGCTTGTTTGTTTCTTGCTTGTTACCTGGTTTAAGTTCCTTATGATTCTGGATACTAGTCTTTTTTTCAGAAGCCTACTTTGCAAATATTTTCCCCCATGCTTTAGGTTGTCTGTTTACTCTGTTGACAGTTTCTTTTGCTGCAGAAACTCTTTAGTTTGATTAGATTCCATTTGTCAGTTTTTGCTTTTGTTGGAATTGATTTTAACACCTTCATTATAGAATCTTTATCAGTTCCTATATCCAGAATGGCATTTCATAGGATATCTTCCAGATTTTTTATAGTTTTGGGTTTCACATTTAAGTATTAAATTCATCTTGAGTTGATTTTTTTTAATAGTAGAAGGAAGGAGTCCAGTTTCAATCTTCTGCATATGACTAGCCAGATATCCCAGCACCATTTATTGAATAGGAAGTTCTTTCCCCATTGCTTGTTTCTGTTGCCTTTGTTGAAAATTCTTTGGCTGTAGATGTGTAGCATTATTTCTGGGCTCTCTATTCTGTTCCATTGTTCTATGTGTCTGTTTTAATGCTAGGGTCATGCTATTTTGATTACTGTAGCCCTGTAGAATAGTTTGAAGTCAAGTAATGTGATAGTCCCAGTTTTGTTCTTTTTGCTTAAGATTGCCTTGGCTATCCAGGGTCTTTTTTGGGCACTATGTGAATTTTAAAGATAGATTTTTTTTTTCCTTCTAGTTCTGTGAAGAACGTTGTTGGTAATTTGATAGCCATAGCATTGAACCTGTAAATTGCTTTGGGCAGTATGGCCATTTGAATGATATTGATTTTTACTATTGAATAACATGAAATGGTTTTCCATTTGCTTGTGTCTTCCCTGATTTCTTTGAGAAGCGTATTGTAATTCTCATAGTAGAAATTTTTTTTTTAATCACTGAAAGGTTTATTCCAAATGGAAGAACAAGACAAAGATACCTACTTTGACTCTTATATTCAGTAGTATATTGGAAGTTACTGTAGAGATTGTTAACCTAACTGGCTAGCTGTATTCATAGGTATTTTATTCTTTTTGTGGAAATTCTGAATGGGATCACATTTTTGATTTGACTCTTGTTGGTGTAAAGTAATGCTATTAATTTTTGTATTTTGATTTTGTACCCTGAAACTTTGCTGATGTTGCTTATGAGTTTAAGCACCTTTTAAAACATTGTGGATATAGAATCATATAATCTGAAAACAGAGATAGTTTAACTTGTCTTCCCATTCAGATGCCATTTATTTATTTCTTTTGCCAGACTGCTCTGGCCAGGACTTCCGCTACTATGTTAAGTAGAAGTGGTAGGAGAGAACAACCTGGTCTTGTGCCAGTTTTCAACAAGAATGCTTCCAGCTTTTGCCCACTCAGTATAATGTTGGCTGCGGGTTTGTAAGAGATAACTCTTACTGTTTTGAAATATGTTCCTTCAATTTCTAATTGATTGAAGGTGTTTCACATATAGCAGTGTTGAATTTTATTGAAAGCCTTTTATGCATCCACTGAGATAATTATGTGGCTTTTGTCTTTAGTTCTGTTTACAGGATTAATCACATTTATTGATTTGCATATATTGAAGCAACCTTGCTTCTCTGAGAGAAAGCCTACTTGAGGATAGTGAATTAGCTTTTTTTATATGCTGTTGCATTCTGTTTGCCAGTATTTTGTTGGGAATAATTGCATCTATGCTCACCAAGAATATTGGTCTGAAGTATATATATATATTTTTATTTTTTACTTTTTTTATTTTTCTGTGTCTCTGCCAGGTTTTGGCATGAGGATGATGCTGGTCTGATAGAATGAGTTGGAGAGAAGTTCCTTATCCTCAACTTTTTCGGATAGTTTCAGTAGGAATTGTACCAGTTGTACTTTGAATATCTAGTAGAATTCAGCTGTGAATCCATCTAGTCCTTGGCATTTTTTGTTTGGTAGACTATTTATTACTGGTTCGATTTTGAAGCTCATCATTGGTCTTATCAGGGATTCAATTTCTTCCTGCTTTAGTCTTGGGAGGACTTATCTGTCCAGGAATTTATCATTTTTTTTCCTACATTTTCCAGGTTGTGTGCATAGAGGTGTTTATAGTAGTTTCCAGTGGTTTCCCCAACCCCACCCTCTTCCGTGGGATCAGTGGTAACGTCCTCTTTGTCATTTCTGATTGTATTGATTTGAAGCTTCTCTCTTTTCTTACTAGTCTAGGTAGTCATTTATCTATCTTATTAATTTTTTTAATAAAGCGACTCTTGGATTTGTTCATCTTTTTCATGTTTTTTATGTCTCAATCTCCTTTATTTCAGCTCTGATATTTATTATTTCTTTTCTTCTGCTAGCTTTGGGGTTTGTTTGCTCTTGCTACTCTGGTATTTCTAGTTGTAATGCTGGCTTTTTAGTTTGAAATCTTTCATTTTATTTATTTATTTATTTTTTTTGAGACGGAGTTTCGCTCTTGTTGCCCAGGCTGGAGTGCAATGGCGCGATCTCGGCTCACCGCAACCTCCGCCTCCTGGGTTCAGGCAATTCTCCTGCCTCAGCCTCCTGAGTAGCTGGGATTACAGGCACACGCCACCATGCCCAGCTGATTTTTTGTATTTTTAGTAAAGACGGGGTTTCACCATGTTGACCAGGATGGTCTCGATCTCTTGACCTCGTGATCCACCCGCCTCGGCCTCCCAAAGTGCTGGGATTACAGGCTTGAGCCACCGCGCCCGGCCTGAAATCTTTCATTTTGATGTGGGCATTTAGGGCTATAAATATCCCTCTGAATACCACTTTAGCTGTGTCCCAGAGATTCTTGTTTGTTTTATCTTTTCATTATTTTCAAAGAATGTCTCGAGTTCTTCCTTAATTTTTATTGTACACCCAAAAGTCATTTAGGAGCAGACTGTTTAATTTCCATGTAATTGTATGGTTTTGAGTGATTTTCTTTGCATTGCATTCTATTTTTATTGCACTGTTGTCTGAGACTGTTTTTGGTATAACTTCAGTGTTTTTTAATTTGCTAAAAATTGCTTTTATGTCTAATTGTGTGTTTGATTTTACAGTATGTGCCATGTGTTAAAGAGAAGAATGTATATTTTGTCATTTTTGGTTAGAGTGTTCTGAAGATGTCTATTAGGTCCATTTGATCAAGTGTTGAGTTCAAGTCCTGAATATCTTTATTAATTTTCCTCCTCAATGATCTAATACTGTTAGTAGGGTGTTGAAGTCTTCCACTATTATTTTGTAGGTATCTAAGTCTTGTTGTAGGTCTCTAAGAACTTGCTTTATGAATCTATGTGCTCCCGTATTGGGTGCACGCATATTCAGTATAATTAGATCTTTTTGTTAATTGAACCCTTTACCATTATGTAATAACTTTCTTTGTATTTTTTTATCTTTGTTGGTTCAAAGTCTGTTTTGTCTGAAATTGGGATCACCACCTCTATTTTTTTTACTTTCTTTTCACATGGTAGATTTTCCCTCATTCATTTATTTTGAGCCTATGGGTGTCATTGCATGTTAAGATGGGTCTCTTGAAGAAGTGTCTTGTTTCTTTTTTTTTTTTTTTTTGAGATGGAGTTTCGCTCTTGTTACCCAGGCTGGAGTGCAATGGCGCGATCTCGGCTCACCGCAACCTCCGCCTCCCGGGTTCAGGCAATTCTCCTGCCTCAGCCTCCTGAGTAGCTGGGATTACAGGCACGTGCCACCATGCCCAGCTATTTTTTGTATTTTTAGTAGAGACGGGGTTTCACCATGTTGACCAGGATGGTCTCGATCTCTTGACCTCGTGATCCACCTGCCTTGGCCTCCCAAAGTGCTGGGATTACAGGCGTGAGCCACCGCGCCCGGCTGTGTCTTGTTTCTTTATCCAGCTTGCCACTCTGTGCCTTTTCACTGGGGCATTTAGAACATTTATATTAAAGATTATATATGTGGATTTGATCCTCTCATCATGTTCTCAGCTGATTATTATGCAAACTTGTTTGTGTGGTAGCTTTATAGTGTCACTGGTCTGTGTACTTAAATGCATTTTTGTAGTGACTGATAACAGTCTTTCCTTTTCATATTTACTACTCCTTCAAGGAGCTCTTATAAGGTAGTTTGTTGGTAATGAATTCTCTTTGCATGTGTTTGTTTGAAAAGAATCTTATTTCTCCTTCACTTGTAAAGCTTAGTTTGGCTCCATTTGAAATTCTTAGATGAAATTTTTTTTTTCTTTAATAATGTTGAATATAGATCACCAATCTCTCCTTGCTTGTAGGATATCTGCTGAAAATTTTACTGTTAGCCTGATGGGGTGCCCCTTGTAGGTGATCCACCTTTTCACTTTAGCTTACTTTATCACTTTTTTATTCATTTTGATCTTAGAGAATCTGATGATTATGTGTCTTGGGGATGGACTTTTTGTGTAGTATCATGTAAAGGTTCTCTGCATTTTTAACATTGAATGTTGGCCTTTCTAGAGAGGTTGAGGAAGTTTTCATAAATGATATCCTGAAATATGTTTTCTAAGTTAGTTGCTTTCTCCCCATGTATACAGCATACCACAGGCACCATATAGAGAAAAGCCCAGTCTTTTCCTGCTATGTGCCCTTGACCTCCTCCCTGTTCCTCAACGAGCGGAGACCCTAGCTCAGGTAAGCTGTGCAGCTTTCGCACCCTCTGGCTGAACATTCCTAGTAGCAGGCGCTCCACAATTTTCAGAGATGGAGTTCTCAGGGGCAACCAGAAGCCCCTCTGCCCCGCCTCTCCACTTTAACTTCCCTTTTTGCCCTTGAAGTAGAGAAGGAGCAAAAACTTATATTGCTTTATCCTGCAGGCTATAGTTGCTCTAAGGAGAGGAGTCTGTCTCCCATGGGTCCTATCCACACACTCTGCTAGTCACCAGACAGGATGCCCCCAGCTTGGGGTCACAGTGCAGCTGCCCCATGCCAGGTTGATCACACTAATTGATTGCAGCTCTGCAACTTTCTGCAGTGGAGCCTCAGGAGACAAGAAAAGACTAAGCCACAGGGTCTCCTCCTCTGTTGCTTTCAAGCTGAGGAAGTAACATAAAGCCTAAGATCATGTCAGAACCATGGTGTGCAGCCTGGATGTGCCAAGCCAAGATCTGCAGACAGCACTCAAGTGGAAGAGGAGCCTACACTTTCAGAGCATTGAGAAGCATAGCTGCAACCCATGAGGAAATACAGAGGAGCCACATGACTGAGCATGAGCCTACATACTGACCATTACACTTAAGCACCAGCTACTGGATCACAAGCCAAAACATCAACACCTAAAATATTTTACTATCATAGCCAGTGTGAAATGAAAAACAAGAATTTAATGACAAATAAAAGCCCTGTACAAAGTCTCGGGCCTCTGAAAACATGTTGGAAAGAAGTCTACTGACTGTACTCAAATTACACTGCAATTAATGGAACACTCCCACACACAGATGAGAAAGAACTAATGCAAAATATCTGGCAACTCAAAACACCAGAATGTCTTCCTCCTCCCAAAGATCATATTAGTTCTCCAGCAAAGTTCTTAACTAGGCTGATATGGCTGAAATGACAGAAATAGATTTCAGAATATAGACAGGAACAAAGATCATTGAAATTCAGGGGAACATGGAAACCTAATTCAAGGAAGCTAAGTGTATTAGTCTGTTTTCACACTGCTATAAAAAAAAACTTCCTGAGACTAAGTAATTTATAAAGGAAAAAGATTTAATTGACTCACAGTTCTGTATGGCTGGGGAGGCCTCAGGAAACTTACAATCATAGCTGAAGGTGAAGGAGAAGGAAGCACCTTTTTCACAAGGTGGCAGAAGAGAGCGAAGGGGAAGTGCCACTTTTAAACCATCAGATCTCATGAGAACTCACTCACTATCATGAGAACAGCATGAGTGAAACTGCTGCCAGGATCCAATCATCTCTTACCAGCACCCTCCCTCAACACATGGGGATTACAGTTAGAGATAAGATTTTGGGGGGAACACAGAGCCAAACCATATCATTAAAAATCAAAACAATAATAATAATTCAGGAGCTGATAGGTGAAATAGACAGTATAAAACAGAAAGAAACTGACCTGATAGAGCTAAAAAACACTCCACAAGAATTTCTTTTTTCTTTTTCTTTTCTTTTCTTTTTTTTTTTTTTTTTTTTTTTGAGACAGAGTCTCTTTCTGTCACCAGGCTGGAATGCAGTGGCACAATCTCGGCTCACTGCAACCTCCAACTCCCTGATTCAAGTGATTCTCTTGCCTCAACCTCCCAAGTAGCCGGGACTAGAGGCATGCATGACCATGCCCAGCTAATTTTTGCATTTTTTGTAGAGACCGGATTTCACTATGTTGACCAGGGCCGTCTGGATCTCTTGACCTCATGATCTGCCCTCCTCAGCCTCCCAAAGTGCTGGAATTACAGGCATGAAGCACTGCACCTGGCTCACAAGAATTTCATAATGCAATTGCAAGTATTAGCAACAGA
Source organism: Saimiri boliviensis (assembly GCF_048565385.1). Taxonomy (NCBI): domain Eukaryota; kingdom Metazoa; phylum Chordata; class Mammalia; order Primates; family Cebidae; genus Saimiri; species Saimiri boliviensis. The sequence goes on along the minus strand of NC_133450.1, from coordinate 50,891,939 downwards.
ATAAACCAAGTCGAGGAAAGAATCTCAGAGCTTGAAAATTGTCTCTCATAAATAAGGCAGTCAGACAAAAATAAATAAAATTGCTTTTAAAGAGCTCATTGTATTAGATTAGGTACACTTGGATAATATTCCTGTCTTGACATCAACTGTTTACATTAATTACATATGTACAATCCATTTTGCCAAGCAATACAATATAATTATCAAAATAACACTAGAAGGCTAAGGTAATGATGTCCATCTAATAGGTCTGTCTACCACATTATCGTATTGCATTTTGAGATCATTGAACACTTCTCAGAATTCATAAAAGTTGGATATTCACTACAAAGAAGATAGATATGGATAGTAGGAAGAAAAATTTAGGGATTATATACTTAAAAGATATAACTAATTCCGTTTATAGAATTAATAGTCATAATTTATAAAAATTTTAAATGTGAATAAGTGAATAGCAACTATAGAAAGTTTAGCAAAATAATAATAATTAGATATGTTGAAGAATTTTCAGGATGGTCTCAGAAAAAGTGTGATCTTTGTCATTTATCCTAAAATGTCAAAAATCTTTCTGAGCAGAATTACTCATCACTAATTCTTCTCACTTGCATCCCTGAATTTTTTTTTAAAAAAAAAGCTCATAAAGTAGATTTATTTTGGCAAAGTGAAACCCTGAATGCTTGGCTCCAGAACAGCTACCCATACTTTGCAGGACTGCATTTACCTACCACATTCACCCCTATCCCACCCCTTCCAGGAACACATGGGCTAGGATCTAGCCCTCCAAGAAGTTGTGTTCCAGCTCTTAAATCATTAGTAGGACCAGATTTTATTCAAAAAAACTATTTTAAAATTTGAAGTTATTTCCACTGCTTTGTTGCTTACATGGAAATCATCCTTCAAAAATTATACGAAATAGAGTATGAGCCCTGCTTATTCTCTAGGACAAAATTTGCAAAGGTGTATCTAATAAATGAATTATGAGTATGAAGGCGGTTTTACATTTGTCCTTAGAGTCTTCTGTTTTTCTCAGGCCTGTATGAATCTCTTTCTGTAAGAGATCGTGACCTGCTGAGAGCAAGAACTATTGAAGGGAAATAAAGTAAATAACTAGTGGTTGCCTGTGGCAATTAGGAAAATAAAGAGCAAATTTCCCTCTTTGAGTAATACTTAGTGTCAAGACTTAATTATAATCCTTGACTATACAAGTGTAAATATTTAAGCACTTACCTTTTTGTATTTGGGCATGTGATGTTATAAAATAATTTTGAGAGTTTAGAAACATACATACATATTTTAGAACAGCAATACGAGTAGCTTTCTTAGTAGCATATAGTTTTCCAATCTATTTGGAAAAGGATTGACTTCAACTAGGAGAGATAAGTAATAGAGCTAGAGTTTCAATTCTGTTCAATATGAATAATTGAAATATTTCACCAGTAAAAATTAAATATCATGTATAGTCATGTGTCCCTTAGTGATGGTGATATGTTCTGAAAAATGCATTGTGAGGCAATTTTGTCATTATGCAAACATCATAGATGTTTACAAAACCTTGATGACACAGTCAGCTACACATCTAGGCTGTATAATATATAGCCTATTGCTCCTAGGCTACACACTGTACAGCATGTGACTATACCGAACACGTAGGCAATTGTAACACAATGGGAGGTATTTGTGTATTTAAACATATCTAGACATAGAATAGGTATAGTATAAGTACAGCAAAAAAAAAAAAAAAAAAAGAAAATGTTACATCTGTACTGGGAACTTACCATAAATGGAGCTCAAAGACTAAAAGTTACTTGGGATGAGTCAGTGAATGAATGGTGAATGAATGTAAAAGCCTAAGACATTACTGTATATGATTGTAGACTTTATAAAAATGATACACTTAAGGATAACTAAATTAACATTAACTTACTATATCTTTTTATCTAATAAGACTTTTATATATTTTGACTCTGACTTTTTTATAACTTAAGCTTAAAACACAAACACATTGTACAGCTGTACAAAAATACTGTCTTCTTTTTTATGTCTCTTTTATAAGATTTTTTCCTATTTTTTTTAACATTGTACACATTTTTGTTAAAAAGTAAAACACGATCACACACATTAGCCTAGGCCTACACAGGATCAGGATAACCAATATGATTGTGTTTTACCTTCATACCTTGTCCCACTGGAAAGTCTTCAGAGGCAATAACATGCATGGAGCTGTAGTCTCCTGTGATAACAATGCCTTCTTCTGGAATATCTCCTGAAGGACCTGCCAGAGACAGTTGTACAGATGACTTTTTTAAAGTAAGTAAGAGTATACCCTAAAATGACAATAAAATGTAAAGTATATACATAAATAACATAGTCCTTTCTTATCATCAAATATTATGTATTATACATAATTATATGTGCTATACTTATATATGATTGGCAGCACAATAGGTTTCTTTACATCTGCATCACCAAACATACTTGTGTAAACGCATTGAGCTATAAAGTTATAAGGGCTATTATGTCACTATATGGTAGGAATTTTTCAGCTCCATTAGAATCTTATGGGACCACTATTGTAAATGCAGTCTGTCATTATTATGTGGTGCATGACTGTATACATTTCAAAGGAATTGGCTTTCCCTTTCATTCTATTATTGTTCCACCACTAGCTGTTTTGTTGGTTTCTCTTTCTGTGCTGTTTACTAAATGCAGAACTCCTCTAAATGCATTTCTTTTATTTATCTTGTCCCAGAACAATCTCATAAATATTCCTTGGAAATGTTCTTCTCATCAGGATTACTCTTCTGAGGCTTGTACCTGGGTGACCATTTGTCTCTACTAAGACTCTTTTGAGGGCAAGTAACATAAATAGAAAAAAAAAAGAAGTTGACTAAAGTAACTAAGCCCAGTAGTCTGATTTCAGCTAAAGGTGATTTCAGGCTCCAAGTAAAGTAAACAGGATTCATCTTATCTCCATTTGTTATCTCCTCTTCTGGTGGGTTGGACCTATTTCCAAATAATCCCTTCCCTTACATAGCAATCCATATAGAATCTCACTTCTAATTCAGTGTGAAGAAAAAGCTTTTTATCTTCAAAGGTCAGAACCAAAGTCTGACACTAGATTTCCATTGACCCAGACTGGATTCTGGTATTGGATGTTCTATTATGCTCAAATGAGATAAATAGCAATTTCTGGCTCTTTTTTTTAGTTGTTTGCAATGCCCCACCTTGGAGAAATGCTGGAGTGAATTTAAGAAAGTTCTATTCAGAAATAGAAGAATCTTAGCTGTATAGAAAATAATTTATTTGAAATCACCTGCTATAAAAACTTCCCAAGTTCATTGCTCTTTGGCTAGACTCTGTCTCTTCTACTTGCTGGTATTGCTTTCTAGAAGAACCATGACTTAGAACGATGCAAAACTTTTTATATACTCAGTCTATGGTAGTCTGTTTTAGGAGCACAAAAAGGGCTAAGACACATAATTTTACTCTTTCTAAATCCAAACTGAATGCCATTTCATCATAAAGTTTTGACATTTCTCTAATAAAAATGTTTTCAATTGTTTTTGAAAGTCCACAAATGCATATATATGTATGTATGTGTGTATATATATATATATATATATATATATATATATATATGCATGTATATATGTAGGTCAAACCTTATTTGATTCTTAATGTTTTGGCTTTCTTTTTGTATTACTTTTCTCCAAAGAGTAAAATACACACTTATTTTATTTTCTTATTCCTACAGCACCTAACATGATTCGTGCTGAAAAATATTATTTAATGAAAAAAATTATTATGTAATAAACTATGCTGTTGTATTTATTTTCTACATCTAATGTGTCAATTTTGTTTCCTTACTATCCTTAGCTGGAATCCATTTGAAAACCCAGAATTGTATTTGTTGTATAGATTCAAGCAATACATAGTAGGATACTGTACATAATAATATGGTTTGGCTCTGTGTTCCCACCCAAATCTCACCTTGAATTGTCATCCCCATATTTCTCATGTGTCAAGGGTGGTACCAGGTGGAAGTAAGCAGATCATAGAGGTGGTTTTCCCATGCTGTTTTCATTATAGTGAGTGAGTTATGAGACCTGATGGTTTTTTAAGCATCTGGCATTATCCATGCTTGCACTCATTGAGTCCTGTCACCTGTGAAGAAGATGCCTGCTTCTCTTTTGTCTTCTGCCATAATCGAACATTTCTTGAGGCCTCACCAGCAATGTGGAGCTGTGAGTCAATTAAACTCTTTCCTTTATAAATTACCCAGTCTCCAGTCTTGGATATGTCTTCGTGGTGTGAGAATGAACTAATATACATACCATGGATACTAACAAGTAATTTTTTTTTTACCACTTATTAGAAGCTTGACTTACCAATGATCGAATTTTATATAAGCTTTGATATAATACCTTAAGCCCTTCTGACAAGTATTTTAAATTTATATTAAATATTTATCTTTACATATCTGTAGATATCTTGACTATATTATAAATATTATATATATGAATTCTAATATTTTTTCCAAATAACCTTTAAAAACCAGTGTTTGTCTTTTTGCATATGAGCAAGCAATTCTTACTTACAGTGATGGAAGAAACAGATATTTTGGAAGAAGGAAAATTAAATTTATACTTTGAAGGCATTCTTCCCCAAAAATCCAATTCATCTTTTGCACAGAAGGAATAATGAGATGAAGATATATTTAAGTCAGATTGTTAGCATTTTGGCTGCATGACTATATCAGAAGTGTAGCTTAGAATTCTGTGCATTTTTATTTTTTTAATCAAAACATCATTAAACTGTACTTAATTTTTAAATCCAAAATATAAAAAGACTCTTCAGATACATGAATAATGTTTGCATTTCTTGGAAATAACTTGTTTTTATTCTGCTAATAAATAAACATTGTTACCATCATTGAGGAAAATGACAGGATTTTTACAGTTGATTGTCTTGTATGGGTATGAAAACTTTAACACACTATTCTAAGTAACTGAATAGTACAGAGCAATTTTGGATCAATGTGGACTTATTTTGAATGTAATATTCAAAATCACTGAATGTTTTATGATATATCTTTATTTTAATTCAAGGCTTGGGATATATGAAGACAAAATAAATCAAAATATATCATGTATTACATTTTCTGAAATTAATATATATATTTAGCAATAGGTAAAATAGCACAGATATACCAACCAAATTGTATTTTCATGTGAAGAAAATATTTTATGTAAATAATATTTCTTCTTTTATGTGGTATCTCTGCAAAAATGAGAAAGCTGCTTTTTGTATTCCCCAATAAATATTCCCCAGTCCTGTGATTTCAAGTTCAGTAAAATTTAGAAAATTATGGTCAAGAAATGTAATAGACAGAATGGACTTTCAGTTTCTGGAATGGACTTCTTACCCCACATTCACAGTTAGAAATTTGAATTGAATAAAGAAGTGTTCAAAGTAATTATTATCTTATATTTGGCTTATCTGGGTACCTGTTTGGCTTTTATTTCCAAATGAAAAAAACAAACAAACATGCACAATGTAAATATTTTTGGTTTGTAAAATTTTCTTTCCAATTACCTATTTGAGATGTTGTATATAGTGTAAAATTTTGAAATAATTTTGCCCAAATTAAGAAATTTTTTTTTCATTGATTTTTGTCTTCTTTTTATTTTGGTTCATGTTTTACCTGGGTATTAATTGTGGAAAGAATAACTCCTATAAATTATAGGTTGCTGCATGAATCTGCTACAAAACCAACTTAATTTTCCAAAAAGGTCTCATTGCTTGAAAGGAAGCCTGGTGAAGAAATTTATACTGACTTTTGGCATGACCTTTCTAAACAAATTGTTCCCTAGTACATAAACTAGTGAGTTTACTCCACAGAAACATCCAAAGAAGTAAAACATGAAGTAGGAGCTTCTGTTAGAAACCTTAGGACCATGAGATTTATCTTCTGTTAGAAACCTTAGGACCATGAGAGTTATCTTCCTTATCACCCATGAGATTTCCCTTGTTAATGATGCTGATTTGGACATATTTTTTTAGCCATTTCATCAACAGCTTTTGCTTATGACTAAGGATGTCATTTCTTATTCCCATCACATGGTGTCCTAGTCCATTCTTGCTGCTATAACAAAACATCTTACATTGGGTAATTTATAATTTATAAAAATTTCTTATACATTCTTTAAAGATTCAGACAATTCCATAAGTGTCATGAATTTCAGTAGGGAAGTGACTTTTCAAAGTGTGCTCTTACACGTAAGACTACAGTGGCACACTTATGTTGTGCTTTTATCAGTTGCATGGTATGCAGTTTTTGTTATAAATATCACCAAACTCCATAAGATAAAAATATACTCATCAACATGGGTTTTTATCTTACATTTAGGAATTAGATATGAATCAGGTTTGTTAAAATAAAGAAGAAATTGTTGTCAACTAGATGTCTTATTTTTTTTTTCCATTCTGACAACAGCTGTCTTGTAAATTAGTGTATTTGGATCATGCACATTTAAAGTAATTATTTATATTAGTTGAGCTGGTGTTTATTATAACTATTTCCTATTCATATCATTAATTCTTTGCCTCCCAAAAAACACTCTTTTTCTTACCTCTGTATTTTTAATTGACACTTAAAATAATCCTATTACATTTCCTCTCCTATCATGTCAATTATATTTTAAAACAATTTTAATGATTTATGTGAGCTTGTAATATACAATTTTAACTAATCTCAGTCTACCTTTAAACAAGACTTTGGGTAACAACACAAATATCACTTTACAGCTTGTATGGGTACCTTATAACAAGAGTATTACAGACTCAAATTTGTATTCCCTCAAAATTAGCATGTTGAAACCTAATCCTTATGGTAAGAGTATTTGGAGGTAGGCCTTTGGGAAATGATTAGCTCATAAGGACAAAACTGTATGGATATGATGAGTACCTTTACAAAAATGACCCTAGAGAGCTAATTTGCTCTTCTGCCATGTGAAAATCCAGTGAGTGGACCCTCCTCTATGAACAAGTCCTTACCAGATACTCATCTGCAGCTGCCTTGACTTTCCAGCCTCAGAACTGAAACAAGCATTTTTGTTGATTATAAGCTACCCAATGTATGGTATCCTGTTATAAAAGCCTTAGCAAACAAATATACAAATAATCCCAATTCTGACCATTCTTTATGACAATACTGCCATTTACTGTATTCCTGTATACAACACTGTGTTCATTCAATACATTGTTACTGTTATTCCTTTTAAACAAAATATCTTTAGGTCAATTAAGAATAAGAAAATAAAACACTTTATTTTAGAATCATTCACTCCTTCTATGATATTCTTCCTTTCTTTAGATAGATTGATTTCTGACCTATAAACTTTTTCTTCTCCCTAGGAACTTCTTTGAACATTCTTTGCAAGGCAGATCTACTGGCCATAAACTTACTCAGCTTTTTTTTTTGTCTGAGAAGTTCTTTATTTATTCTTCACTATTGCAGGATAATGTTATTAGATATAGAAATGTAGATGGGGTGTGTGTGTGTTTCACTTTCAACACTTTAAATATTTTCTCCACTCTCATCATGCTTCCACTGTTTCTAATGAAAAACCAACTGTAATTCTCAGCTTTATTTATATACAGGTAAGTTTTCTTGTTTACCCCTGGCTCATGTCAATATGTCTGTCTGTGTTTGGTTTTCTTTAGTTCAAAAAATAGATACCTAAGTATAGATTTTTGATATTTATTCCTCTCGGTATTCTCTGCACTTCTTGGATCTGTATTCAATGTCTGCTGTTAATTTTGGAAAATTCTTAGCCATTAATTCTTTAAATATTTACTTGGCTCTGTTCTTCCTTTCTTCACAATCTGGTATTCCAATTTACCAGCTAATATTCTACTAAAAAGAAAATAAACTATAAAATTGAGTAAAATAAAATAAAGAGCAGCACAATGCATTAAATTTAATGCAACACAATGCATTAAATTCAGTGTAATTGATTAAGTATTATTTGATCTGTTAAAGAAAAGAATAAATCTGAACAATGATTCATATGATTTATAATTAGTATGCAATACAAAATTGAATTTAATTGAGTTTTTCTTTTTCTATAGCGGTTTCACAGTAAAAAATAACTTTAGTTTGGATTATTACTTTTAAAAACAGAGCTAAGTAGCATTGCTTTATTACTTTCTCATGTTACTTTTTATTCATAGATATACATGTATGTATAAAGATATTATAGATCTGTAATGCTTAGCTTAAGTCCTGGAATGTTGCATTTATTCAATGAACATTTGTTCTCTTTTTACTTCCTGCAATCTAGATGGTGGTACATAGATATAGTTGCTTTCTAGTTTTTTAAGCATATCAAGGACTTAAAAGCTAACTATGCTATAATTTTATATCAAGACCAGCATAGCATATCACTTAAAAAACAAACAAACAAAACAAAACTGGTAGTAGAGACTTCTTAAAAGTTGTAAAAGTAAGTTTTTTTTTTTTTTTAAGTTTAGAAAACAACGAAATATCAGCAATGCAATGTTAGCATCTCATTGGTTCACACCAATGAGAAGCATTTAAGAACAAACAAATAGCATACTATACCACACAAAAACTTACACGCAAATGTTTATTACATATACAGCTGTATTATTAATTACTAAGACTTGTAAGCACACAGCATATACTTTAATAGGTAGATATCCCGTAATTAGATAAACAAAGTCTGCAACTTCCATAAAATGACATAATAATCAAGGGTAAAAAAATAAGCAATTTAGTCATGATAAGGCATGGAGGAAATTTGAATGCATATTTCCATGTGAAAGAAGATAGTCTGAAAAGTCTACATGTTGTATTAGTTCAAGTACATAATCTTCTAGAAAAGGCAAAACTATAGAGATAGTGAAAAGTTTAGTCATCACCAGGAGTTGAGCATGTGGGGATTAAGTAGGCAGAGCACAGGGAATTTTTAGGGCAGTAAATTATTGTGTATGATTCTGTAGTGGTGGATACATGACAACATGAGTTTGGCAAAATCCATAGAACTGTATCCTACAAAGAGTGAACCCTAATGTAAAATCCCATCTTTAGTCAGTAAATGTATCAATGTTAACTTCATAACTGTAACAAAAGTACTACACCAATTTATTATATTAAAATAGGAAAACTGTCAGGAAGGAGAGAGGGAGTATAAAGAAACTTTCCATAATTTCTGCCTAATTTGTCTATAAGCCTACATCTTTTATAGAAATCCTACTAATTAATAAAAAAACCCAACAAATAAAAATCATGCCGGGCGCGGTGGCTCACTCCTGTAATCCCAGAACTTTGGGAGGCCGAGGCAGGTGGATGTCAAGGTCAAGAGATCGAGACCATCCTGGTCAACATAGTGAAACCCTGTCTCTACTAAAAATACAAAACATTAGCTGGGCATGGTGGTACGTGCCTGTAATCCCAGATACTCAGGAGGCTGAGGCAGGAGAATTGCCTGAACCCAGGAGGCGGAGGTTGCGGTGAGCTGAGATGGCGCCATTGCACTCCAGCCTGGGTAACAAGAGCGAAACTCCGTCTCAATTAAAAAAAAAAAAATCATACTCTAAGGCAAGCATATTATCATGATAACATACAATATCATTTTAAAACACAAATTTTCTGATAATTTCCACATATTTCTTAGGGTAAACATTTTAATAATTTCTAGCTTCACTGTTTTCTAATGGATTAAAGCATAAATTAAATATGTGTTTATTATTGAAAGGATATGACATTGCAGTAATAGAGATTTATTAATCATCAGGAATGTATTAACATATTCATGAGGTAATATTCTGTGGATTTTTATTTCAAAATAACTCAGAATTGACAAAATAAAAGTATGATTTTTCAGTGATGAATATCACAATGAGCAATATTGATCTATTTCATAATTAAACATTTCATCCTGTCAATCACAAAGATACTCAGTTAAAATACATCAAAACAAAACATCCTTCAGGTAAATTGAAACTACAATAGTTTCTATTTTTACAACAGTTTAGATGTTGATAACAGTTTCTGAGCCACTTCTTTGTATATAAAAGCTTTCTGGGGATATCATGGTTGTAAATAAAAGCAAAAGTACAGATTTATAGATAGCAGAATAAAAAGCAATCTGTTATAAATATCGATTGTATGATTATGAGGTCTTTAGAAAATACAAATTTTTTTCTCTATATTTTAAGTGTAAGATATGCTTAATGTGAATAATAATATTTATCATATATGAGTTTAGTTATGTCCCTCCAAAAGATATAATGAAGTGTTAAACCCTAGTACCTTAAAACGTGAACTTATTTGGAAATATAGCTTACAGATGTTACAAGTTAAGATGAGGTCAGGTGACTGTTGTCCTTATAAGAACCAGGAGAAGGTCCTGTCCCATCACAGGGAGAATGTCCTGTGATGACAGTCACAAATTGATCCAGTTGCATGCCAAGAATTGATGACTGGCACCTGAAGACAGAAGGTAAGGAAAGATTCTCTCCTATAGGTTTCAGAGGGAGCATGGTATTGCTAACATCTTGATTTTGATTCTGAATTCCAAAATTGAGAAGATAAACTTCTGTTGTTTTAAGCTGCCCAGTTTGTGGTATGCTGTATGACAGTTTTTAGAAAATGAATGCAAATAGTAAACCTCAGGCAAAAGTACAAACGTGGAAATTTACCCTGATTCACTTTTTGCCTAGCACTTATGGTTCAAAAATTGATATTACGTTTTTTTATTTTTCAATTACCTTCTCACATAGGAGAAGATAAACACCCTGAGGGTAAAATCTTTGTTCAGTTTTTGTTTTACTCATAACACTTAGAACATTGACTGGTAATTGATGTGTTTTCTGGTATAGATATTATTCTGGTGAATACTGATCATTCTATGTAACAAGAAACCCCTGATGTATCAGTGGTTTATGAAAAGTTTAATTTAACTGATGCTACATATCCAAAACAGGCCAGGAAGGGGGACTTCCCCTTCTTGTGAATCAGGTAAAGCACCTGATACATGTCTTCGTAGCCACAGAGAGAGGAGGGGAAAAAGAACATGGCAAATAATGACTGGACTCTGGATTAATCAGATTTCAACAGACAATGGATGGTAAATATAACTAAGAATGATTTGAGGAATGCTACCATACAAAGGAAGGAGCATGAAATAATTGTAAGCAATAAATCTGGGACTAGAGCTCAATGAAGGAAAAAAACAAATCCTGAAAAAAAAAAAAAAAAAGAGTAGAAGATCAGACCACCTGGAGAAAAACAGTGACCTTCTGTAGAGAGACACATGTAGGAAAGACAACCTCATAGGGAAGGAACCGGCAGAATAAACTCTGTGACCCTTTCCTTCTCTTCCTTTCTACCTTCTGCCAGGGTTCTACACAGGCTGAACCTAACCTGAAGCCAGAGGGTGAGGGAGCCTCTTGTAGTCTTCAGAAGTCAAAAAACAAAAGTCCAATTAGAGTTAGAAACAACGGAGAGTAAATTCCATTATAGTTGCATTAGAAGATATTTTACACATTACTTTTTTTTATTTTACCATTATAAAGTGACATATCTAGAAACAATCTCACATGTCAATCTTTATCCAAATCTCAGACTATGTAAACTTTAGGATACATTCCTAGGATTAGTCTACTGATTCCCTAATGAAAAGTAAAAGACCCTTTGTAAGAGTGTGACTATGTTATATAGTATCAACTTCAGTTAATTGTTTGTCAGACAAATTATTGGGGTGATTACATGAAATAAGAAATTATAAATTAAACTTTCAAAGACAGGAAAGCAGCAATGTAAAATAAACGGAACAAACATTCTTAATGTATTTAAATCTGCATATTTAGCATCTACTTATGATTTTTAAAAATAATTTAACTTTAGTTTTTAATGTAGAGACTATTATACCATTTCTTCTTATATTTTTGAAATTATATTTTTAGATCATCATTATCATTAGGATAAGTAGGAGAGAAATTTTGACTATATTGATTGATGTATTTGATATATACACTCGTGTGCCTCATAATGATGTTTTGGCCAATTATAATGTGTGTATGATGTTGGTTCCATAAGATTCGAATTAAACTGAAAAATTTCTATCACCCAGTGGTATTTTAAGCTATCTCACATTGTAACAAAATGATTGCTAGTGTTTGTGGTGATGATGGTGTAAACAAACCTGCTATCCTGTCAGTCATATTAAAGTGCACATGCAATTATGTACAGAATATAGTATTTGATAATGACAATGAACTCTGTTACTGGTTTATGTGTTTTATATACTACACTTTTTATCATTAGAGTGTACTATCTCTATTTATGAAAAAAAGTTAAAACTGTACAACAGCCTCAAGCAGATCTTTCAGGAAGTAATACCAAAAAAAGCATCACTTGACATAGGAGATGATAATTCTATGAGGAGATGATTGTTACCTCTGAAGCCTTTCCAGTGGGACAAGATGTGGAGGTGGAGACAGTAATATTAATGATCCTTACCTCATGTTGACATAGGATAATGTGTTTGTGTTTTTTTCCTTTTTACAAAAATGGTTTACAAAGTAAAAGAAAATAGAAAATAGAAAAAGCTTATAAAATAAAGATATACATTTTAAAATTGTTTTGCATAGCTGTACCATGTATGTTTAAGTTAAGTAATATTATAAAAATGTAGAGCTATGTCTACATGAAGTCAGGATTATTAATTTTTTTAATAATAGGTTAGTTTAGCTTACTGTAATTTTTTTGACTATAAACTTAACAAGTTTATGTCTTCATAGCCACAGAAACAGAGGAAAATAGAACATGGCAAAGAATGACTACCATCTTATAGTTTTGATGATAAACTTTAAAAGTTATAGTTAAAACTTACAGTAAGTTAAGCTAACTTTTAATAGTTTTAAAGAAACTACTATAGAATTTAAAAAATAAATTTATTGTAGCCCAAGTATACAGTATTTATGAAGTCTATACTACTGTTCAATAATGTTCTAGGTCTTCACATTGACACAGCACACACTCACTGATTCACCCAGAGCAACTTCCAGTCCTGCGACCTTCATTTATGGTAAGTGCCTTATGCAACTATATAATTTTTGATCTTTTATACCATGTTTTTACTGTGCTTTTTATATATTAAGATATGTTTACATCAACAAATACTATTGTGCTATAATTGTCTATAGTAGTTACTACAGTAACATGTTATACAGGTTTTTAGCCTGAGAGCAATAAGCTACACCATATAGGCTAGGTTTGTAGTGGCTGTACCATCATCCTATGATGTTCTCACAGTGATGACACTGCCTAAAGACACATTTTCTCATACTGTATCCCAGTCATTAAGTGACACATAGGTAATGAGGTCCGTTATTTAACCAATGAATAAACCAATATAACCCCAATGTGCTTGATAATGGGGGAAATAAAAATAAGAAAGAACATGATCTATGTCCTTAAGGGTATCAATACTCTTTTTGGCTCTTGGATTGTAACTTAAAGATATTATAATATGGGACTCCGTGTTTGGGTCCCCTTCCAAGAACATTCCCTTCATGGAAGCCATCTTTCTGTCTCCTGGATTTTCCCCTCTGGCGTCCCCTTCCACACCGTCTCGTGGAAGACTCTCTTCCCCTCCTAAACTCCATCTCTCTCTATTCCCTTCTACTCAGTGTGAAAGCTGCTTTCCTCTCCTGAGACCCCTCCTACCACCCCATCCACACTGACAATACAGTTGCCCTGAGTTTGGGGGAAAAAAAAAAGATATTATAATATGCAGTGGTATGGAATAAGTTCTAAACTAGCTGTCAGTGTTTTGGAAAGATTTTAAGTCATTTGGATGAATGAGAATAATTATTTAATCTTGCATTAGAAAATCAGAAGATAATTTTCAAAGAAAATGGCATTTGAATTAAATATTAATGAGCAAGTAAGAATTTTAATTTAGAAAAGAAAGACCTCACAGTCTAAGAGATTGGCATAAACAAAATTGCCCACTGAAAATATTACTTTTAGGCGATACATTCGGGGAAAAGTAAATAGTAATATATTGGAAATGTTTTGAAAATGATGAAGTTTAATAGTGAGGAAGGCAAGCCGAAGAAGAATTTCAATGTTCCCTCCATTTTGCTTTTGTTGATGTATTTTCTTATTTGAATGAGAGTTCAATATAGATGAGAAAGAAATATGAGCCTACTTAGGGAGGCTAGAGAGATAAAAAAGAAAATCCTTATGGCCATTTTTATAATTACTAACCAAAGTGGACTGAATTAAGCCTGTTTGGAAGAAGCGTTTGCAATGGCCTAACCTTCTAATTGGCTTTTCTCTCGTCATGTTCATTCTAGAGAAAGAATGAACACTCAGGCAGCCAGCTTGAATGCTGGAAGAAAGGCATCCCTTTTTCATCACAAGAACAGGTATATGACAACCAGGTAGAAGAGTTGGAAGATTAAGAGAAAAACTTCAGGAGATTGTAAACCTACACTATAATTATTTAGTAGTCTAATTTTCTCCCTATTACCTTTAAAAGACTAAATGACATGGCAAAAATCTCAGTTTGTAGATCAAATTGTTACACAAGGATCCTCAAGATCTTCAAGTAACCACCCTACTGGGCTAAGGAAAAAGACTCCTGTATTTAATATTATTTTTATGAATATAGGAAAAACTAAATTCAGGGTTCACTCTTTAAAGAACAGGAGAAACTGTATACTTCATGGTCTATGTGAATGTTTCCTCATGCAGGTATCAGTCATGCTCAGGAAAACAGTTTTAAATCAAAGATGAATAGAGAAAAAGCCACAATATGGAACTCTACAAAAATGGAAGAGGAAGATAAGTGTATTTTTAAAAAGACATAAAAAGCGTATCTTAAGAGATAACTTACTTTAGAAAACAGAAGGAAAAATATTCTACTAATTTGCTCTCTGAGAGAAATTTTAGAATTCATGGCCCTTATAAAATTATAAATTAAAACAAATTATAGTAAAACAAAAGGAGATTAAAGGGGAGTTCCTAGAATTGAAATGAGAAAATTAAACTTCTCCAAAAGTATCCTATTGTGGCTTATGACTGAAATGATTATGTGTTTTCTCTATGCCTCTTCCAGAAATGGCTTGATTCTCAATCCTGCTTCCTCTCCTCTTTTATGCATCCTCTGCCTGGTTTATACATTTCAACATTTATAAACTAGAAAAAGGGCCTTAACTTTTTTCTGATTTTCTCATTTATATATTGAGGACAAAAATGGTACTTACAGTGATGTGGTGATGATCAAACAACTTATTTTAAAGTTTTTGAGAACTCTGGTTTATTTTATTCTTTCAAATTTTATATCAGTTACATCCTTCTCTCAATATACTTTCATTTTCCTGACTAGATCCTATAAACCATTCTTTCCATAAATTTTATTATTATATGTATTTCATACATGAATGAAATCAATTATATGTTTTACTATGACTTTAGATAGCTGATGTTTGTCAGAAAAAATATCGTTAATGTTATAGTGCTATTCTGTGCTATGTTTTATGCTTATTTTCTGATGATTTTTTTTTTTTTTTTTTTTTTTTTTTTGAGATGGAGTTTCTCGCTCTGTCGCCAGGTTGCAGGGCGGTGGTGCAGTCTCAGCTTGCTGCAACCTCCGTCTCCCAGGTTCACGCGATTCTCCTGCCTCAGCCTCCCGTGTAGCTGGGACTACAGGCACACTTCAACACACCCTGCCAGTGTTTGTATTTTCAGTAGAGACAGGGTTTCACCATGTTGGCCAGGATGGTCTCAATCTCTTGACCTTGTGATCTGCCCACCCTGGCCGCGCAAAGGGCTGGGATTACAGTGTGTGCCACCACACCCGACCTATTCTGCTGATTCTTATGTCACTGCTTGAATAGACTCCTAAATACCCTAGTTGTCCATCTATATCAACACTGTTTTTAACGCTTCAGCTTGAGTGATATATTTTTAAAAATTAGATCACCTCCCCACCACCAATAATAATTGTTTCTCATTAGTTTTGAAATAAAATTTAAGCTTGTGTTGATGGCCCCAAAT
Organism: Saimiri boliviensis; assembly: GCF_048565385.1. Lineage (NCBI taxonomy): Eukaryota > Metazoa > Chordata > Mammalia > Primates > Cebidae > Saimiri > Saimiri boliviensis. Next base: position 50,875,840 of record NC_133450.1, on the reverse strand, counting down.
ACCTCGTTTTTATATCAGCTCCTTAATTGTCACTCTCCCACTTAATCTCTATATTCTAGCTACACTAGCCTCATGGTGAATCCCTCCCTCCTTCCTTCCTTCCTCCTTTTTTCTTTCTTTTCTTTTTCTTTCTTTCTTTTCTTTTTCTTTCTTTTTCTTTCTTTCTTTTCTTTTTTTCTTTTTCTTTCTTTATTTCTTTCTTTTTTCTTTCTTTTCTTTCTTTCTCTTTCCTTCCTTCTTTCTCTTTGCTTTCTTTTTCTCTTTCTTTTATTAACTTTTAAGTTTAGGGTTACAAGTACACTTTTCTTATATAGGTAAACTTGTGCCATGGGGTGTGTTGCACAGATTATTTCATCACCCAGGTATTAAGCCTAGTATCCATAAGTTATTTTTCTCAATCCTCTTCCTTCTCACACCCTTTCACCTCCTAAAAGCCCCAGTGTGTGTTGTTCCTCCTGTGTATCCATGTGTTCTCATCATTTAGCTCACACTAATAAGTGATAACGTGGTATTTGGTTTTCTGTTCCTGTGTTAGTTTGCTAAGGATAATGGCCTCCAGCTCCATCCACGTCCCTATAAAGGATATGATCTCATTATTTTTATAGCTACATAGCATTCCATAGATACAACTTGTGAATATGAAATAATCCTTCCCATTTCTGAGTCTTTGACTTAACCCCACAGTGTGTGGAATTTACTTTCCTTATTATTATCTCTGCTTAGTCAATTCCAACTAATCACCTTCGTATATTGACTAAAAAGTATACTATTCTTCTCATATACTCTTTAACAGATCAGGTGCTTTTTCTACAGAGTTTTATTTATATATATGCTTTGGTTGAATAATATTAATTCCCTCTGTTATAATATAAGGTACATCAGAACATATTCACTATGGTAGGCTATTCTTTAATTAAGGTAATACTTGAAAAAAATCACAGTAAATTTACAGCTTCATTAAAGGGATTTAGTGAGAAGATAATAATTATGGAGTAGAACCATCTAAGATTCTGTGAAATATATTAGTATTTCTGAAGGAAATAGGAAAACATGGTACAGAATAAAAAACCTTTCAAAAGAATAAACATTGCTGAAATATAGGATTCTTGGCACTTTAGATAAAATAATTCAATGTATAAGAAAAACAACAGAATATATTGATTAAAATATATTCTAACGAAAGTACTGCTGTATAAGGTTTAAAAAATAATCCTGTAAAAAGTCATTTTGTCTATAAAATTGGCATCAAAGGCAAAAAATACATCTACATATTTTTTGAGAAAAATAATATTCCTCATATTTTAAGAGTAAAATATAAGAAATATAATTTCAAATACTCAAGGATTATAAAAATAATTTTCTTATAAAATGGCTTTAAACAAGTAAATGTGCTGATGACTAATTAAAGAAATTACAAAAGTTTTTGTGTTATAAAATATCTGATAATGCACATTAAATGATGTTAACCTCCTCAAAAATGTGAGTTGTTGCTATGAGTTTTGTGTCTCTCCCATCATATGTAATCAAGCTATCGTGTGTCTGACAGAATTCTCCCTAAGGATGTATTTTATATTAAGTTGAACCATGTGAAGTTGCCATCTTTGAAGGAAAAAAACGAATGAATTATAGACAATTTCATGAAACTCTGTCTTATAGTTAAAAAAAATCACTTCTATGTTGCTGAAATAATTTTAGGCATCTTTCTCTTTCTTTATCATTTAGATCATTTTCAAATATATCTTTGTAAGTCTATTCTTATGCTACTATCTTTCCATGAAATCCATAAATTTTTCTTAATTAGATTTCCTAGCAAGCTATGTTATTTTTTTAGATAAATAAATAAACTTGCCAGAACAGAATAATTAGGTTAACCTTTCTTTGCTCAAAAGTTCACTTGTAAAAGTCATTGTGATTTATAATAATATCAGTGTACTCTCAATGTTTAACAACTAAATTTATTTTTGTTTTTTTATCTACACATTCAACTAAAACGTGATCATTTTCATTATTCAAAGAGATTTATTGTGTAGAATAAGTTATTTTCGTATATAATACTTCAATCAATTAAAAATATTCTTAATTATTAATATAAACAATTTTATAATTTATTATTTTGTTAATAAAACTGTATGAGGAGGGAAAAGCCATATCTTATTTAACCCTATCATCTTGCTGTTAACAAAAGATCAGTTTTTCATGGGGAAGTCTGATAATATGATAACCTATAACCTGGATATCCCTTCTTCACCATCCAATTCTAAATACAACCTACTTGCCTCTGTGTAGTGAGGATTTTCTAAACCTGAAAAATAACTTGGGAGTGGTAATACCATGATTACATTTCCAGAGAACTCCTTCCTCAGTAGTTGTCTTAGTTCTTTTTGTGTTGATACAATAGAATATTTGAGACTGGATAATTTAACAGGAAAAGGTTTATTTTAGCTTACAGTTCTGCAGGCTGGGAAGTTCAAGGCAATGGCCCTCGCTTCTGACAATGACATTCATGTTGCATCATAATATAGTTGAGAAAGTCAAAGGGGAAGCAGACATTTGCAAAGAGAGTCAAAACCCAAAGAGCATCCTGAGTCTGTAGCAACTCACTTACAAGGGTACTAATCATTCCCTGGAGAACTAATTCAGTTTTTCAGAGTGAAAACTCACTACTGAAAGAACAGCACCAAGCAGATCCTAAGGGCTTCATCCCCATGATTCAAACACATTAAACTAGGTTGAAGCTTCCAACACCCGCACACCAGGGACTAAATTTCAACCCGTGTTTTGGTTCAGACAAACAAATCACATCGAGGTCATAGCGGTAGTCTTGTAAAAACACATTGGTAGGAAGTAGAGGCAGAACTGAGGGCAGCAGAGCCAAGGAAGAGCTTACAGTAGTCAAAGGTCTAAGTACTTAAGTCCAAAAAATAACTTCAACATTAATAAATGTGTTGGTGAACTTCACCTTAAAATAGGTGAGAAAATAACTGAATGGATGACTTTTTAAAATTACCTGAATAGGTTAGCACATTATGTTAAAGGTAAAAGATGACTTCTCTGGGTATTGCATGAGGTATCTAATGCCCTACCCTCAACCTACAGGAGCACAGGAACTTTAATTTTTTTTTCTTGACTTTAACAAATTAGTAAATTCCAATCTTACTGATATTTAAAACATAGTCTGAAATTCAAGAAGTCATAAAATAATTAATAGACTAGCATTGAGCTTCTTATTTGGTAAAGTAGAAGGTAGAAAATAATAAACCAATATTTTCAGAGAAATGAAGTATGAAGATTTCACCTCAATAATACCATATCTATCATGAGAGAAAAAAGATATATGAGGATACTAAAAAACTGAGAAACATTATCAGTCACAAACTTCAGGAAAATCTTCTCCTAAAATAATGAAGGAACTAAAACAGAAACTAAACATTTGGAAAAGCAAACAGAAGAGAAAATAGTGGTAAAAAGTTAACCATGATATACAGTTATATAATGGGTAAAGATAGCCAGCCTCTTTAGGAACATGAACCACAAATATTAGAAGGGTCACAGATAAAGAGATTTTTTCTAATGATTAGAAAAGGAAAGAAATGCTAGGAAATGGAAGTTAAGTAGGATGAATTTACGTAAGTGCAGTATTCTAAAAGTATTATGGGGAAAAAGGAGAAAAAGTAGTGGTTATAGAAGAGAAAATAAAATGATTCTAAAGATCATGTCCTCTTGAGGGAGGAAATGAATTAAAATGCCATGGTTCAGGAAAAGTGCATTTCAGTGACAAGATGATTATTGATTTAAAAATAAATAACAGTATTTTATATCTAATAAGTGTAATAAGTAAAAGGATGATAATTATTTAAAGAATAGACACAAACAAGTGAAATAGGCAAAAAGTGTCAACTCCATCACCCTAAAATAATTGGAGATGAAGAAAAAGAGGCAAAACAATTTAACATGATAAACATACATAGAGCAAAAGGGAAGAAATAAAATGAAACTGATCATCAGCCACAAATAGTATAGCAGCAAAAAAACGAAATTTTGTGGTCGGACATGGTGGCTCACACTTGTAATCCCAGCATTTTGGGAGGCCGAGGCAGGTAGATCACATGAGATCAGGAGTTCAAGACCAGCATGGGCAACATGGAGAAACCTCAGTTTTACCTGTATATATAAGTATATATATATATATATATATATATGCATGCCAGGAGTGGTGGTGCATGCCTGTAATCTTGCTTGAACCTGGTAGGTGGAGGTTACAAGACCATGCCATTGCATTCCAGCCAGGGTGACAAAGAGACTGTCTCAAAACAAAACAAAAGTAAAATTTTGCAATTTGCTGATCATAAGATACATGCTTAAAACAAAGTAACAAAGAAAATTGAATAAAATGATATGCACAAGGAGTATCAAGGAAAAGCAAATCAAAAGAAATCAAAATATCATTCATCACATTAGAGAAAGTGGAATTTGAGGTAAGTAGAATGAAAGAGGGTAACTGAGGATTTATATAATAATGAAAAGTAAAATTGATGAAAAATATCAAAATCATGAATTTATATGGCTTAAATGAGCTAAGTATATTAAAGGGAAACTATTAGAAATGTAGGGTGGGTATATTGGCTCATGCCTGTAATCACAGCACTTTGAGAGGCCTAAACAGGAGGATAACTTGACACTAGGAGTTCAAGACCAGACTGGACAACATAGCAAAATTCCATCTCTACAAAAATGATTTTTAAAAATTAGCTGGGCATGGTGTCACATGCCTGTGGTCTAACTATAGGTGAAGCTAAGGCAGGAGGGTCATTTGAGCCCAGGAGATTGAGGCTACAGCGAGCTGTGTTTGCACCACTGCAATCCAGACTGGGTGACAGACAAAGACCTTAACTCAAAAAAAAAAAAAAAAAAAAAAAAAAAAAAAAAAAAAAACGAAATGTGAAGAAACAAAAATAAAATTATACTTAATGAAATAGTATAATACATATTTTTCAGAATTAGTCTAGTAGATAAAAATGACAATCAATAGACATATCATATAATAGCTATATAAAGAGCCTTATGCCCCTCAAATATTTTCAAATATCTAAGAAACATATATAAAAAGGTTATGTGCTTGGCTACATCAGAACTCTAATATATATTTTTAGACAGTTTACCATCAATATATCTTATAAGTCAATACAATTAAAAATAAATAATTAAAAATTAAGTCAAAATGCCTAACTATACACTGAGACAATGTTGGCTTTTAGGTCAAAGAATAAATTATAAGAACAGTAAGTAGATGAAATTAATGAAAACTAAATGCTTCACTATTAAAACCCATTAGACACAGCAAAAATACTTTAAGATAATGTATGGCCTTAACACTGATCTTTGAAAAATAAACATTTGAAAAATTGGCCAACATAATTATGCATCAGAAAGATACAAATTAAAATTGCAATGAGATATTACTATATACACCAACCAGAATAGCTAGCATTGAGAAAAGACTGAAAATAGGAGATGTTGCAAAGTACTCGGAACAGTTAGAATCCTCCGATGTTGTTAGTGGGAGTGTAAATTGGAACAATTACTTAGAAAAATTGCTTGGCAAGATCACCTAAAATAAGTATATGCCTCCCCAATGACCTTGCAATCCCCTTCCTATGTATGTACCAAGGAGAAATGAGTAAATAACTCCAACGAAAGATACACAGGACTGTCAGCTTTATTAATAACAGCCCAAACTTGAAAAACCACACAGGCATACCTCAGAGACATTTTGGGTTCAGTCCCAGGCCACCACAATAAAGTAAATATCATAATAAAGTGAGTGACATAAATTTTTTGGTTTCTCAGTGCATATAAAACTTACGTTTGCACTATATTCTAGTCTATTAAGTGTGCACTAGTATTAGGTCTTAAAAAGCTAACGAAACGTTGGCTTCAACTGAAAGTGACCAGCTGCTTTAACGTCTAACTAGAGTGTCAGCCTGTCCTTCAAAGCTTTGAAGTCAGGAATTGACTTCTCTCTGCTATGAAAGTCCTGGGTGGCATCTTTTCCTAATAGAAAGCTGTTTTCATCATCATTGAAAATTTGTTGTTTAGTGTAACCACCTTCCACAATGATCTTAGCAAGATCTGAATAACTTGCTGCAGCTTCTGCATCAGCACTTGCTGCTTCACCTTGCACTTTTACGTGATGGTGATAGCTTTTCTCATAAACCTCATGAACCAACATCTGGTAGCTTCTAACTATTCTTTGGCAGTTTCCTCACCTCTCTCAGACTTCATAGAATTGAAGAGTAGGGTCTTGCTTTGGATTAGGCTTCGGCTTAATGTGAGATTTTATGGCTCAGTTTTTCTATCCAGACCAATAAATATGTCTCCATATCAGTAAAATAAGGCATTTTGCTATCTTATTACGCATATGTTCACTGGAGTAGAACTTCCAATTTCCCTCAGAACGTTTCCTTTGCATTCACAACTTGGCTGTTTGGTGCAAGATGCATAGTTTTCTGCCAGTTACAGCTTCCAACATGCCTTCCTCACTCACTAAGCATAATCCTTTCTAGATTTTAATTTAAAGAGAGAGATATGTACCTCTTCCTTTAACTTGAACTCTTAGAAGCCTTTTTGTAGGGTTATTAACTGGCCTTATTTCAATATTGTTGTGTCTTAAGGAATAAGGAGAACTGAGGAGAAGGGAGACTGGGGAACAGCCAGTTGGTGGAGCAGTTAGGACACACCCAACATTTATCAATTAACTTCAACATCTCCTATGGGCATTATTCATGGTGCTCCAAAAGAATTACAATAGTAAGATTAAAATCAGTAATCTCAGACCATCCTAACAGATGTAACAACAATGAAAAAAATTGAAATTTGTGAGAATTACCAAAATGTGGCAGAAGAATGTAAAGTGAGCACACAATGTTGGAAAATGCTGTTGAAACACTTGCTATATGCAGGGTTCCCACACATCTTTAATTTTTAAAAACACATCTGCAAAATGCAAGAAAGTGAAGCACAATAAAATGAGGTATGCCTGAAAATGTTCATCTAGAGAAGAGCAGGTAAATAAAAATGCTAGCATATTCAGACAATATACTTCTACCCATCAATAAGACAGAAGGAACTACTGGTATTATGACAACCTAGATGATTCTTACAGAAATTATAATGGACTAAAAAAGCCAGATGTATACATGTGAAGGGATTCTGTTTTTATGAAATTAGAGAATAGATAAAAGTAATCTGTGGTAATAGAGGGCAAAATACTGTATACTTCTGTGCCATGGAGTTTTGAATCTAACTAACATCTAGGACTTTAAGAAAGATTCATATTTTGACTTGACCTTGGTGGTGTTTACACACACACACACACACACACATACACACACACACACACATGACAAATGATATGCTTAAGTTTTGTGTAATTTTACTGCATATATGTTATCTTATTTAAAAATGAAATATATTAGAATTAAGAATTGAAGATATAAAATTAGTATAAGAACAAATAACTAAACCAACACAAATCAGAGGAAGAAATTAAAATAAAAGCTGAAATAAATAAGATAAACATAAAAATTTTAGAAATTACAAGTAAATAAAAAGTTAAATATAAAAAAGACTAAATAGTACTTTTGCAAATTTAATGATATAAGACTGTGAGTATAAGACAAATGAAAAATATACATGGATCACAACCAACCACAGCAACAGCCTATGACTGTACACTTGACAAACCAGCAAAAATGGACCAAATCAATCTATGGAAATTAATGATATGTTGAAGTTTATTAGACCAGTTACTTGAAGTTTTCATGTATTAATTGCTGAATACTATGTGCTAGGTACTATTCTAATCCTGGGCTTAAAACAATACATAAAACCAAAACCCTGCCTTCATGAAATTTGCATTCCAGTAAAATAAACTCACAGTTATATTTCAGGTGGTAATATTTTAATAAAGAAAAACATGAAGCAAGTTAAGGGAACAAGAATCACTGGGCAATCAAAAGGTTGTCTCTCAAGGAATGGAAATGCCCCGATTTGGAAGCATGTTTGACTTATTCAGAAAGTCAAGGAATCATAGTAAAGTAAAATAAATAAATAAATAAAAATAAAACTGAGTAGGAGATTCAGAGGCAGGAGGTCAAAGAAATAGTAAGGGCCAACACCAAGCCCTTAAGAACCATGGTAAAGAATGATTTTATTTTGAATAAGAAGAGAGCCACTGGAAGTTTAGAGTACAGAAATGTATGATCTACCATATGCTTTAATATTATTGTTCACTGATGTTGAAAACAAGACATAGAAGCATAAGCGGAGAAACAGGGTAAACTCCCGTAGAGATGTTTTTATTTGATAAGGATGCAATGTATAAAAATACATTGATGCCAATTGTATTGGTGCCCAACAATGGTTTCTTCCATAGAATATTTGCTCCTCAATAGCAATTGCTCTACATTTTTAAAGAAATACAGTCCTACAGATAGGTGCAGCAAACCACCATAGCACATGCATACGTATGTAACAAACCTGCAAGTTCTGCACATATATCGCAGAACTTAAACTAAAATGTTAAAAAGAGAGAAAGAAAGAAAGAGAAAGAAAGAAAGAAAGAAAGAAAGAAAGAAATAGCTACTCAAGAGGCCATGGGTAGAACTCACAGATTCATCTTCAAGGGGCTGAAGGTCTATGTCCCCCTAAAATTCCTATGTTAAAATCCTAACCTTCAAGATAATGGGATTAGGAGGCAGAGCCTTTGGGTGGTGATTCTCATGAGGTGGAATCCTCAGGAATGGGATTAGTGCCCTTACAAATGAGATCCCCTTCCATCATATGAGTACCCAGGAAGCAAGACCTCAATAGATACCTAATCTGCCAGCACCTTGATCTTGGACTTTCCAAGTCCATTTTTTTCCAAGTCCATATTTCTAGAACTGTAATAAATAAATTTCTATTGTTTATAAACCAAAAAAAAAAAAAAAGGAGAAAGAAATATAGTCCTAGATACTTAGTAGAATAGACTCAATTTAGTCTAAAGATTGCATTTCCCCTTTACTTTGTATGTAGATATGGAAAGGTGGCTACATTCTGGAAAGTTGGAGGTAAACATAAGTGTTATGCTTCTTGCTCATGAAATTCACAGATGTCAAAGTCAAAACTACTATATTGGACCATGAAATGGTCCAACATAGCTCAATAGAGCAAAGACAAAAGAATCCTCGTTACTTGCCACCACAGAAAACTACAGCAGCCCTGAGCTACTTGCCTCTGGACTTTAATCTGAGAAAGAAATAAGCTTCTCTATCTTCTTTCACTTATAGTTATTTTGAGTTACTCTCACCCATAGCTGAATATAATCCTCACTAATATAATTTAGCAAATAAATTAAAACATCTACCTGAAACCTTAGCTAAAGAAATTTCTGCCAGTACACATGAACTAAGAACATGGGAGCTACTATTCCAAATATTTTGATGAAACATTCTGTGAGCAATCATAACAACAGAAGTGTGTTCATAACTACAATGGACATTTTAAAATAAAAATTTCTATTTGTTATTAATCTTTGAGGAAGTGAACTTGACTTCCATGGTTCCAATTAAGATCTTTGCAAAAGAATGTATAATTTCTTACCTAAAAATGAGTCCTAGTCATTAGCTAACCAGGATTTTTTCTCAGGACACTGGAACAAAGGGAAATGTACATCTTTTTTTTACTGTAATTAGCAGTAAATAATTGATATCCAATGAATGTTTTAAGCATCAACTTACTGACACAGTTTATTTTTAAACATTTAAATAGACTGAGACACTGATTTCTATGGCAACATAAAAAAAATGAATTAGAAAACACCAGTTTATTTCATTTCATTTTGAGAAATTGCCTAATTTTTATGACTTATATCTAAGGATTAGTGAGTTAGTGCTTAATTTCATGGCTGTCACAAAACATGTTTTTTAAAAAATAGACACAGTGTTACCAAACATTACAGATTTAACCAGATTTTCTCAAAGACAATACTGTGATATTCCTGAACATAATTTTTATATTTTCTAATTATAAATAAAATATATAATTTTGTAAAAAATATAAGATATAAAATAACCCTTAAAATAATTTAGACAGATATATATGCACAATGACTTCTACCTTCTTAGCTTAATAACTATTTTTCATTTTACCATTTTATAGCTTTTTTCTTCAAACCATTTAAAAGAGTTTACTTATAGAGTAATTTGCACATTGTTGTTCTTTATTTTTTAAACATATAAAAGGTATTTAGTTTTTCCATTTCTTTCTTCCTTTTTTTTTTTTTAGACAGAGCCTTGCTCTGTCGCCCAGGCTGGAGTACAGTGGCATGATCTCAGCTCACTGCCGCATCTGCCTCCTGGGTTCAAGCAATTCTCCTGACTCAGCCTCCTGAGTAGCTGGGATTACAGGCATGTGCCACCACGCCTGGCCAATTTGTTGTATTTTCAGTAGAAACGGGGTTTCCCCACATAGGCCAGGCTGGTCTTAAACTCCTGACCTCAAGCAATCTATCCGCCTAGGCCTCCCAAAGTGCTGGGATTACAGGTGTGCTGGCTATTTTACCAGGATCAGAAATAACACTTCCAATTATACAATTTTTTTCTAATTTTAAAACTTAGAAATAAATTTTTACATTTATTCCTAAATGTAAAAAAAAAAAAGTTTTTACATTTATTTCTAAATTTACATTTCAAAATTAGGAAAAATAAATGTATAATTGGAAGTGCTATTTTTAATCCTGGTAAAATAGCCAGTATACCTGCAAAACACGAAATTATTCAAGTAGTTGTCATTACATAGTTCAATCAAACTTCAGCTCCAGCAAAATTCTTCTATTTCATGATCAAAGAACCTTTAGAATAGCAAGCCGTTCTTAGTCTGCCAAAGGAAACAGTTCATTGACTTTATAAAACTTTAGTTTATGAGGAGATAGTAGGACGTATCCTGATAAAGTTACTAAATTTCAAGGAAAAAGAAAAAGAAAACCTACAAAAGCCTAGATAGAAATATTAGTTGCCTATAAAGAAAACGAATCAGTCTCCTCCATCCTTCTTATTACTTTGGTTCTCAGTATCTCAACAATACCAGGAACCTACAGATCAACTTTAACAGATAAGCATAGGAGAAAAGATGCTTACTGATGACTCTGTACCTGATTAAGTTGATTTTTATTGCAATGGACATAGAAAATATTTTTAAATCATTTTATGAATCAGAAATGTAGTGATAACAAATTTACTGAAGAGTTTATTTGAAGATGTAATTTTTACAAGAAAAAAATTTAACTCACAAATGGGAAAGCCATTTTAAGAAATCTCTGCCACTTAATTCTCTAGAAATACATAATTGATCTAAAAGAGCCCTAAAGGATTGCTATTCATTTTATATATAGTTGTCAGTATTATATTTTTACAGAATGTAAAAGCAATAAGCATGAAAATTGAGTAATTCCCAAATCATGTAAACACATGGTGAGACTTTAGAAATTATATAACATGTGCTATTTTTTTCAATTTTGATCTCAAGATTCAAAACCTTTACTAGAAAATATGACTGACTCATTCATACCTCATCAATTTGTGCTTCTAATCTTGTATATCCAATCCCAGTTATTCCTCTCCCCAAATCCAATTGCACACAACAGCTAGATTGATTTTTAATGCCTAAATTAGATTATGTAACATCCTTGACTAACACCAATCCAAGGACTTCTAATTGCATGAAAAATAATCCAAACTTCCTGTCAGAGATTCTGAATCCCTATCATCCTGCATTTTTGTATCTCACCAAATTCAATTCTCTGTTCTCCCTCCATTATTGAGCTCCCGTTGTATTTCATTGACTGCATTTTCCACCTCAAGGTCCTTCAGTATTGAGACTCTATTCCATAGACATTTTGTTTGATTGATTTCTTCTCATTCTCAATTCTCAGCTTTATCTCCACAGAGAGGCTTTGCCTGAACACAAGATCTAAAACATTTTCTTGGTGTTTCATTCCATAGAAGCACCCTGCCTAATTTAGCTTTTATTAAATTAACAAATAGCAATCTTTTAGTTTTTATTCATGACAATAACATGTAATATTTGAGTTTTTTTGCATAAAATTACATCTTTTGTTTTTTATTACTATTAGTTCAGCTTTTAGTTTAAATTGTAAATGATTATATATGTACGTGTCTGTGTATATATTAAGTAGGTGCAAATGTAATTGTGGTTTTTGCCATTAAGAGTAATGGCAAAACCGCAATACTTTTAATGGCTAAAGCCACAATTACGTTTGCACCAACCTAATATATGGCATATAATCAACTTTGAGTTTACAACATATCACTCGCTTCAGTAACAGAAATGATTTAATGATATAAAGATAAATAATAATAAGGTGGAGAGATGTATAAATAATGTATGTCACTCAAGATGATGAATGCAGTATTTACAGTAAATGAACATTGAAAGGCTATCATTTCAGTAAATTACTAATCTGGACATTTAGAGTGTTTTAGCAATAGCATCATTTCCACATTCATCTTTCCTGCCTCATCCATCGAAAACTTTTAATTTGAAACTCACATTTGGATTTATAAACCTCTGGGTAAATTTTGTAAACAGTGCCTTCATCTTCAACATAAAAACCTTACTGATCATCATACCTTTAATTGTATTCTGCATTCAATATTAAATAAATTAAGACTTTAAGACTTATAAATATTATAAAATACTTTACATATTGTGTAAAAGTCAGATTGACCTTTGAACAGTTAAGATGTACATTAATAAATATTTCTTCCTAATGAAATCATCTCAAAAACAATCTTGATAAGTTATTTTTAGTGTGCAATATTTTTGAAATTGAATAGGTTCAGAATATATTTTAATAATCAAAATACATTAAGGTATAAAATTATAGTCATCAATATTAATGCTTGCTGCTGATTGGTGGGATTATGCTTGTTTTAAATGTTTATATATTTTGTACTATTTTCTTTTCTATGGGATGATAATTTGTCATATGTGTAATAAATTTTCAGTAATATAATTATTCACTCAAAACATATTTATTTAACAACTACTCTATACTTGAGTCTTTAAAGGTGTTGGTTATGTAAGTGAATAAATAGGAAATATTATTTCCACTCATAGAGTTCATTTTATAGAATGGAGAAAGATAAAGACAACAATCAATACACATAATAAGTAAATAAATTATATGGGCCAGGAGCAGTGACTCATGCCTGTTATCCCAGCACTTTGGGAAGCCCAGGCAGGCAGATCACTTGAGGCCAGGAATTTGAGACCAAACTGGCCAACATGGTGAAACTCCATCTCTGCTAAAAATACAAAAAAATCACCAGGATGTGCTGGTGCACATCTGTAATCCCAGCTACTTGAGAGGCTGGGGGACGAGACTCCCTTGAACCTGGGAGGTGGAGGTTTCAGTGAGCCGAGATAGAACCACTGTACTCCAGCCAGGGTGACAGAGCAATATTCTGTCTCAAAATAAATAATATAACAAATATTTTATTATATTAAAAGAATAACAGTTCTGTGAAAGAAAAGGAAAAATCAGAGTACCATAAGAGCGATCAGCAGTGCCTGAGGGAAAAAAATGGTTACAGTGCAATGGAATTGTCAAGGGAGACCCCAATGAGAAGTGAGAGTTGACTTAAATCTTCTAACAGATGGAGAGAAAATCTTGTATGTGAACCATACATCTAGATAAAATTTCCTAGGCAGGAAAAAACTACTGTCACAGTGGTCCTAAGGTGACTACTGTATTTGGGGAAGAACAAGGAGACTAGAGTGAGCTATAAGGGTAGAGTAGCAGAAGAGGAGGTGAGAGATGAAACAATGAAGGTATTTCAAATGACTTTTTGTCTCCTCCTACACTAAGCTATATCTGATATTCCTATCTATCTATCCATCTATCTATCTAACAAGCTAATCTTCTTAAAGAAATTTCTTTTGTACCAACCATTCTCCTGCCCTTCCTGCCTTAACTTGTTTCTCTGATAATGAAATCAAAATGCAGAGACTATAAAATCAAAGAGATCTGCATTCTAGCCCTGACTTCACCACTTAGGACAAATACACAAGGACTCATTATTTCTACTAAGGCCTCAATTTTCTCATGTGTGAGATTTAGATAATTATACTACCTGATATATGTTTTTGTTCTAAGGATTAAACTAGATGCTGTTTAGCACAGAGAAAGCACATGGTGATTAGCTCATAGCAAGCACCTACAGTTTAGTTATTTTAATATCATTTCTACAGTAATTGCAATTATTATCTGTCATCAAAACTGCTTAGTTACCATCCCCCACTATATAGTCTACTTTTCTCATATACAGGCCATCTGTTACAGGTGAAGTATAAGGTAAACATAGTATAAGATTCTACATTATGTTTATAACATAGAATCATATATTATATTTATACCTCGTTTTACTTTATCTAAATTCTAATTATCTTCATGCCTTACCACATTCATACAGTCCATTTATGTGATTTTTCTGTGTACTTTGTCATCTTGAAAACTCAATAGCACTTGATATCTATATCACTAATTTGGTACTATTGTTAGTGTTATTTTATAGTTTATAGCCTGCTTTGCCAACTGTGCTTATCTAATCCTTAAAGACAGGGAGATTACTTCTAGACGATTATAAAAATGTCTTCTATATTGTAGGTACTCCATCAATTTTTTGATTTAGCGTTTGTGAAAAAGATAATGCATCCCTTTTATTACAAAACAGAGTTTGCAGTTACAGCTGGGGTCACTTCGTTAATTAAGAAAAAAAAAAAAAAACACTGGCAGGATGTTTAAATTGTGCTTACACTTCTAACATATACTGCAAAATGAAGTACTACAATTTTGTGCATTACTTCTTCATCTGGCCTGGAGAGAGAGCAGGTAGTCAAACTGTTGGAGGTAATATAAAACTTTTAAAAACTTGCTGGAAAACTGCAGAAAACAAAGTGGGAACCAGGACTGGAATGGCAGGAACATAGGTCTAGTTGCCAGAGTTATTGTGAAGTAATGAAAGTCTTTCCACCAACCTTATTTAGATCACTAACACCTGCCCCAGCTGCCTAGGAAGCTCTAGGTTTACTGTTGGCATGCCTGAAACCCAGCTGCTGCCGTGATTCTATTATTTACCTCTGTTTGCTTCACTATGGGTTTGCCAATGCACATCAAATCCCAAAGCAGTCCTTACACTAATACTTTAAATTAAAAGATTGACTAAAAGGTCACGAATTTCTTTCCAAAAAATAATTCACTGGGACATGAAGAATGGTAATCTAAATACGTGTGTCATGAGTGGTTTAGCCTGGTTTTAGATTTGGATTGGGAAGTAGAGGAATTCAATTTTTGATAAAAGTAAGATTGAAAGTTTTGGGTCTACTGTATTAGAATATTCTCAGGGGTCCTAAATTATAAAATGCTTTATTAAAAATATTCAATGGAAGATATATTTTGAAGTTTCTGATAAATCCTTAAAATTATAGATAACATACATGTGTATTACATCATTTTAAAAGCTGTATATTTTATAATTTTTTTCACACCCATGTTTGGAGATAATATTATTTTATTAAATGATAAGTGGTTTAAAAATAAAATACATCAATTAGTCAATATTTAAATGGAGATGACAACTTTCTAAAGAATCATTATTGTGGGACCAATTCAAAATGAATATTAACACCAAATGTGGCCATGTTCTGTAAGCTACTGGTATGCCAAATCATTTAGAAAACCAACAAATAATTGTCCCAGAAAAACATTAATGAAGGCTTATACTCATTTTCTTCTGAAAGAGAATAAATAAGCAGTGTATTGAATGACTCACCTTGGAACAGTTAGTCATGCCTTCTGATATCAATTGCATTTTAAACACCAAATCTGACTTGCCAGGTGGTTTAACTGGAAGCACATAGACTCTGGTGTTTCAGTATCTGGGATGAAATCCCAGCTTCACTTTGTCACCTTTGTAAACAGTCAAGAGATTGCATTACAGATGCTCCTCAGCTAACTATGGGATTGCCTCCTGATAAATGCATTATAACTGGAAAATATCTTAAATTGAAAATATATGTAATTACACCTAACCTAACAAACATAGGTTGGCCTAGCCTACCTTGAAGGTGGTCAGAGAACATTTACATTGCCCTACAGTTGGGAAATAATCATTTAACACAAAGCCTATTTTATAATAAACAATTAAATATCTAATGTGGTATATTGAATACTGTACTGAAAGTGAAACACACAATGGTTGTATGAATATTCAAAATAAGATTTCTACTGAATTGTGTATTGCTTTATCATGATTGTCAAGTAAAAAAACTATTAAGTCAAACCATCAGGATCATCTGTACTTAATTCCTGGGTAAAACAAGGATGATGATAATAGTAACTAATCATGGGTGATGCAAGTATGCCATAAGGTGATCTATTTAGACATCATGATTAATCATTTAATGGATATCAGCAATTATTGTAAAGATAAAATAAACTTGTGAATTGTGGCTCCTCACTTATGAATTTAAATATTTATATTTAGGTTTGAAGCATTTCATATTCCTTATAGATTTGAAATCATGTTAAGACAAATGCTTCAAACAACAGGCAAACAAAGATGAGATCCATTTACAACTGAAAGCTAAAGCAAAAAATTGGAAGATTCAGCATAACTGGAGAGAAACTCCGAGGAATCTCCAGTCCATATACATTCCAAAATGTTTGCACTGATTAGAATAAGGAAACTAAAGGGAGGGATATACATTATAACAAGTCTTCAATTAACCTATTTCTTCTTAAGGAAAATAGTATAGAATGTTGACTTAAGGAATCAAAATCACATTAGATTTTTGTCAGTAACAAGAAAGGAATAATACCTCATCATTTTAATACTTCTAAATTGGTAAAAGGCAATAACTTTTCCTTTTCACCAAACAAATTGGCTTTTAAGTACTTTCAAAATTAGACATTATAGAAAAAAATGTATGACTCATTTTTAAATGATGCATTGCATCATGCAGGTGTGTATGCAAAATGTACAGAAGGCCTATTTATATTTTAAAATATATTGATAGAGAAAAAATTTGTTTGCCTTATATTGATTTAGTGCATATGAATTTTATTGTAGCATATGAAATTGAAAAGCATAAAGTGAGCCATAGTAAAAATGTCTGCAGAATCAGATAAAGAAAATGAAAATTAAATTAAATTACATTGCCTATTGTTTTTAAATGTTTGAAAAATGGAAAAAAATGTAAGGAAGATTGGAATCAGGGTGCTAGAGTTCTCTATTAATGGAAGCTAAATAAGCTTGATTGTGGGAGTGAAGAAAATCTAAAATACTACTAAATTTGCAGAAAGTAATTTTATGGAAGGTGGTAATAATGAAATTTGGAGTAAAAAATATTTTGGTGATCACAGATGTACAAGAAATGCATGTTCATGTTTTATATTTTATTTCATTTTAAAATGAATCACACATAAAACCCTGAATAACACATGAAACATAAAGCCTCTAACAGATGTTATGACATAGTTTTAATTTGATACCACTGGCTCTTGATATAAAAATTGTATATGTACTTTGAACTCTCAGACACACTTATAATTTGAGAAAAAA
The DNA here is from genome assembly GCF_048565385.1 of Saimiri boliviensis. Lineage (NCBI taxonomy): Eukaryota > Metazoa > Chordata > Mammalia > Primates > Cebidae > Saimiri > Saimiri boliviensis. The sequence goes on along the minus strand of NC_133450.1, from coordinate 50,858,156 downwards.
AATACTAAGTTAGATGAGGCGATTAGGATGACTTCGTTTTGAACAAAAAAACTTAAAAGATATAGCATTTTTCACAAGTTGGATATGTTTAGAATTTTTAAAATGCAGACGCAGTGTACTTAGAAGTGAAGTAAACCATATGATTATAATATGGGCGAGGATGGATTTGGTAGGAGTAAGACAACAATAACAACTACAGTAATCTAACAGTCACATTTTAAAGGTGAATTAACATTTTCAACTCCCTGACACATAAGCAGAAGAACAATGCATACACTGTGAGAGTAATTCTTTTAGCATAATCACAGTGCTGTGCACAGACCTGGACTCACTAAGTTAAAAAGACCTTGGAAAACTTGAAGAAGGTTTAAGGACAAGCAATAAACATGATTAATAGCTTGGAAAATAGAATCTCAGAGGAAAGGTTAAGGGAACTAATATTATTTAAGTTGGAAAATAGGCTGGGGAAACAAGTTGGTTTTCAATTACATGAAGGATTATTACTTAGAAGGTGCTGATCGGTACTCTGATGCCACAGAGGGCAGAACAAGAATAAGTGAGCTTGAAATGTTGTACAAAGCATTTAGGTTAGCCAAAAGAAAGAACTTCCATCAGGACTGCAAGGCAGTAAAATGCAAAGTACTTAATTTATTCCTCTATGGACCTTTCAAAGTGCACTTTCGACTCATTTGTCTAGGACAGTTTACATAAAACCCAGCCTAAAGAGTGGAGAGGAAAGTGAACAACTTGACGTTTTTATAAGGACTGACTTTCCTAAATTATTCTTACTTTCTGATTTGTGAATCTGGGTTTATTGTGATTATAGCAAGGAAGAGTATGCCCACAAATGAAAATCTTAAAAATATAGCTGAAGTACACTTTTCCCTGTTTAATATAGCAACCTTAACAAATGGAATAACTAAAATTCCTCCTTGTAGCTGTTTAAGCAATTTTAGTTTGTTTACTTAATCAACTTCAAGAGATTACTAGTAACTAACTGCATTTTTGTATCTTGGTTTATCATACTTTTGAGTTATATGGTTTTGTTTATTCTCTTAGAAACAAATCAAACCAACTGAATATTCTTCCATAAGGTAATAAAATAATATATTTTCTTCTACAATATTTTATTTACTTAGAAGAATAGGCTATTCTCTGAACACCTGCACACTTAATTATCTTAGAATTAAATTATACAAGAATTCCATACCACTGATTTCTGAAGCTTATGCTAACAAAGATAAATGAAAGCAAGGATTTCAATAAAATTTTTGCAAACAATTCTGTTAGAGCTTGTCAAATACGCACAAGATATGAGCTCTAACTACTTTCATTTATGTGTCAATGTTATGAAAATCACTAACTGAAAGTATGGACTTCTGCATTCAGTTTGTACACAAATGGATAAAAGTGAGAACTCTAGCTGGGAGCTTTTAACTATTTCTTTGTTGATGATATTTACTTTTCCCTGGTAAAATATTTCACTTTCTTGAAAATATATTATAAATAAATGAACATTTTCACCAAATAGAAATAGGCAGCATAAATTGCATTACAAAAAAGGCATTTAATTTTAAAGAATATCTATCACTTTATGTTTGGGAAGTGCTTTGTAGTCATTAGTAATTAAATCGTTACAATGTCAGCGAGAATGTAGGTAAGTGACAGTTATTTTTTCTAAGATGAGAAAGATTTCATGAACAAATGAATGACTAAATTTGCATAACAAGTTAGTGAAAAGATGGAATTGTAACTTTGAGGTTTTGTGTCATATGTTTTGTGTTTTCATTTTGCAAAAAGACATGTAAAAATTGACATGACAAGAAGGGAATCATTTTAACACCTGTGCCAGAAACATTTTAACACTTGTACAAGAAAGCAAACAAAAAGGGAGTTAATCTTCTACCATGTCTAATAGCTAGTTTATGCTAAAACTTTCCATTTAGGGTAGAATTGGTATTTCCACAATGTAATATTGTACCAGGTAGAGATCCGGGCCAACCAACAAAGCCTTCTCCTCTTTGCAAATAAGGTCACATATATGATAGATAGAAATATGACCTTGAGTGAGTGGACATGCATGCTGAAAAAAGCTGGGGGTGCTTATTATAATTTGGCATTTGTCGTATTTGTATTATTCTTCTGAAAATGAATGACTTTTTATTATGCTGACATATATAAAATTTATTGGACTTTATCATTTCCCCTGAAGCAAATCTAATAGGAAACCCACACAAAGTTAAAAATCCTCTACAGTGGTCATTCTGAGCCCTACACAGATCATAAGTTTCTGCTTAGCATCTATATAAATTTAAAATGAACAAAACTCATGGACAATCAGATTGTGTGGCTCTATGATAACATTCTGGTACCCATTTACCACCTGAAATATCTCCATTAAATTATCCCACTCTGTTATTCTTTTAATATACTTATTACTCTAACATTCTCTTAGAATTAGGTCTCTACCAATAACTTGGTCATCTGCAAACTAGAGAACAACATCATAATATTTGCCATATCTAGTTTCTGCTCTGTGTAACACTATCCACTTAATGGTTTCTCCATGTTTGGAATGATGAATAATTACACTTAGAATGCTAATGAAAGCATTCTTTCTGCCTTAAACTAAATACTATGTGTTAGCTTGACTTAAAAAGAGGGATACACGGCCGGGCGCGGTGGCTCAAGCCTGTAATCCCAGCACTTTGGGAGGCCGAGGCAGGTGGATCATGAGGTCAAGAGATCGAGACCATCCTGGTCAACATGGTGAAACCCCGTCTCTACTAAAAATACAAAAAATTAGCTGGGCATGGTGGCGCGTGCCTGTAATCCCAACTACTCAGGAGGCTGAGGCAGGAGAATTGCTTGAACCCAGGAGGCGGAGGTTGCGGTGAGCCGAGATCGCGCCATTGCACTCCAGCCTGGGTAACAAGAGCGAAACTCCGTCTCAAAAAAAAAAAAAAAAAAAAAAAAAAAAGAAGAGGGATACAAAATAACACAGTTATTTTTGCCATTTACAAGAAAAAACCAAGTCTACCATTTTGTCTGAATAATGTAGTTTTGATTCTTATTTAACTTTACAATAAAAATCTACATTCTTTTTGTCCCTTTTCTTTGTGCTTCCTTTCTAGAGGGCATAAATGTTATTTGTTTTTTGTAAAATATTTTATATGTCACACCAACTGTTCTTTTAAGGTAAATGTGAATCAGTCAAAACTCCTAAGGTCCTTCAAGACATAAATTTCTGTCCATTTCTTACCATGAGACCATAGAGTTTATGATTGCTGGGAAAAGCCATTTACTGGCAAGGTCCTAAACTATGCTTTAAATCTGAATATCTTTTGGACACTATATTATTGTTCTACCTAGCATTTACACTCTGATGTTACATCTGCAGCTAATTAATAAGTCTTCCCCCAGTGTCCTAGGAATTATATGTCTTATCTCTGGCTTCTTATTTCTCATCTGGAAATGGTCATAAATTTCTTACTTTCCAAGAATACACTGCAGAGTCTAAGAAATGAGTAATATCATCAGATCATTACTTCACAACAAATCAGGACTTCTTGGGTTTTTATCTCATATCACCAACTGATAAGACACTGAAAGTTTTTAAACTTGAAGGAATTTACTTTTGTCACCAAGAAAGTGATGAGACTGAGAAGAGTCACCTCTTTTAATGCCGTAAAGCTAAGATCCTGAGCTTCACTCTGGCATAACAAAAAAGATGTACTAATGCATATTTGCTTATTCATTTCACATTTGTCAGTAGAAAAATCATATTAACTATTATAGAACAAGATTGTTAGAAACACATACCCAAATCTTAGATGATTATAGGTAACAAGCCAGTAGGCAGAATACTTATCTATTTATTTGTTTATTTGAGACAAGGACTTGTTCTATTGCCCAGGCTGGAGTGCAGTGGCACCATCAGGCTTACTGCAGCCTCAACCTCCCATGCTCAACTGATATTCCCCCTGAACCACCCTAAAAGCTGGGACTACAGGTACCTGCCACGACGCTGGGGATGGGATTACAGGTGTAAGCCACTGTGTCCTGTCAGTAAAGTACTTCCTGCTAAGGAAAGTTCCCATTGCATGATAAGCACCCTCATCACAGGGATTCGGAGTTCCACAAAGGAAGAGAAAAGGCCAGAGACTGATATGAAACACTGAGCAACTGTTCTGTGTCATAGTCTTCTGGAAGAATCATGCTCCAAAGTATGAAATTCATGAGAATTTGAAAATGCCAGAAAGTTACGAGGCTGTCCTTTGTTTCCTTAGCTTTAAAGTTGTGGTATCTGTTTATAGATTTCCTAACCCTAGAAGAAAAGGGCTGGTTTAATAATGAGGAGGGGAAGTTCTAATTTTTACAAGAAAGCATGCTGAACTTGTTATAAACTGTCAGAAAAATATCCTGGAAAATACTAATCTTCTTCCTTAAGAAACATTCTAATTTCTTTCTGTTTTTTGACATTGACAGTTTCCCACCTCATTACTGAGCCAGGCTTGGGCATAAAGTCATGTTCTTTTTGTTCCTACTTTTCCTTATCTGAGGTAGCAAGATAGTTAACACAACAAAACACATATTCTTACAGCTTTCTCATTCCTCATCAGGTTCTGCTTTTGAGGCTAGTTAGCCTGGAATTTGATCCTTTATATACTGATATTGGCCTATTTCTTCATGGAATAAACATATTTATACAGACCATAATATAAGACATTAAAAACCAACATGTTACATGTTACCTAATATGGAATAAACATAAAAACTTTCATATGAACATATTAACCAGTGGTATTAATAGGCTGATGAAACCACCCTTCAAGCTTTTAAATTGTGACTACTTCAGGATTTCATATGGCTTTGCTGAAGTGCTTGGTTTAAAAGAAAAGTATTTGAGAGAAAGACTATTAGCAGCTAGCACATGAAAAGGGGTTTAATATTGCCCTCTTGTATCAATTATATTATTCATTTTTTAAAGCTATACCTCTAAATTTTTATTTTCAGTTTAAGTAAGCAGATCTAATTTTTAAGTCATGGAGACTAGAAATTGTATGCTTTAATCTTTATATCCTCTATGCCTTAGTAATAGCTAACAGTGTTTGAAGGCTTGCTTTAACTATATTATCTTGTGAAATGTTATAAAAATTATAGGATGATATTATTTTTGCATTTTTAAGATGAAGAAAATAGGATAGGTATAAAACAATTTGTTCAAGGTATAAATTTAATAAGCAGTGGAACAAAGAGAAATATAGGGAGTCTTATCTGAGAGTACCCACACATAACTACTATGCAATAGTGAAGCAGTGCTATGTAATTTACATATATTAAATTTATATGTAGTACACGCACAGGCACACATGCGTGCAAATATATTTAGCAGATGGCAAATAAAAAATCTCACTTGCTACATAGTGAATGCTATACTATCTTTTGGAGAGTCTTGTAAAATACAATTCCACTTCCATAACCCAGAGAAATATTTTAGTCCTCTTGATTTTGTGACTATACAGAATTGCTTTGTGATCATACAGGCAGAACGGTACCGAATTCAATTTGCAGTAACTTTTTAACAAGGAATGATTTCTGGCTAGGACTATCAGAGTGTTTGGTGGGGGGACAACAAACATCTTGTTTTGGGATAAAAACAATCATCAAATAACAACTTTTTATAAATTATGAATCACAATCCATTAATTTGCTTTAAGCTTCACTTTTAAAAGCTTGGTTAATGTTCTTACAAGAGTAGTATCACCAAAGATAAATAATACAAATACATATTGCTGAACTTAACTTCAGTCTTCTTCAAAGAGAACCTTTCAGGGTGCAGTAATTAGAACACAATGTATTTAAGTACCTGAACTTTGAGAATCATCACCCTAAAACAGGAAGAATACTGACAAACAAGGACGATAAAGCAAAGAAATCATTTTGGCAAGGTTCTCCTAGAAGTCAATGAAAATGCATGGGTTAGTCATGTTATACTGTATGTTTTCCCATCATGTTGTCATACAACATTATTATACAGTTATGGTGAGAAAGATTGTCAGTAGGCTATATTTAAATAAAGCATACTAAAATGGATTAAAATATTATTTGTTAAGGATAAACAACAAAATGATAAAGATTATACTATTTAGGCAACGCTAACATTATAAATGAGTAGGATAAATGAGTAGGATATAAAATGATGACGATCCACAGAGAAACATAGTGAATAATTATTATACATTGCCAAAATAAAATATTGAAGATATCATGGAAGATGAGGCAGCTTGTTGAGACTGGTTGATTCTAACTTTGAGAGGTGAAAAAACACCTATGTGACTTAATAGCTCATTTTCCAGAGGACAAAAAAACCTTAATGTTGAAGAAGCACTTCCTCAAAGAAAATGGCAATGAAACAGTGCAGATGCAGAGTGAGCACCTGCTCAAGGAAAATGAAGAAATCTGATCAAACGTTATTTAGCTAGTGATAGAACATAGAGTACAATTATTTAAAAAATCAGAACCTTTTATTGCAGTACACATATTTTGTGTGTCTGTGACAGAAAAAAATGTAAACAACTATAATTTAAGGGCTATGTTACGATTTTAAATTTTGGGTGAATTTGTTTTTACTTTCATGTGTAGCATTTTGTGTTTTTGATAATGTATTTAAAATGTTTAAACGAAAGATGGATCTGGATAAGTTTGGTGGTATTCATTTTGTAAATATGTATTATATATAATTTGTATCAAGAAATATCCTAGAATAAATGTGCAGGGTATAGAGAAATAATTCAGATGTAACACTTAAATTTAGTAGACAGTTGATAAGAAAAATAAAAGAATGTCCAAAAATAGAATACTATATTACATATAAGTGCAGCTGATAGGAGTGATACAATATGAAGTGGAAAAGGGAATTAAACTTGTTATTTGATGCTTTAATGAAAAGTAAGGGTTTTCTGGACCCACAAAATGGGAAATGTATTTAAGGCAGAGAAAGCAACTGAGAGTGTGCAGGGAGAACTAAATATACAGTATTTTTCAGATACAGAAGAGCAAACTGCATGATGCATTCCACTTAATTTTTACCATGGGGACACAAGATCAGTGACCATATGGGACTTATACAAATGTGCAACTTTAGTTGAAAAACCAATGGGAAGATCACCTAATGACAGATTCTTTATACTGTAGCTATCTAAGGAACTCTACATTGCTCAAGTTGACAGCTAAAATGGACACAAGTAATTCCACACATGCTGAAAAGTGTTACTTGAATCAAAAGTTAAGTTCTAACCAAAGGTATGTTCAAAAGCTATAGGTGAATAGATCAAGAGAGACAGAGAAAGAGACTTTTATAATACAAGGTGTCTTAGTCTGTTTGTGTTATAAAGGAATTCCTAAAGCTGGGTAATTTTTAAAAGAGGTTTATCTGGCTCATAGTCTTGCAGGCTGTACAAGAAGCATGGCACCTGTTTATAGTTCTGGTGAGGGACTCAGGCTGATTTCCACTTATAGCAGAAGGTGATGGGGAGCTGGAATATACAGAACATGTGGCAAGAGTGGAAAGGAGAAAGAGAGGGGAGGGAGATGCTAGGCTCTTTTTAAACAACCAGTACTCCCAGGAACCACTAGAGCAAAACCACACTCATTACTGAGAGGATGGTACCAAACCTTCCATGAGGGATCTGTCTCCATGACCCAAACACCTCTCATCAGACCCCACCTCCAACTCTGGGGACGAGATTGCAACATGAGATTCCAAAGAGGCAATTATCCAAACTAGATTACAATGCATATAGAATATGCATTTGGAGCAGTACTGAGCAGTGGGAGAAATGGAATGTATTTTCTCTAACATCTGCTTCCTAGACCTTCTCCAGATCTTTTACGTGTGAAAATATAAAAGGGAAAGTGAAGTTGGAATAGGGACTCCCGATCTTGCTGGAAATTATATTTATAAAGCTTATTAGCAGCATAAACCATTTCTGCAAATATGGAGTTACAAACCATTCAAAAAAATAGAAAGATGTTTTTCTATCTGCTGGCATCCAGCTGCTGTTATTATGTATAATCACATATTTGCAGTAAATTACAGAAACAAAAAATATAGACTTTGGAATCAGGGAGCCCTGAATTCAAAACTGTGATCTCCCACTCCTATCTCTGTAACCTTGAGAAAGCTAACTAGCTTCTTTAAGGTTCTATCCCTCTTCCACCCTGGAGATAATATCTGACTCAGGACACATTTGGAAGATAAAATGAGGCCACTGATATAAACTGCTCATAATATCATCAAACACACTCTATGTCTGCTATGAGAAAAGAAGTATGATGCTTGCAGAATCCTTGTTAAGAAATTCAGAAGAAGAAACACTCTTGAATTTCTTACTTGTTCTTTGCTTTGGGTAAGGGTGAATGAAGAAACTGAGCTGCTTTGCCTCTGCCCTTTCTAAATTCTCTCTCTGTAGTATTGGCCGGCCTGTAGGGGAAAAAAAGTATTCTGGCTTGATGACCTATATGTGGTAAGATTAATGGTGAGGCCTATATATTATTTCTCAATTGGTTTCTGAACTTCAATGAGGAAGATGAAAATATTTTGTCTCCAGAAAGCCCAGCTTGTGATTGCTATTATTCTAAAAACAAGCAATCATTATGCATTACTTCTTACGAGCTTGAATATATAAATGCTTTCTGTGACTGTCTTTTAATCAGGCATGTGGCTGATTAAATTATAACTTTTAATTTATAGTTATACTTAATAATTATAACTTTAAAAAGTTCCTACCCAGTTCCAGGGCAATAATTAGTTAATACTACATGAAAAAAATAATTTTAAAAATATCATCGGGAATGTCATTCTAAAAACAGTATTATGTGAATCAGTAAACTTAGAGATTTATAACATTAATAGATACCATGGGGTGATAATGACAAGAATATTAGTTATTTTTATGACATTGTATGACAGAGATGGCTAACTCAATTAGATCCTGGTGCTACTAAAGCCAAGGTCACATATTTAATTTTCATATGAGCCAGTATATTTGTGACTGAAAAAATTCTGTTCTCTGCTTGCAGAATGCACCCCTAACCCCAATCTGTTATTCCTCAATTATGTGCCATTAATTGATTCAATCTCCTATTGATAGTGGGTCATCTGTGTCATCTGCATAAGTGAAAGACAGCATGTCTATAAGGCAGGTGACAGAGAGGAACTTGAGGCCATTAGTACCAGAAAATTCACTAACAACCTATAGATTTTTCCCAGGAAAAAAACTGTTCCAAATTTCTAAAGAAAAAAATTAACTGAAAACATTATACAAAAATGGGTTGGAATCTACTCACACAGATAGAGAGTGAGAAAGAAAAAGAGATTGACTTGGGATAGAACAGAAAGAATAGACTACATTATGTAATGGAAAGCCAATAAGGAAGCATCTACCTAATTGCACAGGAGGTTTAATAGAAAGGGAGAAATTGTGGATGATTTTTAGGCTCCTAGCCTTAACATCTGAGTGGATAGTATGTCATTTGTCAGTGATAGAAATCCACAAGTTAAGTAGGTTGAATTCGTTTGTTGAAATGAGAATCTGTGCGTATTAGTCCATTTTTATGCTGCTGATAAGGACATACCCAAGACTGGACAATTTACAAAAGAAAGGTTTAATGGACTTACAATTCTACTTGGTTAGGGAGGCCTCACAATCATGGTGGAAGGCAAGGAGGAACAAGTCACATCTTATGGATGCCACATGGATGGCAGCAGCCAAAGATAGAATATTTGTGCAGGGGAAACTCTTCTTTATAAAACCATGAGATCTCATGAGACTTATTCACCATCATGGGAACTGTATGAGAAAAATTGCCCCATGATTCAAGTATCTCCTACTGGGTCCCACCAATAACACATGGAAATTATAGATGCTACAATTCAAGATGAGATTTGGGTGGGGACACAGCCAAACCATTTCATTCTGTTTCTGGTCCATCCCAAATCTCATGTCCTCACATTTCAAGACCAATCATCCTTCCCAACATTCCCTCAAAGTCTTAACTCATTTCAGCATTAACTTAGAAGCCCATAGTTCAACTGACATAAGGCAAGCTCCTTCCACCTATGAGCCTGTAAAATCAAAAGCAAGTTAGTTACTTCCTGGATAAAATGGGGGTACAGGCACTGGATAAATACAGCTGTTTCAAATAAGAGAAATTGGCCAAAGCAAAGGGGTATAAGCCCCATGCAAATCCAACATCTGGCAGGGCAGTCAAATCTTAAAGCTCCAAAGTGATCCCTTTGATACCATAACCCACATCTGGGTCATTGTGATGCAAGAGGTGGGTTCTCATGGTCTTGGACAGCTCTTCCCCTATGGCTTTGCAGGATACAGCCTCCGTCCTAGCTGCCTTCACAGGCTGGCATTGACTGTCTTCTGCTTTTGCAGGCACAAGATGCAAGCTTTCAGTGGATCTACCATTCTGGGTCAGAAGGACAGCTCCACCAGGTGGTGTCCCAGTGGGGACTAACAGTGGGTGCTCTGACCCCACATTGCCCTAGTAGAGGTTTCCCATGAGACAGAAGGTTTTCAAACTTCTGTCTGGGCATTCAGGTTGTTACATCCTCTGAAAACTAGGCAGAGGTTCCCAAGCCCCAATTCTTGACTTTTGTGCACTGGAAGGTTCAACACAATGTGGAAGATGCCAAGGCTTGGGCTTGCACCCTCTGAAGCCACAGCTCAAACTGTACTTTGGCTGGTTTTAGCCACAGCTAGAGTGACTGGGACACAGGACATGAAGTCCCTAGGCTGCATACAACAGGGAGCCCTAGACCCAACCCATGAAACAATTTTTTCCTCTTAGGTCTCAGGGCTTGTAATGGGAGGGGCTGGGGCATCAAAAATCTCTAAGATGGCCTGGTGCCCTGAAGACATTTTCCCCATTGTTTTGGTGATTAACAATTGGCTCCTCATTACTTATGAAAATTTTGGCAGCTGGCTTGAATTTCTCCTCAGAAAATGCAATTTTCTTTTCTATTGCATTGTTAGGCTGCATATTTTCCAAACTTTTATCCTCTGCTTCCCTTTTAAAACTGAATGTCTTTAACAGCACCCAAGTCACAACTTGAATGCTTTGTTGCTTAGAAATTTATTCTACTAAATACCCCAAATTATCTCTCTCAAATTCAAAGTTCCACAGATCTTTATGGCAGAGACAAAATGCCATCAATCTCTTTGCTAAAACATAACACGAGTCACCTTTGCTCCAGTATCCAAGTCCCTCATCCTCATATGAGTTCACCTCAACCTGGATTTCACTGTCCGTATCACTATCAGCATTTTGGTCAAAGTCATTCAAAAAGTCTGTAGGGTGTTCCAAACTTTCTCACATTTTTCTATCTTCTTCTGAGTCCTCCAGTTGTTCCAACCTTTGCCTGTTACATGGTTCCAAAGTTGCTTCTACATTTTCAGGTATCTTTTCAGCAGCAATTTATTGTATTAGTCCACTTTCACACTGCTGATAAAGACATACCCAAGACTGGGCAATTTACAAAAGAAAGAGGTTTAATGGACTTACAGTTCCACATGGTTGGGGAAGCCTCACAATCATGCTGGAAGGCAAGGAGGAGCAATCACCTCATACATGGATGGTAACAGTCAAAGACAGAGAGCTTGTGCAGGGAAATCTCCTCTTTATAAAACCATCAGATCTCATGAAACTTGACTTATTCACTAACATGAGAACAGTATGGGTGAAACCACCCCATGATTCTATTACCTCCCACTGGGTTCCTCCTACATGTGGGAATTATGGGAGCTACAATTCAAGATAAGATTTAAATGGAAACACAGCCAAATCAAATCACTGTATCTCAAGAGAATCACATGGTATTTGATTTTAAATCTGCTCTTAGCAGGTCCCACATTATGGAATATAATATGATTTGGTTCCACTATAATTAACAAATTTGAAAATTTTAACATTCAGGTTTTCTGCCTTTTATCTGTTGCTTTTTATAAATACTTTCCTCCTTCTTTTTTATAAATAGTTTCTGCCTTTTCTTTTCAATCAAGCGAAATTCTACTTCATTATTGTCAGGTTAAACTTATATATTAGCAGTAGAGCCTTTCCCAACTGCAAAACAGAGAAATCAAACCACCTGTACAATTAGACAGATACCTCCTATTGGCGTTCATAATGTAATCTCTCCTTTCTCTTCTAGCCCAAGTCTCTCTCTCTCTTTCTCTCTCCCTCTCTCTCTCTCTCTCTCTCTCTCTAGAGTACAGCTTTTGTCAGTTCTCCACGTATAACACAATTCCAAGCTTCCTTATTTCAGACACTGAATGCCTTTGTGCATCTGGAGTCTATCTCTATTGTGAGACTCATAAAAATTTATGCTTGCATCTCTGTGTTTTATCCTTTCTGGCTAGCTGAGAAGAAAATGCCAAAATTGACCATTAATCCCACATACTGAAAACATCACAACCTCTGTGAAACTGTGTCTCTAAATGAATGCATGAAACCAAATTCAATCCCCACCTTGGAATCAACTTGAATTCTTATGAGAGCTAGAATAAAGTTATTTTGTGAAAACATGTTTGCAGTTTGGGATTTATGTATTATTGAAGCCTAGACTTCTATAATTAATATGTACTATAACCATCTAGAATATAAATAATCTACACTCTATCAATGTGACTATTACTATTCTCCATAACTGTACATAATACTCCAATGGTAACCTGATTAGTGAACAATACAGCAGAATTATTACATTATTTATTCTAAAGATTGCATTTCTACTAATGAAACCTAAATTCAAATTATAATTTTGGAAGCCACTAACACTACATATTATGCCTTCTTGGGGGCACACATTTTAGATGTTTGATCAGCATGTTACTATCAATCATTTTTGCAGTGTTTTAGAAAGAGATAAGGTAAAATTAGAGCTTATAAAAGTGACTAGATACTTTCTTCATGCTGCCTCTAATGCAGATCAGGCTTACTAAAAAAGATTATTGTAAAAGTTTTTTTGAATGAGAATACAGGACAACATCCCTTTTTCTCAATGTGAGATAATTGCTTCATTTGGCTGAAATTGAAAATAAACATGGTTGCAATAAAAAATACAAAATGAAAACAAAACATTGGCGGTGTTTATATTGTGCAGGCTAAAATATGTTGTGATCATTGGGTTTTGACCTTTGTTCTAAACGGTTTTAGGCCCCACTACTAGATTACTCCCTTCCTCAAACAAAACAAACACCAATGAAACAACTAATAAACAGAACAGTTCTTATTTTTCTTCATAGAATAAATGGAGTGCTTATCTATATTCAATTAGTTTTTTTGCTAAAGTAATAGACCTTAACAAAAGAAGTACCAGTATCATAAACAGAACAGATGAAGGTACATTCTCACATTCTTCTTCAAATTCTACTCTTGAAGACATTTCAGTATGGTATCTGGTCTTTGGGAACCACCACTGTCTTTCAGCTTCTGCACTAAAGGGGGTATTTAGAATTGTTTCTGATTTCTTAACCCTTAGAAAATTAAACAGAAATCAGCATGCTGGTCTATGTTCAACTTCCTTTCATGCCAAAATGACTAGACTGGTAAAAAGAAGTTAGTTCAGCACTCTGGTGAACATAAACCAGGTTTGCCAATTTGGGAAACATTTATAATTCATATGGTAAGAAACTGCTTGTTTCTCTAGAATGAGGTAATGATCTAATAAACTAAGTCAAATCCATGTTCTAGATTACAGTCTTTCTCTGCCTTATTAGGTAACATCTGAGGACCACTCAATGTATTATAATTTAAAATTTGAACTTTTTAGTATCCAAATCTCCACTGGAAATTATTCAGTATTAAATACATAGTTATTTTGCTATTAAATGTCATAACTTATAGTATTAAATACATAGTTATTTTGCTATTAAATGTCATAATTTACTCTTCCTTCTTTAAAATTGTGAAGTGTTTAAAGGTAGAGATTTTTTTTCACTGTGTTCACTGAAGTATCCCGTGTCTACACCAGTGCCTGGCATACAGTAAGTATTTGATAAATGTCAACCTCAATTGTATGAAAGACTGAATGGGTTATTTGTTTGGTCATCACATTACAGTCATACCTTCTTTCTGTTTTCAATATACTGAGTTCCTTCTGGATTTATGAGCTTTGGATATGTTCTTTCTTCTTCTTGAAGCTCTCTTTGTCCAGCTGCCCCTTATTCATTATGCAGGTTTCACATTGAAAGGCACTTTCTCATTGAAACCTTGTCTGAGCACGGAAAGGAAAGCAGAAGCTTCCCTTGCAGGTCCCTTTTAGTATATAACTGTACTGTAAGTCCTTCATAGCACATATTACTTTTACCGTAATGAATTTCAAGTGTGTTGAGGGTAAAGATTACACTTGTCCTCCTCACCATACTCCATTACCTAGAAGAGTGCCTAGTGGAAATTAGATATTCAAAATTTAGTTGCAGGTTGCTAACTGACCACTGTGTTCCTGGCAACATGCTCACTGTTGATTATGCATTGGTCAACCACTTGCTCTTATAAAAACTGATATAAACAAAATAAGAAAAATAATGTTTTCCCCAAATGATTATAGAAATTATGAAAGAAATAAATATAGTTCTGGGATAGAGAATAAAATGAGAATATTTCTAGATTTTTTAGTAAAGATCTATGAGTTGGTGATACAAACAAAAACCTTAAGGAAGAGGCTGCAGCCATATAGAAACCTGAGAGAGTTATCTCTGTAGAAACAGGAACAGTGGGTAGTGAGACTCAACACAGAAAAGAAGAAGCTGCCAGGTATCTACCCAAAGGCAAAGAAGTCATTTTGTAAAAAAACACCAGCAGTCCTATATTTATTGCAGCACTAGTCACAATAGCTAAGTCATTGGATCAACCTGTGTCCATAAATGGAGGATCACTGGATAAAATGCAGAATACACACACACACACACACACACACACACACACACACACACTACTATTCAGACATAAAAAAGGAATGAAATCATGTTTTCTGTGCAATATAGATAGAACTGGAGACCATTATCCGATGCAAAATAAGTCAGAAAGGCAAATACCACGTGTTCTTACTTATAAATGGGAACTAGACAGTGGGTACACATGAACGTACAGAGAGCAATAATAGACACTGGGGACTCCAAACAGTGTAAGAGTAGAAGCAGTGGGAGACAGGACAAAACTTACTCATGGGGTACAATGTATACAGTTTTGGTGATGGGTACATTAGAAACCCAAACTTTGGCACTACACAATATATCCATGTAACAAAACTGACTTTTATCCCCTAAAGGTATAAAAACAAAACGAAAAAAGCAGTAGAAAACAGTTGCCTAGGGTGTGGCCAGAGATGTGGACAAAGGTCAGGTGAAGTAAGTATTACAAAGCTTAGATTTTATTGGAAGGACAATGGAAACAACTAAAGACAGTCATTTGGTTTGCTTTAAGATTGCTGTGCCTACTGTGTACACAGTAGTTTAGAAGAGGGAAAGGGTTAAAATGCAGATAGGAACTGTTTCAGTGGTCTGGTAGCAATTCTGGAATGACGGCAGTAGAGATGGAAAGGAAAGGGTGGATTCCAGATACGTTATAGATATAAAATTAATAGGACATAATGATTAGCTCTAGGATTCTCATAGGTGATAATGCTACCACATAATTTATCATGTAAATGGTATACTTTTTAAAGGAAAATAAGGTAGTATTAATTACCCCTTGAAAAATAAAGAGATTTGTAAGGAGGTATGCTCATTCTCTTTTGTTTTTAAATATGCATATTTAAAGTATTTAAACATAGTTTTCTTTAAAATAGAGGAGAGTCAGGAAAGAAAAAGATAACGAGGAATTGGGCTAAAAAATATTGTTTGAGCAGAAACATCTGAATGCACAAAACACTGAGATGGAGAAAGCATAACACTCTTTGGAACTGCCAAATAGTTCAAATATAACCTAAAGTTGACCAGAATGTGAAAAATATGAGCTACTGTTCATCATAGGTTATCATCTATTATTAATTTTGGGGGACACAGGTTCATACCTTTGCCCAGCATATTCTGTCTGAAAATAACATATGAAAAAGTTGGTACAGTTTTCTAGTTGCTGAAATTAACATTTTAAATTCCAGTCCAGTATTTAATCTCCCAATAGCTAATGATTCTTTAATTATAAACACTTAGAAATACTTTATAGAAAATTGGAAATTCAAGGAATTTATTTTGCTGAGTTGCTCTTAAAAATGAAGGGGCTAATGGCAAACCTTATTTTTATACACTAATAACTATTAGAATAGAATATAATGATTAGTTTTTATTTAACTTGCATTTAAATGCCTAAGGAGACTCAGAAAATCTGTACATCTATTTACTCCAGATTGGATCTGAAAGTCTATTTCCATCCAATTTCTCAACGTTATTAGTAGTGAAATATAAAGCCAGGATTACTGACTTAAGTGGATCATCAGATTTAGAAAAACCTATACATCACATAAGTTTGAATACAGATTATCAAGAAAGTGACTGCTATTTTTAGTTCAGTCAAGTCTGATAGGGTTTTCATAACTGGTCTGAGAAATGAATTACTGAGGTTCATCACAGAGAATCTGTTCACTAATGCCTTAATGTAAAAGTCAGATTGAAAATTCATATCTATAGCAGGTAGAGTAAATGGATTTTTTCCAATAGATTAGAAAATGGAATTATTATTAAGAACTCTTTTCATTAAAAAAATTGTTTTGATGTAAGAGCTCTGATATGACAAGTCTTGTCTATTTACTTATGCTTTACCTTCCCATATTTTGATCATTGTTTAAATGCATAACAATATGCACATCTGTTGCCCTGATGGAGTGATTTGCTGCAGTTATGGTACAGCTAATGAAAAGATGGAAAAACACTTAAAAGATAGATAAAGATTTATGAATCAATAAGAAAGCCTGATGTTAACTACAAAAATGACACTGTGGGCTAATCTGAAACACACATTTACAATTAATTTCACTCTATGAAATGAAAATTTGTATTATATTTAGAGGACTGTAGTTCCAAATGTTTCTACTATTTCCTTTTATGTTTGGAATGACTCTTTCTGACTAAATAGTTTTAGGCAGAGAATGTTTTCCCCAAATTATTGTGTTTCAGACTTTTTAATGTTTTCTGAACTTTTTATTGTAGAACAAGATATATAAAAGGGAGTGTACAAATCACATAGGTAAAGGTGCATGACTTTTTATAAATTTAACACACCCATATGGCTGGCATAGAGATCAAGCAACAATATTCCCAGGACTCCTTTACAGTCCATCACATAACAAACATTAACCACTTCAGACTATTAACCCAATGAGGGTACTTCTTTTTTTGGCATTCTTTTTGTTTTTCCTTAATCCATAAAATGGAAGCATCAGACTTCCTGATAACAAAATACATAATAAAGATATAATAATCTAAACAGTATGATATTTCCAAAAAGACAGATATATAGACAAATGGAAAACAATACAGAACCTAGAACTAAATCCACATATTATGGTAAACTGATCTACAAGAGTGGCAGTTGTTTATTTTTTGAGGTTAAAAAACAGTTGTCTTCCAGATACTTGTACTGTGATATCCCCAAACTTTGTCCAGTTGTGGTTTCTATCAGGAGAGGGACTTATAGAAGTAATATATGTTCAGGTGAGCACTCTCATATTTAAAACAAATAAATGTTTTCTGAAATTTTGACATGGTCTTGCAGCAAAACAGTAGATATAATCATGGACTCAAATCATTTAAAGAATCAAATTGCATTAAAAAGTTTGCTTTAAAATTTCTTAAAATCGTACACATAGGCACATAAGGAATGATGGTAGCTGCAAGGCAGTGTCATTACATTTTATAGACTAGATTAAGGGAAATGAGGAATTTAGAAATTTTCAAGTCATTTGAGCTGTATTAATAATGGCTTTTTAAGTCCTCTATAGCATTTTTTTTTCTCAGCGTAAAATACAACTTATTTATAATGTCTAAAAATTGAGCAAAATATATACATGTAGCAGAAAGGTCTTTCTTTTTCACAGTCTCATACATTCTATGTTATTATTTCATTTTCTTTTGAGAGTTATGCAAATTGAATAGATAAGAAAAAGCATTTTCAGCAGAAAAATATTTAATGTCATTTGGGGAAATAGCTTCTTTGAAAATGACTAAAATGAAAATAACATAAAAATTATAAAAGTGTGCTAATGTTTGTAGTGTATGAAAAGACAGTACCCTATTACATTAAAATGTAGATCCATGCAAGCAGAAAATGAAAAATGTTTTACCCTGTTTGCTTTATAATTCTCTTTGTTTAAGTAATGGAGACTTAGTGTAGTAGTGTGGACAAATGAACATAAGCTTTGTAATCTGACAGACAATTTTGTTTCTCACCATCACTGATTGTTTTTAATATCTTTGGAAATTTCCTTCACCACTGTCAGTTTATTCTCACATATATAAAAGCAAAGACAATAATGGCTACCACTTAGGACTATCCAGAAAATTGAATGAGATACAATTATTAAATGATTGTTAAGTAAAAACACCTAGCACATTACTATGTTTTCACACCAAAGAAGAAAGAGCAAACATGTCTTGAAAGCACAACCCCTTCTGCTATTGCACTTGTTTTGGAAATGCAAATTTATGCTAAGGAAATTAGTACTTGGAACAATTGGAGCATAAAGCAAATTTACAGCTTGCTTATATAAAATTCTGGCCACCAGAAATAGTAGGTGAATGCAGAAAATAGCACTCTACCTAAATCAAGAAGCACTTAAATGCAGTTTCAGCTCAAACTCACTGTGTGTGCGTGTGTGTGTGTGTATTTGTGTGTGTGTGCATATATGAGCATAAATACACACACAGTGCACCCATCCACATCTGGTATATGGATCAGACTTTATGTCTGATATCAGACAACCCTTTTTCTAATACTTATTAAAACAGAAGCTGCACCCTTCTTTTGGTTGCTTCTGCAAAATTTTAATCTTTTTCAAGGTAAAGTTTCGTATTCACTTTAGTACTTGTGTATTTCCTAATCACTTGATATGTATAAAACTTTCTTGATTATTTTTTGTGTTTCACTGATGATGTTTATGAGCTTTAAATTATCCCTAAACCCATTCTTTCTCCATAAGGCACCTAGTGTTTATTGTGCTATTTTGCACAGCACAATGATTATAGAATGCATATATTATGGTATAGCAGAACTGATTGTAATAATCCATAGTTTTTACATATATTCTGAGGTTTAATGTTTTTCCAATTTCTTCTGTCTTCAAAATTTATTGATTTTTTCATTGAACACACATATCATGAAGTCATTAATGCTTTAAATTTAGAGACTGATTTGTCTATGCATTTATTTGAATAACCTTAAAGTCATTAATGCTTTAAATTTAGAGACTGATTTGTCTATGCATTTATTTGAATAACCTTAAGTAGACACTTCTAAATAATAAGATTCCTAATTCCCATAGAATTGGATCCTCAGTTATCTTGAACATTGAATGCACAGAAATATCTTCAATAAACACATATCCTGGTAAAACTTCCTGCATCTAAAATTTGTAACAGATAATGCAGTAGATTATAAATGTACTGCCCAGATTCCTCTGAAAATCAAGATGAAGATTAAGAAAGGACTTAATGCCCAACTGAAAAGAGGGTAGTCAATAGGTAGCCTTTTAGCTGTGAGCAGTGTTAGAATGAGCCACAGCTGCAGAGCATTGCCTCAACAAACATTACACCCCTCCCAAGGCAACCCTCATCTGTTGACTAAGAAAGATGGAAATATAACAGCCTGATCACTTTGGCCTAAACTGAGACAGTCTAATGGTTATTACATGCTCTAGAACTTCCCACAGGGTTGACTTTGTCAGAACTGTATTGCAGTCTGACTTTTTATTCACGAAATCCGAATTTATCCCTTCTCTTCACAAGTGTTAAAAACTGATAAACAGCTTACATACCCATCTCCATCTCCACATGTCTAATTCTGGAGAATTCAACCTATCACAGATGACTCTGCTTGAGAGCGAACGTTTCCTTAGAAAATATTATCATAAGTATCTCAATAAATAATTCCATGTAGTAATTCATCATAGAATAAGAAGGGTCAAATAGAACTTGAAAGTCTTACTTGTTTTTAACAAATAGTATCATTTTCAATTATTCAAAATACTTAGACATGTAACAACTTGCTTATAATGTTGAAGACTTCATGTCATTGATTTTTACATTTTTCTATTTGTTATTGTCAGTAGCATTAAAACTCAAAGTAAGTTTAACATGGATCATAAAACTTTCCAGGCAAACCAGGTTCATAACTCTATCTCTACAACTTAAATATAAAATCAAATAATGAATACAAGTTGATCCAAGTATCTTCTTAAGAAGGGAGTAAAAAAAACACTGGAAGAATGCCTGGGGCTAAGTCTATGTATTAGGAAAAGTTTACACTAAAAACTACACAAATAATTTTGTCAGTGGTTTCAAATTCTCTTTTCTGTTACATTCTGACAAATACAAGCAATCTTTTTCCTAACTAAAAACGTCTGTGGATCAGAGTTTGTTTCCTGTTTTCAGGCAAGCCTGAATCCTGATAGAAAACTTCCTGTGAAGCATAACTATTTTCTTATTACTGGCTTTTCTTGAGAATGAGTTTCTACTTTATCATTCATCTTCTAAGTGAGGCAGACAAGTAAATCAGCAATACATGTTATGATACTTTTCCTACTGGGTAGGATAGAAAGACAGTGGAGAAGCATATGTAACTGGTGTATTGAATAATATGACACAAGAATAGACATCAAAATGCAATTTTATTTTCTTCTGCCATACTATTAAATTTCATTCAGTGGAGATAATTCTACCCTGCCATTAAATCTACATTCTGTTGTGACTGAAACCCTGAATCGACCAATAACAAGGGCTTAAGTTGAGGCAGCAATTAATAGCTTACCAACCAAAAAAGCCCAGGTCCAGACAGGTTCAAAGCCGAATTCTACCAGACATACAAAGAGGGGCTGGTATCATTCCTTCTGAAACTATTCCAAACAATACAAAAATAGGGAATCCTCCCCAAATCTTTTTATGAGACCAACATCATCCTGATACCAAAACCTGGCAGAGACTCAACAAGAAAAGAAAACTTCAGGCCAATATCCATGACGAACATAGATGCAAAAATCTTCAATAAAATACTGGCAAACCGATTGCAACAGCACATGAAAAAGCTTATCCACAATGATCAAGTAGGCTTCATCCTAGGGATGCAAGACTGGTTCAACATACACAAGTCTGTAAACATAATTCACCACATAAACAGAACCAAAGACAAAAACCACATGATTATCTCAATTGATGCTGAGAAGGCCTTTGACAAAATTCAACAGCCCTTTATACTAAAAACTCTCAATACTAGGTATCGATGGAAGGTATTTCAAAATAATAAAAACTATTTGTGACAATCCCACAGCCAATGTCATACTGAATGGGCAAAAACTGGAAGCATTCCCTTTGAAATCTTGCACTAGACAAGGATGTCCTCTCTCACCACACATATTCAATACAGTATTGGAAGTTCTAGCCAGAGCAATCAGGCAAGAAAAAGAAATAAAGTGTGTTCAATTAGGAAAGGAGGAAGTCAAATTGTCTCTATTTGCAGATGACATGAGTGTTTATTTAGAAGACCCTATCATTTCAGCCCAAAATCTCTTTAAACTGATAAGCAACTTCAGCAAAGTCTCAGTATACAAAATCAATATCCAAGAATCACAAGCATTCCTACACACCAATAATGGACTTAAAGAGAGCCAAATCAAGAATGAACTCCCATTCACAATTGCTACAACGAGAATAAAATACCTAGGAATAAAACTAACAAAGGATGTAAAGTATTTCTTCAAGGAGAACTAAAAACCACTGCTCAATGAAATAAGAGAGGACACAAAAAGATGAAGAAATATTCCATGCTCATGGTTAGGAAGAATCAATATTGTGAAAATGGCCATACTGCCCAAAGTAATTTACAGATTCAATGCTATCACCATCAAGCTACCAATGACCTTCTTCACAGAACGGGAAAAAAATATCTTAAACTTCATATGGAACCAAAAGAGAGCCCACATAGCCAAGTCAATTCTAAGCAAAAAGAACAAAGCTGGAGGCATCACACTACCTGACCTCAAACAATACTACAAGGCTACAATAATCAAAACAGCATGGTCCTTGTACCAAAACAGATCAATGGAACAGAACAGAGGTCTTGGAGGCAATGCCACACATCTACAACCATCTGATATTTGACAAACTTGACAAAAATAAGCAATGGTGAAAGGATCCCTATTTAAAAAATGGTGTTGGGAAAACTGGCTAGCCATGTACAGAAAGCAGAAACTAGACCCCTTCATGACAACTTACAATAAAATTAATTCCAAATGGATTATAGACTTAAACATAAGACCTAACACTGTAAAAACCATAGAAAAAAGCCTAGGCAAAACTATTCAGGACATAGGTGTGGAAAAGGACTTCATGACTAAAACACCAAAAGCATTGGCAACAAAAGCCAAAATAGACAAATGGGACCTAATCAAACTCCACAGCTTCTGCACAGCAAAAGAAACAATTATTAGAGTGAATCGGCAACCAAAAGAATGGGAAAATATTTTTGCAATCTACCCATCTGACAAAGTACTTATATCCAAAACCTACAAAGAACTAAAACAGATTTACAAGAAACAAACCAACCAACCCATTCAAAAATGGGCAAAAGATTTGAACAGACACTTCAAAAGAAGACATTTATGAGGCCAACAAACACGTGAAAAAATGGTCATCATCACTGGTCATTAGAGAAATGCAAATCAAAACTACACTGAGATACCATCTCACACCAGTTAGAATGGCAATCATTAAAAAATCTGGAGACAAGAGATGCTGGAGAGGATATGGAGAAACAGGAACACTTTTACACTGTTGGTGGGAGTGTAAATTAGTTCAACCATTGTGGAAGACAGTGGGTCGATTCTTCAAGGACCTAGACGTAGAAATTCCACTTGACCCAGCAATCCCATTACTGGATATATATCCAAAGGATTATAAATCGTTCTATTATAAGGACACATGCACACATATGTTCATTGCAGCAATGTTTACAATAGCAAAGACTTGGAATAAACCCAAATACCCAGTGATGATAGACTGGACAGGGAAAATGTGGCACATATACACCTTGGAACACTATGCAGCCATAAAAAACTATGAATTTGTGTCCTTTGTAGGGACATGGATGAACCTGGAAACCATCATTCTCAGCAAACTGACACAGGAACAGAGAAACAAGCACCACATGTTCTCACTCATAGGTGGGTGTTGAACAATGAGAACACAAGGACACAGGGAGGGGAGCATCACACACTGCAGTCTGTGAAGGGGAAGCTAGGGGAAGCACAGTGGGGTATGAGGAGTTGAGGAGAGATAAGATGGGGAAAAATGCCAGATATAGGTGATGGGGATGGAGGCAGCAAACCACATTGCCATGTATGTACCTATGTAACAATCCTGGATGTTCTTTACATGTACCCCATAACCTAAAATGCAATTTTATATATATTTTAAAAAAACCGAAAAAGTAGAAATAAGTCTGAGCAACAAAGTGGGACCCTGTTTCTGCCAAAAAAAAGAAAAGAAAAAGAAAAAAAAATTCTGTATTCTGACAAACCCATACCTTTTCTCTTCTCTCTTAGGTAACAGACAATCCTACCATTACAGTAAACCAGAAAGTCTTCAGTACACATTTAGAGAGCCTAGTCTTAAATAATAATTACAACTGGAAACAACCAGGAATGGCATGTGTTACCTGTCTTGACTGGGCATGCTTCAGACTGGAAATTTCTTGTGGAAAAGGGACACATATTTACCTTTTTCAGTCTCTAGCCTCACTTCTCCCAGATTGCTAACCCTTCAGTGCCAACATTTGTAGAGCAGGGCAAGGAATAGGGAAGACAGATCACACTTGACCTAAAAGTTTTTGAGATGGTTTTTCCCTTTCTGGTGATTGTAGGTTTTTAAAGATGGAGCTATATTTTTTTGTGGAAAGTTTTCTTGCACTCAGTACAGGCCCCAACTGGGCTTACCTCTCTTATAATTCCGTTAATACAGGCATTTTAAACCCAAGAACTTTCTGTGAATATTTCTTTACCTATCTGGATAGGTCTGCTGGTAAAGGATCAAGACCATTCTATACTGGCCCTCTCTTCCACAGGGCCTACATCTACTCCACAAGAAACCATCATGTATCCTTTGCCCCCCAAACATTGGAAGGACAACCGATCTCAAGCAGCACTCTGCCGGTTCCTCCATAGAAGCAGGCTGGTCAGCCTTTCTGTGCCTTTTTTGTTTTCTTGGACAGAAACTGGTGCCCAGACCAGGGTCCACCCAGGAATCTCAAGTATTAGTTGGACACTGTCTTCTGCTTCACATATTATCCCTATTAGAAATATATTTCAAATCTTTACAGGCTGTTAAAGACACAGAGATTAAAATTTGTAAATGCATGAACACTCATAAAAATGTAAAGATGTTGAGCAACTTCACTGAGAATTACTGCTTCCTCCCTGCAATTTACTGTCTTCTCTCATATTATCTTAAATCTAGCTCCAGATTTCAAGACCTTGCCAGTTATGCAATGCCAGATCAATTAACACTGCCCAATGTGAGGACACAGCACCAAGTACAATAGATACTATAGAGTAAAAAAAGCAGAGAAAGTGCAATGAAACTTTATACCAATATTTTTAAAAAGTTTGTGGGCTCTTCTTAGTATTGTGATTGTTGTTTAATAGCCTATAACAGTAGATTAGAAAGCACTCATATGTAAAGAAATTTAAATAATTACCAAAATATTTTTAATATGCCAGCATATTAATATAAATCTAAATTTTACATTACCCCAAGATAGTTGCCCAGTTCTGATTAAGACAAAACTAAACAATTGAACCAACAAAATAATTAAGTTTCTTTTCTATAAACAATAAAAGTGATCTTTCATCTCTCTATATTTTATCTATTGCGAGGGCCTCATTCTTCACTGGCTGTAGGTGGAAGGTCCACCTGAGTTTTGTGCCACTTGGTTCTCTATATAGAGCCATTCACAATATGATAACTGGGTTTTGTAAGCATGAGTAAGTAAGGGGGAGAAAGAGAAAAGCTGACATCTTTGTAATTTGATCTTGGGAGGAATATTTCATCATTTTTATCCTATTTTACTTGCTAGAAGCAAATCATTAGGTTCAGTACACACTCAATGAGAGAAGATTACACAAGAACATGAATATCAGGAGATGAGAGTTATTGGGAGCCATTTGGGGAAGCAACCACATTCTCCTTCCTGTTTTAATACACCTTGATCCAAAGACTGTTCACTTGTATTTAATGACAGAGCAACTTCTGAGAAATTAGTAATGTCAGAAGTTTCCATTCACATCAATGGTGAACCTCCTACTTACCATTTGGTCACCTTTAAGGAAAGTTAAGATGAGAAGAGTTGCAAGTTTTCTGATTTTGCTGATGAATCAGAATAAACCAATGAAAATGCCATATTTTTTACATGCCCTGTAAGAATAAGCACCTGTAAGAATAAGCACCTCAGTGCCCACTGATATGGGATATAAACATGAGGAACAAAGTAAACATAAAATAAAAAACATAAAAATAAAATCGATGTAAAAGTGGGAAAGCAAAAGAGTGATAATGTTCTTCCTCTTCTGTCACTACTTTGGGTTTCAGAAAAGAGAAAAACTGGCCAAAGAAAGAGAAGCGATGCTAGAAAGATAGGTAGCAGAGAACCCCAGAACATTTTCAAACTGATTATAAAGGCAGAATACCAGCTACCAAGGGAAGAATGTTAAGGACTAATATAACTCAGTCCTGGCAAGTCTTGAATATGCAAGCTTAAAGTCTGATTAATGAAATTTTAAGTTGCCCAACAAAATAACACATATCTTTGCCATTTGGTCTTGTGAATCTAGTAATTTGTTGGTGTCAGAAAATTGAATTTCCTGTGGAAGAATTAGACTTTTACTGTCTTTAAATTAATCTTTAAAAGTCAGGTGTCCAATTTTGACTTACATAAACTTTATGCAAAATAACTATCTTTGAGAACATTCTGAATTTAGAATAAGATGGATAAGGTTTATATATTGACTGCAGCCTTTATGATTAGCCAGGGAGTTAATTATCACAAGATAAGTGAATAAATCTAGTTTTTCTTGACAATCATGCTTTACAAGTTTAAGTAAGCACACATAATTTTCTAAAACAAACATCCTAACAAATGATGTTTCTTATAAATATATAGTTTCAAAGTTACTACTTATTAATCTTTGAATGTTCACTGTTAAAATGTTCTTTAGGCATTTAAAGAAAATATGATTCACTTTAATAAACATATGGAAACTTAAATACATAATGAAAAAGACACAAAAATATACGTTCATATCATTTTGATTACTCATGCAAATATTTCGTACAAATCATGACAAAAAAGCTGGTGCTTTGCATTCTAACAATGACTTTTGTCAATCCCTTCTTTACAGTCTCCCATTATTAGTTACTGAAATTTGTTGTGGTCAATGATTTAACTATAATTTTAATGATGGCATGCCAAATGATTTGGTCATTTTTATAATTTCTGTAAGTATAAACACGAACATGTATAAGGTCATGATAATTTTGATAATACAGTTATGTACCTAGGTTTAATACCAAACAGATCCTGGAATGTTCAGAAGACTGTAAAAAGGAAAACGAAAAGAGAGTGTAGTATATCTCGCAGCATGGTGAATGCTTTTCTTCTTTTACATTTTTTTAAGTGTCTACTAAGTAGTACCTATCGTGTGACGTACCAGCAAAGAACTTGATAGAAGTTGAGTGAAACTCAAGAAGTCAAAATACTGTAGAAAAAGTAAGGGTAAACTAAATCTAAGGTCAAAGGAGGAAGTTATGCACAGAGAACATGTGTTTTCAAAGGGAAAATTACACTGACTATGAAGAAGAGGAAAGGAAGAATGAGACCATGCTGCACAATGCTTAGACAGAGGCATTTTATTCGGCAGAAAATTATATGTAACTTTAGTTTTTATTGTTTTCCTTTGAATCTGGGCAGCTAATTTCTCTCTTTCTAATTCTATATTATAACTATAGCAAAAAACTAGAAATACTATGAAATGTTTTAGAGATCTGGAAACATCATAGTTCAGCTGTAGCTAACATGGCTTTAATGTATTTGCTTGTGTGAAAATTACAGCAAGGTCACAATACCACATTTAGAGATAATTATATGCATGTTGGAATAATTTGAGCACTGTCTTTTTCATGAACATCTGATCTCAATTGGTCCCTCTGAGGAGCATATATTCCATTCTGGGTCACACCTGCCAAGCCTTCCACATCAAAACCTGTGCACCTGCCTCTGGTCCATCTCCCAGATAGTACATTTTTAACACATCATCTGCCAGGGGGAAAAAGATCACATAACAGAAGCTTGCTTCAAATGAAAGATTTTCTGCTGAGAGATTTGGGAATTCTGCTACCAGGCTGGCAGATGATATGGAAACATAAATCTGAAAACCATTCTTTTATGCCATCAGGTTGGAGACATTTTTATTGCCATTTTTTTCCCTGAATTCTGTCCACATATCTGTTTGTTAACTTAATTTACATAAATAAGTTTCAAACATTTTTTAAAATTAAGGATGTTTTCAACCAGACTTGAAGTAATGTTTATAAAGCAAGTTGATTAGATACTGCAGATATTTTACATACTTTGTGAGAGCATACTTTATAAATTCTTTTATGCTTAACTCTCATTTCTAATGAGTTCTATGAAATAAGCCAAGATTATATTCCTATTTGATAGAATTAAATTATTAATATGAAAATTATTGAATATGTCTAGAAATATACAATCACCTTATTAAAAAATAAACACCAAAGGTTACAAGAAGATTGCTTAATGATAAAACAGCTTACATATTTACATATGTAAATGTAAGAACATGTTTCTTTCTACTTATCTCTCATGTCCCTGGTGAGATTCATGTCTAAGAAAAAAAAACCGTTTTTGAATCCTCCAAAAACCCAAAGATTAAATAGTTATTTTACTAAACTTTTCAATAGTATCTATATTTATTAAATATCTATTACCCTAGTCTCTGCCTTTTCTAAAATATTGAAAATAATTAGAAAATAATTGAATCAATACTAAAACCTAATTTAAAAATTATAAACATGATCATTCAAAGTCTTCTTTAACAGCAAGTATTCTTTATTTCTGGTCGCCAAAGTTAGTTATTACTAAGACTTGTATATAAGTAGGATGGATGATTCTAATTCAAGGCAATTAATCTATAGTTTACTAGCAAGCATTAAGATTTCTTTAGAAAAATAAGTTATCAAATTATTTGTCAATTATATATGAGTATACATCAACTGTTTTCTAATATTTAATGACATATACCCATGAAGTCTTTAATTCTGCCTCAAATTGTAAATAACCCAATTGGAAGAAGTTTAGTAACTATGCTAATTTCATAGCAGTCAAACTCTTGGGTAGCAATGTAAAATAGATAAGGTACAAACCAAAGATTTTGTTTTCCTCATCTTGCTTTATTAATTCCCCTCCACCAAAAAAGGGCCTTATTACTCTTTGCCTTATCAGTCAGTTTGGGCCAGCCAACCAACCTCATGAAAACAGTAAGACAATGAAACTGAAAGTTTCCCCAATCTCTGCAGGTGTGAGTTTGAGGTTGACTGAAATGAATAAAAGGCAAGAGCTCGCCGTATCAATTTTTAAAAAACCAGTTAAAAGAAGCTTTCAGGTGAACTTGGGTTTGATATTGACCCCTGCAGGGTCTCGTTAGGTTATAGAGCAATAGCCTACAAAGCTATGAATAACAAATGAGTCAGACTAAACTGTGATGCCTGTGGCTACTCCAGCTGGTCCCTTTTAGCAGGGTCACTTTATGGGAGACAATAGGAATATGAGAAAAATTTAGGAGCAGCACACTAGTTAGCAATTGACAGAACATTTCAGATGAGAAGAATTTTATATCTATAAACCAAAATTTTCCAAATACCTTTTAAAAAATGTATCATTCTTTATTGTGATGGTATATAATAGATTTTTTCCAGACTATGAATATGAAACCCAAGGATTGCCTGCTGTCTTAAACAAAGGTACTGAGAGGAAATATATTCAACAGTACTCCTTGTTCTTGTTACAAATGATATTTGTGCTCTCTGCTTCATTTTCATCATTTCTCAACATAAAGGCCTACCTCAATGATTTAGCCATTTATAGGTTGACAGAAGTGACATACAAATACACAAATAGATTAAAGTTACTGTAGCTGGATAGATATAGATTAATGAATACTCCTTCTCACCTTAAATGGCTCTTACTGAAAACTTCAGCAAGGTAGAACAAGAAGATATTCTTTTTATAACACTAAAGTGGTAAAATTAAAGTAGAGAAAACACTCCAGAGCTGACGTCTACAGAGGAGTTCAATTCTGGCCATTTTCTTCTTAATGCATTACAGCAATAAAGGTACAAAGGGCAATGCTAAGCAGATTTTTCTTCCCCACAAAGTTCATAATATCCCAAAATATCTTATGGTTGTATGGATATAAAACAAAGTATAAGTGAGTACAATTTACTCCACGGAAGATCCTTAAAATATAAACATACATCACAGAATATAACAAAAAATGTGCTGTAATATTTTGGAGCAGAGGACCCAATTGTCTGAATATTTTATGACAAAGATAACTATTCAAATTATTTCAACTATGCACCAAGTTTTAGTGATGCTTTGATGGAAAAACTGAAGACCATATCCATAACATAAAATGTGAAGACACATATGCAACCTTTCCAAAAGGGAATAAGTAACTTACCTCTAACAAAGGACCACGTTGATGTTTTAAAACAGATTTTATTATCAGTATAATCAGTAATAATGCTGATGATGAAATACATTCCTTATAAATAATTTATTGGAAAAAGTCATTTTCTATTTTTGTGTTTTACCCAATTGTGAATTTTTTGAAAGTCTGATTTCCATCAAATCATATAGTAGCCATAATGTTGCTGTACAAAAATTTTTGTCATCTCTATATCAGTAGCCATATTTGCCACCTCAATTTATAGTATCTTCTCAGCATAATCAGGTTTTGTCTTTTAAAGTACAGTCAACATGTTTCAAAATAGCCATTAATATTTCATTTTTATCATCTAAAAATTATTTCAATAAAACCAGAACATGCCCATCAGAGTCTATGTGGGAATACAAATTTAAAACTATGAAGTAATATAATCATGTATTCAACAAATATTTATTAAGTGCCTATTGTTGGACAGTTTCTCTACTAGCTGATGGTAGATATTATAATGCTCATCAACTAAAATCTGTTTCCATTCTTAAAAATTTAAAGTTTAATGAGGAAAGAAAACTTTTTAAGTAGTTTAAGAATACTTTTTAAGTAGGGTCACAAATTACTATGAAATTAAAATGCAATAAATAAACTACTATGACAGTGTCTGATAGACTCATTCCCTGATTAAGTGATAATAAACATTAGAGGATGAGTAGCTATAGCTAGCAAAGGGTTTGAAGGAGAGAATAAAATATGTAGAATTGTGTGGGAAACTGATCCATTTGAAGGAAATAGCCAGAGCTAAGACACAGTTGTGAGACAGATATGCAATTCCTGTAATTAAAGAAAGCTAGTATAGGCAGAGCAGAGATAGGAATGCCAGTGTGATGACATTGATAAAGTGCATTGGAGTGAGACCATGCTGTGTCTCATAGACAAAAACAGTGTTCATCTGAATAGAGACTAGTATTGCTTTACTGATTGTTTGAGGCAAATGTCCATTCAGATTTGTCAGTCACACTTTCTGATTGGTAAGTAATTGTGTCAATATAGTTCTTAAAAATATTTTGACTAATTGTGAGATATATTTTGATGTTTACCTTACATGTAATTGGGAGCCCTTGAAGTAACTAAATAATGATGGGATTATTTTAAAATAATAGAATCATTATTTTTCTCCACTCTCCTCCTAAAAGGCTTCATTTTGGAAGAGGCTCTTTCTAACTGGATTCTGAAGACCAACACAACATACACAAGAGGAGCAAAAACATAAAGATTTGCTTTCTATATTAAAATTAATTACAAGTATTAATAAATTACTAAAATAAAATATGGTTCATTATTTTATTAAAAGGGTACCTTTGAAAAATGATATAACTAATATTACCTTTTAAAACATTTATATCAGAGGCTTGTCAACCAGAACAACTCCATCTTGAACAGGGCCTGGAAGAAATGAGGCTGAAACCTACAGGGCTGCATTCCCAGATGGTTAAGGCATTCTAAGTCACAGGATGAGATAGGAGGTCAGCACAAGATTGAGGTCATAAGACCTTGCTGATAAAACAGGTTGCAGTACAGTAAAGAAGCCAGCTGAAACACACCAAAACCAAGGTGGCCACAAGAGTGACCTCTGGTCATCCTCACTGCTACACTCCCACCAGCACCAGGACAGTTTACAAATGCCATGACAACATCAGGAAGTACTCAATATGGTATAAAAAGGGGATCCATGAATAATCCAACCCTTGTTTAGCAAAAATCAAGAAATAACCATAAAGATGGACAACCAGTAGCCCTTGTGACTGCTCTGTCTATGGAGTAGCCATTCTTTTATTTCTTTACTTTCCTAATAAACTACTTTCACTTTATGGATGTGTCCTGAATTCTTTCTTGCAAGAGATTCAAGAACCTCTGTAACATTTAGTCTGTGTATTTTCAGTTAACTTGAAGAAAAACCCTGTAACATTTTGGCTGTGTCTTTTTAGTTAATTTGGAGAAAAACGCTGATGAATGTTCATACCATCCTTGTATACATGTCACTGTCTCCAAAAAGTGTATTTAGAACCACCAACACCACACATATAAATTTTTAGTTTGATTTCTAATATCTGTCAAAGATAGATATACATATCCATAACTCTTGCTTTTGAAATTCAACAAAATAAAAAACAAGATAAAGGTAAAATTTATATATGCTTGACTTATAGATACAGAAATCACCATCTTA
The DNA here is from genome assembly GCF_048565385.1 of Saimiri boliviensis. NCBI lineage: Eukaryota > Metazoa > Chordata > Mammalia > Primates > Cebidae > Saimiri > Saimiri boliviensis. Next base: position 50,825,916 of record NC_133450.1, on the reverse strand, counting down.
GGTCATAAAAATCTAAAATTTCTTACCAGACCAAATGTCAGTTCAACCAAATTGGAAAAGAATTTCAGCATTTAAATCACACCTTCATTAACCATGAGTATGTTTTTTTCATATAGGAAATAGTTGATCAATTCATATCAGCTAATATTTCAACCCTTAATATATAATAAATGCTTTAAATGCCTTTCATGCTGAAACCTCATAAATATCTTATGAAGAATTATATTTGTTCATTTGATCATGGGGAAAACTGAACCTGATAAAGGTATTGTGACATATGTTATGCCCTACAAGTAAAAAGTGGTGGCACTAGAGTTAGAAGGCAGCAGGTTTAGTCTTTTTGTGTGTGTGTAAGCTACAAGGATAATTTCTTCATCATTTTTCTTTAGTTAGTTGAAACATAGGAAAACATGGAGCCATTTCCTCATAACTAACACATGGATGTTTTTGCTTCTTGGCCCACTTAGAATCCCAAAAGAACAAAAAAATAGTGCAGGAAACATTTATAAAAGAACAGACAATGAGTTCTTTATCCTACCTCAGTAAGTCTTGGGCTGATGAAGAGGAGGTGTATTCAGAGCCCTCTCTTGTCATATATGTAAGCTAATGCTTGTTTCCCAAGCATTATAATAGGGGGTACACTGCCTTTATTGTTCTTCTCTAATAGAATCAGTAATTACAACGAAAATATTCGAAAGAGGGCAGTGAAGTGAAAATAGCTTCATCTCCTTATTGATGTACAGAAACACAAAAGGCATCCCAGTCTATTATGAATGAGAGGCCTTTGCTGGGTGTTCAGGAAACCTCAGAGCAGGCACTTAAAGTGCTGGGAGGTGAAGGAGCCTACCTGGCCGTCCTCATAAAGGTGTGCCATGCAGGAGGTGATGCCCACATCCATTGCTCAGGTGCTTCCACCCCCTGCCTGTCCTGCTAAAAGTGTGAAGCTAAAGCCACACTCTCCAGAAAAGAATGTTTAGTGCTTGCTCACCACCCTTTTCTTTTAATTCTTTGAGTATTTAACAGGAGGTATGCTTTAACAAGAGAAAATATCCCTAACAAACAGGACCAATGACTCTCTAAACAAGGGAGCAACTACAAAGAAGATACAAATTTAAATAGAAATGTTTACTCCAACATTTTTTACCACATTTTTTTCATCCATTATTATTATTTTACCACAAAGCACTATAAATTCATTTATCAAGGGGCATACAAACAACTCTGCTTGGTTGGAATCTTTGTAGAACAAAAGGAAGACAGAAAATATCCTGCTTGGACTCCACTTCTACACAAAATGACTTAGGAAGACATGAAACCCGGGCGCGGTGGCTCAAGCCTGTAATCCCAGCACTTTGGGAGGCCGAGGAGGGTGGATCACGAGGTCGAGAGATCGAGACCATCCTGGTCAACATGGTGAAACCCCCTCTCTACTAAAAATACAAAAAACTAGCTGGGCATGGTGGCGCGTGCCTGTAATCCCAGCTACGTAGGAGGCTGAGGCAGGAGAATTGCCCAGGAGGCGGAGGTTGTAGTGAGCCGAGATTGCGCCATTGCACTCCAGCCTGGGTAAAAATAGCGAAACTCCGTCTCAAAAAAAAAAAAAAAAAAAAAAAAAAAAAAAAAAAAAAAGGAAGACATGAAGAAGGGAGGTCCTTTTAAAGGTCAATTTAATCTCTGTTGATTATTATTTCTAACCAAGAGAAGTCGAGATACAAGGAAGAGCATAGAAAGAAAGCATCATCATCAACCTGGGAGGCAGTGTTGGGAGTTCCAAAGCAAAGATAATTGAGGAGAAACTGAACAAATAAAAGAGAAGTGTGTCCTGTGTGTCCACCATCCCTACTACTGGTAAAACTAATTAGCCCATGTTGTTATTTTCACTGCAGTGACTGCAATATGAGAGGAGCATACCTTCATCTCCAGACATGCTTCTGAGTCACAAATCAATTTTGAAAAGATGGGACATTGGAAAAATATGCCATGGTTTCAATGTGCTACTGCCATTGCTCTCATCTCCTGACACACTACAGGCAGAGGATTGCATCAAGAATATAACCCACTTTGTAGCTCAAGAATATTTTCATTAATTTCATTAAAAAAAGAATGACCGCCTCCCTCCCTCTTCTCCCTGAACCATACATTTTGTATTAGTGGTATTAGTGTTATCAGTTACTGGCTTGGTGAGAAGTATTAAGACGACATGAATCTCTACATCTGGAAGAGGGTGAGTGGCATAAACATTAAATGTTCCTTGAAAGCTTGAAAGAATACACAAGTGAACTTGTCTGAGAGTAGACTTAATTTGCAACAATTAGCTAGAGTGGAAACAGTAGGGGAAAAACAGTATTTTGACATAATCCTTAAGTTTCATTATTTCTCTATTTTTATACTTAAAACAAATTTCAGGTTTACAAATTTGTGGAAATTTTTTTGTGTGATTTATTTTATTTCTTCTTTGTCTGTCGATTTTTTTCCTATTCTTGATATTTTGATTTTTCCCCTTTTTCATTTGTCTTTTGATAATTATACTAATCATTGACTATCATTTTTCAAACATGTTGAATCAAATATTTGTCAACACATTTTTGTTTTTTATTTTTTATTTATTTTTTTATTGCATTTTAGGTTTTGGGGTACATGTGATGAACATGCAAGATTGTTGCATAGGTACACACATGGCAGTGTGGTTTGCTGCCTTCCGTCCCCTCACCTGTATCTGTCATTTCTCCCCATGCTATCTCTTCCCACCTCCCCATCCCCCCTCCCCTCCCCCATTTCCCCCCAACGGACCCCAGTGTGTAGTGCTCCCCTCCCTGTGTCCATGTGTTCTCATTGTTCAACACCCGCCTATGAGTGAGAATATACAGTGTTTGATTTTCTGCTCTTGTGTCAGTTTGCTGAGAATGATGGTTTCCAGGTTCAACAAACATATGAAAAAATGCTCATCATCATTGGTCATCAGAGAAATGCAAATCAAAACCACATTGAGATACCATCTCACACCAGTTAGAATGGCAATCATTAAAAAATCGGGAAACAACAGATGCTGGAGAGGATGTGGAGAAATAGGAACACTTTTACACTGTTGGTGGGAATGTAAATTAATTCAACCATTGTGGAAGACAGTGTGGCGATTCCTCAAGGACCTAAAAATAGAAATCCCATTTGACCCAGCAATCCCATTACTGGGTATATATCCAAAGAATTATAAATCATTCTACTACAAGGACACGTGCACACGAATGTTCATTGCAGCACTTTTTACAATAGCAAAGACCTGGAACCAACCCAAATGCCCAACGATGATAGACTGGATAGGGAAAATGTGGTACATATACACCATGGAATATTACGCAGCCATCAAAAACGATGAGTTCACGTCCTTTGTAGGGACATGGATGAACACATTTTTAATATTTAACAATGAAGTGGATTTAGGTTGTGTATATCCCCTGCTTATTAGAACAAGTTAGACCTGATAAAAATTATTCATATTAACTTTTTAAAATATATAGTTGAAATTTTTGATAGAAAGTGTCATCAAATTCAGAGCCGCCAAACACTCTGGAGTAGTTTAGTACCATAAGCAATTTTTGTTCCATAAAATTGTAAGAGAAGATACCTATAAAACAATACAGACCATGAAAGTGGTATGTGTGTGTGTATGTGTGTGTTTGTGTGTATGACCTTGAATATGGTATCACTAATGTACATATTTAGAGAGAGAACCAAAAGGATTACTGTGGGTTGTTATTTTATATTACTTATTAGCCACTGCATCTCCATCGAACAAAGATTGCCTTAAAGAATCTTAAGAATAGGATTAGAAACATGGGAATCAGCAACTCCAATTGCTAGAATAGTCACCCTCTTCTCCTGAAATTAAACCCTAAATGACCCAAAATCATGGCAAGTCTGAGCCCTCATGGAAAACTAATTATCCTTCAATGGGATTTCCTAACCTATCATCCATTTAACTAGCTCATCTCTCCCAGAAACCTTTTCTTCACAAAGCAGAGGGCTTATATATTCCTGAAAGTTAGTGACTCACAGTTGAATAAATGCTGACCAAATGTGAGTAAAATCCAACAAACAAAATATTTTATTTTCAACTCAAAAAACAAAATGCATTTGCAAAACCCAACACCCTTCTTCAAATAAAAGAAAAACAATACAAATAAATAATAACAAACTGTCTCAACAGACTTGAAAAAGGAGAAAACCTTCTTGGCTGAATTGAATTAGGCTACAATTTGGATATGCAAGAACAACAACAAAACTTTTCTCAATAATTTGACCTTTATCTTAAGCCTTCACCTTGCTGGCCAGAAAAGATAACTAAATATCCATTTGGCTAAACTGTCTTCAACTCAATTATTAAAAGAAACCTTTAACATGCACACTCTTAGATTAAAAATACTGTCCTTCCATTTCCTCTTATTTTGATGCTTTTGAGAAAAACATTCAAATCAAATAAAAATGAATAAATGATATTTGAACGTAAAAGCCCAAAATAAAAGCAGAGTGCTTGAATCTTCAAGTCTACCTGAGGTCTCTGAAGCAACAGATCTTGCCTTCCCTATTGGTGTTTGCACTACTGACTTCAAGTCAGAAATTTGCAAAGGGTGTAGTATATGATCACGTCTTGGTGAGAGACTGGATGATTCTCTAGCTCACTCTGCAGTCACCCAACCCCTCCAGCACTGCAGAAATATCTGGCTGTGTCTTATCTGGGGCCAGAAGAGGGTAAATTACTTTATACCCCTAAGAATAAGGCAACCTAGACCTTGTTAGCCTGCTCACCTTTGACAAGCCACAGATGCACTTTGAGCTCTTTCTGGTTCAGTTCCATTACTCAAAAGCTAAGAGTGGCCATGAAACACTGACACTAACTCTTAGAACCTCCCTCTACCTGACCACGGGCTGCCAGATTTTCTTTAATTTATCTGTACCATATTAATCACCTGCAACTCTACCCTCAGTCTTACTTTTTGTAACCTAATCAGCTTTAGTGGTTTTACAACTTCAAGAAATGGAAGACTGTGTGATCTTGTTCTTAGCTCTCCTATGCTGCATCCTTTTACTATAGAACGCCCATCTTCAAGGGATTATTGACAAATATAAAAGAGTCATGGATGACTTTACAGAGTAACTCTACAAGCTTGGTTTAAGAATAAAAATAAGAAATTAAATTTAAAAGAATTAGGAAAATCTCTTCTCCAAAATATTTTGACATTCAATGTTACTGTATTACTGCATAACCTTACTTTTGAAGGTTATATTTTTCTTTTCAAATATTTTAGGAAAATTCCTACTCTTTCATAAAATACATCTCACTCTCCAAACAGTAGATATTCAGATCAACTCAGGTAAATCTTTCATAATTAGATATACCAAGGGGAAAATACACTAATAGTGGTTTTATTATATAAACTATTATATAAGTAGTTTTCATCCAATTATTTGAAAAACCTGTCAAATGTAAGTATATGTTTATACACACTGTATCTTTTAAAAAGGATTTCAGAACACATTGTTGGCTATATTAGAACAAAGTACTGTGAATTTAACAACAAAAGAATAGGTAACTTTGGTGCAAATGTTTTTAGGGAAGACGCTATCTTTTGGAAATCAGTTGTCTGATTAAGAGCTCTAACTCTAAAGCTAAATTGGCTCAATGGAAATACAACTCTGACACTAACTATATGACATTGAAAAAGATACTTAACCTTTTCTTATTTCTGAATTCCCTTTTCTTTAAAATAGAATTTGGTCCGTTATCATACTCATAGGACTACAGGGATTAAAAACCTTTATTCAAACAAATACGCCTGGCAGTACTTGACATAAAGCAAATATTTAAGAATTGTTACCAGTTATTTTGCTGCTGTTACTCAATTTTAAAATTCAGGTGCACTGGTCCTGTAGGTTTTGCTATGAATCTCTCAAAGGCATACTATTAAGTGAATAAAACGCAAGTCAATAGAATATTAGACTGACACAATCTTCTATAAATCAAAATGTTCATTTAAACAGGTATATGCACATTATTATGTTTATTAAATGGATAGGGAAAGGAAAAAGTTAACATGAACTAAATACATTAAGCATGGTCTGTGGCTGCAAATGGAAATACCAATAGAAGGAACATTTATCAGTCAGGAGGCTGAAGTGGGACATTCACATCGTTTTGCTCAGTGTAGGTTTTCTCTTTGGTCAGAATATACTTATACATTAATCACATTCTTTTTTAAAATGAAAATATATAAGTTGAATCGCTTAAATATATGTTTAAGTGATTTAATAGAAATGTTTTTATTAAGATTCTTCAGGAAGAAAATGATAGTCCAGGTAGCTAAATGTGCTGGTGTCAGAGTTTGGTAACATTGATTTCTGATCTCTGCTATCTGACAATTAAGATCTATTTACTCAAAAAGAGAAATAGCACATATCAAAGCACATATCAATCCTAGCACACATTGCTAGGACTCCAGATTGAACGAATGTAGAAAATGTTGAGGAAAACAGCACAAAAGAGGTTCTATTTACACAGCATGAAATGTAGATATTCAAGCAGGGTCAGCTGACATAAAATAGAAGCTTCAAAAAAAATCATTTTTCATTTAAATGAAGTTGACAAGCAATTTGGTGGGTTTTTTTCATTTTGAAGAAAATGTCTTTTAAAGTCCAGTTTTGATTAGGAGAAGCTTAAATATCTACATGTCGTGAATCATGAACTATTCTCCTATAAAAGATATTTAAAATCACTTCAGGTTTTTAAATTTGTAGTTTTTTCCCCTTTATATTAAAGAATAAATAACATTTAGATGAAAGAGATTTCAAAGTATTAATTTCAATATTAATTTTAATATTTCTTTATGGAGCTTTTGTCATTTACTGATGAATAGGATTTTATTCAAAGTAGATAAATTGCTTTTAAAAAGAGATGCTAAACTATTATAAGACAGACTACAAATGGCATGCTGCTTATCAATCCTTTATGGATTCATGAAATCAATTTAAATGTCTTGCAGGCTACCACTGATACCTTTTGAATTTGATTTTGCATATGATATTTCATGTCATATGCATAATCTGTTTATTTCTACTTGAATTAATCATACATACATACTAAAAATGCCATTTGATTATATCTTTAGCTTTTTTCTTTTTGCATAACTTTTAGTTCTTTCATAAACACAGATATATATATATATTTATCACACCCGTGCTTCTTTTACTTAACATCTATTGCAAGATGATATGAAAAAATATATGAATATAAATGTGCAAAATGGAAGTTGTTCGTAATTTGGTTTTTACTTCAATTTCATTAAAATACTATATATAAAAAATGCTAAGAAAATAAAAACCTTGTTTATTTAATATGCATTATCATTAGTTTTAGGGTTGTTACCAATTTCTTTTCTTGGTTATTTAATATTAATATAACTAATCCAATTTTATCTTTAGCCACTGTATCTTAAGAAGTACACTGGGTTAGGAGTATCATTAAATTATAAACATTTACAATCATTGTATGTATGTATTAGTCCATTTATATTAGGCTGCCATATCAAAATACCACAGACTATGTGGCTTAAACAATGAAAATTTATTTTCTCACAGTTCTGGAGCCTGAAAGTCTGAGATTAGGGTGACAGTTTAGTGAGTTTCTGTTAAGGGCTCTCTACCCGGCTTATAGACCTCCTTCTTGATATGTGGCCACCTGGCCTTTCCTTGATACATATGCAAGAAAGAAAGAGACTAAGCTCTCTGGTATCTCTGGAGTGTAGTGAGACAATCTCAGCTCACTGCAATCTCTACTGCCCAGGTTCAAGTGATTCTCCTGCCTCAGCCTCCCAAGTAGCTGGGATTATAGGTGTGTACCACCATACTCAGATGATTTTCGTATTTTTAGTAGAGATAAATTTTCACCATTTTGGCCAGGCTGGCCTCAAACCCCTGAGCTCAGGTGATCCACACACTTTTGCCTTCAAATGTGGTATGTTTTCTTAAAGAATGCTAATCTCATCTGATGGCCCCAAACGCATGAACTCAACTAACACTGATTATTTCCTAAAGGCTCCAATATACGAACACCTTGGAGGTTAGGGCTTCAACATATTAATTTGATGAAGAATGCTTAAACATTGAATTGATAATTTAATGTATTCTTTCTATATTATTACTATTATTATTTTGAGATGGAGTTTCACTCTTGTTGAACAGGCTAGAGAGCAATGGCATAATCTCAACTCACTGCAAGCTCTGTCTCCTGGGTTCAAGTGATTTTCCTGCCTCAGCCTCCTGAGTAGCTGGTATTACAGGTGCCCACCACCATGCCCAGCTAATTTTTGTATTTTTAGTAGAAACAGGGTTTTACCATGTTGGTCAGGCTGGTCTTGAACTCCTGACCTCAGGTGATGCACCCTCCTGGGCCTCCCAAAGTGCTGGAATTGCAAGTGTGAGCCACCATGCCTGACGTCTTACATTTTTTCAAAACTAATTGTTGATTTTTTTTAAATGCTGAAATTTACCTTTCTAGAATATGAAAGGTCATTATTGGTGCTACATGAATAACGTTATTTCTTTACTCATGTCCTTCATTGTCAACATAGCCCTTTTTATTAGTCCGTTTTCATGCTGCCCATAAAGACATACCCAAGACTGGGCAATTTACCAAAGAAATGGACTTATAGTTCCCTGTGGCTGGGGAGGCCTCACAATCATGGTAAAAGGCAAGGAGGAACAAGTCATATCTTACATGAAGGGCAGCAGGCAAAGAGGAAGCAACCTTGTGCAGAAAAGCTCCTGTCTTTAAAACCACCAGACCTGTGAGACTTATTCACTATCACAAGAACAGCATGGGAAAGACTTGCCTCCATGATTCAATTGCCTCCCACTGGGTCCCTCTCACACATGGAAATTCAAGATGAGATTTGGGTGGGAACACAGCCAAACCATATCACCCTTCATCAAAATAATCTGCTTTAAAAAACTTAAATTGAGGTCACTCCTTACTACTCTGTTTAAACAACGGTGTCTTAGGCTAGAATTAGCAAAAGACCAAACCAAAACAAGCAAGAAAGAATCTCTAACCAACACACGTAGTTATGTTTAAAGCATTAGTATGGGCAAAGAGTAGCATTATATATGTAGTTCTATTAAAAAAAAAAAAAAAAAAAAAAAAAAACAGGTAAAAAATCGTTTGTCTCTATGTCATAGTCTAAGGGAAAAGCAGATAGATACGTCATAGTAGAAATGTTAGCTACTTTATTATTTAAAATAGAAAACATAGGAGAATATTTAAATTAATACTTATTCATCTGATGACTACATGTATATATTTAAACTATATTTGTATATATTTTTATAATATGAAAAGTAGTTATAAGCATTAAATTAGAAATTATAAGTGTATTAGTCTAACAGTATGTTTTAGATAATATTTTTTAAAATTATACATATATATAGAAAAGTCACAGATATTAATTTTGCTTATACTTTGTGAAGAAGTAAGGACTGAATGTAATGTTTAAAACAGGAATTTTATTTCCCCAATATTATAAATGATAAAAACATTGCATATTCAATTTTATTAACTGTTTATAGGTTTCTTATTATGCTTTTGACAAAATCTTTTTATCAGTTTTTCATCTGCTTCTCCATCCACTAATTTTGTTGAAAAAATCTTGTTCACTTTATGTCTGGGTTTTTTTAAACTTAAATTTACTTAAATGTTATGTTTTTGTTTTTCTAAACTCACAAATACCTTTGTCAAACAAAAAGCATCTGCTACATCTTTTTATTACCTTAATTTACCTATGTTCATCCATAAGCCTCTTTAGGTAATGGCTGCTTAAAACCTATGATCATATTTTAGTGTCCAGGTATGCAGTTTCAGGTGGATGGTACTGAATTTTAATACCTCAAACAATAAGATTAAATGGAAAATAGTTAACTCTAAAAATTCTTTACCCCAAACTTCAAATCACATTAATTTTAAAGCAAATGGAATGAACAAAGATTCCATATTAAGTTATAAATGAAGTTGGTTAATATATAAAACAAGTAATATGGGCATTACTGCTGCCAGTCAAGTTATAAAAATAAAATAGGGAGAATAAAAATAGATTTTCAGGACAAAAGAAAATAGAAACAAAACAAAATATACATAGTGTGTCAGGCAATCCAATGATAATCTTACTTTTTATGGTCTTTTAATAGAAGAACCCCCCAAAAATTTAAAATACACTCCAGGTGTCAGATCAGTTAATTTTGTTCGTTAAATAAAACAGACTCAAACCCTTCATTCTTCAACCTGAGGAAATCCAATACCCTCTAAAGTTTTTTTTTTTTTTTTTCAGTTTCTAGAGATATGTTCTTAAAATGGTCTCCTGCTTTTGATCTCATTTATATATTTCTTTAGATGGTTGTTCTCCTCTCCCTACCCTACTGGGTTGTAGTGGTCATCTAGGGCTGCCATAATAAAATGGCAGAGACAAGTTGGTTTAGAGAACAGACACTTATTTTCTCACAGTTCTGAAGGCTACAAGTCAAGACCAAGGTTCCATGCCTTTCCCTGGCATGCACAGAGAGAGCTCAGTCTTTGGCATCTTTTCCTTTTCTTTTAAGGACACTAGTCCCATTGGATTAGGGCCTCACCCTTATCACCTCATTTAAGGATACTTACCTTCTTGAAGGCCCTAACTCCAAATACATACACATTGGTGGTTAGGGCTTCAAAATATTAATGAAATGAGGAGGGGAGACAATTTAGTTCATAACATGACTCAGAGGAAATTCTTCTCATTTCTTTGACATCACTTTCTCTCCTACTGCCCCAGTCCAAAAAGCAAAAACAGAAATGCCACTCCAGCAGAGCATTCCTGCATCTATATCTAGTGAGACTTGAATTGACAAATGGTTACATCAAATTGCCAGATAGCAAAGAAAATAACTTAAAAATTAACTTTGGCACATACTGGAAGTTTTTTTCTCAGATGCCATTCCTCCTCATGACTCTTTACTACTCACCATTTATTTTTAAGTCCCTGCTCCCCTTCTTGACAAATATTTTTTATTCACTAAGAAGCCCCCAAATTTCTATTAGATTGTTGTAAAGGGCAGCAAAACTACATCTTTCTTTGGCTTCTGATTATCCAGACAAGGCCTAGAGCTTCATACTTTTTTACAAAGAGACATGGACTAGCCTCTTTAAATAACATTTTTCCCCTAGCTTCCCTATATAGTTTCTAAGACAAAAAAATTAATAAGTTAGATATTACATTATATACCTTATTTAAATATTTGCATTCTACATTTTTATGTTTTACAGAATTGGATGTTTAACTATGGATGAAATTATGAACATCTGCAGTTATAATATTATTGCTATGTTAGTCTAGCCCATAGTGTAATACCACTATTTAGTTTTAAATTAAAATGTTTTAATATTCACAAAAGGCATATCTGCAGTTACACTAGCCATATATTAATAAATTACATTTCCTGAGATATACATGTCTGCTTTGGAGTATATATTTGTCACAGTTTACCTGACAATTGTAGATTATTAGATATGTCTGTACTCAAAATTTATAGATGTTCATTATTTATTGTAAAATTTTTCACTAAATGATTTACAAATTAAATATTCATATATGTTGTTCCAACTATGTTTTATTTTTGTAACAAACCCCACTTAAACTTCATGGTTGAAAACAACAATCATTATTGTGTTTACAAATCTTCAATTTTTTTTTTGATCAGGGCTTAGTGGAAACAGGTGACCTTTGCTCCTGAAAAAGTCAGGTGGGTCAGGAATAGGCTGTAATATCCACTGCAAATTTGCTTCTTTCTTTTATATTGCTGGAAAAACAGTGGTGAGTGAGGTCATTGCTGTTTGAGTTCATTAACCTTGGTTTCTTTCTGCATGAATTCCTTTGTGCTATGTTTGCTTTCCATTTCTTCCTTTTCCTTCACATAAACTTTTATCTTTCTGATCATTTTCTGCTACTGCTATTATATGTATATTGTAATGCTTCATAGTGTCTCAGAGTTCTCAGATCTCTTCATTTTTTAAAATAATTTTTTTCTGGTCTACCAATAGGATTATTTCCATTGATGTATATTAAATTTATTGGTCCTTTCACTTGCCATCAGAAAATTGATGCTGGGTATGCATAGGAAATTTTTTATTTCAGGTAATTTTCTTTTCAACCTTCAACTTTTCCTTTGGCCCTATTTATTAATTTCCATTAGAGAGTCCTTATTTGTTAACTTATTATTGGCATGGTGTCTTTATATTTTTATAACATAGTTTAGTTCAATTATCTGATTGTATTTATAGTTGCTTGAAAGTCTTTTCTTACTAAACCCCAAATCTAGGACCACTAAGCTGACAAGTTTTTATTGAATGCTTTTTGATCCTGAGTGTGGGCCACAGTTTTCTTTCTCTTTTTATATATCACTTATTTTTGGTTTGAAAATCAAATTTTTACATAATATAATATGACAGCTCAAGGATATAGTATATTTTATTTTTCAGGGGTTCTCTTGTTTGTTTATGTGCTTTGCTAACTTAGCTGGATTTAACACTGTAATATTTGTTTCCCTGCATTGTTTCCCCAAGTGGCTATCTCTCATCAGATTTTATTATTTCCATTTATGTTTTTTAGCATAGCTAAAGGCCAGTCTTGCGGTTGCACAGTTTATTGGTCAACCAAGGTTTCGACATGGTTGTGCTCAAATAGTCCAAGCACTACTGGCTGAGCTATATGTTGTCGAAGGCATTGAAAGTTGTAACCAGTTCTTAAGTGCCTGTTGAGCTTCATGTTTTGTTTTGCTCTCTTGGGTCTCCTGAACATATAGTTATCAATTAGCCAGGGTTTTTGGGGATTTCTGAAGACGTTCTCATCTGTATGTATTTCTCAATTCTATTTTCTTCCCATTGAATTTATGACTAGTCTGCTAATAACTCTAACAAGACTGACAAACTGCTGGTTTTCTCAATCTGCTTTTTATCTCCCATTCTAAATTGAATCATTCAACTTTAGAAACTCCAGGTCCCCCACCCTCACCATGGCATCCTTCTGAGCCTGAGATAGTAAGAATAAGAGGAAATAGGGGAATGAGTATGATGTACAAAAACTCAACACATTGCTTACATAACACTGTAAGGACTTTTTTGAAAGTAACTTCTCATATTTTTAGACTTACTTTACCCATTTTCAGTGCCCTTAATGGTTGTTCTAGAAAATTACCTCCAGACTTTCTTGCTTTCTGCAGAGAAATTACATGATCCATTTTCAGTGCCCTTAATGGTCGTTCTAGAAAATTACCTCCAGACTTTCTTGTTTTCTGCAGAGAAATTACGTGACCTCTTTCTATTGTTCCACCAGAAGTTAGAGACTTCTCAGCAGTTTAACTTCTTTCCTTTCTTTCTTTCTTTTCTTTCTTTCTTTCTCTCTCTCTCTCTCTCTCTCTCTCTCTCTCTCTCTCTCTCTCTCTTTCTTCCTTTCCTATTTGTTTTGTGTGTTTTGTGGCCTAATATATGTTCTACCCTGGGCTATGTTTCTTGTGCATGAGAGAAAAATGTGTATACTGCTATTGTTATATGGGGTGATTTGTGTACGTCTGTTTAGGTCCAAATAGTCTATAGTATTGTGGATAATGATGTCTTCTACTATTATTGTATAAGTGTTTTGTTTTTCTGGATTCAATTCTGTCAATGTTTGATTTATGCATTTTGGAGTTCTGATATTGGGTATCTACAGCTTTATAATTGCTACATATTCTTCATGAATTGAGCTTTCTCATTATATTTGTTCTTTTCAGCCTCCTATATCAGTTTTTGACTTAGTTTACTTTGTCTGATATTGATACAGAAGCCCCTGATGTTAATACACAAGTCTTGCTGTCTTTTAATTACTGTTTATACAGAACAATTTTCCTGTTTCATTTTAGACCTATGTCTTTCCTTATATCTAAAGTAGACAGCATATGGTTGGATCACAGGGTTTTTTTTTAAATTAATTCTGCCAATTCATATCTTTTGAATTATAAGTTTAATACATTTAAAGTAATTACTGAAAGGGAAGCACTTAGTTTTGTCTGTTTGTTTTCTGTATGTCTTACAAATTTTTATTCTCTCTTTTCCCTTATTACTTTCTTTGTGTTTATATTTTGCAGGAGCATGTTTTGTGCTTTGATTCACTTCTCATTTCCCTTTCTGTATATTCTGTATATATTTTCTTTGTGGTTATCATATAGATTATATATAACATCCTAAAGTTATAAAAGTTTTAAATTAATATCAACCTAACTTCAGTCACATAGCTACTTTGACTCCTTTTCACCTCTGCTCCTTCATTTTGTTATACACTTCACAATTTATATCTTTATATATCGTATAGCAATTAACATAGATTTAAGCTTATTTTTATGCATTTTTGTTTACATAATTATAAAATAAAAACTAGCAAGACATGGTGGCTTGCACCTGTAATCCCAGCACTTTGGGAGGCTAAGGCAGGCAGATCACTTTAGGTAAGGACTTCCAGACCAGCCTGGCAAACATGGTGAAACCCTGTCTCTACTAAAAATATGAAAATTAGCTGGGCATGGTGGCAAGCACCTGTAATCCCAACTACTCAGAAGGCTGAGGTGGGAGGATTGCTTGAAGCCGGGGGGTAGAGGTTGCAGTGAGCTGAGATCGCACTACCGCACTCCAGCCTGGGTGACAAAAACAAACATGCACACAAAACTAGAGCAAAAAAACAACATTACAGTTATGTGTGTGTTTGTGTGTATTTATTTTTATTAGTGTGCATGCTTACCTTTACTGAAAAACTTAATGTTGTATATAGATTCAAGTTATTCTCTAGTATCCACTCATGAACCTTCTTTATCATTCTTGCAGAGCATTTCTACTAGCAATTAACTCCTAAATTTTTGTTTCTCTAAGAGTGTCTTAAGTTTTTTCTCAATTTTGAAACATAGTTTTATCACACAAACGATTCTCCACTAATAGTTATTTTTTTCTTTCATCAGTTAAAACGTCACCTCACTTCTTTCTGGTCTATGTGGTTTGTGATTAATCCATTGACTGTTTATTGAAAATCTTTTGTATGTGATGAGTCACCTTTTCTTTCTGCTTTAAAAATTCTTTGTTTTTGGCTTTCAAAACTTTGATTATAATGGATTTCTGTGTGGGTCTTTTTGGTTTATCCCACTTGGAGTTCATTAACTTCTTGGATTTGTATGTATTACTTTTTCCCTCAAATTTTGGAAGTTTTCAGCTATTAGAAGAGAAAAATTATTTAAAAATAATTTACCTTCTCTTTTCTCTATTCTCCTGATGATCCCATAATGTGCTTCTCATAATGAAACTTCGTGGTTTCCATAAGTCCCTTACGTTCTGCTCAGGTTTTCATTGCTATTTTCTGTTCCTCAGACCCAATAAATAAATGTACATGATTTCTTCAAGTTTACTAATTATTTCATCTGTTCAAATTTTATGTTGCACATCTCCAGTGAATTTTTCAACTATTATATAATTTGGGTCCAGAATTTCCATTTAGTTTTTTGGTATATAATTAGTTTGTTTTTGTTAATATTTTCATTTTATTTATGAATCATTTCCTGATTTCCTTTAGTATTTTTTTCATGTTTCCCTTATCTTTTTGAATGTATTAAAGACAGTTAAAGAGTTTTTCTAGTATGTCCACTGCATGGTTTTTTAAGACTGCTTATGTGATTTATTTTCTTCCTTTAAATGGGCAAAGATTTCCATTTCTTTGTATGGCTCATGCTCACGTTTTGAGTATTACACATTTTAAGAAACAGCGAACTTCACTAGTCTTTGCAATCTGGTGTAGACCTTTGCTGATTAGCAGTTCTCTGAACCTTGACAGCAGCTTGGGGTGAAGGATTAAGATTTTGTCAGGTATAATTTTTAGATATACTTCCCATATATGTACTTCTTTTTTATTTTTCCCAAAGTTGCCTTTAAGTGCTTTAATTCCCACAAAAGTCCCATTCTAGCCTCCTCTCAGGGCCTTAGATATTTTGCTTTATTCTGTTGCCCATAGTCTCTTGCCTCAGGCATGCATGAATCTGGTATCTCTCTGCAGTTTGCATGTATCATGATACTTACCATTGTCTCCACAGCTTCTAGCCTAACAACCTAATTATACTGCCATTTTGCTCTGATCTCTCAGTCAGATGAGACAGATACTGGTCCCTCAGGCAGCTTACAGATAGGCCAAATCATTGCAAATAACTTTCACTGGACTCTTTTTTTGGCCTGAGGGAAGTAACCTAAAGTTGTGTCACTTTCTCCCTTCTGTGCCACACTGGGAAAAAAGTTGGGCAAGGGTGTATAAACATGCCACAAATTTTCCTATCATCTTCCATGTGACTTTTTCTTAAATGGATGTTTTTATGGTTGCTATAAATAATTGAATAGTTTCCAGAGTTCCTGTAAAGTTATTTTATTTAGTCTGTATATTTAATGTTCATATGTGGAAATAAGATTCTAAAGCTGACTCTCAACTTAGTTTTTTAAATGCAACATAAAATTTTGTATAGAAAATAGTGACTTCTCATCTTCAATTGTTAATACATATCTCACTCTCTTGTTATATTTTTTCCTTAAGGTATAAAAGCACCTAAGTAGAGCAAAGAAGTCTCTTAACATAACACTTTGGTTGGGGAAATATAGATTGCTAGCTTCTTTAGGCTTCCCTATGAAACACACTCTACAGGAGTGCTCATCTAGTTAGATCTATACATATATATGACTACAATCTCTTGAGATACTTGGCATTACGTGCTTTTTCACAGGCAGAGTGCTCATTGCTATTTGGAACTAAAATGACTTATCTTTACTCATGTGGAGATGCCTGATAACTCACTTATATTTATCACACACTTCACAGTCATGAAGACTGAACACAATAGATCATTCTATCTGAGATTTATTTCATAATTTCTCTTTGATTGCTTCTGGTGGTCGATTGAGGAGATAGAGAGCAGCATTAGCTTACAAGATTAAAAAAAAAGTTACATTTGGGTAATTATCCTGTATTAGTATATTTGAAAATATCTCCTATTTTAAAAAATAAAGAAACACACTATTATAAGCCTCTAGCCATTAAATATCTTTGTTACCATGGCCACAAGTTTTTACTAGTGTAAAGAAGATATTTTTTCAGTAGTAAGACCTAAACATAAAGCTTCATATATTACACATATAGACATGTATTACAAAACTGTACAGCACAGTGGTAATAGTATGGATTCTGGCCCTAGACTTCCTGAGTTTAAAGATTAGCTTTATTACTTACACATAACCAGGCTTATCTTTTTCAGTTGCAAAAAGGGGATAAAAGTAATATTTAGTAAAGATGTATTATGTTATTAGAATTGAATTATTTAGGGCATCTTAAAACATAGACTACTTCCTGAGGAATAATATGTCCTTTATAAATGCTATGTAATCTTTGTCTTTAGATACAGATATATGTAGCTATGGGTGTATATATACTTAGGAAAATTCAGAATTTGTCAAAACTAAATAAAATGCCCAAGTTCAGTTTTACTTATATACAAAGTTATGTCATTATTTTATTTAATTTGACTTCATATTCCAAATTTTTCTCGTAGATTTTACTTTCAACACAATTACATGCAAATACCCATATATCATTCATAAATATAATGTTCATTGAAATGCTGGCTTTTTCCACTGAGAGAAACCAGTTTAGATTTTTTTGCTGTGTAAATAGGATGACTATAAGGAGGGTGGCTATCAGTAGGATAATAAACACCTTTAATAGTAAAATTAGCAAAATAATTAACTATGCTATATTTACATGCATAATACAGGACCGTTCCAGAAAATTTAGGAAATAAGTATTTGATTTCAGAGTCCATCATTCTAGGACTAATAGTAAAATCATCAGGATATAATTTGAAGTTTCAAAGAAAGCATAAAGAAAATATAGATAAAATAAATATTGCCAAAAGAAAAACGGTATCATAATTCAGTCTTGCCCCTAATTTGATTAAATTGTTTAACACTACACTATCTATTTAATGAATATTGAACAAACCATCTCTTTTGGATGAAAAAAATTGAATGCTTTTATAATTTAAAAAAGATACTAGGGAAAAACATGGAATATGACATAATATTTAATTATTTTTTTAAAAAAGAAAGGGATAAACAAGTATGAAAAATCTAGGAAACTTTAAGCTCAAATATACCACTAATAATATTAAATATGTAAAAATGAAAGACTACTCACAGTAATAAATAAGGTCAAATTACAATAAACGTAAAATAGTTATGCTATTTACAAGACACACATGCTATTATAAGGCATTGCAAATATCAGTGAAAGGGTGGCAAACTTATTATGTAAATGCCAAAAGAAGATAAAAGGTAAAACCTAAAACTAGCATCACACTCAATGGTGAAACTGAAAGTATTTCCTCTAAGATCAGAAATAAGACAAGTTGCCCACTTTCACCACTTCAATTAAACATAGTACACAAAATTTTAGCCAGAGCAATTATGCCCCCAAAAATAGGCATTGTAATTGGAAAGCAAGACAGACAACATGGCTTTATATATAGAAAACCCTAAAGGCTCTCTTTCTCTCTCTTCTCTCTCTCTCTCTCTCTCTCTCTCTCTCATACACACATACAAATAAACACATACACAATGGTTAGAGCTAAAACAAATTAAGAAAAATTTCAGAATAAAAATTACCATGCAAAAACTATGTTTCTATATACTAATTATGAACAATCAGAAAACAAAATTTTAAGAATTCATTTATAATCATCTCTAAAAGAATAAAATACTAGTTTCAGCTACTTGGGAGGCTGAGGCAGAAGAGTTGCTTGAACCCAAGTGAGCTGATATTGCACCACTGCACTCCAGCCTGGCCACAGAGCGAGACTCTTTTGCAAAAATAAATAAATAAATGAAATAAGATTATTTGATAACATAACAGGGTGACTATAATTAATAATAATTTGCTTGTACATATAAAAATAACTAAAAGAGTATAACTGAATTTATTTTAACACAAAAGATAAGCGCTTGAGTGGATGAATGCCTTATTTTTTCATGTGTTTATTATGCATGTCATACCTGTATCACAATGTCTGGTTATCCCATAAACACTACACCTCCTATTTACCCACAAAAATTAAAAGTTAAAATAATACCTTTTAGCCTTAGCACCTACAAATCAGATTTTTGATTCACTTTGAGTTATTTTTTTCATATTCTGTAAGGTAAAGTTCTAACTACAGTTTCTACTTGCAAGTGCATATCTGGTTTTCCTGGTACCATTTAATGAAGAGATTGTCCTTTCTCCATTAAATGGCACTCTTGAAAATTCTTTAACCATATATGTGAGTGTGTATTTTTGTGTTCTCTGTTCTTTTTCATTATATGTGTGCCTTCATGGCAGCATCACAAAATTTTGATAATATAATTTTATAAGTTTTGAAGGCAGAAAATGTGAAGTCTCTGTGTTCATTTTTTCTCAGGCTGCTATAAAGAACTGCTGAGGACTGGGTAATTTATGTAGGAAAGAGGTTTAATGGACTCACAGTATTGCATGGCTGAGGAAGCCCTGGAAAACTTATAATAATGGCAGAAGGGGAAGCAAACATATCCTTCTTCATATGATCATGATAGCAGGAAGGAGAAGTGCCAAAAAAAAAAAAAAAAAAAAGAAAGAAAAAGCCCTTTGTAAAACCATCAGATCTCATGAGAACTCATTCAATATCATAAAAACAGCAGCATGGGGTAACCACCCCCATGATTCAATTACCTCCCACTGGGTCCCTCCCATGACATGTGGGGATTATGGGAACTACAATTCAAGATGACATTAGGGTGGGGATACAGCCAAACTGTATCATTCTGCCCCTGGCCCCTCCCAAATCTGTGTCCTCACATTTGAAAACACAATCATGCCTTTCCAACAGTCCCCAAAATCTTAACTCATTTTAGAATTGACCCAAAAGTCCCAGTCCAAAGTGTCATCTGACAAGACAAGTACCTTCCACCTATAAGCCTGTAACATCAAAGGTAAGTTCATTACTTTCTAGATACAGTGCAGGTATAGGCAGTGGGTGAATACACCCTTCCTAAATAGGAGAAATTGGCCAAAACAAGGAGGCTACAGGTCCCATGCAACTCTGAAATTGAATGTAGCAGTAATTAAATTTTAAATCTCCAAAATAATCTCCTTTGATTCCATATCTCACATCAAGATTACACTGATGTAAGAGGTGACCTCTACTGGCCTTGTGCACCTCCACTCAAGCTACATCACAGTCAAACTTCTGAAAACTAAAAATAAGAATATTTGGAAAGCAGACAGAGAAAACAATGTATCTCTCATAAGAAAAAAAAAAATTTGGAACGGCAGGAGGTTTTTTTTCAAAAATTCCAGAGGCCAGAAAGAAGGGCCACATTTTCAAGTGCCAAAACAGAAAACAAAACAAAAAAACGGGCAACTCAGAATTACTTATCCAGTGAAAGATAGCCTTTATATATAAATGGAAAATGAATTCATAAATTTTCTCATTACACATCTACCCTAAAAAACTACCCAAAGGACATTTTGAATCAGAACAGAAATAAAAGAGTGAATCATGTGGCCAGGCACCATGGCTCATGCCTGTAATCCTAGAAATTTGGGACGCTGAGGTGGGTGGATCACCTGAGGTCAGGAGTTTGAGAACACCCTGGCCAACATGGTGAAATCCCATCTCTACTAAAACTACAAATAAATAAATAAATAAATAAATAAATAAATAATAAAAGTAGCCAGATGTGGTGGTGGGCACCTGTAATCCCAGCTACTAAGGAGGCTGAGGCAGGAGAATGGTTTGAACCTTGGAGGCAGAAGTTACAGTGAGGCAGGATCATGCCATTACACTCTAGCCTTGGTGACAGAGCTGGACTCTGTCTCAAAAAAAATAAAAGAACCATGTAACATTGACAAAGAAGAAATAACAATAGAAGAAGCAAAAACATAGGTAAATATAACAGATATATCTTCTTTTCTGTAGTTTTAAAAATTGTTTGATAGTTGAAACAAAAGCTTTAATGCTGTGTTAAGTGATTATCAATGAATATAGAGTAAATATTTAAGGCATTGTATTATACATAAAGAAGTATAAAAGAACATAGAATGTTTTAAGCTTTCTATACTTTATTTGAGCTGGTAGAGGCTACTCTGGCAAGTTATATTTAATATGTAAATATAAAATATAAATATATAATGTTAACTAGCATAGCTACTAAAAATGTTATACATAGAGATACATTCAAAGACACTATAGACAAACAAAAATGGAAATTTAAAAAAAATCCACAAAACCACAGGCACAGGAAGGCAGAAAAAAGAAGACAGAAAAAAACCAGAGACTAAGCAAAAAAAAAAAATACACAAAAATTATAAATCTACTTATGTATAGACATTATCAATAAATACACTAATTATAAGTAGTCTAAATACATTATTTAAAAGTAAGAGGTTAGTACACTGAATAAAACAAAATGACCCAGCTATATGCTGTCAGTGCATTAGCTCCATAGGGATGCCAGAGCAAAGTATCACAAACCAGATTGCTGAAAACAACAGAGAGTTATTCTCTCACAGTTCTGCAATAAATAAGTCAACATTCAAGATGTAGGTAGGGCCACACTCTCTTTGAAACCTGTATGGAAGAATACATATTTTCCTCCACTAGCTTGTTGTGGTATTTCCCAATTGTTGATGTTCTTCAACTTGCAGCAACAGCACTTCGATCTCTTCTTCTTATGCTGCATGACATCCTCCCCTCAAGTGTCTCTATTCAAATTTCTCTCTTCTTACAAGGACACAAGTCATATTGGATTAGGGATCCATCCTACTTATCTTAACTAATTATATTGATGATGTCCTTAGTTATAAATACAATCACAATTTGCATACTGGAGATTAAGACATCAACACATTTTGGAGTGGACAAAATTCAGGTTAATAGTTAAAGAACAACGAAAAAAGATATAGCATGAAAATATGAATCATAGGAAATTAGGTATGAGCATATTAACATTAACAGACAAAGAAGATACCAGAGCAAAGTTAATTATTTAGACAAAGTGTCAGTATATAATGTTAAAGGGGTATATCTACCAAGACACAACAATCATAAAAGTACATGCACCAAACAACTAAATACAAAATATGTGAAGCAACATTGTTAAAACCGAGAGAAGCAATAGACAAATCTACAATTACAGTGGTTGACAAACCAGCAAGATGTTAGGATAACTCAACATCATGAACTGATAATATCTAATTGAGATTTACAAAATGTACCTTCCAACAACATAAGAGCATATATTTTTTTTTCTCAAATACTCATGGAACATATGCCATGAGAGACTATATTCTGGGCCATAAAATAACTTGTGAAGAATTTGAATTTAAGATATTAAAAGTGTTATTTAGCCACAATGGAGTAAGAATCAATAACAGAAAGACACAACAAATGTTTTCAAGCATTTGGAAACTAACCAATGCATCTCTAAATAATCTAAGAGTCACAGTCAAAGTCTAAAGAAATTTTACAGATACATAAATAGATTACAGGCATAGATACATAATGAAAAGGAACATAAACACAAAAATAATAATATATATCTAAATAAAACCAAAACATAGCAATAAAAATTTGTAGAACTCAGCTAAAGTTACGCTGATAACAGTGAAGTTATAAACTGGATGTTTATGAAAGGAATAAAGGTTATAAATCAGTAATGTAAGTCTCAATATCAAGAAATTATAAAAAGAACAAAATAAATCTAAGGGAAGAAGAAAGGAAATTGTAAGGAAAGAAGCACAAATGAACAAGATTAAAAATATAAAAATGGAGAAAAATCAATAAAACAAAGATCAGATTATTTCAAAAGTTCAGTAAAATAAATCTCTAGTAATTTGGACAAGGAAACAGAGGGAAGACATAAATTACTAATATCAATAAGAAAACAGGAGATGTCACTACAGTCGATGCAAAAAACAGAATAAGTAAATATTATGAACAACTCTGTACAAGGACTCACCCTACATCCAATATGACCTCATCTTAACTAATTACATTTATAACAACTCTATTTTTAAATAAGATCACATTCTGAGTTATTGGGAGTGAGATTATTTTGGGGAACGCAATTCAATGATTAACTGCAACAAAAGTCAAGCGAGGGATAACTATTCAGAGAGTCAAAAAAGAGAAAAACAGAGTTTAAATAAGGAGGTAGTACCTTTGCACTGTTTTTAGTTTTATGTTTTCATTTTTGAGATAGTCTTGCTCTGTTGCCTAGGTTGGGTGCAGTGGCATGATGTTGGCTCACTGCAACCACCTGGTGCAATCTCTGCCTCCTATGCTCAAGCAATTTTCCTGTCTCAGCCTCCCAAGTAACTGGGACAACAGGAGCAAACCACCACAATCCACTAATTCTTGTATTTTCAGTAAAGGCAGGGTTTCACCATGCTGCCCAGGCTAGTCTTGAACTTCTGGCCTCAAGTGATCTGTTTGTCTCAGCCTCCCAGAGTGCTGGAATTACAGGCGTGAGCTGCCACACCTGGCCTTTCACACTGTTTTAAGAAAGCAACAATATTCAATTTTTTTGCATAGCTATACAGTCCCTGACTTACAGTGGTTTGATGTATAATTTTTTGTTGTTATTGTTTTTAGAATGTGTTTGCCAGGATGTAACTCCATTATACGTTGAGGAGAATCTGGATTTACACTGGTTCAACTTATGTTTTTTAACTTTACAATGGGTTTTGGGGTATTAACTGCATTTTTAACATGATATTTATTTACATATGATGGGCTTATTGGGACATAATCCCATCACAAGTTGATGAGCATCTGTATTGTGTTTTCTCTTTGACTCTCCTTGGAGTAAAGACGTTGTTCAGTAGAAATAATCTGGAGTTGTAATTATACCAGGTAGAAATTAGAAGCAGTAATTTTGAGGGCACTGTCAGGAGAGTTATTGAAGTGATCATGAACTCTGAATTTGGAAAGGCAGTTATGTAAAAATAAGAGATAAAGGTACAGTAGTAAAAAATACAGGATTCAAGGGGTTCATGAATGTTATTAGTTCAATGACCAAGTCAGTGTAACTGAGAACTGAAAAAGGAGGAAGTTGGGATCCAGGAAGAGTGACTTTAATGCCTAACAAATGGAATTGTTCTCAGTGATTATGGGTTCAGGATATGCATAACTGAATCAGTATGTGAAAACAGCAGAATTGCTTATTTTTATAAGTGTGAAATGAAAGAATTTTGAGACAGAAGTAGATTCTTTGTCTTTGTTATAGAATCACCTGTGATGAGGGCACAACTTGGCCTGAAAAAAGTGTTTTAGTCATATTCCAAAATCTCCTTCAAAAAGAGAATGGCGAAGTAATCAGTATATGATTATAGATCAAGAAGTGTTAAATATGGTATGACTAGGATATCTGAGCTCCATGCAATGGGTGAAAAAAAAATGGTTTGGGAGAAGCATTAGGGAACACTACACAAATGTGAATTACATAGAGTAAAGAGCAATAATCAGAGTGTTGAGTTGGATACTGCTGGTAATGTTAAGAAGCATAGGTAAGAAATTGAGGCTTGAGAAAGAAATCAGTATGATGGAACTTAGGATAACCCTTCTCTAATGCTTTGATCCTATATCCAATTTAGAATCATGAGATTTTCCTTTCTAATAAATACTAACATATTATTTTATTACTTGGGATGGAAGTTTTTCTCTACTTGATTATATACTTCCCTGGCCATTTTCTAAAGTATACTGCAAGTATTTTAATAGTATTTTGTTAAACATGTATACATACCAAATTTACTTTGCTAGAATAAAATACTAATCTAAAGATTTGGCTATTTGTATCAAAATATACTATAGTTAATTATTAGCATATTATTTCTTCAGAGTTAGCTTTTATTATAGGCTGCTGGGAAAGATGATAATTTTAATTTATTATAGCTTTAATTTCAACAAAAGAATATTGGTAAAACTTTACCTGTTTTACTGATACCCATTTCCCAAGTATCTATTGATATGTTTGAAACTACTTGCCCCTTCACAAAATGGCATTAAATCCAGAATTCATTTTATTTCTTTTAACTGTGTGGGTTTTTCCACTTATTTCCAATTCATTAGATGTTCCTTCTTGCAATCATCTGTGGGTATGACAATCCAAATTTGTATTTTGTAATATTTTATGTCTAGTCTGAAAACCAGAGAACAAAGATTATTTGAAAACTAGATAAAAAAAAAAGACCAGAGAAACAGTCTTAAAGAGGTTTCACATAATTTAAATGTTTGCTGGTTGAGTTCTGTATACATAAGTTGTCACTTTTATGCTAAGAAATGTGTCAAATCTTATATTTTATATTAAATACCAATGATATATTTTATGCTGAACATTATTATCCTTAAATACTATCTTATTAAATTTTTGTTATTTGAGCCCCTTCTGGTGAGTATGGAGGACAAAAGGCATTAATCAGAAATGTACAGCTTTCTTATCATTATATTGTCATTATGAAGGAGAGATATAAAGGGATACACGAGTCAAGATAGCCTAAATAATGCTGCATAATGACACCCTCCAATTCTCAGGGGCTTAACAAGCAAATGCCTATTTTGGTTCATGTTACACATATATGACAGAAAGTTCTGTCTCATATAGTAACAACTCAAAGATCCAAGGGAATATAGGTTTCACTTTTCACTTTAGTGTAAATTTCTATACTTCTTGAGGCATAAAGAAAAAAAGAAGGGTGATAGTAGAATTTGGCTGTTAAAATGCATACCTCTAAAATGTGTAGACTGTTTTGGAAGGATATATGAGAAACTTGTAAGAGAGAATGAATCTGGGGAGGAGAAATAGGTGATTGGGTAGAAGAAAAGGAAATAAACTTAACTTTCATTATTAAAAATATTTTGTATTTCATATTCCAAAGCAAGTTGTGTGGCCAAACTTAATTTCAGAGGAGTATGGAAGTGCAATCAATCCCCTACTAAGTACACAGAAAAAGAGAACCAGAATATTTAGGAACAAACTAGTAATCACTACACTAATACTAGTAAATCTTTAGAAAGGAATTTCTTAAGAGGACCCATGAACCCCTAGGCAGCCTGGTAAATTACAGGTATTTATAAACTCTGTGAAATGTTATAAAATGAAACATTTATGGATATATGCATTACCTTTGTTATATTGTCAAAAGTTCATGAAGTTCTTTCGTTAAAAAGCATCATACACTGGGGTATCTTTGTGGGGAATAGGGGAGGGACAGCAGGGGACAGGGAGGTTGGGGAGGGATAACATGGGGAGAAATGTCAGATATAGGTGTCAGGGGTATGGAGGCAGCAAACCGCATTGCCGTGTAGGTACCTATGCAACAATCCTGCATGTTCTGCACATGTACCTAAATGCAATTATATATATATAATTTATATATATATATATATATATATATATATATATAAATCATATTATTTATCAGGCAAATAAAGATATACTTACAAATAGGAAAAGTACTGAAAATAACTGTGTAGCACTTTACTCATATTACTCATATAATGTGAGTATATTTGAAGTATTCTAGAAGATTTTAGTTAGGACCATATTTCTTATCGTAAAATTTCTGTGTAATGAAAGGTAATATTATTTCCTAGGACTTCTAAGTTGTTCCATCTCATCTTTGCAGCAATAAAATCAGGACATATGCTGATTAAGAGAAATGCTTTAAATTCACTGGAATAAATACCACCTTGTAACATTAATTTTAGAATGATTCTCCTTTTCCATTTAGCACATCTAGTTCTAGGTTAAATGATATATCTGTGATCTGGGAAAAAAACAAGGTAGATAAAGAGTTATATACCGTAGTAAATTGGAAAGTTTCATTCTCTGTTTTCAGACCTTTACAGCACAGGGCAAGTTTATATTGCTCTTTGCTATTTCTTCTCCTCAAGAAATAATATACTTTTTGCCATCAAAATAGAGTAGATGAATCTGGCTCATTAAAAATGTTGTTATAAAAGTTGTTCTGATGTTGCAGATTAATTTCCAACCATTCAGTGCTTTAGAAACTTTAAAACATTCATTGTTGCCATGTTTATGTGCTGTGCTGTTCAGTAAAATGATAGCAACGTTTTATCTCAAGCAGATAGAGAAGAATGTATTTTAAAAATACATTTATTGCACATTTTACTGAAAATACAGAGTTGTAATAATGCATATAACAGCATTATCATAAGTAGTAGCTATAATAAACAGCAGTTAAAAAGATTTTATGGGAAATAATGGCTGAAAAACAGCTTTCTTTCCCAGTCTAGGATATGTACTTTAAAACTGTTACAGAGTTCTCCTAAGCCTATAGTTAATGGAATGTTTGCATTTAACTAACATAAGAAAACAGTTGATAAAAAATTCTCACTGTGATTTTTGAATGTCAGTTTTTCATATATTTTATTCTATCTTAATTTTGTAAGCAGTTTCAACACATGCAAATTAAAGTAAGAAATTAAAGACATTACCTAGAGTAAAACAAAGCCTGTTATTTCCCCTTGTCTAGATTGTTTATGTACAGAAGTGTTCATGCTTTTAAAAAAAATCTAGATTGTTACGTAATTTGTCACTCTCTATATTGTTAGTGAGAATCATTCATATTTGATTACACAAACATTGTGGGATTAAACTGGAATTTTGACTGTAAATGTATTTTAAAACATAAGATTAGCTTTGCGAAGTTTGGGATAAGATTTTTTTTAATTGAATGATGTTTTTAAATAGAGAGGATTAAGTAAACATTTATATATTAGCAAATGTGAGTTTATAATCCTTTTTTTAAATTTCTTATAAAATAGACAAGAGATATTAATGTCAGCCATTGTAAAGGGCAATCAGAAAAGGCACAAGGTTTAGACTGGGAGAGAAGGTATGTACTTCACAGCTCCCATGAGATTTACGCCACATAAAATAGACTTTTACGATCCTGAATGAGATTGTGTTTTAGTCTTAGACATGTCCGTTTTTTATGGTCATTAAAAGTTATTGAGTTAACTGCTCATTACACAGTTTAATCTGCATCCTTACTTTTGATCTACTTTCAGGACATCTGAAGTAGTTAAGTTGAATTAAGAGCTCTTCCAAAACTTTAAAAAGGTATAAAATTTGACCTCAGGTGTAAATGTGGTTGAGATTCAGAGAGAGATTACTGACTTGATGAAGTGATCCTTCAGTTACACACATTAAAAATATATTTCTCCAATCTATTGCTTCCATATTTATTCTCCTTAATTATATTTTCTTGAGGAAGTTTCTAATTTAAATGCAATCCAGTATATTAATTTATTTCCTTTATGTATTCCTTTTAACAAAATTTTCTATACCACAATTCAGGAATGGATTATCTTGGCATTTTCTGAAAGCACTGGGAATTTATTTTTCTTATATATTTATATCAATGATCCACTTGGAATTGATCTTATGTACAGGATTACGTGTATGGTTAGGTCAGGCTTCACTAAAGTAAATTCATCATAGAATTCTAATATTAAATAAATGTGTAATTAATGAACATACTAACATTAAATTATACAATATCTTGATAAAAATGACCAAATACTGAGGCTACTTATATATTCTAGAGATGTTGAAGGCTTGATATATATAATTTGTTATGAAGAAAGGATTAAATTTTGTGCAGTATACTTTTCAAAATGGCCAGACAGCAGAATGCAATTGAAAACAAACAAACAAACAAAAAACAAACAAAAAAACCCGCCTTACATTCAAAATGATTAACATGAAATTCTGATTTTTTTTTTTTTTTTTTTTTTTTTTTTTGAGACGGAGTTTCGCCCTTGTTACCCAGGCTGGAGTGCAATGGCGCGATCTCGGCTCACCACAACCTCCGCCTCCTGGGCTCAGGGAATTCTCCTGCCTCAGCCTCCTGAGTAGCTGGGATTACAGGCACGTGCCATCATGCCCAGCCAATTTTTTTGTATTTTTAGTAGAGACGGGGTTTCACCATGTTGACCAGGATGGTCTCGATCTCTTGACCTCGTGATCTACCCACCTCAGCCTCCCAAAGTGCTGGGATTACAGGCTTGAGCCACCGTGCCCGGCCAATTCTGATATTTAAAATAAGGAAGTCCCTCATTACTCATGCTGGATTCAGATTTTGTGAAATGTAGAGGGCTTAATTGAATTGTGACTCTCATGATTTGTTTTATATGCCATATTTCCTTACCAAAGCTTCCTAGTGAATCCAAAATATTCTACTGGATTTTGATAATAATTCCGGATAGCAATTATTTCAGATTTGCATAGGGCCTGCACTGATGCCACCACACTACTTTTCTTCCTCTTTCATGTAAAAATTCACTTGTACTTCAATCTTGTCATTCCTAGTTTAGCTGTATTCAATTTCTAGTTGTGTCTCTCTCATATAATAATCACTATATCACTCACTTTATGTACTGAAAACCTTTGTCTCTAGCTTAAGACTTATTGTCAAGGTACAGTTGTACCATGTGAATAAAATGACAATCTTTTTTTCTAACTTCTATTTTTCTTCCTTCTGTCTCCTTCCTACTGTCTTCCTTCTCCTTATTGCACTGTGAATACAATATTAATTGAAGTGGTGATAACAAGTATCTTTTCTTCATTCCTAATCACAGGAGAAACTTCCAATATTTCAAAATTAGGTGTGATTTTTTTTGGTAGAGTTTTCTAGGTAATATTTATTGAATAAGAAAGTTTTATTTTTGATTAGTAATGTCTATAATGAATATACATACAACTTTTGAAAATTACTGTATTTTCCTCTATTTGAGTACATAAAATTTTCCCTTCTTATTCTTTTAATATGGTAAATTGCAAACATTTAATTTCTAGTGTTTAACCAATTCTAAAATCCCAGATTAAATGTATTTGGTCCTGATTTTCATGTTATTGGATTTGACTTACTAATATTTTGTTTTGAGATTTTATTTCTCTGTGTTCTTGATTGAAATTGACTTAGAATTTTTCTGTTTTGTTGATGGTATTTGAGTCTGGTTTTGTTGTTTAGATAATGATGACCTGATTTTTTTCAAAGCTGAGATTTAGTTTCTATTTTATTGTTACTCTAAAATTTTTATTTGAATACTTCTATTTCTTACTTAACTATTGGAAAGAAATTGCTGATAAAAAGTCAACCTGGATATATAGATTACTTTTTTGAAATATTTAAAAATATGAATTCAATTTCTTTTATAAATGCAGAATGGCTTAACTATACTATTTATGTCAACTTTGAAAATTTTACTTTCTAGGAATCTGCTTTTATCTTCCAAAATATATGGGCAGTAAATTGCTCAATGTCAAGTCCAGCTCCTGGTGATAAATCTATGAGTGATCTTTCAGACCTCACCACAGATAATTTCAAAGACTTTAACTCACAGGTAGATAAAGCTAGGAAAGCTGCCCTTCCCACACCACAACTGGTGCACCTAGTGCACTGCAACCTCCAAAGGAAGCTACAGGAAATATCAGCACCTTGGCCAATCATGGTCTTTCACATATTTACCTTTCAGGTCTGGTGGTGCTCTGATACCTATGGTTCTTTATCTGAGGCCTTTGGAAGGCATATTTTTCAGGTTGTTCTGAGGTCTCCTGATAGTAGAAGAGGAAAACCTTAAAGACACTTTTTTTCTCATTGATACAATCTCCAGTATTTTTTCATTCCTATTGCCTGCTCTCACTTCAACATCCCTGTCATAGTCTATAATAGCGCTAGAGACTTTTCCTTGCAGATCTCCCCACAGTGGGACAAACCCCAGTCTGCACTCATCCACCTACGCTGGAGTATCACTTCACGTGGGAAGATGGAAATGGGGAAATTGGAGCTTTCACTGGATTTAGTGTTCCTTATAACACCATAGTAAATGATTAAGGACTTAACCCCATTATTTTTGTCTTATTGCCTTGCTGTGGTGGTGGTTTTGTTTGTTGGTTTTGAAGCTGTACATTTATTTTGAATATATTTTTTAATATTTTAAAATTTTACTTTATGTTCTGGGATACAGATGTAGAACACGCAGGTTTGTTACACAGTATACATGTGCCATGCTGGTTTGCTGTACCTATCAACCTGCCCCCAGGTTTTAAGCCATGTATGCATTAGGTATTTATCTTAATGCTCTCCCTCACCTTGCCCTCCACCTACCTACAGATCCCGGTGTGGGATGTTCCCCCTCCCTGTGTCCATGTGTTCTCATTGTTCAACTCCCACTTATGAGTGAGAACATGTGGTGTTTGGTTTTCTGTTCCTGTGTTAGTTTGCTGAGAATGATGGTTTCCAGCTTCATCCATGTTCCTGCGAAGGACATGAACTCATTTTTTTATGGCTGTATAGTAATCCATCGTGTATATGTGCCACATTTTCTTTATCCAGTCTATCATTGATGAGCATTTGGGTTGGTTCCAAGTCTTTGCTACTGTAAATAGTGCTGCAATAAACATATGTGTGCATGTATCCTGCTAGTAGAATGATTTATAAACCTTTGGGTATATACTCAGTAATGAATTGCTGGGTCAAATGGTATTTCTGGTTCTAGATCCTTGAGGAATCCTCACACTGTCTTCCACAGTGGTTGAAGTAATTTACACTCCCATCAACAGCTTAAAAGCATTCCTATTTCTCCACAGCCTTGCCACCACCTGTTGTTCCCTGACTTTTTAATATTTGCCATTCTAACTGGTGTGAGATTGTATCCCATTGTCATTTTGATTTGCATTTTTCTAATGACCAGTGATGATTAACTTTTTCTCATATGTTTGTTGACTACATAAATGTTTTCTTTTGAGAAGTATCTGTTCATAATATTCTTTGCCCACTTTTTAATGGGGTTGTTTTTTTTCTTGTAAATTTGTTTAAGTTTCTTGTAGATTCTGGATATTAAATCTTTGTCAGATGGGTAGCTTGCAAAAATTTTCTCCCATTTTGCAGGTTTCCTGTTCACTCTGATGATAGCTTCTTTTATTGTGCAGAAGCTCTTTAGTTTGATTAGATCCCATTTGTCAATTTTTCCTTTTGATACTGGTACCGAAACAGATATATAGACCAATGGAACAGCACAGAGGCCTCAGAAATAATACCACATATGTACAACCATCTGATCTTCAACAAGCCTGACAGAAACAAGCAATGGGGAGATAATTCTCTATTTAATAAATGGTGCTGGGAAAACTGGCTAGCCATATGCAGAAAACAGAAACTGGGCCCCTTCCTTACACTTTATACAAAAATTAACTCAAGATGGATTAAAGACTTAAATGTAAAACCCAAAACCATGAAAACCCTAGAAGAAAACCTAGGCAATACCAAAACCTGGGCAAAGACTTCATGACTAAAACACCAAAAGCAATTACAACATAAGCTGTATATTTATTTTTAAAATTTTATTTATATAAATTTATGGGAGGCTTACTGATATAGAAGCTACTTCAGTCACCTGACAGCTTAGCTCTAACTTTCCCAGCTCAACTGAACTCATGACAAATATGTTAATGACATGTAATTACCATTATATATCATATAATCTATCATATTGCATAATATATAGATTAATAATAGTATTATTTGTTTAACATCTCTAGAAGCTACAATGATTTTTTTTTTTTGCATTAACGAAGTTCTCCTCTGAATCTTCTCTATCTCACTTTCTCTTTCTAGTTAAGTCTTTTTAGAGATTGCGTTGTTAAAATTCCAACTTTTGCATCTATTTTCTCTTTTACACATTTGTTTTACTCACTTTTCTGATGACTTTCTTGACAATTTTATCAATTTATATTCTAGTTCCTTTATTCTTTTCTGCCTGATTCCTCTAGATGCAATCTTAACTCCTAAAGATGAATACATAATTGATTTACAGCATTTTTTTTTCTTAATACACACAGGAAAGACTAAATTTATCTTTGGAATGTCTTTATCTACATTACACCCATTTTCTTATGTTTTATTTTTATTATTATTTAGCTCAATGTTTTCTAATTTATATTTATTTATTTATTTTGATTCTTGGGTTATGCCAAATGTTACTACTTAC
The DNA here is from genome assembly GCF_048565385.1 of Saimiri boliviensis. Lineage (NCBI taxonomy): Eukaryota > Metazoa > Chordata > Mammalia > Primates > Cebidae > Saimiri > Saimiri boliviensis. The sequence goes on along the minus strand of NC_133450.1, from coordinate 50,792,703 downwards.
ATCTCAAATATTTGGAGAATTTTTCTTTCTTTTTCTGTTTCTTTTGTATTCTAGTTTAATTTTATTGTAGTCAAAGAATTGCCTGAGTGATTTAAAATGTAAAAATCTTGTTGAAGCTTTTTTATGGCCCAACATATGGTCAGTTCTGCTAAATGTTCTACGTGAAGAGTAGAAAAAATGTGGACTCTGCAGTGTCCTATATATGTTAATAGTTTAATTTTTAACTGTATTCTGATTCTTTTCTGTTTTGTTTTGTATCATTTATAGCCTACTTGTTCCTATGGTTAAGAGGTAGTATCTCATTATGGATTTTAGTTTCATTTACCTAATGTATATGATGTTGAGCATCTATGGGTTTTTTATCTATTTGCCTGTCTTCCTTAAAAAAGATATTTTATGTTCTTTGCTCATTTTTAGATTGAGTTTTTATTGTTATTGTTGTTGAATTATAAGAGATTTTAAAATATATATTCTGGATACTAGACCCTTATCAGAAATATAATTCACAATTTTGTCCATTCATAATCAATTTGTTATTGATTAATTGACTAGTTACCTCAGAATATTAACATTTTATTCTATTTTTTAAATCCTCATGCCTGGAAAATAGTAGTCACTCAATAAAGGTTTGTTTAATTGATGCAATTAATTAGATGGTGAAACCTTAGTAATCTTTTGATATACATTATGACATGTGTGTTTTTACTCTGCCCATTATGAGATATTTAACCTTTCAAAATGTATATTGAAGTATGCATTTCAAATATTTAAATACTTAAGTATTTTAAAAGATAGAGTCAGTAAAATCCATTGTTTGAGAAAAATGACTGAAATTTCTTCAAATCATAGTATGCTTAGGTAACATTTAACTTATAAATATCAACTACTAAAATAAAATAATTTTAAAATATAAAATTTTCCCAAGTTTCTGATCATGTGTATATGAGCTAAAGAAAGCTATTGTATTTGTCTTTAAATATAGTGCTTTATTTTATCTTAAATATCCTGTTATATTTCAATAATCATCTGCTAAAAAGGTATTAAACAAAATGAGGGAGTCAAAACAGGAAAGAAAATAAGACATTATTCATCGATTATACAGCTTAGACATTTCATTAATTAGCCTAATTGAAAAGTTCGAATAGGTTAGATAGGCACTCTCTCATTAATTTCTATCATTATCTTTCATATATTCATAGAACAATAAAAACACTTTTTTTTCTATGCCCTTTTTTTAAACATACAAGATAATTTATAAACCAATTAAGTCAGTAATAATTGTACTTGTGTTTCTTAGAAAATGACAGATTGAAAATATGGACACTGATCTTATAGCTATAAAAAGTATAAAATACATAACATAATAGTACCCTTTGAATTTTAGCTTAAGAGATAATTTTTTTAGCTTTGTTTCTTGGTTTCTGTTTATTTGTTTTTGATAAGATGAATGAAGTATGACAGCTTAGGAGACTTGTTCAAATTGAACCAATTAGGAAATAATGGAAACCACAAAATAGAAAAGCATTTCCATGAATTTTGCCTTGTAAAGTGTATCTGAGAAACTTCCACACCTGCAATTCTAAGCTCAATAAGATAAATATGCCATGCAAGATACTTACATCATTCTTATATACCAAAATAAGCTAATTATCCAGTGGAAATAAAATAGTCAAGAGTTTATAACAAAGAAAGGAGGAATGTATCAAGTTGGTACTCAAATGAATGCAATACCATAGAATATGGTATATGGAAGGAATACATAGAAGGAACAATGGTAAATCACTCAGATATTAGAAATATCTAATGACAAGGTGGTTTTAATTTACGGCTAATATCTCATGAGATAACTTTTTCAAGGTTCCAACAAGATATTTATAAAGACTCAGAAATAAATAAATGTTCAGACAAAGTTTTAAAAGATAATTTACATATCTACTTCTTGCCAAGATCTTGAAGAGATTTTGATAATTTGGCCAAACCTAATTAATTATATCTACTTTATTTTTGTAAAAACTATGAATATTCATTTGAAGGGCAGAAATCCCAGTAAACAACAATGAATAGCTTTAACATACAAGTGCCTTGCATTAATACAATATATCCATGATGTCAAATAAGATACTGATGCATGCTATACTAAAAACATGGAAAATCTTATTGGTAGTGTATCATGTGCATTCTAATTCTATATATAACCTACTTATTTCACTTCTGAGGTAAGTATCAATAAAACTATGAGAAGATGCTTTTCAAATTCCCAGTATTAGGGAATAACTACATCATGAAGCTCTGATAGGACCCTTGATTCCTTCTCTCCTTCATCCCTTGCACACACACATAAATTCACAAACACTAAATTGGCAAGTACTAACAATTCTATGTTCTAAATAGTTTTAAAATCTCTTATGCCTAGCCCTGTATCAATTTTTATGTAAATTATGCGCACCTCCCAATGATCATCCTTCTCCAGTATTGTCAATTTGAACAGGATAATTTACATAAAACATTAATTTGATTATATTACTCCCTTACCTAACCTGTTATTAAAAGGAGCTCTATTTAATATCTTTGAGTTGTCTTGTCATCTATCTTATGATTTGACCTACTTGCTTTATCTTTCTTTACTCTGAGTTTTGTACTCCATACTCCCATGGAATGCCTTCTCATAGGTCATTAGATCATTTATTCAAAATTATTTAAGGATCAACTACTTTGCACATGGCACCACGAAGGAACTAAGAAGAAACTATGAGGTAAATATTTAAATTAGTATATTTGGATATTTATATACAGGCATATTTCATTTTATTGTACTTTGCAAATAGCATTTTTAAAATTGAATATCGTGGCAACCCTATATTAAGCAAATCTGTTAGCATCATTTTACCAACAGCATGTGCTGACTTTGAGTCTCCTAGTCATATTTTATTAATTGTCATAATGTTCAAACTTCTTCATTTATCTGGCATAGTGCTCTATGATTACTTGCCTTTGTTATTAACATTGTAATTGTTTTGGTGCACCATGAACATGTCTATACAATAGAGCAAACATAATAAACGTTTTGTGTACTCTGGTTGCTCACAATCATCCTTTTCCCTCTCTCTCTCCATTTCTTCAAGCTTCTATATTTCCAGAGACACAACAGTATTGAAATTCAAGCAATGTAATTACTCTACAATGGCACCTAAGTGTTCCAGTGAAAGAAAGAGTTGCATGCCTCAGTTCAAATCAAAAGCTAGAAAACATTGAGCTTAGTGAGGAAGGCATGTTGAAAGATGAGATATGTCAAAAGCTAGGCCACCTGTTCCAAACATTTAACTAAGTTGTAAATGCAAGGAAACAGCTCATAAAGGAAATTAAATGTGATATGCCAGTGAACACAGAAGTAATAAGAAAGTGAAACATTCTTATTGCTATTTTGGAGAAAGTTTTAGTGGTCTGAACAGAGGATCAATCAGTCATAACATTCCCTTAAGCCGACACCTAATCTAGAGCAAAGTCTTAACTGTAATTGCATGAAGGCTGAGAGAAGTGAAGTAACTGCAGAAGAAAAATTGGCAGTTAGCAGAGGTATGTTCATGAGATTTAATAAAAGAAGTGATCTCAATAACATAAAGGTGCAAGGTGACATAGCAAGCGCTGATGTAAAGCTGCAGCAGGTTATTCAAAAGATCTTGCTAAGATGATGAAAATGGCTAAACTAAATAACAGATTTTCATGTAAATAAAATGGTCTTTTGTTGGAAGAAGTTAAGTTGCCATCTAGAATGTTCATAGTTAGGGAATAGGAGTCAATGCCTGCCTTCAAAGCTTCAAAGGACAGGCTGACTCTCTGGTTAGGGAATAATGCAGCTGGTGACTTTAATTTCAAGATAATACTCATTAGCCATTCTGAAATTCCTGAAATTCCTAAAGCCATTAAGAATTATAATACATCTTCTCTACCTATGTCCTATAAATGAAAAACAAAAGCCTGGATGACTGTATATCTGTTTACAGCATGATTTAACTGAATATTTTATAACATCTGTTGAGACCTACTGCTAAAAAAAAAGAGATTTCTTCAAAAATATTAATGTTCCTTGACATAACCATTAGTACACTTGGTCATCCAGGAGCTCTGACGGAGAAGTACAATATTAATGTTACTTTCGTGTCTGCTAAAAAAAACACTCATCTGCAGTTCATGGATCAGGGAGTAATATTGAACTTTAAAAAAGTCTTACAACTATAGCCACAGATAGAGGAGTCATTTTTAGTGTTATTTTATTTAAGAAATAAATCTTGCAAAACTACAGTTGCCATAGACATTAATTTTTCTGATGGATCTGGGAAAAGAAAATTGAAAACCTTATGAAAAGAATTAATCATTTTTAGATGACCCTGAGAGCATTCATGATTAATTGGTAGAGGACAATCATCACCCTAATCAGTCAGCAGTCATGAACAAAGCAAGATCTGCCACCAGCAAAAAAGATTATGACTCACTGAAGGCTCTGATGATTAGTAGCATTATTTTTAGCAACAGAGTAGTTTTAAATTATGTACTTGTTAAGTTGAAATGTTACTGCATACTTAATAAACTACATTATATGGTAAATGTAACATTTATTGCACTGAGAAAACAAAAAATCTGTGTGACTCACTTCATTGCAATATTCACTTTACTGCAATGGTCTAGAACCAAACTCACAATACACCTGCAATACGGCTGCATTAATATTCCATATGAACAAAAGGGAAAATATAATAATCCTTTGTCCTATTATAAAATATGCTCACAATGGTATATTTTTAATTTCAGAAAATAACAAAAATACTAAAATTACATTAACCATGAAAACAAATGTCCACATTTTATATATATGTGCATATATATTTCTAAAATTCTATAATACTAGACATATTTTTATTACACAGAAAAAAGATTGTGAAAATGTTTTATCACAAATATGTTATTTTACCAAACTTTTTAATAATTAAATATTATGTAAGATATGTGGCTTCAACTTGGAGAAGAAAACACAGGAACAACATAAAAGCAAATTAAAAAGTCGTGTTGCCATATCAGAAATAATTTCAACATAATATTTTTTGTTGGAAAATTAAAAATTATGACTGTAACAGAAAGCAGAATGAACAAAGCAAAATAAATTTAACAATGGTCCTACTAGAAATGCACCAGTGGTAAAGTAAATGCAAGTTTCTTTGGTCCTAGGTAAATAAATATAAAGGTAAAATGGATTTTAGTGCTTTAGTTTTACCTCTCCCTAAAAGGTCTCCCTCTGTCACTCAGGTTGGAGTGTTGTGGTATGATCATAGCTGTTAGAGCCTCAAACTTCTGGGCTCAAGTGATCTTCTGGCATCAGCACTCTAAGTAGCTAGGAATACAGGTGCATGACACTATGTCTGGCTAATTTTTTTTTTTAAATGTTTCTTTTGTAGAGACGAGGTCTTGGTATTTTGCCTAAGCTGGTATTGAACTCTTGGCTTCAAGCCATTCTCCCACCTTGGTCTCTCAAACTGCTGAGATTACAGCATAAGTTTCCACACCTGGCCTGCCTTTCTGAAAGGATAAAAATAATGTAGAAATAGTATGTAATGTATGATTTATAAAATATACACCATGTTATATAAAAATTATGCTAATAAACTCAAATAGAATATTAAGAAATGAGAGAAAAACATGAAGAAAATAATACTAAATTCTTTGCTAAAAATTATATTTTTGCATATGCTACTTAAGAGTAACTCATTTTTAAAAAGGAGATAATAGAATAAACGGAAAATATACAAGAAGCATTAAAATGTACCCAGTAAAATGAAGAATACAGTAAGAAAGCATTAACAATGAGATAATTAAAACTTAGCTTCATGATAAAAAATTTAAATGGCTTAAATTATTTCAAAAGTAAGTGACACTCAAAATTTGTGTGTGTGATATGAAATAACTGTATGCTATTAAGATGAGGAAAATCTAAAGTAAACACATAAAACGTCTTATTGACATCTACATCTAGATTTTCCAGATTAATATTCCTTTATCCTTTGTAAGATATAGTTTTCCTTTTTCATGCTAAAAACAAAGCTATTGGTAAAATAAGCAGTATACTATCTTTTTGGAAAATAAATCTAAATTTCAGATACTCACCTAATTTGGCATTACTTTTGTGTTAATACAATGAGGTCATTATTATTTTTCATATTAATTATTTATGGCATCACTCTAAAATGCTTTTGAGAATTGTTGAAAAACAAAATGAGCACATCCAACCAAAAGTACAGTACGAAATGTTAAGTTTTTAGTTTGTTCTCTAAAGCGATTTGGGGTAAACTAAACTAAATTCAAATAGTAAGCAGAAAAATCACGTAATTAAAATTCTTTTCCCATATTTATTTCTACTGGGTACAAGTATATAACTATAGTATGAAAGCAATAAAAGAACATATAGCAATAACATCAGCTTGGTATAATAAAATAATGAAGTTCTAGTATCTGATATAAAAAGTTTGAACCTCATAGCAATATCATCAGAGACATTAGGAATCATAACTTAAAATTATATTTGCTTGGGTATCAAATGTTTGAGGTGGCAGAATATGTCAATTTTCTGTAATAACTGTAACCCAAAGTTCTATTACTTACTTGGCAAAACATCTCATCTTTGTATAGATCTCACTGTTACCCAGGCTGGAGTGCAGTGTCAAGAATTTGGCTCACTGGAGACTCAACCCATCTGGGCACAAATAATCTTCTCACCTCAACTCAGCCTTCTCAGTAGCTGGGACTACAGGTATATGCCACCACATCCAATTAACTTTTGTAAAGACGAATTCTATGTTGTCTAGGCTGACAGAATTGCCTTTTAAAAATGATAAATATTTTCATATAGGTGGATTGAAGGAAAATTCATCCCCAGCTAGCTAAAACACTTATTCATATCAATTAAATTATAAGAATAAATTAAACAAATGTGCCTCTCTTAAGAAAGATGAATATATGGACATCTCAGGAAATTGTACTTTTTAGATGGCATAGTATGTACATAAAATTAAAATATTTTTATATAAAATGAAATATAGTAGAGATAAATGAATTGGCTTAAAGAAACAGGAAATACAGGAAAATGTGTTCATGTTCAAGTGTTTACTATTTTTTTATTTGTTAAAGTATATCACATATTTTAATTATTTCAGATGATAAATTAAATTAATTAATCTGAATTGAATATGAAGTAGCTTGAGTGATAAAAAAGACATCCTGAGGAAAAAGATAGTCATATAGACCAGTCAAATGAGTTTCTTTGACACACATGCCCACACACATATATCTCATTTACTTATCACAGAATGTCTGTAAAATATATACTATGCTTGAGTGTTTTAAGAAAATATTTCTCTGAGTTATTAAGTAAACTGCTCCATTTTAAACTAGTAGCTGATGACAAACTGGGATCTGAAACTAATTCTGTCTGATTCAGATATCTGTCTTTCGTTTATTTTATTTTTGCTGATTTTTTTTGTTTGTTTGTTTTCAAAATATTTGATGAAGGTATGTTCAGTTCCATTACTAGAGGGTTTCACTGGGAAGCAGAGATGGGGAGAGAATGTTAGTTTTGAAGCAAACTTAACAGCTGCTAGTAAATGCGTAACAGTAATTTGTAAAGGAATATAAAGGAGAATGCCTATAATCATATCCATGTACAAGTAAGGCCTTCATTCCCAAACTCAGGCCATACTGAAAATAGTAGAGGGGGATGTGCTTTGAGAGAGCATACAAAACAAACACTTATCTTTGTTTTGTATAACAAAACGCAGAGAACATCTCATGAATAACTCAATTTAAAGACAGGTAAAATGAGGGTTTACATGGGTAGCCTGGGAGACACCTAATAATTCCCATAAAAATGAACTATTTCTTATTTTTTTAAAAAAACAGGAAAATAGTTAAAGTTTATTATTTTGATGTATCTCATTTGGAAAGAAAGCAGAGAGGAAAAGATGCACCATTACAAACACTCTCAAAATTTATGTCTTGGCATAATGTAGACAAAAAAGAAAATCCATAGAACTTTGAGTAAATACATTGTTTCAGCACATAAGATAAGACACCATATACTGCTTTGCAACCACATCTTTATTCCCCACTCAGTCTTAGTGTGAGGAATAGAGGAAGAAAGTGCCAGGAAAAGACTGGTGAAATGGAAGATGAAGGTACATGAGATGCTCATACAAGCAAAGTGTTGGTGGCACCACACTGAATTAAGGAAGAGATTGAAAAGCAAGGCTATTTCCCTGGGTGCAATAAAACTGCCTCCTGGGAAGAGAGCAAGCTATGGTGTTAGAAGTTTTGTACAATTTTAGGTGAGAGAGAAAGAGTCCATGTCCTTTAACTAAGTTAAGCACCAATTGAGTTGTTCTGCCTATTCTCTACACACTAAGGCTAGAGAAAAAGTGGACGCATTTCAAAACTCAATCCATAAACTATAGCTTGATGTGAAAAAGTAGAGACAAATTTGCCGATGCTACATAAAAGTGTGAGAGCTGTCCGTCTTAAGCCTGGAAACCTGAAAATCGTGGCAAATATAAAATCATTTTTTAGTAAAAAGACAAGGAAATAAAATAACATAAAAGAACATGCAAAGTATTAGGAATTCATCCTATGAAATACAATGTTTAAGAATGACAGAATGTTCCAAGAATAATTATACAGAAAGATGCAATGAAAACAAAAATTCAAAGAATTTATCAAGGACATACACATAAAATTAAATGAAATGAGAAATCCAGAGCCAAAGAAATGCATATGTGGCCAAAATAACACTGTTTACAAAATAACAGAATTAGAAATAGCAAAGCAAAGTATCTGTAATATATTTTTTTAAACATTTTATAGAGTCAATGTTTGGCAAGATTGCTGGCAAATAAGCACTATTTTACTTTTGTTTGTGGCATTGTAAATTGGTGTTGCTTTTGCACAGGAATGCGATAATATGGAGCAAAATTTAAAGTGTTCACATGAGTTGACTCAACTGTAATCTCCAAATTTAATCTAAAATATACTGGCAAAGCCTGTCAAGTTATGAATGAGAAGACTTACCTTAGCACTATTTGTTTAGCATCAAATTACCAATTTACAACAAATTGGAAACAACCAGGGTATCTCTAGCTAGTAACTGAGAAAAATATGTAACAGATTAAATATTTAGATAAAACTATATCTTTTATGTGTATTGGTGCTATATGAAAAATAGTCACATTTCTGAAAAAATGAATACAGACGTCATAAATATGAATAGCTCTTCTATTGAAAAAGATAAATCTAACAATGTGGCATAATCACTAGCCAGATTAACTACTTTATTTCCATAATTAAATGTATCTATGTGCCATTAAGTATCTCCACAAGGGAGTAGTGGACACTGCTCTGGTAAACTCATTAAATTGAGAAATCAAATTCAAATAAACTGAGAACAAAGTGCTCCCAAAACAGGTAGTGACTTAAGACACCTGTTCAAACCTTTATTTCCTCTATCTCACCAATCTGCTAATTCTCTGCTTTCTGAAGAAGGAAGTGAGGGGACAAAGATAATAAAAAGATATCCTCTTGTTAACTTTTCTGGCTGAAGGAATGAGTGGAAGTTTTTATTCCTTGAGCCATGGCCAGAAACAACTGAGAAACAAAATATTTTCTATAATGATGTGAATAAAGCAAAGTATGGCGCAAATTTACCTTACAAGCATCTTTAAGCAAATTAAATGCATTTTTTTGTTATTTTATACCTCACTTCCTAAATGAGATTTAAGCTGCATGTAGGAAGATGAAAAAGAAGATCTTGACTTAAAGAAAACTGATAATGTCATCCATACAGGTAATTTTTCATTTATGGGCTGAACTTATCCATAAAAACATTGTAAAAAAGAAAGTTTATCTTTCACTTTCTTCACCTTCTTGTGCCCTTTTCTATGTTTCCCTTTTGCTTCCGGATCCCACTATTATTTTCCTAACGACGTTCTTCGGGGTATAGGTGTCCATACATTTCCTGGATCCTCATCTCTTACCACAGAATGTGGAGTTAGTACCTGAAATCATTACATATCCTAAAAAAACTGGTAGATCCATATTAAACAGGGTTCCATAGAAACATGTGGATTTGAATTGTCTTTCTCTAGTGTTCTAGATATAATTTATTGAACAAGTTACTTTAGATCCATTAGCTCCATTTTTTCCCATAGTTAAAATGCAAATATCTAAAATTACTAAAGTTTTTCTTAAGAAATTCCTAAATGAGTGGATATTTAATTACACTATAATTATTAAGAAAGAGCAGAAAATATCATGATGGTTTTCCAGTGGTGGCTATAAAGATTTAGAAATAGTCTACTAAAAGGCTTATTTTTAGGTGAATTTTTCTTCTTAGAATCCTGCAACTATTACTCTGGGATATGAGAACATACACAAATATTTTGTAAATTCAAGATACATAGCGCACATAGATATCGATGAAAATATATGTATATCACAGTGGTATGATGACAGGCCTGACCACATCATAATCAGGAGACCACAAGGTGAACTGGAGACATCCTCAGTTACAATGTGCATTTCTAAAATGTGCGAATATTCGTATAATCACTTGGTTTATTTGCTTAAAAAACAACCATTAACATATGAAAGAATTTGGTGAAAAATTCCTTGTCCACGTGAATTAATTACTCGTGACCATTTAAGAGAGAACCTATATGAGAGCTACCAAAACTGTCAGGCTCAATCAATTAGTTGGAATAAGGATGCTACATAAAAAGATTAATTCAGTTACAAACAAATGGTCCTAATACCAGTTTATATGGAATTTTCTTTCTACAGACACAGCCTAGTGTTCCAAATGATAATGCACTATACTACACCAGAAAAAAAAAAAAAAAAAAAAAAAACATAATGAATGCATAAAATACTAGCAAAAATTTTTTTTAAAATATGTAGTTACAGTTTATGACAGACTATCAGTGAGAGAATTGTAAGTTTGGAAAAAAAAATCTAATTCTTCTCCACTTGATCTCTTCTTTTTTTATTAAAATATTTCAAACATCTGGAAATTTAACATTTAGGAAAACTGTGGTTAAATTTACCTGGTAGAGCATATTGACCTGTAACTATCAAAATTATTTGTCATGAACTATGTCTGAGACCAAGCAATACTGTTCTTACATCTAACTACTTTATAATCCTTTCACTTTCTTTCCCCTAAAATGTGCTGATAAAGCTAGCATTATGTAAATGTTACTAGTTACTATCATCAAAGAGATGCTCCTACACCAGCAGCATCTTCCCCTTCCATTCGATCAACACACACACACACACACACGCACATATTTATTTTTAGAAATGAACATTCATTTTAGAAATAAGCCTAATTGTGTGTGTGTGTATGTGTGTGTGTACACAAAACACACAGCTTTAAATTTTACAGAATGACAGATTACTAATTTGTCATAGAGCCTGCTATCTGAGGGAAAGAATATCTATTGGATTCTTTCTATAGCCAACTAAAAAAAGAAAAAGCCACTCCTTCCAATGTTTGTCATTTAAGTCCCAAATGTGCTGTAGCCTTTAACTGTGTAAGACAGCAAGACAGCACATTTTGTAGATTAAACCAATAAACTCACAAACATAAAAGAAACAAATCTCATAATTGCGGATTTCAATTAAAGGAAGGGGGATCAAAGCAAACATTCTGCTTGAAATTACACAGCTGCTATCTATACAAAATGAGAAAAACGTCTACAGCCAGCCATAATTTTACAGAGGGAAAAATCCAGGCAGCAAACCCTGCAGCAGGACAGATTGTCTATGCTCCTCACGTCCCAATCAGTAATACAGAAATATTGAGTAATAAATTCCCTGCTTCTCTCAATCTGAAAAGCTCCCACCATCTGTGAAAGACAATTTGTAACAGCCTCAATATTAAGATTCAGTAAACAATCACTCCCCTTGTGCCAAGCCGTGGCTATATTTGGAGAAAAGCATAAAGCAAAACAATTAGTAACACCAAGACCCCTCTATTACAAATTATCTAGCCACCAAAACAACTAGTTTCAATTGAAGTTTCCCTTCAACTGGAGAGGAATGCAAGAGATCCTGCATATTTGGCTACCTCTGTGGCCCATGCGTAGGCCTCATCCTAATGTGTTGAATTATTATTGATGGCTGAGGCAGTTCTGCTCTGTTGGTGAACCAATAATGTCAAGGCAGTACCTGCAAGATTAATTATAGGAGAGAATAGGCTGAGGTTTCTCGAGACTGAGACATTAATACAGACTGAGCATTAGTTTCAGGGGATTCAACAGACAGCTGAACTAACGCCTCAAACAACGTGATTTGCACTAAATCCCGGTAGCTGTGTCTTAGCAGCATGTGGAAGCTTAGAACAATTGTTTTTAACTATGAGGTACAGCACATTATGCATAATAAAAAAAAAAAACCCTGAAAATGCAAAATCAACAATTCTTCCCGAGTTACAAATTCAACCTGAGCTTTACAGAGAGCATAGCTGATACTGTTTCACCACAAAGAAAAGGTGGCCCCACCTTCCTAATGCGTTTGTCCTTGGAACATGTAAAATATGTTCTTATTTACAGTATTTTCTAGGGTTTTGAGTAGGGTGACAAATCTTCCTGGTTTTCCTGGAATAATCTCAATTCACACCTGGTCTCCTGGAGTGATTATTAAAAGCACACACATTTTATACTTAAACTGTCGTGGTTTGGATGATAAGTTATATAGTCACTGTGGTTATAAGGCATACGGAGCCTGAAGCAGCTTCTCACTGTGGCTATAGCCATCTTTTATGTAAATATTTTATTTGCTTATGATATACAGATATTCATACACTTTCTTAGAAATAAAAATTTTAAAGAAGCTGAAACGTGAAGTTAAATAGAAGGATATGTTTTAATCTGAGTGAAATTTAACTCAGGGCTTCTACTTCATTTCCCAAATTCAAAGTTGTATAATATACAATTATATATGTGTGCATATATACATAAGCATATATACAAACATTTATAAATATAGGTATATACACATATCATATCAGGTGACATTTATTAATTCTTAATTCTTAATCTGTGCCAGATACTTATCAAAGGATTTTGCATATTCTAATTATTGTTTTATAGATAGGCAGATGTGTGTGTATATATACATATATATGAAATCTGTATACATGTGTATATATGTACATATATATGTAGATTCCATAATCAATATATGTATGTGTGTATGTGTTTACAAATACATGTAAAATAAATATGGAATCTCTATACTCTCTCTCTATATATTCTCTCTATATATTTATTACAAATGTATTTTATTAATATTTGCAACTTAGAAAAGTGAAGCATGGATGAATTATCATGTTCATGGTTACAGAGTGAGCAAATAGTAATGTTTAGATTCAAATTCAAAAACTCTGTCCTTTGCGTCCAGTCTCTAACTAGTTAGCAAGATGTCTTATAATTCATATGTGTGTTCATTTAATACATGCATTGTGGAGGTTTCTTTGTCATTCTTACTACTCTAGATCATCTGAAGTATACCAGCGATAACAAGCCATGGTAGCAAAACTAGTCAGGCTGGAGGCTTACAACCATGTACTGCTGAATTTGTTACTGTAACTAGGAGGCTATTTTGTATTCTAATATGGAATAATTATCCAAAAATAATTTGTTACTTTGCAAATCATATTATTATCAACTATGTCTCTATTCTCCTCATAGCAGCAATCAAAAAGAAAGCAAAAAAAAAAATAATCCAGGAGAGATTTGATCTATTGTCTTAAAATGTCCTGACTGTGAAGCATATGATAGTTAGAAATAAGTTATCAGGCATCTCTACATGAGTAAAGACAAATGTCTTTGTCAGTTTTAAACAGACAGGGAGGAACACTCTGCTTGCAACCTAAATTCCAAGTAACTGGAAGGACTGTACTTATATACATGTATATATCACCTATCACCTGCATTCCCGTTTAGTGTTTCAATAGAAAATGTATAATTAAAAGGTCTTGTAATCTGAATATACCATGTAAAATAACAGGCATGTTAAGAGACTATCTAGTTTTATTGATGTTATTATTTCACATGAGGAAATAACGGTTAGGCATGTTAAGAAACTGTCTAGTTTTATCCATGTTATGATTTCACATGAGAAAAACACAAGAATAGAGACAACACATTTTGCTAACCAGAGAAGATGAGGAGCAAGGGTCAACCTGTCCATGAGATTCTTCCCACAGTGCCTTAACTTTAAAGTTTAATGACTGCCCATTTGAATTTCGGACTTGCATGTGGCCTATAGCACCTATGTTTTGGTCAATTTCTTCCATTTGGGTATTTACCCAATGCCTGTACCCACATTGTATCTGGTAAGTAACTAACTTGCTTCTGATTTTACAGGCTCATAAGTGGAAGGACTTGGCTTATCTTACATAGGACTTTTTACTGTGGACTTTTGAGTTAATACAGAAATGAGTTTAAGACTTTGGGGGACTGTTGGGAAGGCATGATTGGTTTTGAAATGTGAGGACATGAGATTTGGGAGGGGCTAGGTGTGGATAATGTGGTTTGGCTGTGTCCCCACCCAAAAATCTCATCTTGAATTATAGCTTTTAAAATTGCCACATGTCGTGGGAGGACCCTGGTGGGAGGGAACTGAATCATGGGGGCGGGTCTTACCCATGCTGTTCTCATGATAGTGAGTTAGTTCTCATGAGATATGATGGTTTTATAAGGGGATTTTCCTTCTTTTGTACTGCACTTATCTTTGGCCTGTTGCCACATAAGAGATGACTCTGCTCCTCATTTGCGTTCTGTCATAGTTCTGAGACATGTGGAACTGTTAGTCCATTAAGCATCCTTTTCTTTATAAATTACCCAGTCTTAGGTATGTCTTTATTAGAAGCATGAAAACAGACTAACATGCAGTTTCTTTATAAGATTTGTCTCATATTTGCCTATTTTTGATAAGAAATTAAGTTTTGTATATATTTAATTTGTTCCAACTTCAACTCTTCTGGGAACCTTTATAATGTTTTTACCTCAAAGATGCTCACGTTTAATGCTGAGAATGTGGCAAGAGAGACTTGCAGATGCAGATGTGATCAAATTAAACATCTTGAGATGAAGAGATTATGCTATATTACTCAATGGAACCAATGTAATCACAAGGATCCTTATAAGAGGGAGGCAGGAGAGCTAACCTCAGAAAGAGACAAATTTGAAGATGTTACACTGTTGCACTGTTGACTTTGAACATGGGACAAAGGACCATGAGCAAACAAATGAAGGTGCTATCAAGAAGCTTGAAACACAAGGAGAGATTGTCCTCCAGACCCTTCAAAAGGAATGCAATCCACAAATGCCTTGATTTTAGCCAAGTCGGACTCATACTGGAGTTCTGTTCTCTGAAAACTGTGCTATTTTAATCTACTACATTTTGGGTAACTGTAATAGCAGTAATAGGACACTAATACAACTCCTTACCACAGTTAATACTACTGCAACTCCCTACCACAATAAATAAAAACAATCTCTTCTGAGTCTCTTTAAGTAAAAATATTCAATTCCTCAAAATCCTGCTTAATCTCTCTTTTGTTCTCAAAACATAGGCAGTGACTTAAGAGTGTTTTTATATCACAGAGTTAAAGGGGACCCCAAAATTATGCAGAGACAGTCGGTTCCTATGTCTCTAGTCAACTTTGTTCTTTTCGGATTATGCTGCAAGTATTGATTTATTGGTCAATCTTTTACCGTTAAGTATAATGTTAACTGTAGGGTTTTTTGTATATTAACTTTGCCAAGTTGAAGAAAGACTCCTCTCTATTACTGTTTTCCTGAGAGTTTTTATAATAAATGGGAGTTGACATTTTCACATTTTTTTTCTGTATAGATTGTTATGATCAAATAATTTTTGTTTTCTAGGCTAAAATAATGTGTATGGCATTAATTAATTTGTATACTCATTGTAAAGTGATCCATGGCTATATTTTCATAGGTTGCTGAAGGAGAATCTGTGTGTAATTTTCTCCATTATACAGATTGTATAATTTCTACCTACAGTCTACAATTCATTTTTTTTCTCCCCTCTATTCTATATTGAACCCATCCACTGACCTTTATATTTTGGTAATTGAATGTTTTAATTCCAAAACTCCATTTGGCTCCTCTTGTTATGTTCTATTTCTCTGCTATAAGTTTTCATCTCTTTGTTGACATGTTCTTTTATTTTTTATTTATTTATTTATTTATTTATTTTTTGAGATGGAGTTTCGCTCTTGTTACCCAGGCTGGAGTGCAGTGGCGCGATCTCGATCCCGGCTCACCGCAACCTCAGCCTCCTGGGTTCAGGCAATTCTCCTGCCTCAGTCTCCTGAGTAGCTGGGATTACAGGCACGTGCCACCATGCCCAGCTAATGTTTTGTATTTTTAGTAGAGACGGGGTTTCACCATGTTGACCAGGATGGTCTTGATCTCTTGACCTCGTGATCCACCTGCCTCGGTCTCCCAAAGTGCTGGGATTACAGGCTTGAGCCACCGCATCCAGCCTGTTCTTTTATTTTTTAAGGGTATTTGTAACTGAGTACTAAAGTTTAATGATTATAATTCCTTCAAAATATTTTTAGATTATATGAACATCTCTGTCATGTCATTGCTCATCTTTTTAATCAATTTTGATATTTTCCTACTTCTTGGTATGATAAGTAATTATTGAAGACTTGTCATTTTTGTGTTATTTTGTGGGACACTATTTTTTTTTTAACTTTATGTTTTAGCTGGCTTTCAGTGGCCCTGCTCCAGCTGAGGAAGAAAAGCAGCTGAATGTAAAGACAAGTCTAGGTTCCTTACTCATCCTCCATTGAAACCTACGGGGAGTGGTCTTTTGGTACCAC
The DNA here is from genome assembly GCF_048565385.1 of Saimiri boliviensis. Taxonomy (NCBI): domain Eukaryota; kingdom Metazoa; phylum Chordata; class Mammalia; order Primates; family Cebidae; genus Saimiri; species Saimiri boliviensis. The sequence goes on along the minus strand of NC_133450.1, from coordinate 50,775,752 downwards.
TAGGTCAGTGCTGACCTGTTGGTGCCTCATATTGAGGGAATGTGCTCCCTTTCCAGGCTCCACAAGGGGGCGTAGTTTTAAGAGCAAGAACTTCCCAGGGCCATGCCCCCCTCCCATCTCTACATCCGGGAGATTTAAAGGTTTCTGTTTGAATTTTGTGAGTTCGGGAAGAAACTAAGAGTCAGTCACTCCAGGGGAAGTTCTAAGGCACTCCTTTCATTGGCCCGGGGTCTTGGAGAAGGTGAGGGTTCCTCCCAGGTTCCGCGCCCCTTCGGACTCCGTGTTTGGGTCCCCTTCCAGGAACACTCTCACGCTCGTGGAAGCCGTCTTTCTCTCTCCTGCATTTCCCCTCTGGGGTCCCCTTCCACACTGTCTTGTGGACGCCTGTCTTCCCTCCTAAACTCATCTCTCTCTGTTCCCTTCCACTCAGCGTGGAAGCTGCTTTCCTCTCCTGGGTTCCACCTTTCTGGATTCTCTCACTCAGCGTGAGAGTTAGCTGCTTCTGTCTCTCCTTCTGATTCTCTCTCTAAATAAATCACTTTCTACAAACACTTTTGAGTCCGGCGTTTACTGCGCACTGCGCTGTGGTCTCCTCTCTCATTCTTGAGAGGGCAGGAGGCCAAGAACCTGGAGAAACGTCCTCTCAGGGGTGCTGAGGGCACCCTGAACCCCAATATTACATTTTGGAGAGCCAGCCAGGAGAGGGGTACAACAGAAGAGGGGTACAACCAGGAAAGAGGGGCAGCCGGAGACGCCAAAATTGGGAGTAAAACCGACCCCATTCTGTCCTGTCTCTTTAGGAACAGCTGAAGCGGCCGCAGGGCTGTGAGGAACCTGAGCGGCGGCCCCTCAGGGCGCGGCCCAGCCCCTCTGAAGCTGCCAGGCCCAGCCAGAATTAAAAGCGTAAGTTTTTTACCTGCAAGCTCTCTCTCTGTCTTCCGTCTCCTTCTCTGTCCTGCGGATATTATCTCTGGGACCAAAACCTGAGGGCGCCCGTGGGGCGGAGCGGGCAAGCACAGCCGGGGCCTTTCGCTCCTCGCTGGCCGTTAACAAGCCAAGCCCCGGGGCAGAATTGAGCGCAGCTGTGTGCTGGAGAAAACAGCCCGGAGAGGAGAGGTAGGACCGGAGCCTGTGGGGGCCGGGGAGCGTGGCAGCCTGGCACAGGCTCTGGCAGGCCTCTCCGGCATTCCCCAGTCCCAGGCGGCAGGGTAAACAGGCTCCCGAGGACATTTGCCTGCCGGCCACGGGTCCCTGTGTGGGCAGTAGCTCAGGGAGTGGCTCAGGCGTGCAGGTGGTTCTGACGGGGTCAACATGGCGACTGAAAGCCGCGGAGGTGGGGGAACGCACGGCGGCCCAGCAGTGGCTAAGAAAACGGCTTTTAAACTGAAGCGGCAAGTAGCCTTTTTCCTCTGCGGGTGTGGCTTTGAGGGAAAGTAAGTTGCTGAAGGGGCTGCTGGCCGTCAGCCCCACCCGGCTTTTAGGCAGACCACACCACCTCAGGGTGCAGCAGTCACATTCAAAATACGGCTTAAGAAAGCTTTCTGCCTCTCATTCTTGTAAGTGGCCCCTTTGCACAGTTGGTTAAGGTGCAGGGTGTGCAACTGAAAGGTTGTAGGTTCAAATCTGTGGTGCAGCCAGTCTTGAATTGGTGAGACCTTTTTGTGAAATTCAGAAGCTAAAGGCTATGGGACTTTGTGTTTGGTATATAATTTGTCTTGCTTAGGATTGACTCTCTGGCAGAACTTTCCCATCTGGAAGATCACAGTTAAACCGGTTCCAGGGCCAAACAGTTAACGGCAGGTCTCACAACCTTCAGAGCATTTTCCTACAATGGAAAATGGGTAAGGGGAGAGAATGCAGTGGTCCTGAGGGTATTATTCCAGCCTCAGCCACACCCGGCCTGCCTTCTTTGAGCTGTGTGCTCTAATGGCCCCTCCCTAGAAATTTACCCTTCTGGGGCAGTTTTATAATCTGGCTTGTATAAATTGGACTTTTCCTGGGAAATATTGGTACTTATATCCTGAGCCTCACTGGCCTCACTGGGGCTCCTTGGTACGTGACCACCCACCCTGACAGCTCCTCTTGTTCTGTGCCTCTAGGTAATCCCTGGAGGTCATGCAGGCAGTGAGTGGTCCTATGACGCTGGTAGGTCATGATTGGAATCCAATACAAGGGAGGCACTCTGAAAGGATGGATCATGCATCTTGAGCACACGAAATTTCGGGGTACTAACTGAAAGACATTTCATTTCAGTACTCATTTTACCTGGGGGATGCCTCAGGTCGAAGCGGCTGTAATTTATTTAACCGAGGGTGCGGGCATCCCTTGTGTTCAATTTTAGATGGGTGCTTCTATTTCCAAGCTCAAGTCTCCATTAAAATGTATACTGGAAAATTGGGACCAATTTAGCACACAGTCTTTAAAGAAAAAGCGGCTTATTTTCCTCTGCCAAATAGTGGAGGCCCCTTCCACACTCTCTCATGGAAATCTGTCTTCCCCTCCTAAACTCCATCTCCCGCTATTCCTTTCCACTCAGTGTGGAAGCTGCTTTCCTCTCCTGGATTCCATTTTTTCTGGATTCTCTCACTCATTGTAAGAGCTATTTCTTTCTCTCTCCTCCTGATTCTCTCTCTCTAAATAAATCACTTTCTATAAACACTTTTGTGTCCAGCATTTACTGCGCACTGTACCATGGTCCGCTCTCTCATTCTTGAGAGGGCTGGAGGCCAAGAACCTGGAGAAACATCCTCTCAGGGGAGCTGAGGTCACCCTGAACCCCTGAACCCCTAAACCCCAATATTACAACATGAACTCTACTAACATTATGGTGAGATTGATTTTTTTATCCCTGGGCAATGAGGAAATTTCTGATTCTCCAGTAGGCTTTCTCTGATGTTACCCAGGCATGGAGGAGGAGGGGTACTACATTACTGATGGGTAGGGTGAAAGCCCATATTCTTCACGTGGTTTTCACTGACATTGCTGGACAAAGGACTTGTTACAGGCTGATGGTGATGTAAGTGTTGGGTTTCCTATTTGACTTTCTCTGCTACCATCAGGACAGCAGTTATGTTTTAACAACCTGTGACTGTGAACATCAAGATATCCAGCTCAGCCTTTGCTGACTCAATTTGGGATGGGGTCAAAATTTCTGTGGATGTTTTCTTGTTTTGTTTTTTGGTGTTTGCCTGGAGTAGAGTGGTTATTATGTAAATATTTTCTCTCTAGCTAGGCTGATTTTCTCCTAGTCCTTTGGATAGAGAAAACAGCGATATACTGGAGATTTTTGGTCTGTACCCATTGGCATTGTACCCATTTTGTCTGTACTCATTCAGGAATCTCGTCTGAAAAGGCAGATAGCTTCTTCAGCTCCAAGTCTTGTATATATGAGATAAAAACAAAGCTCAGGAAACTCATCATTGTGTTCCTTTTTGTTCCTGAAGTCCCTCACTGGTCTGCTGTCTTGGTTACATTACACCTATATAGGTCTTTTTATTTTATGTATAATCTACAAGATTTTAGCTATGTTTAGTGAGAGGAATAGGAAAAAGTATTTCTACTCCATCTTCCCAGAAGTGGAAGTCACTCCTAAAAAGTTTTCAATGTTAGGAATTTTATAGATGCCTGTTTTTCTTATTTCTGACTATATTCCATAGTAATAACAAAGCCAGAGGATTTTATTCTTTTAAAACGAATTAAATCATATACACATCATAATGAATATTTCATTTCCATCTGGGAAAAAAAAATACATGCTCTTCTGTTTTGAAGTAGAATGTTCTATAAATGTAATTTTAAAAAATGGTTAACGATGAAATATAAATCTTCTATATTCATATTTGTCTTCCCTATAAATGTTATATAAATGAATAGCAGATGTGTGTTGAAATCTCACTCTTATAGTGTGAATTTATCTATTTCTTCTTTTAATTCTTTTGCTTTTTGCTTTATGTATTTCAAAGCTCTGTTATTAAGCATGTATACATTTAAGAGTATTCTGTCGTTTTGATGAGATAGTCTCTTTATCATTTAAAAAAATCCTTCTTTGTCCCAGGGAACATAATTGGTTTTGAAATCTTATTTTTTTAATATTGATATAGATACATCAGATTTTTATAGTTAACAATTTCAAGGTATGGTCTTTTCTACTTCTTAACTTGAAAAAAAAAATACGATGAAACTACCTTTTAACTTTTGACCTGTTAACAAGTAAAATTACTTTCTTGAGGTCATTACATAGATTGGCTTTGGTTGTTTATTAATTCTATCAATTGCTGTCTTTTATTTGAAGTTTGTGGCACATTTATAATTAGTTTATGTTTCTATAATGTTGAAGTTTATCATTTTGCTTTTTATTTTATTTTTTTCTGCAGGTTCTTTTACATGTTTTTGTTTTTTGTTGGCTTCTAAGACATTATTTTTAAAAATCATTTTATTTTCTATATTAGCACATTTTCTATACCTACTGGTCTTTTGTTACATAGGAAAATGAGCACCAGACAAATAGGAAAATGAATTGGGCGGTGTGTTTTGTTTTGTTTGTCATTAATTGTTATTAAATTGGCCAAACTGGGTGGGTGTAGTGGCTCATACCTCTAATTCCAGCACTTTGGGAGGCCAAGACTGAAGGATCACTTAAGCCTAGAAGTTTAAGATCAGCCTTTGCATTAAAGCAAGATGCCATCTATATAAAAAAATACAAAAATTAGCAGGCATGGTGACATGTGCCTATAGTCCTAGCCACTCAGAAGGCTGAGCTGGGAGGATCAGTTGAGCCCAGAAGTTCTAGATTGCTGTGAGCTATAATCACACTACTGCACTCTAGCCTAGGTGACAGAGTGGGCCCTTGTCTCAAATAAATAAATGAATTAACAAATACATTTTTCTTTTCTGACCTCTTTAACCAACTACAGTATTAGATGGTTTTAGCTGCTTAATTTTTCTCTTCTTTAATTCTGTTTTCTTACCTACATATAAACCATTCTAATTACTTCCACAGAAAGTTTATTTTAAATAGAACTTCTAAATTTTTAATTAAATGATTAATTACTTTTAACCAAGTAAATGAGATAAAACATCAAATATGCTTTAAGGCGTAGACCAACATTATCTGCTCCAAATAATATTAGCATACATATACAAATATTATATGCGGATTTTTCACTGATTAAAAAATTCAATAGCAGATTTTAGTAACATTTTTCTTATTTCAATTAGTGTGTTAATCATGTACAAGCTATTGTAATTCTTGTTTACAATTCTACAAGGACATAAGTAATTATGAATTCTTGTAAAATAATATAGTCATAAATAATTACAATTTTGAAGTTGAAAATATTTGCTTTTTATTGTCTTCTAATTTTTCTTCTCTTTGTTATTAAGTGAAATAACCCATGAAGGTGAGACAAGCATTTAAATTGCAAAAGAAAAAAAAAAGAAAGAAAAACAATTAACTGATTCAATCAACTGGATGAGTCCTTGAATACATAACGTAAGAATATCAAGCTTTAAGTAGTAAAAGATTTTAAGTAGTAAATGTATCAAATAAGGTGTGCAATAGAAAATTTTGTTGCAACAAGAGAGCTTCAAAGAGAGCTTAACTATGTACTGGTTATACTTTTCAAAATTTATTTTATAAGCTATAAAGGAATGCCAACACATCATAATATCTGATATTATAAGTCAATTTGAAAAAAAAGGAACCTTGAAAAATTATTATTATTACTCTCTGTACTTAGCAAAGGAAATAGTAAGTTTTTATCCCTCTTTATGCAACATTACACAGTGCTACAACAAGCAGATATTACTTTAAGTTTCTCTTTTATCCCAACATAGCATGTTTCTCAAATATTTTTGAGACACAATTACCAATATCTTCTAAAACTCTGCTTATTCTTGTTTAAGCATTTGGATTTCAGAAAAACATTATGCCATTTGAATTTGATATTTTAAAATTTTTTTTCAAACTGTGAACCCCAAAATATTTGAGACAGGTTTCAATCAATTTAGAAAGCTTATTTGGACAAGTGCTGTGGGCTTATGCCTGTAAACCCAGAACTTTGGGAGGCCAAGGCAGGTGGATCACGAGGTCAGAGACTGAGATCATCCTGGCTAACATGGTGAAAATCTGTTTCTACTGAAAATATTTTTAAAAATTAGCTCAGTGTGGTGGCTGCGTGTCTGTAGTCCCAGCTACTCGGGAGGTGGAGGCAGGAGAATTGCTTGACCCTGGAAGGCGGAGGTTGCAGTGAGCTGAGATCGCGCTACTGCACTTGAGCTTTGCACAGAGCAAGACTCAGTCTCAAAGAAAAAAAAAAAAAAAAAGAAGTTAATTTTGCCAAGGTTAAGGATTCACACGTGATAAAGCCATTCAGATCTTTGGAGGCCTTAGTATTTTATTTTGGTTTACATTCTCTGCCTTCTGGCCAAGGTTTGCCAGAGACCGCATCAATGGCCACACCACGTATTTATTTTGTTCCATAGCATTAGCAGGGCTGCAAGGCTGTCTGCCTCAGGTCCATCCTGTCCCTCAGTGGGACACTCTGTGGCACCGGGGATTTAAAGCCAAAAGACTTATAACCAATTAAATGTTCTAGGCCAGACAGGAATGAACATGGACAGGCATTCATTATCACTTAAATTTTGCTGTTTTAAAATAAAGAGCCAACCACCAAAAAACCAAAGGCGAGGTTACAAAACTGACTTGTTTAATTTCTGTGCGTTGAGCTACTGCAATCTTGGTTTTAGTTACAGACATATAGCAATTCACTATATAAAGCATAACACTGTTCTGAAAAATAAATTTTAAAATATATATCTATCTGCACAACTCATAACTGGGAATATTATACTAAGGAGGCTTGGTCACGAGTTATCTTTATTCTCTTAGTAATTATTTTCTCTTCTACTGGAAACAGGAAATTTCTTATGGTTGAGGTGGATGAAAAGGTGTCACATAATAGCTTAGAAAACAAAATCCTTTGTTTTACTTACCATTTTGGTGTATTTGTACCCATCTTTGATTTGGAATGTCTGACCTTGACCTACTTCTATCCCTCAAAACCCACCCTCAAAATCTTATGTGCCCACCTCTTCCAAGATAGTCCCTGAGCCTAAAGAGATGGGGCTTCTATAGCCTTAAACAGTAGGGCATTTGCGATGAAAACCAGATCAGGTCCAGTGGGATGCCAAATGAGGAAAATTTGCATCTGTAGTCTTCAGAATACCATGATTCCAGTTTCCCAGGAAGTAAAACAAGGAAAGATAAATAAGGTTAATATTTTGACAAATAAAAGAGTATGTGTCAGAACAGAAAAAGGAACCTATTCTATTAGGGCTAAAAATATAAAGAAACACTATAATCTGTAACTCTTTAGAGGATTATTATAGCCAGGAAATAATTTATGATTCAATCTGTACTCAAAAACAAAAGTCAGGGCTGAAATCTAGTAAAAAGTGTAGTTTTACCTGAAACACTTTCTTTTTCTCTTTAGTCCTCCTTTCCTAGTGAAGAGAAATTATAGTAAGACTAATTTGTGTGCAAAATAAATGTTAGGTTTATTATACGTTGCCTGATTATTTGCATAAATTGCAGCAAGAATTAATTGCCATATAGCCTCCTTTTAAGTTGACTTTCCTGAAACTTTACCTAAAAATATATTATTTTACTTAAAGCCTTGATAAAGTAACCAGTGTCTCCAATTGTCCTGTTTTAAAAGAAAAGACTCTTACTAAACTTATGTAAATAACGATATTTTCATAAAATCAGAATATTCACGGTTTCTGAATTTTGGATAATTCAGAGAGATAGGTAAATTTGCTCACAAAAACATACTTCATCCGATTGCTCTAAGCTATAAATAACTGAAAAAAAATTTTTTTTTTCTGGAAGTTTACTTGGAACAGCACCCTTCCAAACAAGATGTGGTTTGTTCACCTTGGAACTGCCATCCACAAGCTAGTAGATCTTATTAGATTAGAGCTGTTTATCAGGCACTGTAGAATCTAGCTGTTCCCCACATAGTTAGAGTTACTTCTAGGGAAATTGGAGGCTCCCTACTCATGAGAATTTCCTTCTTGTATCCCTAGGTAGTAAGATTCTATGTAAACCATTTTGTATTTTATTATAGAACTCTTTGGGGCACCATTATTTCCATTAGCATAGGGGTAGCTTCAGTTAGCTTCATAGCAAGGCAGTAAATGCCCCTCAGGAAATTCTTTAGTCCAGTAGTTGTCATTAAGAAGTGCTTATAGTCTTTTGCCTTAAGCCCCAATAAATGTTCCACAGAGGGCTGTGAAGTGGAGAATTTGCCCTGACTAGCACTCCAATTTTTTTTTTTTTTTTCTTTTTAAAAGATGGGGTTTTACCATGTTGGTCAGGCTGGTCTTGAACTCCCAACCTCAGATGATCTGCCCACCTTGGCCTCCAAAGTTCTTGGATTACAGGCGTGAGCCACCACACCCAGCCTAAGCACTACAATTTTGCATTATATTCTGTGGGCTCAGACAATCTTACCCTCAGATCTCCAAATGCAAACCTGGAGCCTGAAGGTCTGAAGTCTTGCTTGCTTCCTGATCATCTCCCACCCCTGCCTGTGTTCGCCATTGTCCCTGATCGCCCAAGGGAGCTTCCCCAGACAAGCCCCTCACCCAACCCTGCCATTCAACTGTTCTTATGGTAATGTGAATACCTCTGCAATTTCTTACCAGATTTAAGGTTTGTGTTGCTATTAATATTGGCTGGCTTTTCCTGAATCCCAAAACACAGAAGGGTTCCATTCATGTGGTTGGAGAGCCTTACATTTTACGTGGTTTAAAAACTGACATTCCCTGTTGTGTATTTATGATGTTTTAAGAAAATGATTTTACAGTTTGCATGGGTTAGGAATAGGAGGAAGTCAAAACACAAAAAGTAATTTGAACACAGAGAAACTAGTATAATGAATTAATATCTATAATGTAAGATTAGATTAATGAAGGATTGATAAAGACAGCACACACACAAAACTAGACAAAAGAGGCAGTAGATGAAGCACCCAAATAAAGACTCCTCCTGGGACTGAGATCCAGACCACGGTGCAGATGGCTTGGCTGTTGATAAATAGTGGCAAGGAAATTGCTGTTGTACCAGTGGAACTTATTTTTATTCCAGTGTTGCATATCATTTATTAGCATCTATAATAAAAGATAAATATGTAAATACGTGGGTATCATCTTGCTGCTACCCCCAACCAACATACAAATAATTTTCCTCCTCATTGTTTAAATATAGTTTAAATATATTTTTGATTTTCATAATTTATCATTTATATTATGTATTGACATAAAAATTAAGCAAAGCCTTGTAGCACATTATCTTTTTTTTATTATTTCTTTGGGAAGTTTTACTTTTTTTGGAGTTAATTATTAATGTTTTCATTTTATTAGTTTTCTATAAGCTCAATGGATAAATTTTCTAAGTCTTCTGTTTCCATGCAATGGAATTTTCATATTATTTTTTCCTGGAAGATATCAGTGCAGGAGCATTAAGAACTTGGCATCACCACCAACCCTTCAACATTTTCTTCTGCAGTTTAGAAGAGAATGTAGCACCTACAATTCCCAACATACATTTACTCTTACAGTTTTAAGTTAGAGTTAGCTAGTGAGAGATACTATTGCAGATTTAAAAGGCAGAAGAAACGGTGAAGATTTTACTGAAGGAGGCTGTTGTAGCCAGATGATTGGGTCTTGTGGAAAAAAAAAAAAAAAAAAAAAAAAAAAAAAAACAGTAGTGTCCATAAAACCAGCCTTCTTGCAGCTGCAGCTGAAAATGGAAAAAACTTCCATGAGTTTCTTGAAAATTTCAATGGCTTCCTATTTAGGCAGTTTTTCAAAACCACTTTCGCTGGTGCCTCCGGCTAATACCTTCAGTGGTACTTTCCCTGAATGGAATTCCTTCATTATCATCTTGGGAAATCCCCTTTCCATCTCTAAATATTTGACTCCTCTCCTCCTTGCTTTACACATTAAGTATATTCCTGTATACTCAATCTATTTTATTGCAGCACATTGGCCAGAATCTTTCTGAAAAAAAGTTATTGGGAACTTTTTATTTCTTTGTTGTTGTCCTTGATTGTTTTTGCTCTTTGCAAGCCAGGGAGCAAATTTATTTTATATTCATATTGATAAATCATTCAGTTACAAAATTCAGTGTAGAAAACTTACTGCTTCATTGCATTCTAAATTCCTGTTTATCTGCTTCTTTGTATGGCTCCCGTTTATTTTGCTTTTCCTTCCAGAAGCTTCTTAGCATTTTCTCTTTGTTCCTAGAATTCTAAGATTGCACAGTGATGTGTCTTGGGACCTATTCACTTTTTTGAGGTGAAATATGTATTTAGTAAAATTCCGTACTTTTAATTTAATAATTTATGAGATTAGGGAAATGTATAAGTTTATGTAACTACCACTGCAATCAACAGAATATTTCAGTCATGCGTAGTTTGGACTTTTCTTTCTTTTCAGACACAGTCTCACTCTGTCACCCAGGCTGGAGGACAGTGGCATAATCTGGGCTAATTGCAAACTCCACCCCCCGGGTGCAAGCAATTCTCTTGCCTCAGCCTCTGGAATAGCTGGGATTGCAGGCGCCTGCTACTGCAGCCAGCTAATTTGTATATTTTTAGTAGGGATGGGGATTCACCATCTTGGCCAGGCTGGCTTTGAACTCTTAACCTCATAATCCACCCACCTTGGCCTCCCAGAGTGCTGGTAAGTTTAGACATGTCTAGAATTTACATAAGCACAGTCTTTTGTGTCTTCCTTCTTTAACTTAGCATACGACTTTTAAGAGTCATCCATTTTGTTGTTTTATCAGTACTTTATTTCTTGTCGTTGCTGTATTACATTTTATGAAGTTACCATAATTTGTTTATACATTTTAGTTGATGTACCTTTGGGTATGTTTGGGAAAAACACTCAAACTGTGTTTTTTCTCTGCTCTCACACCACTACAACAATAATCAACACAGAAGACCTCTGTGACCAAATGTGGGTAGTGGTTCTCTCCACCACTAAGCAAGCAGTCTATGCTGCAATGGACACAACTAGGTGTCCTTCAATTCAATTGTGGCACTGTCTACCCAGAGATAGTGTCACATCCTGCACATTTGTTAGAGGTGTTTGAACCAGAGCAACTCTATCTTGAAGAGGAGCTAGGTAAAATGAGGCTGAGGCCTACTGGGTTGCATTCACAGGCAGGTAAGGCATTCTAAATCACAAGATGAGACAGGAAGTCGGTATAAAATATAGGTCATAAAGATGTTGCTGATAAAAATAGGTTGCAGTAAAGAAGCCAGCCAAAACCCACCAAAACCAAGATGGCAATAAGACTGACCTTTGGTCACCCTCACTACCGCACTTCCACCAGTGACATGATATTTACAAATGCCATGGCAACATCATAAAGCTGACCTTTAGACTGACCTATCCTAAAAAAAAAAAAAAAAAAAAAAAAAAAAATGAATAATCCACCCTTTGCTTAGCATATTATTAAGAAACAACCATAAAAATGGGCAACCAGCAGCCCTTGGGGCTTCTCTGTCTATGGAGTAGCCATTCTTTTATTCCTTTACTTGCCTAATAAACATGCCTTTATTCTATGGACTCTCCCTGAATTCTTCCGTGCCTGAGATCCAAAAACCCTCTCTTGGGATCTGGATCCAGGCACAACACATTGAGGGCTCAATCTGACAAAACTGCTCCCTCTTTCCCACCAGTTGCAAATTGAGGCCTCTGGGACTTCTGACCACCAGCTTCAAGTTCAGATTCCCATGATTGTCTTTTCAGGTCTGACTAATTTGCTGGAGTGGTTCATAGAACTTGGGGATGCACCTAACATTTACTAGATTATTACAATAGATAACAGATAAAGAGATGCATAGAGAAAGTCATCTGAGAAGGGGTAGGTAGCTTTCATCTACTTCCCCCAACCCCCAACCTGCCCACCAGACTCATCACTCTCCAAGAAATTCCACTGGTTCAATTATCCTGAGCCTCTCAAAACCCTGTTCTCTTGAGTTTTTATGGAGACTTCATTAAGTAGACATTATTAATCAAAGTACTGGTCATTGGTGAACAACTTGGCTCTAGGCCCTGGCTGAGTTGTAACCCTCTAATCCTACCTTTGTCTTTCTCCTGAGAAACTCTGTTCTGAATCTGTCAGTTAACATTTGAATACAAAATGACAGCTCTTTGGAGTTTCCAAGGATTTTAGGAGTTGTATGCCAGGAAACAGGGAAGAACATCAAATATATATTTTACAATATTAGAGTAGTTTTGGATATTTGTTATTTTGAGTATAGTTGCCATGAACATTTACAAACATATCTTTGTGCAGACATATATTTCCCTTTCTATTGCATAATTATCTAGGAGTGGTTAGATGTTAACTTAATAAGATGGTGTTATTCATTTTTCTAACGCTGTGGTACAATTTTTATTCTCACCATTGTGCTGGTAATCAATGGCCTTTGAAATATGGGAACCCATACTATTTTATTTTTGAGAATTTTGTTCTAGCTTATCTTTGATAATTTTCTTCTCTTTTTGCCAACATGCATAGTTAGGTATAAGACATTCTGTGTTGAGATTTTAATTTTATGAATTTTATGCTAAATCAGAAATTCATAATATTTTTCCCTCTTTGGGGCCAAAAAAGTGAGTCTAATATATGTCAATTCTAAATTTTTTCTTTTTTACAGAAGACATTAAAAGACTCCAAAGCACCAAAATTCTACAAAATGAAGGAAAACAAAGCATACTATTTTGATGTTTGTAGTGACATGAATATGTTAATGTTGAACTATACACAAACATACACTTGCTAGTAATAACTTTATTATATTTTATTGGATTTTCAACATTCTAATTGTTATGCTATAATGGCATTTGCTTTTCTTGATGTTTTTCTTTAAAGACATTTGCTTAAAATGTGAATAAAATGGCTATGCTCTACTTCTTCAGAATAAATAAAAACAACTTAGCAGCAAAGTCATTTTCAGAGAAGAAATATCAAACTTCAAAAACAATTAAATAGATTAAAGTGTCTTCTTAAAAGATGTACTTATTGAGAGCTTGGGGAGTTAAACACAATTTTCATTAGAATGACTGAGAAATTGTGCATGAAGTTTCTCACTTGCTTTGATGAACATTCTGCTTTTCCTACTGAATTTGAAGAAAGCAAGTAATTCCATAGTTTAAAGAGTACCTGGCAATCTTCTCAACACAGACATTCTCTCATTTTAAGTATAACGTATTTATGAGTGTTTTTGAAGTTCAAGCTGAATAACAGGTATACCTGTTTTACATTTCACTTCTTTATGCCTTCTTTAGTGCAAAATGTTACATCTATTTCTGTTTTTTAAATAGAATTCTGACCATTCTGTTACAATAAAACTTAACCTCAAGAATTTTTAAATTTAATTTAAGAAAATACAGCTGAGAAATTCAACATTGAGTTTTCTGACTTCCTTCGTGAAAAGAATCAGGTTTTTTAGCACAGAGTTGATTCCTGGCAAATGATGTGCTAGACACTTATAACACGGAAAGAATTAGGAACAAAAAATTTACTTTTATTCAATTTCTTCTTTACCTTTTTTTGAGGAGAAAATTTAAGTTTCTGGCACCCAGGTCTCACAGAGCAGCATTGACTGGTCAGATTCTTTCTGACTTTTTGCTCACACAGTGATGAAAAATATCCACACCCTTAATCAATTTATCACAGGTTTTGTAGGTGACATAATTAAATTAAACCATTTACATGAAGAGGAAAGATAGAGTATTTTTGACACTTGGTGACACTACATAGATCTAAAATGTGAATTCACAGTCATCAATTGTAGCAGATCCTGTCTGATATCCCTCGGGTCCATTTGTATAATCTGAAGTTGTGATAGACCGTTTTAGTTACTGATAGCTTCCTATTCAAATACCTGAATGGCTCAGTCTCTCTGATAGAAATTTGGGAGAGGGCTTTCTCAGGTACTGCAGGAGATTGTTGAAGCCTAGAAGAGTGAAGAAGTAACTGTCCCTGGGGCAGACCTCACCACATCCTCATCCATCCTTTTGTAGGGCAGTTCGGAGGTATGTTACAAATAGTCACTTAGGTTCCCAGGGTGTTTGATCCCTGTTTCTCACAATGACATTCTGCTCATTAATACATGTTCTTGGCTTTTCTCCATCCCCTGTTTCACATTTACTGCTCTTTAACTGCACACCCTTAAATTACAGTATAGATAAGCTACTTGTACCTAGTCCTTTATTCAATATCTGCTTTAGGAGAAACCAAATTTAGAGCAATACATAATTTTTTCACATGATTATCCCAAACTACTAAAAAAGAAAAAAATCTTCTTAATAGAAATAATATGATTTTTTTTAGTAGAAGAAATCTGAAATATCTGGATGTTCATTTTAGTATTTTAGCTATTTTTGTATTTCCAGGTCTGTTGTACTTAATTCTTATTCATTATGTTCAATCCATATGTTCTAAATTAATTTTCTCTGCTATTTTTAATTGAATTCTACCAAACCTTACATTTTCATATATAAAACTTCTTAAGGATGGATTGCATTTGTATAAACTGGTTTTGAGTATGAGTGTAATATATCATTGTTCCCAGCAAATAGAAATGAAGTAACATGTATTCTCAGTTGAAAGTCAGGCTCTCAAAAGCATGTTGCCAAATTTACATGTAATAAAATGTTTATGAATATATTTCTTTTGTTAACATTCTAAACTTGCTGGTAAATATTACATTGGTAACTAATATTTTGTAATTATTCTCTCCCACAAAGTACATCTATTTAGTAATAAACATCATGATGTAAAACGTTAGGACATTTAACTTGGTCTATTTAGGTTTCCATAGTCCATCAACAATTAGACAATGAAAACAAGCAGAACAGAGGTTTACACCTTTTTGATGGTTTCACTTTCTACATAGATGACATTATATCTTTTTTCCCTTAGGTATTAAAAAAAGTAATATCACAGTTTTGATGGAAGTATCATAAGATATGTGGTACCTCAGCGCATTGGTGCTATTATGAGAAAATACCACAAACTGGGTTATCTGTAAACAACAGAAATTGATTTCTCACTTTTCTGGAGGTTGGAAAGTCTAGTACACCAATCACAGGTTGACTGTGAATTTAGATGTTAAAGGCAAATTATAGGCATTTAAAAGTTTAAGATCAATACTTACAATGGAGTATGTTTGGGTATATCAAGATCCTACATTGGATTTTAAATATAATAGAAAAATATTAGCTTTCTTTGTAAAATAAATTTTTGTAATGAGGAAATATCTTTAGCTACATTCTCAAGTTTTTAAAATATGTAGTTTTCAATACCAGTTGAGTTTACTAAAGTTAAAGCAACAACATCCTTGAAGCTATTTTTCTTACAGAATCAAAGAGAAAAAAATCAGTTTTTATAAATATTGATTGTAACTTTGAGTCCAAATAATGTCTGTAGCATCCCCATAAATTTAATCCATATAAAAAATTTTAATATCTGAGTTATGAGTTCAAAATCCTTGTATATATTAGTGTTTGTTTTTTCAAATCAACTATGCAATGTGCCAAAAATGTCATTTGTTATTAGGGATATTCCTTATTAAATGTCAGCTGTTATTTATACTCCACAACCTCTATTACCTTTCTACTGAGTGCTGAAAAGGCATGCAATTTATAATTTTATGATTCTATAAGTATCAATTCCAGCTATATAGAAAATACATCAATCCAATGTCTAAATGCAAACTATTAACATGTAAATCTTAACTTCATTTTACATATTCAATGTTTTAAAATTTTTGTTAGTGGTATTTATAAATATTATTACATTGTATAACTATTATAATATATAAACATAAAAGAATAGTAGCCTGATTTTATGGAAATGTTAACTTATGTATCACATTAGATTACAAACCAGCTTAATCTTTATATGGCTTAACGTCTTGCATTTTTTCTTAGCATATTTCTTCCACTGTCTCATAGCAGTATGTTATTATTTGGAAAATAATGCAAACTTCATTGGATCTCATAATTTAGTTTTCATAAGATACACTCAATGAACTATTAAAATATAGAATTTGGGGTGCGGGCATTTTAATGTATGAGAACTGGCCAACTTTTCATGAAAAAAGACAATACAGCAGACTTTTACCTACATACTTCATATATAGTATTGATTTCATGAAAGCATTTTTATTTATTTTAATTGTACTTTCAATTGGGCAAAAAATTGTATTTTGCTTTGAGTTTCACAATTTATTCTCAAGTAGTTGCTTTCAGAAATAGTGTATAGATTTTTATTAACAGTCTGCAAAAGCCTGTTTGTAGACCCTAAAGTTTTGGGGAAATTAATGAATTATTCTAAAAATAATAAAAGTGAAAATATGTAAAGCATAGTGATTATATCCAATATTTATCCATAATAAAGAAAAGTAAGAAATGATCTGGGTTTGAGTATGGGCCTTTTATAAGAGCTATGGGGAAAAGTATTAATATGTTCTTCAAAACTGCTTGTATTTTACATAATATTTTGAATATAATATGCTTTGCCTGAAGAACCTTAAATAAATAAGGCATACAAATTTGCTTCACAAAACTGCATAATTCTTTTCCCTCCACCCTCAACAAAGGAATATAATGGAATTTTAGAATGTGCATTTTCCTGTGTTTCTGTTTTTGTTTTTTGCTTTTTTTGAGCTGGAGTCTCGCTCTGTTGCCCAGGCTGGAGTGCAGTGGTCGATCTTTGTCCCACCACACCTGGCTAATTTTTGTATTTTTGGTAGAGATGGGTTTCGCCATGTTGGCCAGAATTGTCTTGAACTCCTGACCTGCCTAGGCCTCCCAAAGTGCTGGGATTACAGGTGTGAGCCACCACGCTGGGTCTGTTTGCTGATATTAGACTGATTTCAAAGGGAATCAAATTAACACTTAAACACCTTACACACATTTGTTAGATGTTCAGATAATTAACGAAGAAATGTTAATACACTTTCTAATAGAATACAGCTGTATATAAGGTGAGTGATTATCCACTCTTCTGTGACATACTCATGAACCAAGGGCTAAAAGAATTATACTTATTTTTTATTTCCTCTTTTGTCTTTTCTTATGTGAAAAGATGGCACTTTGTTTCCTTCAAGATCATAATGATATCTAACTACATATGCTGGTTCAGTACATGCCCATCCCTAAAAAAAGTAAAATGATATGAACCTGGAGAAAGTATAGATGAGCAAATGCAAACTATATTTTTAGTGCAAAGCAGCTTTTGTGTTCATTGATTGCTTCATCTGCCTATAGACACATCTTGAGAATCACAAAGTTAATCTTTTATACACCCTATAACCAATCAGTTCTCATAAATGATAAATTTTATTTTCATCAAAATTACTGTGATTCTGTAAAATGTCATTTTTTAATCTGTTGAAATAGGCTTTACACAGTTCCATGCTTTATCTTGTGTCAATTCATCACAGCTTCAATCATTTTCTTTCCTGTCTCGCAAACCTTCCATCACTATCAGCTGCATACTTATTGATATCAGCTTCCTACTAATTGATATCAGCATCTGCAATGTCTAAGTCTGGCCTAAGTTCCAAACTTATCTCTTGTTACTTCATTTACCTTAAACTGGTTTCAACAGAACTGCTCCATGTAACCTCTGTATTTTAAACACTTGCATCTACATGCATTCTTTATGTTCCTTTTATCTTGATCATGGAGCCCTCTCAGCAAGTTGTACAAGTCAAAGTTTCTTGTTCTTAAAGTCTCTTTCCCATTTGTTTCCATGAATTTACCTCAGTTTCCTCTCTCTGAATAACCATATAGTTCATTGATTAGTTCTTTTCTTTTTCTTTTTTTTAATAGTTAGAGGTTCTCAGGAAGTAGCAAAAACAAAAACAAAGCTGTAGAGGAGAGTTGCAGTTTTCTGTCATCCAATTTTCCATAGTGCTATTCAGTGGTAATATCTTGGAAAACTAACGTACAATATCAAAACTAGAAAGCTGGTGTAATCCACAGAGTTTTCTTAGAGTTTTATGCTCACTTGTTTCTTTTGTTGTGTATGTGTATATGCATGGGTATGTGTTAAGTTCTGTGTAATTTTATCACATGTGCAGATTTATGTAACTATAACCACAAGATACAAAACTCTTCTATACTAACTATATTCCCTCATGCTACTTTTTTATCTCTATACACCCAGTTTGACCCACCAATTCCTTAATTCTGGCAACCACTAATCTGTTCACCATCTCTGTAATTTTATTTAATGAACATTATGTAGATAGAAACATATATTGTATGTAAATTTTCGAGATTGGAATTTTTTTTTAAATTTAGTGCAATCCCTAGAGGTAACTCCTAGTTCTATGTGTCAACAATTTATTCCCTTTCATTGCTGAGTGACATGGATAGATTACAGTTTGGTTTTGTTTTTAAGATGGAATCTCAAAGTTCTCTCACCCAGACTGGAGTGCAGTGACACAATCTTGGCTCACTGCAACTTCTGCCTCTTGATTCAAACAATTCTCCTGCCTCAGCCTCCTGAGAAGCTGGGACTACAGGCACCCTTCACCACACCCAGCTAACTTTTTTATTTTTAGTAGGGAGAGAGTTTCACCATGTTGGCCAGGCTGGTCTTGAACCCCCGACCTCAGTTGATCTGCCCACATCGGCCTCTCCCAAAGTACTGGGATTACATACATGAGCTACCGCTTGTGGCCAGCTTTTTTGTTTGTTTTTTTAACCATTCACATATTGAACAGTATTTAGATTGTTTTCGGTTTGAGGCTATTGCAGATAATGTTGGTATAAACATTTGTGTACCACTTTTTCTGTGAACATACATTTTTATTTCACTAAGACAAATATACAAGAGTGTAATTGTTGGGATATGGTAAGTGCATATTTAGCTTTGTAACACTGCCAGACTGTTTCGCAGAGTGGCTATACCACTTAACGTTTCCACCAGAAATGTCTGAGTGATCCAGTTTTCCTGCATCATCATTAGCATTCAGCATTATTGCTATTTTTTAAATTTTCTTCACAGACAAAAATTATATATTATGATTATGCACAACATGATGTTTTAAAATGTGTGTACATTGTAGAATGGCTGAATCAAGCTGATTAACACACATTATCTCTCGTATTTTGTGTGTGTGGTGAGAAAATTTAAAACTACTCTCTTAGCAATTTTCAAATATACAATGAATTAACTGTAGTTGCCATGTTACACAATAGCGCTCTTGAATTTATTCCTCCTGGCTAACTGAAATTTTGTATCCTTTGGCAACATTACTCCTCACCCTCAATGCCTGGTAACCAAAATTATACTCTCAGCATGTATGAGTTTGACTTTTTAAGATTCTGCATATAACTAAGATGATGTGTTATCTTTCTGTGTTGTCACAAACAACAGGATCTCTTTGTTTTTAGGGCTGAAGAGTATTTCATTGTGTATTTGTACCACATTTCTTTTATCCATTCATCTATCCCTTGATGAACACTTAGATAGATTTTACCTCTTGGCTATTGTGAACAATGCTACAATATACATGGAAGTACCTATATTTCTTAAACATACTGATTTGATTTCCTTTGGCTATATGCCCAAGAGTGGATTGCTAAATTGTGTGAGTGTTCTATTTTTAACGTTTTGTGGAGCCTCCATACAATTTTCCATAATAGGTTTACTAATTTACATTCCCCCTTTTAGGGTAAAAGGGTTTCCTTTTCTCCACAACCTCACCAACACTTGTTATCTGTCATTTTTAAAATAATCTCCATTTTAACAGATACGAGATAATATCCATGGTGGTTTTATTTAGCATTTTCCTGATGATTAATGATGTTGAGTTTTTTTTTTTTTTTTTTTTTTTTTTTTTTTTTTTTTAGACAGAGTTTCGCTCTTGTTACCCAGGCTGGAGTGCAATGGCGTGATCTTGGCTCACCACAACCTCCGCCTCCTGGGTTCAAGCAATTCTCCTGCCTCAGCCTCCCGAGTAGCTGGGATTACAGGCAAGCACCACCATGCCCAGATAATTTTTGTATTTTTAGTAGAGACGGGGTTTCACCTTGTTGACCAGGATGGTCTCGGTCTCTTGACCTTGTGATCTACCCGCCTTGGCCTCCCAAAGTGCTGGGATTACAGGCGTGAACCACTGCGCCCGGCCTGGATGTTGAGCATTTTTAAATGTACTCGTTAGTTATTTGTATGTCTTCTTACGAGAGATGTCTATTTAGGGTCTTTGTCATTTTTTTAAATAACATTATTTGTTTTCTTACCACTTTGTTTGAGTTACTTATATATTTTGGACTAGCCATTCTGGTGGGTATGTAGTGTTGCCATGTAGCAGTTTTAATTTGCATTTCCCTAAATATATCCTCTTCTTTGAAATGTCTGTTGGTGACTTCTGCTTATTTTCGAATTGGACTCTTTGAAGTTTACTGCTGAGTTTCAGAATTCTGTATGTATTATAGATATGAATTCTTTGTCATATATATGGTTTGAAAATATTATCTTTCACTCATATAATTTTAATGAGATATTTGTGTGGTATACATCACTTACTATCCTGTATTTTAATATTATGTATATTTTTTTTCTTTAAGCTTCTTGAAAAGTACAACTTTCAGTTATGCCTTTCAGTTTCTTGAAAGGTAGATCTAAAGTTAATTAACACTTACGTAACAAAGAAGTGTTTACTAAATAAATACACCTGGTAACACATTACTGATGGAGTGATAAACAAAGGAGTAACCCTATTAGAATATTCACTCCAATAATAAACCACCTTATAAGATTGTTATATATTAAATTGATTTAAAAATTGAATCATAGACTTTTAAAATCTCTAAATACATTCATTACTTTTATTTATTTATATAATTTATTTTATTTTACTTTTTTTTTTTTTTTTGAGACAGAGTCTTGTTCTGTCACGAGGTGCTAGGCTAGAGTGAAGTGGCACGATCTCGACTCACTGCAACCTCCACCTCCCAGGTTCAAGCAATTCTCCTGCCTCAGCCTCCCAAGTAGCTGGGACTACAGGTACATGCCACCAGGCCCAGCTAATTTTTGTATTTTTTAGTAGAGAAGGGGTTTCACCATGTTGGCCAGGATGGTCTCCATCTCTTGACCTCATGATCTGCCCACCTCAGCCTCCCAAAGTGCTGGGATTATAGGCGTGAGCCACCGCACCCATCCCCTCCTTACTTTTACAACTCATTTGCAGATTACTTGTCTTACATGCAACCAGACTTTATTTAAATTGAAGATTTTTTATCAGCCTATAAAAGTGTGATCTGTTTCCCCACACAAGACATGATGTAATTCTTTGGTTTAACCTGGTATGAGTTTTTCTAAGTTCAATTCAGGATTTAAATTCAGTTTGGAAAGTCAAGGCATGAACATCTAGATGAATCCTCCAAATAAGTCTATGCAGTGTCACGGCTTTCCCATCCATGGTATTTAGTACAGTATATAGGTGGTGATGCAACCCCCTATTTTACTGCTTTTAAACTGTTAGCCATTTATTGATTCACTTGGGATTTAATTGCTTGCTCTCAGTAAGTGTTCTAATCAGAACCGCCAAAATCACTTCACTACTCCTAATTCCAGTGGAGTCAAAGAAATTAGAGTTGCAAATAACTTGTTAAGTCACCCCTTTAATCTTTTCTCTAGGCAGGGCTATTCCCCATGGTGTATTTTTCTTTTTTGTCATTCTAAACTTTAAAGAGGTTCAGCAAGTGTGTCTTCTGGTGCTTCCATTCCAAGGCTGAAGCTGGCAAAATGCATCTGTAAGGAATGAAAATTATATACTTTTATCAGTATCCAGTCTGAACTTCTCCTAAACATGAACCATGATTTTACCATTACCCCATATAATGTTATGAGTTTCCGGTTGCAAGTTCAACAGCCAAAGAGGGAAGTATGCTCCTGCCAAGATTGTCTTTCCTTGCTACTAACTGTCAGTTTAATCAGAAACATGATGAACAGAATATTTGTGACATTTATAGTAACTACAAAGCTACTCCACTGGGAAAGATAGAAAACTTAAACAATTTTATGTCTTTTATAGTCATCATAAATTTTTGTTTCCTGAGTCACTTTTCTTAAACTTTGGCCTTTTTTTTTTTTTTCCCTGTGAAAGTTAAAGATGTAGGAAGTCAGGCATGGAATATAATTTAAGTATCTCACTTAGAAATGGTATGAATTTATTTTTGTAAGGTACTGCCAAATATCTCATTATGATTATAGAGATGAGGTGAAATGGATTATTATCTATATTTTATAGATGGTGATATTGAGATTCTGATCTAGTAAGTTGCTTTTGGTTACTCAAACACATTCTCAAACTCAGTTATTTTGAATACATGTGAAATCTAGAAATGAAATACAGGCATTTATTTTTTAGGGCCTATGACATGCATAAATGATTCACAACACAATACTCTTCTAGATTTTATCCTATCACACTTCCTATTCCTTCCCAGTCTTCTTATGTTCTTTCTTACATTTTAATATTTTTATGGAAGCAGTTATCAAATTTCGTTCAATGTTTGAATCACATTGGTAGTTTTTAGATATGAGGCCAAGGTCTTACCCTATAGAAATTCAATCAAAATATAGACCAATATCTTTCTTAAACTCCTCAGTTGAATTCAAAGTGCAGCCAAATTTGAGAACCACAATTTTAGATTTGCATTATGAGCATTCTTACCACTTTACCTTCAGTCACACAAGTCAGCAAGAATTCAGTACTTTATTAAAATATGAGGTTTTCCTCAGCTGACAGTCTTCAGCAGTGCAAGCTAGTACAGTAGTTCCATTCTCAACCTCCAGGCTTCTGTCTTTGTTCTCATCATTTCACAATCCGTAAACTGAGGAAAAGGGTCAGGAAGTCCAGGTACATCCCTTTAAGGGTAAGAGCCCAGCAGTGCACACATTACTTCTGTTTTCATGCTTTTGGTAAATTGTAAGGGCAGATGGATGTCAATAGTCTTTAGCTAAGTATCCAGGCTAAAACTAAAAGGACTGAACTTCTGACTCTGAGAAAGATAGAGTCACAAGGGTGTGAATTACACTGCTGCCCAGAATAACATCGAAACAACAAACTGACAAAATATATGAGAAAACAGTTTGTGAGACACTGAATATGGGCAAGAAGGACGTAAGAGATGTGAATCAAACAAAATCAGCCACACAACTTCCCGAGCTTACTATCTTTTCTTTTTCTTATTTTTAAGTTCTGGGGTACACGTACAGGCTGCACAGATTTGTTACATAGGTAAACATGTGCCATGGTGGTTTGCTACACCTATCAATCCATCAGCTAGGTATTAAGCCCAGCATTCATTAGATATTCTTCCTGATGGTCTCTCTGTCATCCCCCACCCTGCCCTGACAGGCCCAAGTGTGTTGTGTTCCCCTCCCTGTGTCCATGTGGTCTCATTGTTTGGCTCCCACTTATAAATGAGAACATGTGGTGTTGGATTCCAGTCCATGGTGCAGAGAGGGGTACCTCATCTTAATCTGGGAAGATTTCCTGAGATGGAAACATGGGCATGAGAATCAACAGAAATAGAAATTTTCTGGGCAGCTAAAATGTAAAGTTCAGAATATCAAAGAAGTTACAGTGGTACAGGCAGAGGACACCAGAGATTCACAGAGGATACACTTTGAGTATTCAACACACAATTAATCAGTGCATGCCTGTGCATGAGACTTAACACCATAAAAACTCTAGAAGAAAACCTAGGCAATACCATTCAGGACATAGGCATGGGCAAGGACTTCATGACTAAAATACCAAAAGCAACGGTAACAAAAGCCAAAATAGACAAATGGTATCTAATTAAACTTAACAGCTTCTGCACAGCAAAAGAAACAATCAATAGAGTGAACTGGCAACCAACAAAATGGGAAAAAATTTTTGCAATCTACCTATCTGACAAAGAGCTAATATTCAGAATCTACAGAGAACTTAAACAAATTTACAAGAAAGGAAAACAACCCCATCAAAAAGTGGGCAAAGGATATGAACAGACATTTTTCAAAAAAGACATTTATGCAGCCAACAAACATATGAAAAAAAGCTCATCATCACTGGTCATTAGAGAAATGCAAATCAAAACCACATTGAGATACCACTTCATGCCAGTTAGAATGGCACTCATTAAAAAATCAGGAGACAACAGATGCTGGAGAGGAGGTGGAGAAATAGGAACGGTTTTACACTGTTGTTGGCAGTTTAAATTAGTTCAACTGTTGTGGAAGACAGTGTGGCAATTCCTCAAGGATCTAGAAATGGAAATATCATTTGACCCAGTAATCCCATTACTGGGTATATACACAAAGGATAATAAATCATTCTATTATAAATAAACATGCACACATGTTTATTGCAGCACTGTTCACAATAGCAAAAACTTGGAACCAACCCAAATGCCCATCAATGATAGACTGGATAAAGAAAATGTGGCACATATACACCATGGAATACTATGCAGCCATGCTTTCACGTCCTTTGCAGGGACATGGATGAAGCTGGAAACCATCATTCTCAGCAAACTGACACAAGAACAGAAAACCAAGCACTGAATGTTCTCACTCACAAGTGGGTATTGGCCAGTGAGAACATATGGACACAGGGAAGGCAACATCATACACCAGGGCTAGAGGGGTGGGGGCTAGGGGAGGAATAGTGGGATGATGGAGGGATTGGGAGAAAAGAAAGTCCTGAAAGAAAAGAAAGGACTATACAAAATAAATACCTTTTCTTCTTTTAAAAAAATTAGAGTTCTTATAGTAAAATTCTAAGATAAATTATGTAAAATTATTCTATAAATTGTACTGTTATTAAATGTTTAAAAAAGCAGTACTGTGACATCTTCAAAAAAAGTGTTAAAACTGTTTAAAAGTAATTTAACTGCATCTCAGAACAAAACTCAAAAATATATTTGTCAAAAAAAAAACCCTCAATGACCATCTAGGTAAAACTCACAATGTTTACATTCAATCAAAGATAAGGCATAAGGAAGAAAAATAAACCATAATGAGGACAAAATTTTATCAATCAAAAATGACCCTAACATAAAGCGGATGTTAGAATTAGCATACAAATACATGAAAAGTTATTATAACATCATTCCATATGTTCCAAAAGTTGTTATATATATTTTTAAAAGAACTAAATTATATTTTTAGAGATGAAAACTATATGTGAGATAAAGAGTACATGTGATGGGATTAATAGCCGATTAGATATTTCAGAAAAAAAGGTTATTGAACAGGAGTACAAAATAAAACACAGAAATTAAATAGGAAGAGAGCATGAGTTGGTTGTGGGACAACACCACAAATTAATAAAGTGATATCTGAAATTTTTCCAAAGTTAATTAAAATTACAAACTCGTAGTCCAAGAATCTCAATAAGACTAAAGTAGAAGAGACATCAAGGAAACTACTTCAAGGTACATCATGATCAAATTTCATGAAGATAGTGATAGAAAATCTTTAAAGCAGCCAGAGGAAAAATATATCTTTAATGTAATCATGTATTTACCTAATACATGCTATGCACAAGGAAACAAAGATAAAGATTACTTTTTTCTCATAGAAAATATCGAAGGGAGAAGATAATGGAATATCATATTTAAAATACAGAAAGAAAAGGTTGTCAACATAGAATTGTATGCATGGTAAAAATTTCTCTCAAAAATAAATATGATTTAAAGAGTTTTTTAGACATCACTAGCAGTCCTGCAATACAATGATAGTGTTTTCTTCAGGCAAGAGGAAAACAAAACGACAGCAAACACAAAAGCAAAGTGATCTCTGATGGTGGTTTGTATTTCTGTGGAATCTGTGGAAGCAGTATCAAAGGTGATACTGCTTTGTCGTTTTTTATTGAGTCTATTTGATTATTCTCTCTTTTCTTTTTTATTAATCTGGCTAGTGGTCTGTTTTGTTGAGACAAAGAAAATAATCAAAAGGAACTATGGAAGAAAGATGACTACAAATGGAAGTTATATGGGTAAATATGTTGTTTTGTTTTGTGGCAGAGTTGAGTCTGTTACCCAGGCTAGAATGCAGTGGTGCAGTCTTTGCTCATTGCAACCTCTGCCTCCTGGGTTCAAGTGATTCTCTTGCCTCCGCCTCCTGAGGACCTGGGACTACAGGCATGTGCCACCGCACGTGGCTAATTAAAATATGTATTTTTTAATGATCTACTTTTTTCCTAAAGATAAATGACTGTTTAAACAAAAAGGATAAGAATATATTCTGGAATTGAGAACATAAATATAGTTACAAAGCATGGCAATAGTAGCACAGCTACAGAAGGAGAGAAATGCAGAAGCGCCACAGTAAGACCTGAAGGTAGGACATCATAAGCTGAAGATGTATACTGTGAGCTTAAAGCAACCATAGAATAACCAAACAATACATTATAGCAAATTAGACAACAAAAGAGATAAAAGAGATTCAAAAAATTATTAGATTAATCTAAAATAAGTAAAAAAGAACAATAAAAGGAGCAGAGAGAAAATAGAAAAAAAAATATGATATATTTAGACCTAACAATATCATAACTCACATTAAATTCAGCTATCTAAATATCTCAAATATGAAGATCATTCTGAAGGCAATAAAATATTTTACAAAATTTAGCAAATACTTTCTTGTTTAAAACATTTTAATGAATCTTCATTACTCAGGATAATTTTAGAAATCCTCATTGTCTCCTACAAGATTCTTGTATAATCCAATCCAATCTCCCTTATTTTGGATGTATCTCCTATGATATTATTCTTTCCCATCAAGCTGAAATGTAGGTTACTAAGATGTTGTGTGTTCTCTCCCAATTTAACCAAAGTAGCTTTTTTTTTTTCTTTCCTAAAGAGTATTTATCCTGAACTCTTTGTCACAGTTAAATCTTACACAGGTTCAGAGTGTCATTGTAGATTTCTGTGTTTAGGATATGACCCTAAAATTCTGAGCTAACTGTTCCTCCCCCTAATTTCCATATCAGTCCATCTTGCTTTCAAATATCTGGAAAGAAAAATAGGCTGATTAAAAGTATTTTCTGTACCCTGGAAAGTATGTTGATTTTTTTTAACTTAATTTAGGATTTTAACAATAGAGAAGACAAGTGATAGAGTTAATATATTGGGAAGTAGAGCCAAATAAAATTAGTGATATTTAGATATGGGGGTGAGGAAACTAGAACTATCAAGAAGTCCTTATAATATTTTGTCCTAATTACCCATTTACCTATCATTATTATTTAATATTTCATAATGATAAGGAATACTAGTATCACAAAACATAGCATATTGCTCAATGCATAGCAGGCATTCTTTAAATATTTTTCATTGAACAACTGAATCCTCACAGCAGTCCTACATATTTTAATTTATAACTTTAATTTATAAATGAAGAAATTTACCCTTAGAGAAGTTACATGACTAGGGAGTAGCATAACCTATAAATTAAGAGTACAGTTCCTCCCGTCATAAAATCTAAATTTAAATTCTAGTTCCACCATTTTAAAGCTATATGAATTTGGGAAAGTCATTTTCACTTTCTATAACTTGATTGCCTCATCTCTAAAATGATGACAACATTATAAATAGGCTATAGGAAGTATTAAGAGATTCATAGACATTATTTATGTAATGTCTGACCAGTAGAAAGCACTCACTGTTTCCTATTTGTATTATTTTTTTATTCCTATTGTCACATTATCAGACCAGTATTATAATTTTTATTATCCAAGGTTACCTAGCTAATTAGAAGCTGATCTCGCATTTGATCTGAAGCTTTCCTGCTTCTTTCAGTACAAATTAATACATTACTGTATAGCATACAGAAAAAATTGGATTTTAAATACATAATTTTTCTTATTTTTTTCCCTATTTATGTTCTTCTTTGGGCTAAGTACCTTGATTCCAACCTCACTGATAATTTCAACAACTTAGAGTTTAATCACTTCTTTATAACATATGGGTTCTTACTCTCTAGATTTATAATATAGATATTCAACCAAATCTGAGCCTATGATGATTATTTTGGGGAATGTTTCATTAATATTAATAAATGGCAGTTGCATTATCATTTCTATGACCTTCATCTTGTTTTTAATCTATGTAATCTTTTTTTACTTCAAAATCAATTTGAATTGATTTAACAAGTAAGAACCTTGACATATATTTTGAAAGAGTTTAGGTACTACTATATAATGTAGATATCAAATTTGCTAAATTGCTTTTAAAGAGCTTAACATAAATATAAAATTTTAGAGAATAAATTAAAAGCATTAATAAACATGTATTATTTCACTTAAGTTTGCTTCACTTTAGGTATCTATTGAAATAGATTTTCTCATTCCAGTACCTACATTATTCAGTCAAATTTAAGGAATCTGCATTAATCTGCATTAACATTTCTAGGCCACTAGAGTGTTATTCAGAAATTACTGCTTCAGCCCACCAGATAGTATTTTAATGGTCTTAAAAGACCATAAACAGAACAGGGCAAATTTTCGCCCCTAAATGTGAGGGGGATTATACCTGTGACAAAATCTATTGAGACTTAGCTAAATCAGTAGTAGTAACAGTGGTGTTTCACAAACTTTACTATAAGTAATGTTTTACTTAAATGGCAAAAATACCATTTTTAACAAGTCATTTAAATTTTACTTTAAAAATATGCCAAAGTGATGACTAACATGCTTCCTCAAATACCCTTAATTTGACTAGATAAATAAGCAAGGGATCCTAATTTCATGTCTCAAATCAAGAAAAGGAAAATGTTGTCCAGCAAGAATTCCAAAGTTACCATATAGGTGAACAATTCTGGAAAATCAATGCAGTAAGCAGCAGAACACGTGGACACAGAGAGGGGAGTATCACACACTGGGGTCCATTGTGGAGGGCTAGGTGAGGGATAGTGGGAGGGAGGGTGGGAGGAATAATGTGGGGAGAAATGTCAGGCATAGGTGATGGGGGGATGGTGGCAGCAAACCACCTTGCTATTAATGTACCTATGCAGCAATCTTGCATGATCTGCACACATACCCCAGAATCTAAAGTACAATAAAAAAAAAATTCTTACAAAACATTGTCAACAAGTATTATTTTAATTAAAACAAAAACAATTTAAAGAGGATTCAACTGATTATTTCAAAGGGAACCTAGATCATAAACAACATTTCACATTACCAGGAAAGGGGAAAAAGATGTTAGCAATGTAAAAAAGAGAAAATTGGAAAGGTCTATTTAAAAAAATTTCAGAACATTTTGGAGTGCTTCTTAAGAAGGTTAATGAAAGACAATTGCTCTGGAAAAGTGAACATTTGTTAAAAGGATGATTGTAAAGATAACATTTTTTTAATATCAAAGAAGTAAAAAAGATAAATGTAATTTCATAAGATTTGAAATCATTACTACTTAAAAATAAAAGTTAGGCCAGGTTATTAGGAGAATTAGTAAAGAGTCAACAAGATACATTTAATTCAGACCACATTGATTAGAAGTGAATTAGCATGAATATTTTCTCAGTTTAGCTTTGAGATGTATTTATATGGCTATAGTATATTTATTACTTGATATTATAAAAAATTCTGTGACCAGCAAATGAATGTTTAACCCCCCTGAAAAATAATAGATTGTCTTCAATGTTAGCAATATTATTTGCATGTTAAAGGCAATGTAAAAAATACAAATATTAGAATACTCTCAAATCTGGAATAATTAATGGAAAAGAAAATATAAACAATAGCAAATTATAATTTCATCACACATGTAAACATAGTACTTTTAAGAATTTGTAGTAATTCAAATGAGATCATTGAACTATTGCCTAATGAAAGGCATTAAACCTTTACAATTAACACAAATATTTCAGATAATCGTATTTTTTTCTTGGGAAGATATTTTGTTTGTAGAAGATTTCTCTTCTAAATTGAAAGAAAATAAATCTTTATTGACTTAGAGTTAAAAGGAAATGAATGGCATATGTGACTTCATAAATATTTACAATTAACTTCGTATACCTTGTTATTTTAATTCTCACTGTCTCAGTATTCACCAAAATGACTCATAAGTTTTTACTCAAAACCTAACCTATCTGAATACAAAACTGACTATAATGAATCAGCTTTCAAGTCACAGTGAAAGGTACTTAAGTGGTACATTTTTGGTAAGTAAGCGTATAGTTAAGATAGATATATTTCAGCATAGGACCATGTTCTCCTGAGCAATATTAGACAGTTAGTCTTCCAATTCCCTTTCTCACTGCCACACATTACCAAGCTGCAGCAGCAACTCCAGCCTCCATTTCTTCCCCTGCCACCTAACCTAACTCAGACTATTCTTTATTTGGCCAATAAAAATATATGTTTTCTTATTTGATGTTTACTTATTATATTTGCTAAGTGCTCTTTGCATTCACCAAGTACCTTTAACATGTTTTTTCTATATGCATTACAGGATATGTTCATTGTAGAGTCAAATAAACCGAGGTCATATATGCAACACATATGTCTCCACAATTCTGTTTAGCAATTGATGTTTTAATCACCAACATGATACTTTTTGATTTTCTAAAATAATAAAATTTCATGTTTGGTTTATTAACGACCTTCTCTATGCCAAATATTTCACAATTGTGTTCATACTAGTATTATTCTTATTTAGATTTCTCTTGCTTTTTTCTATATCAACTTTTTCAATAATAAATTTCTATGTTGTAAAATAAGAAAGTTATTACTCTAACCTTCTCCTACATCTTTCCAAGCTCTCAAACTTTTATATTCTCCAATCTGGTCCCTACATTCTTGAAAATAAATTTCCTACAGTTTAGAGTCAGTTTGTCTGACTCCACATGAATCTATTTCTTTTCCTACTCTTGATGACATTTGTCATAGTGGAAAGTTTCTCCATTGCTTGTCAGAGTTGAAAATATTGTGCCTTACAGACATGGTTTGCTGTTCTTGATGTACATCTCCTTTTGTTAGAGTGATTCTTTACACTATTTATGCCAAAATGTGTGAAAGGCAAACTTCCCAAATCCTAGCAATGCTAAATATAGCTGTTTATATAATACTGTAACATATGAATAATAAAACTCTAGATTTAAAATGTTTTCTCTTGCAATATTGATAGAATTGCTATATTGTTAGTACACTGCAGCTGCTAAAACCAAAAAGATATAAACCTGCTTTGTTGCTTTTCCTCATTAGAAGCTTTTACATCTTATTTTTGGTTCTTTGATGTTTCATAATAAGGAATCCAAGTATGAGACTACATTTAGTCATTTTTCTGGATCCTTAGTGGAAGCTTTCAATTTGAAGATTTATGTCTTCAGCTCTGGGAAAATCTTTATTAATATTTCTTTGATTGTTCACAGTTAAATTTCATTAGTTTCTTTTCAAAGACTTGTATTCATCAGCTATTGAACCTCATAGATTGGTCATGTATCCTGTTTTTCTTTGTGTTTTTGAATTGTTTTAAGAGATATCTTTTGTTTCCTTCTAAATTTTTTATTTAAAAAGTATTTAGCAATTTTCTTTATAATGTCTAAGTTTTTTGCTCCTTTTCGTTTTTTCGTTATCTTTCATTTTAGGTTCAGGATGTACATGTGCAGATTTGTTACCTAGGTAAATTGTGTATCCCTGTGGTTTGGTGTACAAATTATTTCGTCACTAGGTATTGAGCATAATATCTAGTAGGTAGTTTTTTGACCTTCACCCTCCTCCCATCCTCCACCCTCAGGCAGTACTCAGTGTTTAGCTCCCACTTATAAATGAAATCATACAATATTTGTTTTTCTCTTTCTGTATTAATTTATTTAGGATAATGACCTCCAGCTAAATCCATATCGTTGCAAAGAACATGATTTTATAATTTTCTCATGGCTATGTAGTATTCTATGGTGTATAGGTACCACATTTTCTTTATCCAATCCATGCTTGATAGGAATCAAGGCTGATTCCATGCTTTTGCCAATGTAAATAGCGTTGCAATGAACATGAAAATGCATGCGTCTTTTTGGTAGAACAAATTATATTCCTTTGAGTATAGAGTCTTTAATGGGATTGCTGGATCAAATGGTAAGTTCTGTTTTAAGTTCTTTGAGAAATCTCAAGTTTTCCACACTGACTGAACTAATTTACATTCCCCCCACAACACTGTACATGTGTTCCCTTTTCTCTGCCATCTCATCAACAACTGCTGTTTTCAAACTAAAAAAAAATAGCCATTCTGATGGGTTTGAAATAGTATCTCATGTCAGTTTTTATTTGAATTTCTCTAATGATTAGGGATGATGAGCCTTTTTACATGTACTTGTTGGTTGTGTATATATTTTCTTTTGACAAGACTATGTTCATGTCCTTTGCCCATTTTTTAAAAATGTGGCTGATTATTATTTGCTTATTAAGTCCCTTATAGAGTCCAGATATTAGACTTTTGTCAGATGCATAATTTGCAAATATTTTCTCTCATTCCATAAGTTGTTTACTCTTTTAATAATTTCTTTTTCCATGTGGATGCTCTTTAGTTTAGTTATGTCCCATTTGACTATTTTTGTTTTGTTGTGTTTGCTTTTGGAGACTTCCAAAAATGAAGTATTTGCCAAGGGCTATGTCCACAATGGTATTTCCTAGGTTTTCTTCTAGGGTTTGTATACTTTTAGGTCTCACATTTAAGTCTTTAATCCGTCTTGAGTTGATTTCCTTATATGGTGAAAAGAAGGAATCCAGTTTCAATCTTCTGTATATGGCTAGCCCATTATTCTCACACTATTTATTAAATAGGAAGTTCTTTTCCCATTGCTTATTATTGTCAACTTTGTAGGAGAGTAGGTGGTTGTAGGTATGCAGTTTTATTTATGGGATTTCTAACCTGTTCCATTAGTCTTTTTGTCTGTTTTTGTATCAGAACCATGCTGATTGGGTTTCTGCAACCTTGTAATGTAGTTTGAAATCGGGTAACATGATATCTCTGGCTTTGTTCTTTTTGCTAATGATTTCTTGGTGATTTGAGATCTTTTGGCCTCCATATGAATTATTTATTTGTTTATTTATTTTCAACTTTTTGTTTTTTAGATTCAGGTGATACATGTACAAGTTTGTTACCTGAATATATTTTACGATGTTGAGGTTTGAGATACAAATGATTCTGTCATTCAGCTACTGATAATAGTACGTAACAATTAGCTTTCCAGCCCTTGCCCACCTCTTTCCTACCCCTTTCTAGAAGTTCCCAGGATCTATTGTTGCCATGTTTATGTCCATAGGTACCCATATTTAGCTTTTACTTGTAAGTGAGAGCTATATTTGGTTTTCTGTTCCTTCATTAATTTGTTTATGATAATGACATCCAGTAGAATCCATATTTCTGCAAAGGGCATGGCTTCATTTTTCATGGTTGTGTAGTTTTCCATGGTGTACATGTACCACACTTTTTTTATTCAGTCCATCACTGATAAGCACCTAGGTTGATTCTATGTCTTTGCTATTGTTATGGTAGAATAATTTGTTTTCTTTTGAAAATATATCCAGTAATGGGATTGCTGTTTCTAATGATAGTTCTAAGTTCTTTGAGGAATCTCCAAACCGCTTTCCATTGTGGCTGAACTAATTTACATTCTCACCAAGAGTGTACAACTGTTACCTTTGTCTCTAAAGCTTTATAACGTCTGTTGTTTTATGTCTTTTTAATAGCAACTATTCTGACTGGTGTGAGACGGTATCTCACTGTGGTTTTGATTTGCCTTTCTCTGATGATTACTAATGATGAGCATATGTACATATGTTTCTTGTCTGTTCTTTAGAAAAATGTCTGTTCATATTCTTTGCCCACTTTTTAATTGAACTATTTGTTTTCTGCTTGTTGATTTAAGTTCTTTATAAATTCTGGATATTAGACCATTATCAGATGCATAGTATGTGAGTATTTTCTCCTATTCTGCCTGTTTACTCTGCTGGTAGTTTTATTTGCTATGCAGACGCTCTTTCATTTACTTAGGTTCCCCTTGTCAATTTTTATTTTTACTTCAGTTGCTTTTGAGGACTTAGTCATAAGTTTTTTCCCAAAGCCAAAGTCCCGGATAGTGACTTTGAGTTTTTTTTTTTTTTTTTTTTCTAGGATTCTCATAGTTTCAGGCCTCACATTTAAATTTTTAATCTATTTTAAGTTTATTTTTGTATATGTTGAAAGATAGGGGTCCAGTTTTATTCTTCTGTGTATGACCAACTACCTATCCAAGCACCATTTATTAGGAAGCCGTTTTCCCTTTGCTTTTTTTTTGTCAAATATTATTTTGTTTTGTCAAAGATTTGCTTATCTTTTCAAAGATTGTGGTGTGGCATTATATTAATGTGTGTGGCATTATTTCTGTGTTATCTATTGTGATGCCTCCAGCTTTACTGTTTATACTTAGAATTGATTTGGCTATACAGGCTCTCTTTTGATTCCATATGAATTGCAGAATAGATTTTTCCAATTCGATGAAAAATGACATCGGTAATTTGAGAGGAACAGCCTTGAATCTTTACAGTGATTTGGACACTATGGTCATTTTAATGATAAAGATTCTTCCAACACACAAACATGCAATATTTTCCCTTTGTTAGTGTCATCTAGGAGTTCTCATAGCAGTGTTTTGCAATTCTCCTTGTAGAGATATTTCTCCTCCTTGGTTAGTTATATTTCTAGGTGTTTCACTGTTTTTTGGCTATTGTAAATGGGATTACATTCTGCATTGCAAATTATTGGTGTATAAAAATGTTACTGATTTGTGCACATTTTTTTTCCCTGAAACTTTGCCAAAGTCATTTTCCAATTCCAGAAGACTTTTGATGAATTCTTTAGGGTTTTCAAGTTGTAGAATCATATTTTCAGTGAAGACAGATAACTGACTTCTTATTTGCTCTTTGGATGGCTTTTATTTCTTTCTCTTGCCTGAGTGCTTTTGTGAGGACTTCTAGAACCATATTAAATAGCAGTGGTGAGAATAGGCATTCTTCTCTTGTTCTACTTCTCAAGGGGAATGCTTTCAGTTTTTGCCCACTCAATATGATGTTACCTGTGGATTTTTCATAGATGGCTCTTATTTTGAGATAGTTTCTGTCAATGCCTAGTTTTCGGAGGGTTTTTGTCATAAAGAATGTTGGGTTTTATTGAAATATTTTTCCACATCTATTGAGATAATGAATGATTTTCATTTTTGCTCTCTTTATATGGTGAATCAAATTTATTGATTTGCATATGTTGAACCAAACTTGTATCTCAGCTATGAAGCCTATTTGATCATGGTGAATTAACTTTTTGTTAATGTGCTATTGAATTCAGTTTGCTAGTAATTTATTACAGAATTTTGCATCTATATTCATCAGGGATATTGGTGGCTAGTTTTTATTATTTTTTTAAAAAAAAATTTTAATTGTTGTGTTTTTGTTAGCCCTTAGTATTAGGGTGATGCTTGCTTCATCATAAATTGAAGAGAAATAGCTTCTTAGATTTATTGATATAGTCTCATTAGATTGGTGCTAGCTCTTCT
This sequence comes from Saimiri boliviensis, assembly GCF_048565385.1. NCBI lineage: Eukaryota > Metazoa > Chordata > Mammalia > Primates > Cebidae > Saimiri > Saimiri boliviensis. The sequence goes on along the minus strand of NC_133450.1, from coordinate 50,740,120 downwards.
TTGTAGGTGTGATAGATTTCAGCTGCGAATCCATCTAGTCAAAGTCTTTTTTTGGTTAGTCTTAGTTTTTAAATTTTTTGTTATTACTGATTCAGTTTCAGAACTTGATACTTGTTTGTTCAGTGCTTTAATTTCTTCTTGATTCATTCTTAGGAGATAGTGCATTTCCGGGAATTTATTCATTTTCTCTATATTTTCTAATTTGTGTGCATAGAGGTGTTCTTAATAGTCTCTGAGGATCTTTTGTATTCCAGTGTGATCAATTGTAATGTCACCTTTGTCATTTCTGATTGTGCTTTTTTGAATCTTCTCTTTTTTTTCTTTGTTAATCTAGCTAGCTGTCCATAAATCTTGTTTATCTATTCAAAGAACAACGTTTTGTTTTGGTTGAGTCTTTGAATAAATTATTGGGTTTCAGTTTTGTTCAGTTCTGCTGAGATTTTAGTTATTTATTTTCTTCTGCTACCTTTGGCATTTGTTTGCTCTTATTTTTCTAGTTTCTCTAGCTTTCATGTTAGATCATTAATTTGAGTTCTTTTTAAATTTACGAGATAGACATTTAGCTATAAACTTCCCTCTTAACACTGTTGTTGCTGTGTCTCAGAAATTTTAATGTGCTGTGTCTCTGCTTTCACTCATTTCAAATATATATATATATTTTTAATTCTGCCCTGATTTAATTGTTTAAACAAAAGTCATTCCAAATCAAGCTCTTTAACTTCTATGAAATCTTGTGGTTTTGAGAGATCTTCTTGATATTGATTTCTATTTTTACTTCACTATTGTCCAAGAGTGTGGTTGGTATGATTTTTATTGTTTTGAATTTATTGAGACTTGCTTTATAGCTAAGCACATATTCAATCTTGAAGTATGTTCTGTGTGCAGATGAGAAGAATGTATTTTCTATGGTTGACAGGTGAAGTATTCTGTTGATGTGTTTTAGGTCCAATTGGTCAAGTGTTGAGTTAAAGTTCAGAATTTCTTTGTTAGTTTTCTGTCTCAGTGATCTGTCTAATATTATCAGTGGGATGTTGAAGTTGCCTACTATTATTATGTGGCTGTATAAATCTTTCCATAGGTCTAGAAGTATTTGGTTTGTGAATTAGGGTGCTCCAATTTTGGGGCATATATGTTAGTATAGTAAATCTTCGTGTTAAATTGAACACTTTATAATTTGTAATGCCGTTTCTTTCTTTCTTTCTTTTTTTTTTACTGTTCTTTTATGGTTTAAAATTTATTTCATTTGGCTAGGTGTGGTGGCTTATGTCTGTAATCCCAGGACTTTGGGAGGCTAAGATGGGCAGATCACTTGAGGTCAGGAATTCAAAGACCAGCCTGGCCAACATGGTGAAAGCCTGACCCTACTGTAAAACAGCTGTGTGGTGGTGCACAACTGTAGTCCCAGCTACCTGGGAGACTGAGGTGAGAGAATTGCTTGAACCCAGGACACAGAGGTTGCAGTGAGCTGAGATTATGCCACTGCATTCCAGCCTGGGTGGCAGAGTGAGACTCTGTCTCAAAATAAAATAAAATAAAATAAAATATTCCATTTCATCTAACAAAACTAAGGTGAACCCTCCTTTTTTTAATTGTTTTTTATTGGCATGATATATCTTTCTTCAACTCTTTGCTTTGAGGTTAAGGATGTTGTTAATGTAAGACAGGTCTCTTGAAGACATCAGATGGATGGATTTTGTTTTTCTCTTCTGATGTGCTGCTCTGTGCCTTTTAAGTGGGGCACTGAGATCTGTTGTCATCAAGGTTAATATTGACATGTGAGGATTTGATCCTATCATGTTGTCAGGTGGCTACTTTGTAGTTTCTGTGGTATTTTTGCTTTATAGGGTCTGCAGATGATGTACTTAAGTGTGTATTTATGGTAGCAGGTATCGTTCTTTTGTTTCCATGTTTAGAACTTATTTAAGCATCTTTTGTGAGGCTGTAATGATGGTGATACATTCCTTTAGCACTTGCTTGACTGGAAAATAATTCTCCTTTGCTTATGAAGCTTAGTTTTGAGGGATATAAAATTCTTGCTTGAAATTCTTTTCTTTAAAAATGTTGAAAATAGGCCCCCTATATCTCCTGGGTTTGTAAGGTTTTTGATAAGAAGACCATTGTTAGCCTGATGGGAACCACTTTGTATGTTTCTGGATACTTTCAGGGGCCAGTGCTCAGCTCACCACCCCTGGCCTGTGTGTTCTAACTCTGGTGTACTAGGACCAGGCCCATTGCTTTGTTCTCTGTCCCCTCAAGGGTAAGCACCAGCTATGCTGAAGGGACCAGTGTGTTTCCAGTCCTCTCACAACAGCATTTCAGTGGAGACTGCTGGCAAATGTGATCTGACAGGATGTCAGGGGGCTACTTGCATGCATGTGTGCAGATGGTGAGTCTGTGTATGCCTACACACTGGCAGGACAACAGAGGTCCCTGCTTGCTTGTGCACTGGGCAGTGTGTTTCTGCATGCATATGCACTGGTGGAGCAGTGGCTGGTCCCCACTCATGTAAGCACTGGTTGGGAGCAGGGATCCTTGCTTGCTTGTATGCGAGCAGGGTGGCAGTGGGTCTCCGCAAGCATACTTGCTAATGGGGTGGTGATGGCTCCCTACTCCATCACCAGCAGGTGAGAGTATGCTGGTGGGGACCATTGCAAGTGAGTACATGCTATCTGGGGTCCACCTGTGAATGTGCCATGTCTGCCAGCTAAAGAGCTATGAGGAAAGCCACTGGCAAGCTGATGTAGTGCTACCAGCAAATATGACCAATATTTTTTTCAGAGTATTTTCTGGGACCCTGGATGATATTGGCAAAAGGGCTGTATTTTTAAGACCTGTTCAGAGCATGCCAGTTTTCTTGATGGTCTGGTCTTTCTCAGTAGGAGCAGCTTTTCCTGATTGCATCTAGTTGCCATCTTTGCTCTTTCCACTCGTCATTGTTTTCTAGCTTCTTGTACTTGTACTCTTAGTGTGATCTTTTTAATAGATTTAAGTACTACGTTGTTAGAGTATTTTTCTAAAATTTATTGTTTCAATTATTTTTCACTTTTATTATTCAAAACAATAAATGTCATCAAGCCTGAAAAAAAAATGTTTTAAAAAGAAAGTGAGCCAAAAAATGGTAATCAAAATTACAATTGTATAAAATATATTGGTTTGCCTTAACACATCTCTGTGTAGTACCTTTTCAATATGCCTTTGAATAAACTTCTTCCAAGTAGCTCTAGTGGTAAAAATGTAACAGAGAGTGGTAAAAAATCAGATAAATCCATTACTCTCAGTGTCATAATTTTTAGGGAAGGAATGTAAAAATATCTTGTTTTGGTAGTCATAGACAAATTGATGAAGACAAACTGCTTCTTAAAAAGAAAAAAAGTGAGTAAATTAGCTGTTTTACAGCATATCTGTAGAATGTATTCATCTTGAAAAACTGAAAGTGTATACAGTGAAACAGCAACTCCCCATCAAGTAACAACATGCTTATAGTTAACAATATCGTCCACTTAAAAATTTGTTAAAATGGTAGATCTCGTTAGATGTTCTTATTTAAAAATATAGAAAGAAGAAGAGAAAGAAAAAATACAAACATCTTAAAAGATAAAATATAGTTTATTGCAGAAAAGAAAGTTTTTCTGGAACAACACTTTGACATGATTTTAAAGTGTTAAAATCTTAAGAGCAATTTGACAGCATAATCCCAAAGCCTTGAAAGATGTCCATATCTGTTCACCAATGTCCACTTGTACTGATCAATTGTAAGAAAATGATCAGATGTAGTCTAAGATCACTATATAAAGATGTTTAACAAACACCATTCATAATAGTGAAATATAGGAATAAACTAAATGCTTAAAAATTGTTGAATGATTACATTAATCACAGTATTATGGAATAGAATGAAGCTATTTAAAAATCATATTAAAATAAGTATTTAATGATTTTAAAAATTTGATTTAAAGCTTTAAAAGTTAAGAAATTATATACCCGTGATAGAATTTTAAAATAATTTTTATGTGAAACAGAGGTGGTATTTTTATATATGAATAGGAAACAAAATTTTTCACAAGCAAGTCAATGTGCTAACTGAATTTATCTCAGCGAATAGAATGGAAGAGATTTTTTTCCCTTCCTTGTGCCTTCCTTTGTTGTTCAGCTTTTCTTCATTGAACATGAATTGCATTTGTAATGAAAATAAACATAAAAATCATTGATAAAAAATCAATTATTTTTTAGAAGAAGAAGTTACATGAGAGATTGCAAGGGATATATGCTGTGCTCCTTTCTTTTTCCCACAGACTCTCTATTCTCCTGAGTTTCAGATGGTTATAACCACCAGAGATATTAAAGGGCATCAGTTTCAAACTTGATTATTCATTACTTGGAACTGATTTACTCAGCTGCACCTACGAATATAGGTGCAAGATGAACAGGACCATGAAAGTCAAAGGGAAGAGCAAATGGCATGGACACATTATCACTGTTTCAATGTATTTTGGAATATGTCAGGCAGTATGTTTTCTATAAACAAGCAAGTGATCTGATAAGGCCCTAAATAAGCCTGCTTACTGAAACATGTGAATACTATTTTCAGTGTATTTTCTATTAACTGGGAAAAGTATGATAATTCCTAAAATATTTTAAACAAGATTTTCAAGGAATTCAAGTTACATCTTTGGTTCACCAAATAGCTAATATAGAATGTTTAACTTCAGAGGAAAAGACATATTGAAATTTCCAAGAAAAAGAGAGTGGGAAAAACGTTTCATTGCCTTAATGGTATTATTTGAGTTTGTAGGCAGGCAACTACATTGCTAACATAACTGTCTTATAGGTCTGAAATGGTATGTGAAATTTTATCACTGCCAACTGATATGGTATGTGTGTGTCCTCACCCAAATCTCACCTTGAATTGTAGTAATCCCCATGTGTGTAGGGTAGGGCCAGATGGATACAATGGAATAATGGGGGCAGTTTTCCCCATACTGTTCTCAGGATAGTGAATAAGCCTCATGAGATCTGGTGGTTTTATAAAGGGGAGTTCCCATGTACATATTCTCTCTTGCCTGCCATCATGTAAAATGTGAGTTTACTCCTCATTTGCCTTCCACCATGATTGTGAGGACTCCCCAGCCATCTGGAACTGTGAGTCCACTAAGCTGCTTTTTTTTTTTTTTTTTTTTTTTTATAAAATACCCAGTCTTGGATATGTCTTGGGCATGAGAACAGACTAACACACTGACATTTTTCTTTTAGTTAAGGATACAGTTTTAAGATCTAATTGTGAAAAAATGCTATGGTTCTGCATATTGCCTGGTCAGACCCTGTAGTTAAGAACACAGGTAATGGTGGTTAGGGGATATGTAGAACTTGGTTTCCTTCTCTTATATGTGTTTTGATATTACTAGCTTTGTTTCTTTTTCGTGGTTTATATGGGAAAGTTTTATATAAGGATTTATGTATCTACTTGGCAAAAAAAGTATATAAGAAGGAGGAAAAGAAAGAAAAGAGAAGATAAAGAAGCATAAGTCAAAGAATAAGAGAATAAATCTGTTATTTAAAATGGTTGAAAAATCATTAGCTTAGTAATTTGAAGAATATTGTAATATTGTTTATACTTTTCCTGGGAATGCATTATTTATCATTATAAATAGTCAAATAATGCAAAGATTAGCATAGAAGTCAATACCCTACTCTCCCCCTGACTCTCCCCAGTTGCCTTCCTCCTTAGGCAACCTGGGAGATATGAATCCTTCACATACTTCTAGAAACCAGCCTAATAAGTATTTTTCTCTCTTTTTTTCCTGCTTATATAAACAAACAAATATGCAGGCCTTAAGTTAATATTTATAAATTCTTAATTGTTTTATTAAGAGCTTTATTTCTTGTCCTCACACTAAAATCTATGTGGAATTATCAAGTTCTTTCCAAAGTCATAGCTACCTAAAGCAACCTTACTTTATGAAGTCCAGAAATGCAGGCAGTTGGCTAAAGGAGTTAACTAGTCTTCTGCCTTTTGGCCCTAAATGGTTAGTTAAGATGTATGCTTGGAGATTACAGTGAAAAATAACTGACTTATTGTTATAAATTTGTATTGAGAATTTCTTGTAGGGAAGATATATTTCTGGTGTTCACTATAATATTTTCCCCATTGGCAAAAGAGTGGTAAAAAACTCAGGTAGATTGCATTCATTTTTCTAATGATTACTTTCCAATATTTTGCTTACAATAGATACTGAAATATTTTCTAAGGAGATTATTTCATTTTGTATACATGTAATGTTTATAAACAGTTCAATTTGTTTTACCTTGGCGTATTGTGGATGAACTATCTGCACTCAAATGATAAATGCATTTACTCCTAAAGACTACAGTTTTCCAATATGTACTTTATTAAAAATATTCTATAATAACATTACAGAAAAAGTGATAGGGTCATTAAGATTTAAATTTTACAATGATTTAAGCAATAGAAGATACGTTATATAACATACCTGATAAATATATGCTAAAATGAATGCATAAACTATTTTTTTGTTTTTTTTGTTAAATGACCCCAAAATATCACAAAACACAGTGTGTTCCTAAAAGCAGTGATATTAACATACTTGTAATCAGACTTTTAGGAGGATATTTTTTAAAACCTTACATAGAACAAGAATATTTGTAGAAAGTGACTGCTATTTTTCATAGTGGCAGGCTGCTCTTTGGTGAGAATTGTATGTATTTTTTTCTCCTGAACTGTAGCTGATATAAATTGTCAAAGTACAGGATTAAAAAAAAAAAAAACTGAGGAAAACATGGAAAGTGAAATATGATTGTTGTATTTTGCACACCTATTCTTTGGCTTTATAATCACAAAAATGACTATAGTGATTACAAGCACATACTTGCTAAATGAAATTGTATCCCAAAGAGTTTTAGGAGACACAATAAAACTGATATTTCCGAGGATGTGTTAAGGAAAATGCTATTAGGCACCAGCAGCTAGAAGAACAAAAGCAGGAAGAGGGTGGCACAGCCACCCTGGATATTCAGAGAGAAGGGTTTCTGAGAGGAGTTGGAACTTCCGTGGTAGGCAGGGACATTCAGATCTAAGGGATTGCTAAATAATCTATCTTTTGCTTACCAAACTTGTTAAATAGTGTTAGATGAAATAAATAATAGAGTATGATCTGGATAATCTTTGGAAAGCACAATGTGTCTATTCTGGCTTATGTTCTTGAAAACTGTCACTATAGATATTGCTGGAAATTAGATTATATGCTTTCTTTTTGTTAAGTCCCATATTTTCTTGACTGATTCTCTATTCAATCATATCCATGCCGTAGGGGAAATGATTCTACTACCCTGTTAAACCAGTTGTTTAATCATTTTTTTTCAATGATATTAATGAAAAGAGACAAAAGAAAGCAGAAAGTTCCCTTATCATAAGAAGGAAGTTTGGCCTCTGACTAGTCAACAGCAATAAAGGTGGAGAGCTTGCATCATTATTAAACACATACACCTTTCTCACTCTCTCTGTCTTTTTCTTTCTATCACTCTCACACACAAACACACACATGCACCAACCTACTTTGAGTCAAAAGGTTTTCCATTTTTTAGTAATCAGCACATAGCTCCTAAAACTTACTTTCAATTTCTTTTGTTCTTTGAGCTTGTATCCTATTTTATTGTTATATGCTACTATGTATAATAGATTTCGTGTAAAAAATTTATTAACTTCAAGAATTTATGCTCTCAAATGAATAAATGCCCCTTTTAGACACATATTTTTGAAGAATATATAATGTCTTTAATTGTGTGTCTCTCATGGTAAATTTATATTAAAATCTTGATAATTATTGTGAGAAGCTTACTCATACATTTTCTTAAAAACTTTTTTGCTTGTTTCAAACAAATTCAACCTTTGACTTCTAGGCTGAATGGTTAATTTTGTTTTCAATTTTCAATTTCTTGGCTTGACAAAGTATATTAATGATGTTTCTTTGTTTCACCAGGCCTCAGAGGAAATGTTGATAATGATTTGCAGACTTTAATGTTGTTTCATGATAGGTGCATATATTGAGTAAGATCTTTTCCCACAGCTCATCTTTGCTCTAAAGTTTAATATTGTAATTTAATAAAAATGGCTTTGCGGCTATGAAAGCTAGCTTGGTAAAGAGATATATGTATTTCAAAGCTGGTTCAGGTTCAAAGTTAAAACAAGATTTTTTTTTTTCTATTGCCATGTCCATCTTTCTCTACCAAGGGAAATCACCTCTTCAAAGGAAAAGACAGTAAATCTCTAAATCTCCATATTTACTCAAGTCCCGAGACTCTGCAGGGCAAAAGCTGCCAAGTCTGTAGATTTACAATGTTTTATGATAATGATTTTCTCCAAGGGCTCACCCGAGATGAAAAGATAAATTAATTTATCCACTTCCAACTACTAGTGAAAGTTTAGTCTCCATTCCAAAAGCTGCCTTCAAAAAAGTACCTGCACAATATAATTTATCAGTGGTGATTAAAATTTAAGAGCCTCTGGATATGGCCATCCTGCACTGGGCCTATCAAGTGGAAAGGCATTGTAAAAAAGATGAGATTAAAGCTGAAAAGGGCATTATAACTTTATTTCTGACCTTGTGATGCTATTACTACTGTTAATGAGAATTACACCCAGTTACTTACCTTTAACTCTGTGTTGAGTTCTTGATAGAGTTAGTTCTCATTTCATTCCTCATAACATTCCTGTGAAGGAGATTTCAAGAACCTTTAAGAGCAGAGAGATTAAGGACCTCTTCAGAAATCACATCTTATAACTAACTGTACCAGAGTGAGCCCTGATTAGTCCAATTCCATGCCCTTAAGTGATATGGTTTTCAATCTGCATTCCCCTAAAACTTGTAGCTAGTGAGTTTTTTTTCTCCAGCTTCTTGAGGTATGCGTGACAAATAAAAATTGTATGTATTCAGGGTATACAATGTGATGATTTAATATACATATGAATTGTGAAATGCTTACCACAATCATGCTAATTAACATATCCATCACATCACAAAATTATACTTTTTTGTATGTACATGGTGCGAACACTTAAGAACTTAGGAAATTTCAAGTATACAATACATTGTTATTAGCTATAATCATCATGCTGTATACTGGAGCTGCAAAATATATTCATCTTATAAATGAAAATGTGCACTCTTTGATCAACATCTGATTTCTTCCACCCCCAAGCTTCTGATAATGATACTAATACTCTGCATTTCCATGAGTTCAACTTTTTTATAATCTGCAGATAAGGGATATCATGCAATATTGGTTTTCTGTGTCTGGCTTATATCCTCTAGGTTCACCCATGTTTTCAGAAATGACAGGATTACCTCCATTTTTTAAGGCTGAATAATAATATTACATTGCATATGCACCTATATGTTCTTTTTCTACTCATCTGTCAATGGGCATTTGGATTGTTTCTGTATCTTGGCTATTGTGAGTAATGCTACAATGAACATGTGGGTGCATATATCTTTATGAAGTGGTGATTTCATTATCTTTAAATTTAGACTCAGAAGTGAAATTGCTGGATCATATGGTTGTTCTATTTTTAACTTTGTGGGGAACCTTCACACTGTTTTTTATAGCAGCTATACCAGTTCACCTTCCTAACACTGTAAAAGTATTCCCTTTTTCCACAATCTCAACAGTACTTCACCTTTTAGCCTACTGAGAATAGCCACCTTAACAAGTGTGAAGTATTATCTCCTTGCAGATTTAATTTGCATTTCCCTGATGATTAGTGATGTTGAGCACCTTATTACATACCTGTAGACCATTTGTACATCTTTTTTTGAAAAATGTCTATTCAGGTCCTTTGCCCATTTTAAACTGGATTATTATTATTTGTTATTGATTTGAATAAATTATGTATTTTGGATATTAACATCATGTTAGAAAAATGATTTACAAAGACTTTTTCCCATTTCCTAGATTTCCTTTTCATTCTGTTGAGTGTTTCCATTTCCTATGCTGTGAAAAACTTTCTAAATTTGTATAGTTCCACTTATTGTTGCTTTTATTTGCCTGTGCCTTTGGTGTCATAACAACAACAACAAAAAAATCATTGCTAAGGGAAATGTCAAGGACCTTTTCCTTTATTTTTCTTTTATAAAACTTCTATGGTTTTAGATCTTTTGTTCAAATTTTTAATCCAATTTGAGTTGATTTTTTTTTTTTTTTTTTTTTTGAGATGGAGTTTCACTCTTGTTACCCAGGCTGGAGTGCAATGGCACGATCTTGGCTCACCGCAACCTCCGCCTCCTGGGTTCAAGCAATTCTCCTGCCTCAGCCTCCTGAGTAGCTGGGATTACAGGCACGTGCCACCACGCCCAGCTAATTTTTTGTATTTTTAGTAGAGGCGGGGTTTCACCATGTTGACCAGGATGGTCTCGATCTCTTGACCTCGTGATCCACCCGCCTCGGCCTCCCAAAGTGCTGGGATTACAGGCTTGAGCCACCGCGCCCGGCTGAGTTGATTTTTTGTATGGTATAAGATATGGGTCCAACTTCATTCTTTTGTTTGCAGATAACAAATTTTCCCAACACCACTTACTGATGAGACTATCTTTTCCCCCATGTGTATTCTCAGCTTCTTTGTTAAAAATAAGTTGGTAGTATATATGTAGGTTTATATTGTTCTCTCAGTTAGGTTCCATCATTCTTTGTATCTATTTTTCTGCCAATATCATATCGGTTTTGATTATTATAGCTTTGTAATATAATTTGAAATCAGAAAGTGTGATGCTTTTAGCCTTCTTTCCAGTGTTAGGAATACTTTTACAGTGTTAGGAAGGTGACCTGGTATAGCTGCTATAAAAAACAGTGTGAAGGTTCCCTACAAAGTTAAAAATAGAACAACCATATGATCCAGCAATTTCACTTCTGATTCTAAATTTAAAGATAATGAAATCACCACTTCATAAAGATATATGCACTCACATGTTCATTGTAGCATTACTCACAATAGCCAAGATACAGAAACAATCCAAATGCCCATTGACAGATGAGTAGAAAAAGAACATATAGGTGCATATGCAATGTGCATTCTTTCCCAGGATGGCTTTAGCTACTTGGTGTTTTTTGGTGGTTCCATGTGAATTTTAGGGACATTTTTCTAGATAGAGTTTCGCTCTTGTTGCCCAAGCTGGAGTGTAGTGGTGCAATCTTGGCTCACTGCAACTTCTGCCTCCCAGGTTCAAGTGATTCTCCTGCTTCAGCCTCCCGAGTAGCTGGGATTACTGGTGTGCTCTACCATGCCTGGCTACTTTTATATTTTTAGTAAAGAATGGTTTTCACCATGTTGGTCAAAGCTGGTCTCAAACTCCTGACCTCAGATGATCTGCCCATCTCGGCCTCCCAAAGTGCTGGGATTACAGGTGTGAGCCAGAGCCCAGTGACATTTTTTTTATTTCTGTGAAGAATGCCATTGGAATTTTGATCCAGACTACGTTGAATCAGTAGATTGCTTTGGGTAGTACAAACATTTTTAAATCTTAATTCCTATAATAACTGAACATAAGGGAACTTTTCACTTATTTGTGTGTTCTTCAGTTTCTACGTTTCATAGCTTACAGTGTACAGATTTTTAACCTCCTTGTTTATTTCTAAATATTTTATTATTTTTGATCTGTTGTAAATAGAATTGTTTTCTGATTTCTTTGAGTATAGGTCGTTGTCAGTGTATAGGAACAGTACCAGTTTTTGTACATTGATTTTTTTATCCTGTAACTTTACCATATTCACTTATTAGTGCTAACAGTGTTCTGTGGAGTCTTTAGGGGTTTCTTTATATAAGATTATGTCATCTCAAAGCAAATTATTATTATTTTTAATGTGGATGCCTTTTGTTTCTTTTTGTTGCCTAATTGCTCCATTTGGCACTTCTAGTACTATGTTAAACCAGGGTGTCTAAGGTATGCACCATTGTCTTCTTTCTGCTCTGAGAAGTTAAGCTTTTCACTTTTTACTGTTGGTTATGTTATCTGTGACTTGCCATACATAGCTTTTATTTTGTTGAGGTATGTTCTTTCTATTCCTAATTTGTTGAGAATTTTCACCATGAAAGGGCGTTGAATTTTGTCAAATACTTTTTCTGTGTCTATTGTGATAATCAAATAGATTTTGTCCTTTATTATGTTAATGTAATATGTTTGATTTATTTGTTTGTAGACGTTGAGCCATCCTTGCTTCCCACGAGAAATTCCCACTTGATTATAGTACATGATCCTTTTGTTGTACTGTTGAATTGAGTTTGCTTGTATTTTGTCTTGCAACTATGCTTATCAGGGACATTGGCCTATAGTTTTCTAATCTTGTAGTGTCTTTGCCTGGTTTTCATACTTGAGTAATACAGTTTTTACAAAATGAGTTTGGAAATGTGCCTTCTTTAAATTCTTAGAGAAGTTTGAAAATGATTGGTGTTAGTTTTTCTTTAAATGTTTGTTAGAATTCAGTAGTACAATCACCTTATTTTGCACTTGACTTTGTCAGAATTTTCGATTACTAACTCAATCCCTTTACTCAATATTGATCTGTTCAGATTTTCTGTATCTTTATGATTCAGTTGTGGTAGCTTGTAGCTTTCTAGGAATTTATCCACTTCTAGGTTATCCAGTTTGTTCTCATATAATTGTTTACAGTAGTCTCTTATGATCCTTTGTACCACTATCATATGAGTTATAGTATCCTTTCTTTCATTTTTAATTTTATTGATTTTAGTTTTTTCTCTTTTTTTCATAGTCTATCTAAAGGCTTGGAATTCTTTTTTTTTTTTTAACATTTTCAACAAAGTAACTTCTGGTTCCATTAATATTTTCTATTTTTTAGCCTCTATTTCATTTATTTCTGCTCTGACCTTTGTTATTTTCTTCCTTCTGCTACCTTTGAACTGAGTTTCTTCTTCTTCATTTTCTTAGTTCCTTGAGGTGAAAAATTAGGCTGTTTGTTTGAGGCTTTTCTTTTCTTAATGTAGGTATATATTGCTCTGAATCTTCCTCTTAGAACTACTTTTGCTGCATATTCTATTTTTGATATGTTGTATTTCCATTTTCATATATGTAAAATATTTTTACATTTTTGTTTTGATTTCTTCTTTGATCTACCAGTTGCTCAGGAGTGTGTTGTTTAATTTTCACAGACTGACGGATTTTCCAGTTTATTATTTCATTTTGATGTAGCTACCCCTGCTCTTCTTTAATTGCCTTTTGCGTAGACTACCTTTTTTCATATGTTTACTTTTAGCCTAATTGTGTTAAAGCTAAAGTGAGTCTCTTGTTGACTGAGTATACTGTAGCTGGGTTTCCATTTTTATTGTTCACTTTATATCTTTTGATCAAGTCATCTGCATATTCAGTAAAATACCCTCAGAGACACTTTCAATCAAAAGTACAGTACAAATGATGGTTGTAAATAATACAAACTATGGTTATAAATACTTTTTATTACTGTGAATTAAATAGAACTGAGATAACATACAAAAGGCCCTGACAAGTTTCAAAGCCCTTTATGCTAGTCAAGGAACCATGAACTGTTTACAAGAGAAAGAGAGGCATAATATACTGGAACATAATTCTCATAATGTGCCACCCTTGAAATCTAGATAATGTGTAAATAGAAAGACCAAAATTAAATTATCTATTATTTTGTAAACTGAGCAAACTGTAATGACTGAACTCAATGTGAGGAATTTTTCCAAATCCATCTCCTGGTGGAGGCCAAACCCTACTGTTTTAAAAACATTGAAAAATGAAATAGAATGTGAATAGAATTACAAGCAATTTTATTTTTCTGTAAGTGGAGACTAAAACTCACTTGGAGAGAAAATTATTTTTGTTTAAAAAATTTACCAATGGGAAAAATGTAAAGCATTTCTTATTTCTAAAGCTGCAAAATCAACTTTAACTTTAATGCTTACGTTCTATATTTTGTAAATGAAAATTGTTGTATGTAAAAGATATCAAATGTGTATTGAAGCTAATTACCATTTTGGTCAAGAAATATTTTTGGGTTTTGATTAGTTTTGGAGTGGAGGTTGGTCAAGAGAAATACAGAGATGGGACTTAGCTGAATTATTTCCCATTCCAATGAAACAAATATTTTTGTTTGATTTTTGAGTATTGTTTCCAGTATTTTAATTCTTGCCAGATTCATGGATATTCAGGAAGTAAACAATACTGCTTCAGGAAACAACTGACCACCTGTGGCTTAGACGTGTGGAGTGAGCCATTTTCCAAATATAAGTAAAGATTTCAGGGTTGCTTTGGGAATGTCTGAAGCCCTGGAATGTGCATTTGTAGTCTCACAGAGAAAATTCTTAGGCGTAATTAAGATAGCTGCTACTTCAGGAGTTCACTATGTGAGTAAAAAAATAGCCAAACTGAGCCAGGGTAAGAGCTGAAAGAAAATGGAAGAAGAGGTAAATATTACAGTTGTGAGAACACATGGGGCACCCAGTGGAAGTTTCTGAGAAAACTATTGCTGATTATCAATGAGTCATATAGGAAAGGGCTTAGAGCCTTTGTATAGGAATATAAAGATTATATATAAAATCAACAAATGGAAGAATAAAAGGCAGACTCTACACTACAGATCCCCAAGACTAGCACTTAAATTATGACACGAATCAAGAAGACTGACATCTATGTTTTCTGTTGTAATAGTAAAGATAAAGAGGTTTATAGAAAAACCATTATTTTATTGTTTTACCCTGAAGGATAAATGATGAGTCTGAAAACTTCTTTTGGACTTTCTAGATTATTTTTTAGCTGTGTGCTACGTAGCCTAGAGTCTAGAAGGAAATTTGAAATGGGAATATTGAATACACAGAACATTGTGTAAATATAAGCAGACAGATAATAAGTATCTAGTGAAGGAATGGTATTTAGTCTTGTTCAAAAAATAAAATTCATAGTAGTATCAAAAAAAAAAAAAAACTATCTCAGGAGAGAGTGATAGGGAATAGGGACCAGCAGGTGAGGAGTGTCTTTACAAGTAATTCAGTTTTTTTAATAGATAACTTTTATATTTTGGTTCAGCTAATTTCTGTTATTTCTAAGACTAGATAACTAGATAGATAACTATTAAATAAGGCATTACCACATGACTTCCTGGAGCTGTCTTTGTTTTTCAAGAATTTGTTGACATTGAGAAACTGATGCAATTTCAATTATATATAATATATAATATATAATATATAATATATATTTTTAATGCTTAAAAATGCTAGGCATTCTCTAGAGTTTTTATCTACTACTTTATATTTTATAATTTATTAAGATCTGTTATGCCTTTGATATCTTAGTACTTCTGTTATTAATAAATTATGAAAAATATTTTGATTATAGTATTTACAACTGAATTGCATATTTACAGCTGAATTCCTCCTTTAATACTTCTGTTCTTTTAATGTGCTATAGTTTAAGAAAAACATTTTTCTGGTCTGGATTGCAATCAAGAATAGCATTTGCTTTTAGCTGTCATGTTCCTTAGTCTCCTTTATGTTGTAGCAGATACTCAGTATATTTTTGCTTTTTTCTTTAACTCTAGAAGAGAACTAGACAACTATTTTACAGAAAGATTTTCTATTTGGGTTTGTCTTAAATTTACCCATGATTCAATTTAAGTTATGAATTTTTGGTAAAAATACCATAGGAATAATACAATGTCAATCTCAATTCATCATACTAGCAATCTAATATGATATTAATTTTTTCTTCATTGACAATCTTAACTTTGCTAATTTTGACACTGCACTGCCACACATTTGTAGTAAGAAGAAACAGAAGAAAAAACCAGTTTTACTTAAAATTTGTCTTCAATGAAGCAGTAAAATTAATTTTATGAAATCTTGATGTGAGTACATATCAATTTAATATTCTGTGTTACAAAAAGAGAAGTACACAAAAAGCACTACCACTATACTTACATATAACACTGGTGCCCCTTTTATTATACAAAACTGTCTTCATATAAAATGCCAATTGACAGGCAGTGTATGGCCATTCATACCTAGGTAATTATTAGATGTCCTCTAAAAAATGAACTAAGTAAGTCTGACAGTTCAAGAAAAACAACTAGTAGTATTTGTTTTAGGTAATAATTCAGTCTTTCAAAGGTAAATTGGAATTTTAGAAAACTTGCCTCTACCCCCTTGAACTTGACAGCTTCCTTCTACTAAAGGCCTTTCTGGTGAGAGTTATGATATTAATAAACGTAAGTTTTTGGTATTTTACAGCTAAATGAGTCACCGTTACAAACATCGGTACAATTCAGCAAACCTATATTTTCTGAATGACAAAAGCATGATATGACAAAGTCATGCCAAAATAAGTTTCATTTAAAAGTGAATGAGAAGCCTATGGATTATCACACAGCAGAGTATAAAAACTTCATGATACGGCATTAGGTTCCATACTATATATGACCTCTATAAAAATTACAATTGTTTAACTTTGCTATAGCACCAAAGAATAATATACACTATTATCTGAATCATCAATTAAAATATTCTTTTCCTTCCCAATTACCTATATGTGAGAGTAAAGCTGGATTTTTAACATATATTTAAAACAAAAACATGTCATATTTATTTGAGTGCAGGAACAGATAAGAGACTCCAACTGAGGATTACCCAACCCAGGAGGGGTTAAAGAGAGATTCCTATCTAAATCTGAGACATGAAGGAAGAATAGGTTTGTAGTCAAAGGTTTTAGAGAATGGACAAGAGAGTAATCAAACACAGGGACATTTACCAATTCTGTACTTTAGTTGTAAGGTCCTTCTACCAAATTCTTTTATTCTTTGATTTTTAACACATTTTGAAGACTTCTTTTGCACTTGACATTTTCTCATTACACAAAGAAGTCATTTTGGGAAGAGTTTAATCTGAACCGCATATCCTCTCTATTATTTAAGTAAGACCTATCTTGTAATTCTTACGAGAGGACATGAAAAATTAAAATTAATCCAAATTTTCTGTGGTTCTACAATACAATTTGTTTTCCAGCATCATAGTTATTTAGTACAGTACTATAATCATTTATATCATTTCCTTTTAACTGTGTGTGTATATATACATATATATATGTATATATACATACACACACAAAATGAGGATTTATAAGAATTTATAAGAACATATGAAGACACATGAAAAAATTTAGTATGTTTGATTAGATCTGCTTGTTTTTGCAATTGGTAAATCAGCCATAGTTGGTGCTTTCAAATTCTGAGATAGGCAATTTCATAGAAGCATGAACATGGAGAAAAATTACAAGTGCAATCCTGCCCTCCCCACAAAAAGAGAGACTATATCACTTCATATGGTAAAAATAACCAATGTCATCCAATAGAAAAAGAATCTGAAAGCACTCTTCATTGTTTAACCATTATAATCTAGTTGTAGAGGCCTCTGGGGAAAAACATTTCATTTAATTTTGAAATATCAATATTCATTTTTATTATTATTATTTTTGTTTCTATGTCAAATGCATTTGACATAGAAACAAACTAAATAACTTGAGGAATAAAACATGAAATCAAACATTTCAATGATCTTATGTACTGGTATATTTTCTGAAGATGTTATTGTGAATGTCTGCTTCCAGTACAAAAAAACTAGCAAAAAGTGGGGGTAGGGGATGGGGAATAAGATTAGATAAGACGTAATAACCATAAAGGATCCCCTTTCTAAGGAATCCAACAGTTGTTTGTCTTGGAATCTAAAACAATGCAATGAGATTTTTTTGTTTGTAAAAGTCACTCAAAATCCAGATTTATAAATGTCAACAAGCTGCGTGAAAGCCCAACTTTAAAGATTTAGTAATGTACAAATGAAGAAAAAAATAGGCACAAACATAAGAGTTGCACTTTAATATAGGTATCCATTATCTAATGTTTACATAATGGAAGCCAAATGACTTCATTATTATCTGTGCTATTATTACACTGAATACCAAATGAACTCATCATACAGGCATACTTGCTTTAAAACCTATTACAGCCCACCAATGACAAGAGAAACACATACATGCAAACTTCTTTAGATGACTAATTTGATTTTTGTGTTAACTGCTAATGTATTATTAATCAACGGTTCATTATACTTTTAGATAACCTTAGCTTATTTCTGCTTTATTTGTACACAACTCATTTCTGTAATGTCTTGCTCTATAAAATTTTATTCCTATTTAAACATTATTATCCTTAGATAACAAACACATATATGCAAATATCAGATGGAAAAATATTCAGCCTACTAAATTATTTGGTTATGTCCAGATCATAGAAAGTACAATTGTTTTGGTGCAAAGTTTTTTCCCATTAACTTAAAAATTTTCAAAATAAAATAATTAAACTCTGGCTTAGACTCATTCACATACAAAAACTCCTTGAACAAAGTTTACTACTTCAGTTTTTATTGTTCTGAATTGGTGTCATGGATGGAAATTTAATTTGCTTGGTACATAAATTGTTGTTTTCATTTGCTGGGTCATAGCTAAAATAAAATGGTTGAAAATGTATTTAGATAATATGCTATCTAAAAACAAAAATAAAAATCAATAGCGAGTATAATGTTGTAAGGTTGTTTTCAAAGAACCATAGAATTAAAACAGACACATTTCTCTAGGCAGGTAAATAAAAGCTGTTGATGTTTATGAGAAACAACATATTTTCATGAGAAAATCTAGAATTTAAACAGCTGGTGTTATTATGGAAAGTTCAACTATCAGTAAAGAAAATTGGCAATGGTTTTTGATCATTCCCTGATTCAATCAGAGATACTCTCTAGAATTACATTCATTTGTATGTAAGGACTATTCATGTAAAATCTCTGACTAATTTAGAGTTTGTTTGGATGTAATTTTGGTGTGTTTTATACCCGTAAGTCTTCCCAACAATATAATGGATTATTGAAACATGTATAACTAGTCTTTTTAAATATGAGTTTTATTTATTTATTTTTTTCTTCCAACTTTTACTTTAGGTTCCGAAGTTATGTGTTCAGATTTGTTTCATGGGTAAATTAAGTGTTGCTGGGGCTTGGTGTACAAATGATTTTGCACCCCAGGCAGTGAGCATAATAGCAGGTCAGTAGTTTTTCCATCCTCACCCTCCTCCCACCTTTCACCCTTAAGTAAGCCCTGGAGTCTATTGTTCCCTTCTTTGTGTTCATGCGTGTGCAGTATTTAGATCCCACTTATAGATGAGAACATGCAGCATTTGGTTTTCTCTTCTTGCCTTAATTCCCTTAGATATTGGCCTCCAGCTGTATCCATGTTGCAGCAAAGGACATAATTTTATTCGTTTTTATGGCTGCATTGTATTACATGGTATAAATGTACTACATTTTCTTTATCCAGTCCAGCATTGATGGGCATCTAAGTTTATTCCATTTCTTTGCTATTGTGAAAAGTGATGTTATACTCATACAAATGCATGTGTCTTTTTGGTACAGCAATATATATTCCATTGGGTACAAACCTAGTAACGAGATTGCTGTGTCAAATGGTAGTTATGTTTTAAGTTTCTTTGAGAAATCTCCAAACTGCTTTTCACAATGGTTCAACTAATTACATTTCCATCAGCAGAGTAATCCATTCCGTTTTCTTTGCATCCTCACCAGAATGTGTTATTTTTTGACTTTTTGTAATAGCTATTCTAGCTGGTATGAGATAATAACTCAGTGGAGTTTTTATTTGCATTTCTCTAATGATTAGTGATGTGTATTAATATTTGTTGGCCAATTTTATGTCTTCTTTTGAGAAGTGTTTCTTCATGTTGTTTGCCCACTTTTTAATGAGCTTGCTTGTTTTTTGTTTGGTGATTTGTCTGAGTTCCTCATAGATTCTGGATATTAGGCTTTTGTTGGATATACAGTTTACAGATATTTTCTTCCATTCTGTAGGTTGTCTGTTTACTCTGTTGATAGTTTCTCTTTTTTTGTGTAAAAACTTTTTGGCTTAATTAGTTCCCAATTTCAATTTTTCTTTTGTTGCATTTGCTTTTGGAGTCTTCATCAAGAAATCTTTGCCAAGGCCTATGTACAGAATAGTATTTCCTAGTTTTTCTTCTAGGGTTTTTATAGTTTTAAGTTTTAAATTTAATTCTTTAATCCATCTTGAGTTAATTTTTGTACATGGTGAAAGAAAGGGATCCAGTTTCAATCTTCTGCAAGTGGCTAACCTGTTATCCCAGCATCATTTATTGAGTAGGGAGTCCTTTTTCCATTGCATGTTTCTGTCAACTTTTGTCAAAGATCATACAGTTGCAAGTGTGTAGTTTTATTTCAGGGTTTTCTAACTTGTTCTAGTTGTCTATGTGTCTATTTTTGTACCAATATCATAATGTTTTGATTACTGTGGTATTGTAGTATAGTTTTAAGACAAGTAGTTTGATATTTCTGGCTTTGTTCTTTTTGCTTAGTATTGCTTTGGCCATTTGGGCTTTTTTTTTGGTTCCATATGAATTTTAGATAGCTTTTTGTAATTATATGAAAAATGATGTTTATAGTTTGATGGGAATGGCACTGAATCTCTAAATTGTTTTGGGCCGTATGGCTGTTTTTACAATATTGATTCTTCCTGTCCATGAGTGTAGACTATTTTACCATTTGTTTGTGTCATCTCTGATTTCTTTCAGTTCTGTTCTGCAATTCTCATTGAATAGATCTTTTACCTCCTTGGTTACCTGTATGTCTAGGTATTTTATTATTTTATGGCTTCAAATGAGACAAATTTGGTAATATAAATTGTTTCATGTCATTCTTACAAACACTAACATGTTATGATACATGCGAGATATGGAAAAATGTATTTAACATGCTGAAGTGACACGGTTTACTTAGACAGTGGAATAAAGTGCAGGGACTCTGGTAGCCAAGGATATGGCATGCAGAATTCATTCTCAGTAGTGCTAGGAACCTGTGCCATAGAAATGCATTTTTTATTTCATAAAATGACTCTTACATTGCATCAACCAACAAATGGAATATTAGTTAAATGTATTTCTACAGGAAAATATGAGGTGGAGCCATAAGTGAATAACGCTTGTGAAAACATTTTAATAGTTACTAGCTAACCTTTATTTAATACTTAATAAAGGTAACCACAACTTCAAATTCTTTATGATTTAAATTGTTTAATACTTAATATAGCCTTAGACAGAAGGTGTTATCTGCCTTTTAAAGATAGGAAACTGTGCCTTATAGAATTGTCTAAGAGCACATAGCTAAAAAGGAGCAAGATTCAAACCCAAACAACTTTATTTCAGAAGTTATATTTTTCACCCATGGCCTTTTACTATTGTTATGTTTTTAGTCTGCAAATAAAAAGAGTGAAAATTTATATAAAGTAACATAATATTTTCAATACTAGAAAATATGTTGGGAATAAATTTTCTCAAAATTTGCAAAATGTACTTATATACCTAACATTTAATTATCACTGATGCAAAATAACAAGCACAACTTTACTTAGCCATAAGGAAAGACGTATTGACTCTTAGTTTATTTTAATATGGAAAAAAATTTAAATCTATCAGAATTGGTTCATTCTATTTCCAATAAATTATGATTTTCTACTTATATAACATTTGTGTTAATTACCTGTAGATATTACAAATATACGTATTTCTCTAGAAAATTTTATTTTTATAAGAAAATATATTATGAATAGAATATTGGATGATTCTTTTTGATTAAATTTGCTATCAAATTCCATTGGAATTATATTTTGTCACAAGCTGGTAAGCTATTCGCTATTCTAGACATTCTCTTGCATAAAATATACTTCTATAAGGATTGTCCTGGCAGGACTGTTAATGTTTCAAAAGTTCAGATGTTTCAAAAGTTCAAAAGTTTGGGCGAAATTATCCCAACATGTAGTAGTATTTTTCATGGAAAATTCTTGAAATTATTACTTATTTTGAAGCTACAACATATTAGAATACATAGAATGCTTGGCAATAAACCCTGTTGGAGTATTAAGAGCTTGTCTTCTCCTAAATCTAGCCCTAACAAGGATATGCATATTTAAATTTGAATCAAGTTGATTTTTCTACACTTTAGCTAGTCCTAGTCATTGTAAACCCTTCTGCCCAACACTCAACAATCAGGAAAAATAGTTTTGTTGTTTTTTCTTCTGAGGGAAAAATAGACTTTTATGTACTTCATACATGGGATTTGATTTTATGTGTGGATTCTTCACTCAAAATAATAAATAATTGTCTTGTTAAACTTAGAACTAACAAAAAAAATCAAAGAAAATATAAATCTACGTTCTAACAAGTTTACCGCTATACCTCACAAAACCTTTGGTAACAGTGATGTCTATAGATTGGCTTCAAAGATTAGGACACCACCAGATGGTGCTCTTACAGAGCCAGAGACAAAACATTCTCTACAAGATTTGAATAAATAAGAAATAAACGTAAGTGACTTTGTGAACTAGAGAGGTCATTATCTTTCTCTCACATTCTCAGAGAATCCCATGATGCTCATTCATCCATGTTTGAAAACATTTTTCAGTGTCTGGAAATTTGGAATTCTAACACATTTTAAAAGCTGTATTGAAAATGTTGACAAAAATAAAATAGCAAAAAATGATTTTTAAATGGGCAGGATTCTTTAGACTGATATAATGAGAGAGAGATTACTATATATAGCTGGAACCATAGTAAGTGCTCATAAATATTCAATATTATCATTAAATATTAGTATTATTGTTAAAAGTAGTATTAACTAGTAAGTGTATAATGATCAAAATGTTATATTTAACAGATGCCCACTATAAAATGTTGCATACATTTAAATTTATATTTACTGCTATATTGTATACAAAATTTATGAGATTAAGTTGAAATACAAAATCAAAGAATAAAAGTTGATTGCAATTCCTCTAAAACATGATTTGATGATAATTCCAGTATATCTAAAGTATATTTATTTGAAATAGTGATATAAAATTGACAAAATGTTATTATTGGAAAAATATCCTTCAATTATCTACTGATTTTAACCAAATAGAAATAGAGCAGTCCTCATACTGTAAGGCATCCCCTCTTCATTTCCAAGAAAGTATCATCATGTTTACTTCAAAAAATCAAACTTACAGTTAATACTTTTCCACCAAAATTTTCAAAATTAGCACATGCACTGTCTTAATCTTCACTGGTCTCACAGACTCCTCCTTCTGGCAAATCATTTTGGAGTTTTGTGTAATACCTTATATCCATAAAATAGTAAGGATAGAGGTCAATCCTTAACAATTGCTGAGGTTTAAATCCTGCATTAAGTTATTTAGTATCTCCAAGATAGGTTTCTCCTCTATTTGATGTACTATTTAAATAGTGCCTGTGGTATAACATTATATTCTCCACCTTCAGGATTTCTACACACAAACCAACACATATCTTGAATTGTGTTTAGTGTATAAATTGTGCTTTTAAATGTTAGCTATTGTCATTATCATTGTGGTTGCTATTAATGGGTCAGTGGCAAAACAATAAAATTGCAACAATATAATAAATTTTTATTTCTTAAATAATTTAAATAATTTCATGTGATTATAGTATTTAAACAACAGAGAAATAAATATCCTATTTTGTGTGTAAATCATAATGAATGTTAGCTTTGTATGTATTTATCCAAAAAGGTTATAAAGACTTGTAAAATACAAGTAGTATCTAAGGATATAGAATAAAAAGTAAATGTACATTTTCTCCATTCCCTTTTAAGTTTATGTTTATTCCCAGATAAAATCACAATTACCATTATGGTTTTATTTTTTCACTGGTCTTTCTTGGAAAACTGCTCTTTGTCTTTTCTTGACTACTAATAAATGTTTAAGTGTTAGGCAATTAAGAGGAATTCATATCCTCTTTCAGTATATTCTACTCTCTATCCACTATTTTCCCAGAAATTCTCTTCTATTTACTCCAAAATGCATATTCAAAATAATAGACCTTTCATCTCTTGTATATATCATTCAGTAATATGTAAAATTCAAATCATTGAAATAAATGTTATTAGAAATATTAAAATTTTATTCATAAAATAGTTTGAAACTTTATATCCTAGATGTAAATATTTCTCCATTTCCTCAATATCTAATTCTTTGTCAATTTTAATGGTGTCAGTAGAAAAAAATATATATATGGTTAGCAAATACTCTTTAATTCAATGACGATAAACTCCAAAGTAGTTTTCCTTTAAGTTGCAATCTTCCTACTAAAAAAATAGTTAAAAAGTCACATTATAAGTAGTTAGACTTCACAGAAAATTCTCAAGCTTTATGAGAACCCATATTTTTAAACTTCTTTTTTTATCCAAAATATTAACAAAACATTTAAGAGCATAAGTAACCAGTGTGTATTTTTTCCTATTTTTTATTCATGTTGTGGTGTTCTTCAGTGGAGGTGATAAGAAAATGGTAGGAAGCCAGCCATGTGTTAATGTGACAGAAAAATGGGAGATGCATATGTACAAATACTAATGAAGAGAGACAATAGTGAATGAGCTATTCTCTATCTTTGAAAAATGGGAATTAACTCCTTAAAAATGGAAACTAATTCCAAATTCACAAAGAAATGCTATTTTAATACACAGAGATTAGGACATTTTGGAAGTTCAGCTATTAAAAACAATTCCTTGGTGAATTACATGTTGCACTAAACTACATTATAAAGCTTCCAAAAACATTTCCTACCTTCTGTTTAAATTGTTGTCCTTCATCTTCCTACAAGCGCCTCCTTGATTTGTGGCTTCACTCCAGTTTTTGTTTCCCCTGTATTGCTCTCCTGCTTCTTCTCGACCAATCCTTCAGTGCATAAAAAGTAGTTTACTTTTTAAATTAAAAATTTCTTAATTTCCCCTTTTTCAAGAAGCATAGTATATGCACGTATACTGTACAATTTATTATCTTCCCTTTGCTGTTTGCTCAGGTATGTTAGTCTTTTCTTCCAAGTGTACCTTGGGCATGGGAGGGACCCAGTGTGAGGTAATTGAATCATGGTGAAGGGTCTTTCCCATGATACTCTTGTGATAGTGAATAAGTCTCACAAGATCTGCTGGCTTTATAAAGGGGAGTTCCCCTGCACTTGCTGTCTTGCCTGCCGCTGTGTAAAACATGACTTTACTCCTCCTTTGCCTTCCACCATATTGTGAGGATTCCCCAGCCATGTGGAACGGTAAGCCAATTAAATTTCTTTCCTTTATAAACTACCCAGTCTTGGGTATGTTCTTATTAGCACTGTGAGAACAGACTAATACACACGAGTAATTTAATACCATGTGGCAATCATGGGAGCTACAGTTCACCAGATGAGATTTTTGGGCAGGGACACAGCAAAACCATGTTATTTCCACACCTGGCCCCTCCCAAATCTCACGTATTCACATTTCAAAACCAATCATGCCTTCCTAACAGTCCCCCAAGTCTTTACTTCTTTCAGCATTAACTCAAAAGTCCACAATCCAAAGCCTCATCTGACATAAGGCAAGTCCCTTCCACCTATGACCCTTTAAATTAAAAGCAAGTTAGTTACTTCCAAGAAACAATAGGGTTACAAGGCATTCAGTAAATACACCCATTCCAAATGGGAGAAATTGGCCAAAGCAAAGGGACTACAGGCCCTATGCCCGTCAGAAATACAATAGTGCAGTCATTAAACCTTTAAGTTTCAAATGATCCCTTTTGACTCCATGGCGCACATTCAGGCTGATGCAAGAGGTTGGCTCTCAGGACCTTGGACAGCTCCGCTCCGGCGCCCTTGCAGGGTTCAGCGTCCTGGCTGCTTTCACACGTTGACACTGAGTAGCGGCAGCTTTTCCAGGCACACAGTGTAAGGTGTCGGTGGATGTACCATTCTGGGGTCTGGAAGACAGTGGCCTTCTTCTCACAACTCCATTAGTCATTGCCTCAGTAGGGCTCTCTGTGGGGCTTCCACCCAACATTTATTTCCCTTCTTCACTGCTCTAGCAGAGATTCTCCATGATGGCTCCACCCCTGCAGTATACCTCTGCCTGGACGTTCAGACATTTCCATACATCCTCTGAAATTTAGGCAGAGGTTCTCAAACCTCAATTCTTGACTACTGTGCATCCCAGGTTCAACACCCCATGGGAGCTGCCAAGGCTTGGGACTTGCACCCTCCGAATCCCTGGCCCAAGCTGTACCTTGGCCTCTTTTAGCCATGTCTAGAGAGGCTGAGATACAAGGCACAAAGTCCCAAGGCTTCACACAGCAGGGCGTTCCTGGACCTGACCCAGAAGACAATTTTTCTCTTCTAGCCCTCTGGGCCTGTGATGACAGGGTCTGTTGTGAAGGTCTCTGACATACCCTGTAGACATTTTCCCCATTGCCTTTGCAATTAATATTTAGCTCCTCATTACTTATGCAAATTTCTTCAGAGGCTTTAATTTCTTCCAAGAAATTCTTTTTTTTTTCTATCGTACATTCAAGCTGCAAATTTTCCAAACTTTTATGCTTGTGCTTCCTCCTGAATGCTTTCCTGTTTAGAAATATTTTCCACAAGATACCACAATTATCTCTCTCAAGTTCGAAGTTCCACAGATCTCTAGAGCAAGGTCACAATGCCACCAGTCTCTTTGCATAGCATAAGTAACCTTTACTCCAGTTCCCAAAAAAATTATCCATCTCCATTTGAGACCACCTCAGCTGGGACTTTACTGTCTATATCACTACCATCATTTTGGTCAAAGTCATTCAACAAGCCTATAGGAAATTTCAAACTTTCCCATATTTTGCTATCTTCTTCTGAGCCTACCAACTGTTCCAATCTCTGCTTGTTTCCCAGTTCCAAAGTTGCTTCCACATTTTTGAGTATCTTTAAAACAGTGCCCCAACTCCCAGTACCATTTTACTGTATTAGTCTGTTCTCACACTGATAATAAAGACATACCTGAGATTGGGTAATTTAGACAGGAAAGGTTTAATTAACTCACCGATCCACGTGGCTGAGGAAGCCTCACAATCATGACCAAAGGCCAAAGAGAAGCAAAGTCATGTCTTACGTGGCAGCAGGCAAGAGAGCATGTGCAGGGGAACTCCCCTTTATAAACCATCAGATCTCATGAGACTTACTATCAAAAGAACAGCAAGGACCTGCCCCCATGATTTGGTTACTTCCCACTGGGTACATCCCATGACACATGGAAATTATGAGAACTACAATTCGGATGAGATTTTTTTGGTGTAGACACAGCCAAACCCTATTATCCTGTAATTAGAAAAAAAATTAGAAAATAAATTTTATTCTATAATTAATCAATCAATTATTTCAATAACTGTATATCACTAGGGCCAATAGAAGGCAAAACTAGTTAGTGTTTGGAGTTACTTATGGGCCCACATCCTCTTTCCATTTTGTTTTCCATTGTAATTTCTTGGTATACTAATTGTGTATCTTTCACACAAGTCTATACTTCTTCAAAACGTGCTAATAGTAAGACATCTATAAAGCAGTCTAGTAGCACCTAAAACAGAATGCCAAATAACCTAAATTTAATTCTTGTTCTCATGTACTTTCTAATCAATGATATGGAATAAGTGAAACACACACACACACACACACACACACACACACACACGCAGATTCATGGGAAAAATATTCTCAATAGCATAGGTATAGCAACTTAAACTTTTATTATTTCAATGAAAGGAGAAATTATGTTTGCTTAAAATTATTTGCTAGATTGTATAAACTTTTAGTGCATTCAGTATAATTTTAAAAGTATTCCATTTTTGGTAAATTGAATAATACAATCTGTGATAATGCATATTTATACAGATTTGTAATCAATCAATACTTTGGCTAAAAAAGTATTTTATAGTAGAAAATCTGAAAGAAAGAAAATGTTTGATAGTTCATATATGGCAAACAGGTCTCTGTTACTATTTGGTGGGAAGATATTCATACAACTTTATTGTCTACTGGGAAAACTCAAGTGGTAACCATAGCAGACACCAGAAAGTTAACATTATTTCAAATGTATAGTTTAAGAAACCTAATGTTTTTCTCAGGCAAAGACCAGAAAATATTTTTCTCACAGGATCATTTAATAAATGTACTCATACATTCTGATACATGTAACAACAATAAAGATGTAAATGTGAGTAACAACAATATTTAGTACTGTCTTACTTTTTCACAATTTAATCCTGGGCATTGTTTACTCCCAAAAAGATTTCTGTCTTTACATTTACAATAGAAAAGACATGGAGTCAATCTAGATGCCCATAAACAGTGAACTGGATAAAGAATATAAACTATAGAATACTCTGCAGCCATGAAAAGAATAAATTTATGTTCTTTTCAGCAACAGGAATGCAGCTGGAGGCCATTTTCCTAAGTGAATGATCAGAAGAACAGAAAACCAAATACTCCATCTTATCACTTTTAAGTGAGAACTAAACATCAAATTAAAGATGGCAACAATAGATACTTGGGAATATTATGCAGAGGAGGAAGGGAGGGAGTTGAAAAGTGTTGAAAATCTAACTGTTATGTTCTATGCTTATTACCTGGATGACAGGATCATCTAAACACAAACCTCAGCAGCATGCAATATAGTCATGTAACAAACCTGTACATGTACCCCGTGAATCTAAGATAAAAGTTGAAATTATAAAAGAGCAAATAAAAATAATACAAATATGGGAAAGAAATAAAGCATTATCAGCTTCAAAAATGATTTCTGTCATTGGTTAACTTTCTATCTTCTCCAATTTCTAAGGTAAATGAACTTCTCTAAACTTCTGTCATAGATACTAGGAAAATTAGGATGAAGTGAGAGAAGTAGAAAATAAAAGTAGATTTTTAATTAGACACAAACAAGATTCATTTATAAATGTGAAGAACTATGAAGGATGAATAAATTATAAAAATAGAAAAATGAAGATCTTCTCATTTTAAAGTCTGGAAAGAGATTTTGACAGTGTTGAGACTAACAGGTAAAGAGAAAGAAAGGCTTTGAGGCATATCTACAAGGCTTGGAAAATTTTATATTGTGATTTATATATCTTTGAATGTTCATTGATAAAGTAAACAGTTAAAAACATAGAATTATTTATGTGATTTTGGATGGCAGGGCTGTATTCCTTTTAATATGACTTTGTAGTGTAGAATTTATACTAGACCTTAGCCTCATAGGATACTGAGTATTACTTGGATTGCATATAAAAATCAGTGTAATTTATCATGTAATTTATTTATTTCAAATTGAACAAATAATTATGCTCTCTCACCAACAAATACCTTCCTAGGTAAAAGGTACTATAATGGTAGGTAAGTTACCTTGAAATATAAATATGGAATTTTCTTAAGTGGCAAATTACCCTATCGGCTATACCAGGATTTTCTTTATTTCCTCTTTACTTTAAGTAGAGAAATTTTCTGAACTTCAGAATTTAGTAGTTTTACTATAAACGATACCATACCCCATTCTTGGGGTTGGTAAACATTTCATAAGAATCATTATGAAAATATCTTATTGAAGAAATATGTAAAATACTAAATAGTAATTTTAATGATAGCAAAAACTGAGAGGAGAAAATGAATTTTATCATTTGTTCATAACCAGCTTTTTTAATTCTGAAAAGTTGTAAAATTTAATTTTGAAATTAAACAAAATATAATCTATTTTTAATAATTATTTTTCTTCCCATTTAAAAATAAATAAAGGTCATCACCTTTTGAAGTCCACATTTCTACTTTCTTTAGATGTTCAGAATCAGTTGTCAGAAGCAGTTTCTTAGGTGATAGTTTATCCTATTTGCTAATGTACATAAAGACTCCAAGTAAATGCATAAACACTTAGGTCTATTCAAGCAAAGACTTTAATGTTGAAAAAGTGCAAACTGAGAAAAAAAATTTAAAGTAAGAACAAAGTTATCATGGTCCACCTCTTGTGCTAGCTCTTCTTTATTGACTCATCATTGGATTAATTTTAATTTTTAGCTATTTTCAGGTAACACTGGACAATTGCAGTTATAATCAGCAAGTTTTGAAAGGAAGCCAAGATTAGAATTCTCCATGTGAACTACTGTGTGTGTGTGTGTTTGTAGGGATATACACATACATTCATATATTCTAATAAATAGCAATGAGTTACTTGATTTTGTACGATTCTAAACACAGACTATTTTTCTTCTACTTTGATCAAATACAAAACAATATTTGGGGCATAATCTATCTATATTGGGTGGTATACACCTATGGTAATGTCAATTAAAAGGTCACTGGCAAAAGTGGAATGACTAAAACTATTTCTAAGTTCTAATTTTCCATTTCACAAAAATAAGCATTTTTCAAATAAGATTGGTCAGGAGTGACATCAATAAAGTAACAAAGCTTCAAACTGTCTCTCTACCTAAGAGGTAACATTTATACAGCTTCCTAAAAAATTTGTAGAACAGAAGGGAAGTAAATTCAGATAAATGTTTCATTCAGTGCAGTCAATCAAATGAATCCTTGAGAAGTTTACTTATTACCACCTCCTCTGTATTTTACATTGGCTTTCCCTTTATCTTCACATATAAGAAATTGAACTTTACAGCAAGGTGGACACATCCTGGCATCAGCTTAGAAATGGAAAATTGTAATAGCTGTATTTTCAGACATAATTCACAGGTTAAACCTGGTGGGAATTGCTTTTCTCTGTGTGGACTTTTAAGAATGATGCATTCCACAAAATGTGTGTTACTCTCATTCTGTCTCTGAAGATCACTGGATGCTGTGAGAAAGAGATGGGGATAAAGGCAATGCTGTAGACCCCCACTGAACTAACAGCTCCGATTTCATCAGCAATATGTTGATATAAGACTCCCACACCATTTTTTTTTTCTTTTTTGGTTAGGAAATATAATCTTTAATGGTTGAATAAATTTCTCTCTACACATTGACTAATAGTAAATCTTTTTAGATCTCATTCAGCTTTATCGTTCCCTCTGGCAGTTCAGTTGTTGGCCCAGATTTATTAAGGTTTGACAGAAAGCAATTGAAATCTCCCTTAGAAATAAAGTTCCTGGTGTGAAGGAAAAAAAAAATCCATAAAAAACCTCATCCTTAGGACAGCAACTTTTATAATGCACAACTAATCTGAATAGCTCTCTGGATGTTGGCCTTGGATAACAGTTCAGACTGCATTATTGAGTATGAATCTTGAACTTTCTGAGCCTCTTCTTTTTGCTCTTTTACTAGGAAACCCATACATATTCTAGTCGTTCTTCTTTGCCATATAAAAGAGAATCAAATCTTAACTTAGATATAAAACAAGCTCTCTAGTGTTTTCTCTCTCCACTAAGTTAAAGCAATGTCTAAGAAACTAGTCTATCACTAATCTTTTTTTCAAGGATACAAGTGGACTTCACCATTGTTCAATTTGTTCTCACATTTATCTTAGAATATTTCCTTAGGATTCAGCATAAATGGGACAGCACTAAAATTATTTAAGTAATAACACTGTAAGAAATCTCACAATCCTCTTAAAGCAATTTTTAGTTTGTTTATTTTTCATGGATGCTGTACAGTAAACACTCAAAAGAAAGTTGTCATACCATCCTTCTTAGAGAGGCAGGGCTTCACGATAGCATAGCCGTTCTCTTCAATGAAATTAAAACAGAGGCAATACGTACTAGCAATGAGCAATGCATGAAGAAAATGGATTCTAACATAAAATATTTTTTAAAATCTGAATAGGAGTCTCAGCTCTCAATGTGTCAATTTCCTTAAGTAATGGATTTTTTGGTTGTGATTTCTAAAAGAAAAATTTACCTGACTTTTATGTGTGGGGCTGTCATGAATAGGGTTATTGTGATTAAAGCTGAACAGGCTATAGAAAACTAGCATTCCTGACACAACTTTTTCTCCTACCTACCATATATGTCAAAGTTCTTATTACAGGAAAGAATTTATTCTTTTCAGTACTAGGCAAAAGGATCTCTTAATGAGTGTTGACAGACTTAGTTGTGAAGGATGAAAAAACAGATGCTAGGCTGAGATTTCAAAAAAAAAAAATATCATCATCATGCTGCAAAACTGTCTCACAAGAGAACTTGCCTCTGTCTTACAAAGAAGGTCTGAATCAGGGTTTTCTGTTTTTGTTTCAAGAATCCCTAAAGGATTTAGGAGTAAAATTCAGAGTATCTTGGAAAGTGGTAGGGGAAAATGATTATGTATTTTCAATAATCTCCATGGCTACAAAAGTAGGAAGTAGTAGTAATAATGTCCTTGATTAACAAAAATTCAAATGCAAATATATTTTGGCAGATTTCTCGAGATATCATATATATTATTACTTCGTGATTTTAGTCTGTGATAGACCTATTGTACCATCATGATTTAGTTTTCTGTAGAAAACACATATGTCATAAGATACTATATCAGAAACTTGTCATAAAAATGTTTTGATGCTGTTTTTCTAGATTTCCTTTATATTTTCACATATTTATTTGGTTATGTTTTAGAACAGCTTTAAATTCACAGCAAAATTGAGTGGAAAGTACAGAGCGTTCTCAACCATCCTTTCCCCAGACATTTTCACAGCCTTCTCCATTATTGGCAACCCTCACCAATGTGGTACATTTCTTTTTTTTTTTTTAAATTGTACTTTAGATTCGGGGGTGCATGTGCAGATCATGCAGGATTATTGCATAGGTACATACATGGCAATGTGGTTTGCTACCTCCATCCCCCCATCACTATATCTGGCATTTCTCCCCATGTTATCCCTCCCCAACCTCCCCATCCCGCTGTCCCTCCCCTATTCCCTGCCAACAGACCCCAGTGTGTGATGCTACCCTCCCTGTGTCCATGTGTCCTCATTGTTCAACACCTACCTATGAGTGAGAACATGTGGTTTTTGATTTTCTGTTCTTGTGTCAATTTGCTGAGAATGACAGTTTCCAGATTCATCCATGTCCCTTAAAAGGACACGAACTCATTGTATTTTATGGCTGCATAGTATTCCATGGTGTATATGTGCCACATTTTCCTTGTCTAGTCTATCATCGATGGGCACTTGGGTTGGTTCCAGGTCTTTGTAAGTGCCACAATGAACATATGTGTGCATGTGTCTTTATAATAGAATGATTTATAATCCTTTGGGTACATACCCAGTAATGGGATTACTGGGTCAAATGGAATTTCTATTTCTAGGTCCTTGAGGGAATCACCAACATGGTACATTTCTTAGAAATGATCCTGACATCACTATCCCCCAAGGTCTACAGTATATGTTAGGGATCACTCTTGGTGTTCTATAGTCTGTGGTTTTGGAAAAATGCATAATCATATGTTTCCATCATTATAGTGCCACACAGAATAATTTTACAGAAAATGATACAGAACAACTGTAAACAATACAAAGAAAACCAAAGGGAAAGAATTTCACAGAGAATATATCTTCATTGCTAATTTTACATATCAATTTTTATTTTATTTCCACAAAATTGCCATAGTTGAAAGTCATGTAAAATGTAAATGAAGCTTTGAAATGATAAGTTCGTGTCTCAGTTTCAAGATTCCTGTGTTGAATGACTATGGGAAAAGGCATGCACATTGTTATGTAAAGTTTTGTAAAATTAAGATAGTACTATCTACTTCTTGAGGACGTAGAAGCAATAGAAATCCTATACCCAAGAAATTAAAAAAAGAACTTAGCTCATGTTATTGTAAGATTTAGTAGTATGTCAATTGCTCTATTTTTCACCATGTAAGTTAGCAAAGTTTGAGTGATATGATTTTTTTCTTATGTATTTTTCATAATATATGATAATTAATATTCTCTTTTTTGTTAAGATTTGGTTTTCTATGAGAATCCTTCATCTATGGAATCTATTCATTCCTATAATAACCCAGAGTTATTGTTTTCTTGCTATTACTGACAGCACATAGTCCCTACCATATCCCTTTATCTTCTAAGAATTTTCTCTATTATTATGTTTTAATACCTCTATGACTTTATTTTATTTTAGTCAAATTTTCTTAGATCTATTCTTTTACTACCTAATATTTATCTTCTCTTAATTTATTTTAAATGTTCCTTGCTTCGAATTCAAATTGACCAAGAAGAACCTATTGCATGAAGAATTATTTTGCTAAGCATTCACCTTAACATTTCCTTTAATGTCTATTCCAAATCTAAAGCTTCATATGTTAAAATTAGAAAACAAAATTTCTTCTAATAAGTTTGCTGTTGCTTTCAGTAGAAGTGCTATATTTTTTCAGACACCTAAATGGGACCATGCTGATCTACTTATTTTTCTGTTGACCTATATTTAATTTATCTCCAGCCCTAATAACTGTTTTGTTTGTCATGTCTCTGATTCAAATCTTTAGTATGAGCAACTAACACTGAACTAAGATACTAAATTATCTCCAGTAAAGGAAGATACTATAATTTTAACTATATTTTTTATTTATTTTATGAAAACAAAAAATCCTATATCGAGTAACATGGTTGTAAAATGTTTGCGAACACTGTAACATTGAAGGACATAATTAAAGTGTTTAGTTGTTTTTTATTAGTACATTTGCTTATTTAATCTTGGGACGCTTTATTTATTGTGAGGCTCACTTTCCTCAAGCACAAAAATGGTTAAAATATTCAAATGATTATTGTGAGAATGAAATGATAAAGTGGACATGAAGAGTAGAATGCCAAGTCATAACACAACTTTCATTTGTTTCCAAAACAAAAGGAACAATTTGCCAAATAAAACCTTGAAAGCACCTGGAACAAAACATATTACTGTTTTTTGTTTGTTTGTTTGTTTGTTTGTTTGTTTTTGGCAAATACTTTTTAGTCAAGGTGGGTACATTTCCAAATATTGATTCCAGGAATATAAAATTAAGGTACATAATGGGAGTGGGAAGCCCCCAAAGCAGTTTCATGTATGTGGGTCATCAAACCATCACTTTCAATCATGAGTATTTCCAACTCATTATATACTACTCTAAAAATTGTTTGGCATGGAAATCACATTGTTATGAATAACTGGGAAAATACCTAACATACTGGTTATATATGTTATTTATAATTATTGGTCTAAGAGGTATCTCCTTGAGAGAGTCACGATTATTATTCTCCGTTCTCTTTGGAATGTCAAAATGAAAATGCCATATCTTTCTTCCATGTTCTTTGAAACTGTAAAGTACTTTTCTAGTTATATAACTTGCTTTTAGCTTAAAAAGAAGACACGTTTTTAAAAATAGTACTAATATTTTAGTAATTTTAAACCTTTCCCCAAATCCAGATTGATTGTGGAAATTTACAATTAACAGACAAGAAATGAAAAGGATTTAGGCAATCTCTGATTTTCTGACAGCTCATTTTAAATTGACCCCAAATTGTTGTTTTTTAACATATATTTATCACTTTTAAACGTGTTAATTGTGTTACAAGTGCTGCAGCTGGGATTAATTTAGGGAGTTTAAATTGCCTTCCCTACAGCTGGTGAAAACTGAAGCAAAACTGTGAAATAAGCTTTGCTAAAAGAATTAGATAGTTTGCAGCGTTAATTATTCAACACTTTTCTTTAGAGTTCTTCTAAGAAGTCTGGTTGTAAATTATAAAAGAAATTCATTTTCTCATGCTATAAACAGGAGTATGACATTTGGTTGTTCACTGTGCTGATTTTATGTGTATCTTTCTAGTTTAATGTCTAAAACTCCCACGTATTTTGGAAAAGGCAATGGATCCAACAACAAACTTACACAATAGAAACTCATCTACTATTTAAACTGAACACCAAAAAAAAAAAAAAAGTGGAGGGGGTATGAGAGAGTGCTTTTATTTGTTGGTTTATCTATTTATTTACTGAAGACTCTTCATGTATAAGAAACCCTATTCTCAGTGTCTTTATTTTTAGAGCCTCAATCTTCTTCCTATTAATCTCTCTATATACAAGCCTTTGCATTTGTAAAAAGCAGGTAGTTATTTCTCCCTAAACATAGTTAAACAAGGCCAAATAACTTTCCCCATTCTCAATAATTATATGGGACTTCACAACAAAACACATTTTAGTGTAAG
Organism: Saimiri boliviensis; assembly: GCF_048565385.1. Classification (NCBI taxonomy): domain Eukaryota; kingdom Metazoa; phylum Chordata; class Mammalia; order Primates; family Cebidae; genus Saimiri; species Saimiri boliviensis. Next base: position 50,704,038 of record NC_133450.1, on the reverse strand, counting down.
TTCTTCTTTGAGTACAGGTTGAGTATCTCTAATTCAAGAATATAAAATTGGAAATGCTTCAAAATATGAAACTTTTTGACCCCCAATACAGTGCCACACATGGAGTATTTCACAACTGACTTCATGTGATGGGTTGCAGTAAAAATGTAGTCATAACTTTGTTTCGTGTACAAAATTGTTGAAAAAAATATATAAAATTACCTTCAGGCTATGTTTGTAAGATGTATATAAAGCAAATGAATTTCTTTTTTTTTTTTTTTTTTTTTTGAGACGGAGTTTCGCTCTTGTTACTCAGGCTGGAGTGCAATGGCTCGATCTCGGCTCACCGCAACCTCCGCCTCCTGGGTTCAGGCAATTCTCCTGCCTCAGCCTCCTGAGTAGCTGGGATTATAGGCACGCACCACCATGCCCAGCTAATTTTTTTGGTATTTTTAGTAGAGACGGGGTTTCACCATGTTGACCAGGTTGGTCTCGATCTCTCGACCTCGTGATCCACCCTCCTCGGCCTCCCAAAGTGCTGGGATTACAGGCTTGAGCCACCGCGCCCGGCCTGAATTTCTTATTTAGACTTTAGTTCCATCTCTAAGCTATGTCACTATGTACTTTCAAATATTCCAAAATCTGAAAAAAAAAAAAATGCAATCTAAAGTACTTCCGGTCTCAGGAATTTTGGATAAGGGAAATGCAACCTATGTTGAACTATACGTAGAAAATAAGTAGAGGGTAAGTGTGGTATCTGACAGCATTTTCTGTTTATGTTAGAAATGTATCTCCAAAATAAATTCTCTTGAAATTGAGTATTAACAATCCAAATAAAAAATACCTCCAAAATATTTTATCTCTTTAAAATTTTGAAGACAAATACCGAATTCACAGTGCATTTTAATGATATGGCATGTAAAATCTAATTCACCAGTGCATTTAGCATAGATTTTCCTAAACAACTACTATTTTGTGTATGTAGTTTTTAATATGTACTAAGTAAAATTTAAAATATACTCCCAAGTAGAGTAATTAATACAATAAAACCACATGAATTCATCATCCATCTTCAAAAATTGCCAACTCATAGTCAATCTCTTTTCAACTATAGGTATCCATACCATTTCTTCTTTTTCCTTATAATATGTTTTGTTAAAAATATTAGGCTCCTCCCTCTGGAGTTTCCTATAGTCTGGATTTTGCTGGTAGCAAAAATAAGATTTTAATTTATGATGTTAGTTTGTTCCACAAATTTTCTGTAAACTGAAAGCTACATCTAGAGACTTTATCTGAATGTAATTTTTATATCTGACTCCCTGTGGCTATTTGTTTATATATTGATAATTTATTATTCCTGTTTCCTCACTTGCTTGAGCAGTTAATTTCTGAAATCTTTTCAGAACTTTATATTAAAATGATGTACAAATCAAGGGAAGGTGTACAGCCTTTTATCAGAAGTGCCTGGTATTTTTCTCACTAAGTTTTTTTTCTAACTCACTCTTAGTCTCAACTAGAAATGCAATAACTGGTTGATTGATTAGCAGGTTTCGATGATGATTTGTATTATAATTCAGTGATTCAACAATTAATTACTGAGTTTCTTATATATACTGATTGTTTCTTATATATACGCATTGTTTTAAGGTTATTTTTTTAAATGAATGTACAAAAAAAACCTCAAGGAGCTTATATTACTGTGATAATTATTAACTATCTTGAAAAATCTATTACTTGTCACCAGAGGGGACAAACTGCACAAAGAATTTGCCTAGGTGAGAAGCATTTAATAGGAAATCAATATGTGTAAACACTAGATTCTTGCCTTAGCAATATTCAGTTTAGGGCTTATATTGTAAATATCAGTTTGGTCTAAATATGCTTATTTCTTTTAATCAGTAGATTTGTCTGTTTTTCTCAGCAAAAACTAACTTCTCTGAGAACCAACTTTTGGCTTTGTTGATTATATCAATCAAATCAGTGTACTTATATTTTAATGCCTTTCTACATTTTTAATTCAACATTTTCTTTTTTAAATGCTCTTCCTGTGACAAATACACATAACAGAAAAAGCTACCATATTAATGAATTTTAAATGCAGTATTTAGAAGTATTAAGTACATTCATTGTTTGTCAACTGTCACCACTGTCCATCTCCAGAACTCTTTATCTCACAAAAGTGAAATTCTATACCCATTATTTTAGTCCTTTTGGATGACTATAATGAAATATCATAGACTACATAGCTTATAAAGAACAGAGCATTATTTCTTACAGTTCTGGAGACTAAGAAGTCCACTGATCACTAAAAGAGTCAGTGTCTGGTGAGAGCCCACTTTCTGGTTCACTGATGGCACCTTCTTGCTTTGTCCTCATATGGTGAGGGAGTCAAGGCAGTTTTCTGGGGCCTGTTTTGTAAGAACAATAATTCCATTCATGAGGGCTCTTTAACAATGATCTAATTATCTTCCAAATGCCCTACCTCCTAATATCATCACATTGGTTATGAGGTTTCAACATATAAACTCTGAGGAGACAGAAACATTTAGACTCTAATACCCATTAAGCAATAACTCTCCATTCTATCTTTCTCCCAGCCCCAGGTAATCACCATTCGACTTTCTGTCTTTATAATTTTGACTACTCTAAGTACTTCATATAAGTGGAATTATGAAATATTTATCTTTTTCTGATTGGCTTCTTTTACTTAATGTAATGTCTTTAAGCTTCATTCATGTTGTAGCATGTCAGAATTGCCTTTTTAAAAGTTGAACAGTATCCATTTTACACATATACAAGTGTTTATGTGTGCGTGTCATTTTGCTCATCTATTTATCTGCCATTAACACACACTGCTTTTGGATATTAGCCCCATTTTGTTATGGTGCATAATGCATTTAATAAGCTATTGAATATAGTTTGTTATCTTTTTTTATGATTTTTGTATCAAGATTTATAAGGGATATTGATCTGTAATTTCTTTTCTTGTAGTATCTGTCTGGCTTTGGTATCAGAATAACAGTGGCCTCATAGAATGTGTTAGGGAGTGGTCACTGTTAAAATTTTTGGAAAGTTTTGAAAAAGATTGGTGGTAGTTCTTTGAAAGTTTGATAAAACTTACTAGTGAAGCCATCAGGTCCAAAGATTTTATTATTATTTTTTTATATCCATGGAATATACATACATTCCAAGACCTTCATTGAATCTCTAAAACTGAAAATGACACTGATACCTGCCAAATGATAAATGGTAAGATAACATACACAGTGTAGATATGCTGGGCAAAGATATAGTTGATGAATACGCCAGCAGGGAGGGAGCTGGACAGCATGGGATTTCATCACTTAGAACATTATGCAATTTAAAATTTATGAATTTTTTATTTCTGAAATTTTTTATTTAATATTTTTGGACTGGTTGACTGGACGTAACTGAAACTGCAGAAAGCAAAAGCATAGATAAGGCAAGGACATGGGACTAACTTAATTTTTTGTTGTTGTTGTTCCTTGCAGGTCTATTCAGATTTTCTATTTATTCATGGCTTAGTCTTATTAATTTTATATTTCTAGTAATGTGTCCATTTTATCTACCTTATCCAAATTTTCACTTACAATTGCTCATAGTATAGTCTTATGGTCTTTTTATTTCTGTAGGATTGATAGTAATGTCTCTTTCATTTCTATTTCATATTTTGAATCATCAGTTTTTTCCTTAATCCATCTAGTTAACGTTTTGTCAGTTTTGTTGATCTTTTCATAGAAAGAAATGTTGCTTCTCCTTATTTTTTTTCTTTCCTTGATTTTGTTTATCTCTGCTCTAATATTTATTTCCTTCCATTTGCTAGTGTTAAGTTCCATTACACTTTTGTGGACCCATGATTTATTATTTTAAAAATATATTGAGGTTTATTCAACTTTTTACTATTAAATTATTACTATTATTATTATTGAGACGAAGTTTCACTCTGGTTGCCCAGGCTGGAGTGCAATGGCACAATCCAAGCTCACTGCAACCTCTGCCTCCCAGGTTCAAGAGATTATCCTGCCTCAGCCTCCCAAGTAGCTGGGACTATAGTCATGTGCCATTATACCCGGCTAATTTTGAATTTTTGGTAGAGACTGGATTTCTCCATGTTGGTCAGGCTGGTCTCGAACTCCTGACCTTAGGTGATCCGCCCACCTGGGCCTCCCAAAGTGTTGGGATTACAGACATGAGCCACCATGCCTGGCCTTTAATTATTTTTATTTTAATATTTTTAAACCCAGAGTCAAAATATATACTAATGAGAACTCTTAAACATTTTAAAATTTAAAATCATTTTAATAATAAATTCTTATTTATTTGTCCAATGTAATAAAACATACAAAAAATCTACGTGTAAAGATCCAGTTCAATAAATTTAACATACCTGTGTAATGAGCAGATCCAAAAATATTAAACCTCCAACAAAAGGGAAGGCCCTTTTTGTTTACTTTCATTCCCTAAGTACAAAAGCCAAATTACTTCTGACATAAATCACATTACCTATCTCTTACTTTTGCATTACTATGTGATTTATGTACATGTTCAGCTTTAGTAGATACTTCCAGAAAGTTTTCCAAGGCTCTTGCACCAATTTAGAATATCATAATCAGCATACTGCATTGCCATCTTTCCATCATTTCGTGGTATCTCTTCACCCTTCCAAGCCATTGTGGTGTGTGTGTGTTGCAGTATCACATTGTGGTTTTAACAGGCATTTCCCCATTGATTAACAAAGTTAAAGAAGTTTCCATATTTTTGGTTATTTTAATATTATTTTTGTGAAGTGACTATTAAAGTCTTTTTCATTTTATTTTGTTTTGTGCCTTTTCCTTTAATTGAAAAATTATTTTGAGATATATATGCATATATCTCATATGACTTAGGTTTCTATATCACCTATGATTTATACACACACATATATATGTATGTGTGTATATATATATATATATATATATATATATATATAATTTTACTTATCAGAAACTTGCATTTTTATTCTGTTAATGATGTCTTTTGGTAAGTTTTCAGTTCTCCAATTATCGTTTTTCCTTGTATGGTTGGCATACTTTACACTCTGTCTAAGAAGTCTTTCTTACTCAAGACCATATTAAATAGCTTTATTTATTTGACTTTCATATTTAGATTTTCAGTCTGGGCAGACCAGAAGCACCACTGATATCACCCTTCTACAGGAGAACTCGCAGCAAATAACTGTTGAGAATTAGAATCTATGCATAAATATGCTAGTTCTTTTATGCCACACATATATCTAACTCTGAGCTATGTGTTATAGACTGCATCTCAGAATTTTCCAATGAGATTAAGTTCTAATTGCCTAAAGTGGTAACTCACTTGATAAACCACATTTATTGGATGTCTTCAATTTTCTTTTTTACAAACCCACTTCTTTATCTGGATTTATTTCATCCCCTAATTATATAATTGTACTTGGATCCTTGTCATAGGGCTTATACATGAAGAACATAAGCTAAATCAGTTGTGCCACAAGTGACCCAACTGAATATCCCCAGAGTGAACATCCCCAGGATGAGAGGCCAGAAACTGATAACTTGATGACCAGAAAGCAACAAGTAGTAAATTGCAAATTGCATTTTAAATGATGGCATTTAAAATGATTCTCACCACTGCTAAAAATAAGTTATTACATCTTTCACTTCCTGTCACTAAGAAAGAGTGAGTGCTGTCAGTGGGCTTACTTAAATTTGAAAGACAAAACATAACACATTTAAAAATTCTAACTTTTTCCAATTGTTAAATTCTGATGCAAGTTTTAATAGGAATTCAGAATAAAATAATATCTGCATCAGATTTAAATTGTAGAAAAGTGGCTCTGCTTCTTGTCTCATGTGACCTAGTAGATCTCATGGTGCTTTAGTATCTGTAGAAGGTTAACTCTGTCTGTGGAGTTGTCAGGAAGCCCCAATAAAGAGAAGCACAAGTGACATCTCCTCATTCTCTATAGTAAGTTTAGGCTTTCTAAAGCAGAGAAATTTATTGTTTAAAAGTCAATGTAAATACCCATCAATGATAGACTGGACAAAGAAAATGTGGTACATATACACCATGGAATACTACGCAGCCATAAAAACGATGAGTTCGTGTCCTTTGTAGGGACTTGGATGAACCTGGAAACCATCATTCTCAGCAAACTGACACAAGAACAAAAAGCCAAACACTGTATGTTCTCACTCATAAGTGTGTGTTGAACAACAACACATGAACTTCAAGGAGAGGAGCATCACAGATTGGGGACAGTTGGGGGAGGCAGTTAGCGGAGAGACAGTGGGGGATAGGCAGGGTGGGGAGGGATAACATGGGGAGAAATGCCAGATACAGTATGCACCAAAAGTAAAATAAATAAATTAAAAAAAAAAAATAAAGTCAGCTTCTGGCATGCTACCAGGCCCTAGTAAACACTACAAACATGACCATAGGATATCAAGTGACTTTACTACTAAAGTATGCTAGCATATACCTTTTGTTATCATGTCTGCTAAGTTGTAAGTTACAGTATGTGTGGGATCAGTTTGCCATATGATTAAAATGAGGCATTTGAGAGAAAGTGTTCAAACAAGTCTAGAATACGAAGATGAGTTACATGAATGGGTGGCCTAGATTCCCATGTCGTCTATGATTATTGCACAAAATTCTCTCCCTCAACGTATAAATATAACGTTGAACTAAAGAGGGGTGTTTTCATAAAACTAGCTGACGGATGAGGAAAAATTCCAAGTCTGGTTTATAAATGAGTAACCATGATAGGTTAGTATAAGCCCAAAATGGGGTGCCGCTGCACTATAGATTTACACGAGGTTTGGGGGAGTGCGATTCCAACAGACAAAGTTAAAGCAACATGTCTGGACATCAACTTTGTATGAAAGAACAGACTTAACACAGAAAAATGTTCATACACTTCTAGGCCATAATGAATGACTTGACAGGTTATTCACAGTAGCCAAGAAGTGGAAGCAACCTACGTGGCCATGAATAAATGAATGGATAAAGAAAACGTAAAACACATACACACACAGTGGAATATTATTCAATCTTATATTTAAAAAATCGATCACATGCGATAACATGTATGGACCTTAAGGACATTATGCTAAGAAAAATAAGCCACTATCAATAAACAAAGCTATCATTCTACTCATGTGAAATATCTAAAATAGTCAAAATCATAGAAACAAAGTAAAAGGTGTTCGTCAAAAACTAGAGAGAAGTGGGAGAGATAATTTGTGTTTAATGAGTATAGAGTTTCAGTGTTGCAAGATGAGATATATCTAGAAATCTGTTGTACAACAATGTGAATGTGTTTAACACTATTGAACTACATACTTAAAAACAGTTAAGATAGTAAACATACTGTTAAGTTTTTAACCACAGTACAAAAATTAAAGATGCATTAAAACTCACTCATAATTAGAAAAAATGCAAGCTAAAATAACATAGCTACTATTACTCATTTAAAACATTGATAGAAATACAATTTTAAAAGTAATATACATCTATGAGAATTTTTTTGTGAGCAAATAGGATCTCACACATTATTGGTGTGAATGAAAATTATTACAACTCTTTTGTATGTTAATTTAACAAAATATAACAAAACTACTGATACACTTTTTTGATACAGCAATATTTTTTTCTGGGAATTTTTACTGAAGATCAACTTTCAATAAGATGGAAATATATATGCACAGTTATTAATTGTAGCATTACATATATTTGCACAATATTGAAAAAGACTAAGGACTCATACATAAAATTGTTGGATAAACCACAGTAGGTCCACACAATGGAATACTACACAGGGTTAAAAATAAAAAAGAATCTATGAAATGACATAGTCTGATGTGCAAATTATATTTTTAAGTGAAAACATCAAATGCAAAAAAGAATATCTTTGTATTAATTTTCTGTTGCTGCTGTAACAAATTACCATAAACTTCGTGGCTTAAGCCATGTAAATATATTATTTGGCAGCACTATAGAGCTGATGTCCAATATAAATCTCAGTTGGCTAAACTCAAGGTGTAGGCAGGGCTGCTCTCCTTCTGAATGCTCTAGAAGATCATCCATTTCCTTGCCTTGTCCTGTTTCTGGAGGCTGGCCACATTTCATAGCTTGTGCTTCTCTTTCTTCATCTTTAAAGCCAACAATATTTAATTTTCTGGTTCTGCTTCTCTTGTGTCATATCATTCTCTCTAACCACATCCAGACAAGGCTCTCTGCTTTTAATCACTCATATGATTTAATTGCACCCCACTGGATAATTCAGAATAATAACTCATTTCAAGTTCCTTAACCGTAATCACATCTTCAAAGCCTTTTTTTCTGTGTTATAATCCATTTCCAGGGACTACGACTTGGGCATCACTGGTTGGAGGCATTACTCTACCTACCATAATGCCATCTTTATGCAAGAAAGCAGTGGAAATATGAAAATGCACGTTACCTAAAAACATAGGTGGGAATGGAGTGGACTGAATGGGTGAATGAGGAGAGGATAAACAAATAGAGGGACACTTTTCTGAGCATAATTCTTTGTTATTTATTACTTTTAAAGCCATGCCAACATTACAAAAGCTAGAATATAAATATATACATACATGCATACATAAATTCAATCTGGATGTGAGGTTAACGCCAATACAATACAAACAAATTAACATAACTCTTATTAATAAATACATAAAAACACTGAAAATTGTGACAAACAAAAGAACTAACCTCAGTAAAGTTGACAAACAGTGTTTTGGTCATATGATCTAAGTTGAAAGACAGAAAGTACTATACACAAATACTGTACTCCAGTTAGCAAATTTTTCATAGGAATATGAGTTAGCATCTCTGAAATTACTTTTAAGTATATTCTAGAATTGAGCACAAAAGTAAATGTATACGTAACAAGATACATATGTACATATACATAAAATACTTATACATAAGATACTTATGTACATATATACATAAGATATATATGTATGTTTATGTATCTGACATATGTATATATGTACATAATAAGATCCTAATTTCTTAGTATAAGAGAAAATAGTTACAGATAGAAAAGGGGGAAAGACTAGAATAAACCCTGTGGTCTTGGATTACAATTGGAGTTATTAATATAAATTTATGATTCTTTATACAGAAACACACAATAAGATAGATGTAGGAATCTCTTTATTTCCATCTCTTTCTCTCCATTACTATGAAACAATAAACAAATTAGAGGCTTGCAAGTAGAATTTGAATTACTAAATGGAGACATTATGAAAATAGAAAATCACCATTTGATAACACAGTAATTGTTGTAGGCCAAAAATCACTATTAGATGCTGTCATTAGTAAGAAAAAGTATGATATAAACAAGAAATATACATGATATTAACATAACACCCCATAAGATATTTATTAATTGTAAAGGGACAAAAGGAAATTTTAGTAGAGAAAACCAGCAAATAAAGCCATAACCAAGGGATACAATTTTTTTTTTTTTTTTTTTTTTTTGAGACGGAGTTTTGCTCTTGTTACCCAGGCTGGAGTGCAATGGCATGATCTCGGCTCACCACAACCTCCGCCTCCTGGGCTCAGGCAATTCTCCTGCCTCAGCCTCCTAAGTAGCTGAGATTACAGGCACGCGCCACCACGCCCAGCTAGTTTTTTGTATTTTTAGTAAAGACGGGAATTCACCATGTTGACCAGGATGGTCTCCATCTCTCGACCTTGTGATCCACCCGCCTCGGCCTCCCAAAGTGCTGGAATTACAGGCTTGAGCCACCGCGCCCGGCCTACAATTTTGCATCACTACTTATGACACATTGAAAGGGCATACATTACTTCTGTGTTATTTCCACCAAAAATGGATAACATAATCAATGAGTCATCAGGCAAACCCAATGGAAAAAATATCCCACAAACTGAAATTCTCAAAGTTGTCAAGGTCATGAAGAAGAGGATTGAGGAAATATGTCAAATTCGGGAACAGGAGACGTGATAACTAAATTCTATGTATGATTCGGATTGGATTCTGAGCTGAAAGTAACATTAATAGGGAAATTGGTGAAATATGAACAGAGTAAGCAGATAATCAATAAGGAGGATATTATCAAATTTTTGGTCTTTAAAAATTATCTTACTATGGTAGATTCTGTCATTTGAGAAATCTGGGTGAAGGTTACACAGAATTCCTTGTAGTAGTATGCAAATTTTCTGGAGAAATTATTTAGAATTGTAAATCAAAATTTAAAAAATAAATATAAAATTATTGGGAATGTGTTTGGAGCTTTTCGAATAATTTTCCGTTTTTAACAAAGGGTATTATGCTGCTATGATCTATTCCATACTTCTGAAGTAGAAGTCTGTCCAAAGTAGAAATCAGCCTGTCTTCCTTCTTTCCTTCCTCTCTTTTTCTTTCTATTACAGGAAGTAATGAGTGAATGCATTTAACTTTTAAAAGTTGTATAGTTGCAGTCATTCACAACGTTTTGTCTGTGTGAGGATTACTATAAGTGACTGAGTACATCTGTGGTGCTCTCTCTTCTGATTCTTTCACTTATATCATCAGAGCCGGAAAAAGATCTTAGTTCCTCTCACAAGAAAAATCCAGCTTTCTATTGCTCTTTCTGAGATGTGCAACAGTGCCCTGGATTCAGTGTTCTAATTAGCAAGAGAGAGGCTTGGTCCTAGGTTAAATTACGTGAAAGCTTGCATGAGATAAAACCTGTTTCTGTTTCCTCTAACATTAGTATCTCTTTTTGATCCTAGGCACCTTTGCAGTAAAGAAAGAAAAATTAGTGAAATATAGAGATCTTTAGCAATAAATTGCTTGATCTTAAGCAATTTAAACTTGATAAACTCAGTAAAGGGTGATTTTACACAGTATACTTAATTTTACCATAGCTCATAGCAGTAAGAATTTGCAAGAAAGATAAATTACTTGTTTCTCTTTCGAATCATCATTTGCAGCTTTGCCATGTTTGCACAGTTCAGAAGTGATTGCTTTCTGGGCAGTTTGCTATCTATCCCTATATCTACTCTCATTATATATGGTATTCTTAGCTGATTATTTTAAAGCTACCTATAGCACATCAGCATGCTTTTCTAAAGAGTTTTAAGTTATTACTGACATAGTTGGTTCATACAGGAAATGGGAAAATGGATTTAAAGAACATAATTGCACAGTTAGTTGTCTATCAAAGTGTTCTTTCTATTTTATTTTCTTGGTCTATTATATTTAATTCCAATGTGTTAACATTTTTTAATGGTTGTTAATGACTATTATCTCTAGGGTCAAACAAATGTGGGTTTGAATCTCAGCTTTCCCATCTACTTGATGTTCTAAGTTATGTTTAAGGAATGAATTATTTCTTCTATTGAAATAGCCAATGTGAAAATGTAGAAAAAATATTACCTTATTTCTATAATTGCTTTCAAGGAAAAGATATTTGCTGAAAGTTCACTGTATGTCAGATGTTTTGACAATAATTTTAATATAAAGTTTCTCAAATAATCTTTAAAATACCACCACTGTGAACTAAGCTCCATTTTCATTCCCATTTAGCAGAATAGATTGAGGATTCAAAATTGAGGTAATTTACTCAATGCCACATGTCTTGAAATTATTATGCAGTATGGCTCTAATTGCTTATCAGAGTCAATAATATAGTTCCAAATATATTAATTTATTCATGCATTCATTTATTCATTCAGAAAGAATATTATGTATAAGAAACTGTACCAGATGCCTTCTACAGACACATATGACTTGGTTTTCCAAGACTATTAACCCTAATTATGACCAATGAAATTTGCAGCAATACATTGTGAATTTGTGTAAAATAAAACATGTAAATGTAAACTATAAATGAACATTTTTCTCATTCTTTAAATTTTATATAACCCAGTGGTTAAAGCTAAAGCCTTTTTAAAAAAAATCAGTTTCAATGAAAAGCATTACATGATTCCTTAAAAATGTCAAATCAATTAGTAAGTTTAGACCATGAATTTTTAAAACAAATAAATTTGTTGCAATCCTTTCTTCATGCCTCAAAGGCCACAAATTCAATTACAGAAATTAGATGATTATCAAAAAGAATATTAATAGCTTCTACCTTCACTAATGCAGAGAGATCTAGATGACAGTCTTTGCAATTTCTGGAATAAATTCTAATACTGTTCATTTTCCTGATGATCAAAAAGTTGTCATTTCACTCATGCTTATATCAGGGAGAATATATTACTGTAATATATCATATATGTCATTTTGTTATTAAATAGGCTATGAATTTATGCATTTATTATAAAATGGAGATACTACTGCACAAAGGCAGATCAGCAAATTGTTCTGTTGAGGGATATGAGGAACACTGGCCCACAAGGAAAATATGAATGTCAAGGAACACACAAAATAACAAACTTTAATGAAAATGTTGGAGTGTGCTTAGTGAAGAAATGAGGGACTCATTGCATTGAGAATCAATACTTACCTTGAAAAAAATTGGCTCTTTATTTTCTATCATGATCAGCTAATGAAAGAACAATACAAAATATATGAAAAAAAGAAAAAAATATTGACCACAGAAATAAATAAAGTAGAAATAAAGGCAAAGTGGGTAAAGACAGACCAAAACAAGCAAATGAGGGGAAATAATCACAAGGAGAAATTGTAGATATAGATTTAAAAAAAAACAGATATAGTCATGGAGAGAAAATTTTTAAAATCAGAGAAATGTGTTGTCATGTATCTTTAGTATAGCTTACGATATTCACTAATTACTCATATTTCATTTATGTTTTCAATATAATTTCATATTACTTCACTTTATGAAACTAAATGTTTCAGTAATCATTACACAGTTCTTCAAATATTTTTATCTAAACATTTGTTAACATCATCTGAATATCTTACCCATAGTATCTAGTCTTTTATGTGTTTATATAACTATGCCACATTGACAAACTTAGTGATTACAAAATTGAAGCTTTCTATAATAGAAGGGATACAAAATTAATCAGTTATATATCAAGTAAAAATAAAATGTCATGCTGGGTGCAATGGTGCAGACATGTAATTCCAGAGAAGCTGGAAGCAAAGGGAGGAGGAACACCTGAGGCCAGGAGTTCCAGACCCACCTGGGAAGCTTAGTAAGACCCACTTTCTCAGAGTTTAAAAAAATACATTTTTCAAATATTTAAAAAGTCTTAAATAATGTAAAATTTTAGAAAACTGATGTAATCAATAATTTATAACAACCAGAGTTTCCATGGAAGAGATGACATTGAAGTTACATTTGGTAGAAGGCTTCAGAAGGTATTAAGTAATCCAGCAGTCCAGTGCTAGACATAGTACTGGTAAATGCAAATTCCATCAAATAACATACAGTTATTAATATAGTTTGGCTGTGTCCCCACCCAAATCTCATCTTGAATTGTAGCTCCCATAATTCCCATGTGTTGTGAGAGAGACCCAGTGAGAGATAACTGAATCATGGCTGCAGTTTCCCCCATACTGTTCTCATGGTAGTAAATAAGTCTCATGAGATCTGATAGTTTTATAATGGGAAACCCCTTTCACTTAGCTCTCATACTTTCTCTTGCCTGTCACCATGTAAGATGTGCCTTTCACCTTCTGCCATGATTTTGATGCCTCCACCACAATGTGGAACTGTGAGTCCATTAAACCTTTTTTTTTTTTTAAATAAATTACCCAGTTTCATATATGTTTTTTATTAGCAGTGTGAAAACAGGCTAATACAGTTATACTACCTATTTCTTCAGAACAATGTTAACTATTCTCTAATATTCCTGAAAATTTTCACAGCAGCTTAGATACAAATGGATGAGTATCAGTAATGCTTCCTTGACTGGCATATACATTTCTGAGGTTTGTATTATTATGTGGGTTTTATACCAAGTTCCAGATATAGTTGCAATTATTACCATTAGTTTGCTCCAGCTTTTTCTTTTTCTCAGTTCAGATATTTTTATTTTATAATAATCCTTATACTATTCTCCTTTATATTGTCTTATTGTTCTCCTTATTTAATCCACATATTAATAACGTCATCAAATGTCCAACAGTTCAGTCTGAAGACGGAAGATCTTAGAGGAGGAAGCAGAGAGGAAGTGCCAGGCAAATAGATTGCTAACCTGTCTTGTCTTGGAAATGGGACGGGGGTAGGGGGAAAGAGAGAGAATTTAAATGAGAATGAAAGAAGCCAGTGGAGAATAAAAAATTAAATTAAGAAACAAAAAAATGTAAAAATGATTAATAAATATCCCAGAAGATGAAAGATGATAAGAGGTTATTAGGCATCTATAGAAAATTAGTCTTAAAAAGGAGAAGTAACACCTTGAAACAGATTGGGGAAGAAAGTTATACAGAAATATAAGTGAAGGAGGAGGAGAAAACTACACAACAATCTGATAGAGCAGTGTTTTTGCTACTATAAAAATGAATTAATGGAAATGTAAAATTAATTAATACATATACAAAATACAAGCCAGGGTTTTTATTATTATATAATGCAACAGACATAAAATCACTGTGTGAAATGCTCTCACTTCCATACTTCTTCATTTTGGATTGGTGATATATAGTATGTGGATTCCAGCAATCTGTGGACCATAGTTAGGTTTACTTTTTCAATCTGGTATTGATCAACAACTTAAAATAGAAAAGGATCTTGGAGTGCAAGTTGAAATCACTTAGTCACAGAAAATAAAAATAAATTTAATACAAACCATAAATTTAGGAGAAATGTCAGATCTGCAAATACCTAGTATTTCAGAGAGGAGCAAGACAGGTGTTGAGGAAAGTCAAATTTAGAAATGACAGCCTTTAATATGGCTTTTAAAAATGCTATACTGATCCAGTTTTAAGGCCCTGGGTAGGGGCTGGTCAGTTCTACTTTTTAGGCAGCTGATTGAGTTCACACCCTGAACCACCTCTCTTATCAGGTTTTCATGCTTCAGGCATCTACACGTCTGTCCTAATCACAGGTGCCTGGCTGAAATTATTCAAATCAGACCACCATAAACATGCTTACCCTATCTCACCCTTTCATTTCAGCAGAAACCACCATAAAAGCATGTGCCCACAGTTCCCCTCTTTCCCTCATCCTTATGCCTGACTCATGTTCCTCCACTAAGTGGTCCTGCCAAGCCTGCTTTTTTTCTCTCCAGGGAACTGTGAGCATAACAAATCTGTAAAACTCTTTCCACTTTCTCTCTTTAGATCTGTGACTGGCCTTATCATACCTCACCTGAGTTAATATGGTTAAAACAACTGGCACAGTGAACAGGGTGGTTTCACCCCAGATAGAAAGGCTACTAGACTGCCCTTGGCTTCTCAATTAGGTTCACTCAATGGGGAGGCAGCCCAGGGAGACACTGCTGCTTGCTGGCATGCTGGCCCTGGAGCTCTGACCACTGCCACTATGTGCTGTTTGTTTTAGTTTTGCCATCACTTTCCATCCTAAATTGTGCAACTCTGTTCTGAGTTCTCACTGAGTTTCCACCACCTAACCACAATTCTGTGACCTCACCTGTTTGCCAGTACTTAAGTATCTGAAGGGACAGCTTTATGAATTTCCCATTTTGCTTGTAATATGTAAGGGCTGGAGGCCAGATTGAGGGTGAATATTCTCTTAAGACCTGTTGACCATAGCTTATCCTGCAGGCAAGGCAACTGTCCATCTTATTTGAGACTATAAACTTCCACCACATAGCAATCCTACTTAATATTTAGGTTATAAAATAAAAGTGGATAATTAATTCAGGCTCTCCCTCCAATCTCCTCCAGGAAATTAAAGTACTACAATGCTGTTTTTACAGACAGTATTCACAACCACAAAAAAAGAAAGAAAACACTACTCAGTAAAAGAAAAATATATATATATGGGAATAATAACAACATCAACACTATCTCCCATACTGATGAAACCAGATGCTTCCTTGATGATAATACATGCCAGAGAAAAACCAACATCAGACAGCAAAACCCTGCCAAGTACAGCTGCACACCATTGTGTTGACTATTGATCTTGTTACTCTTGCTTAGGGTGTTTTTATTGATTTGCAATCCACAGGCATAAACCTTCCAAACAAACTGCTGTTTCAACCTAACATTGCAAATTCTGAGGCCTTCATGCCACCTGGTTTGGCTAATACAAGCCTTGTGATCCCAAAGCTTTGCCATGTTTTCCATCACCAATCAAATTAATTACTGAGGCAAACAGCCCCTAGTAATTGGCCAAATTAGAAGGCCTGCCTACAAACTAATGCTGGGGCTCCAGCATCAGCCTCATTATAATAGTATACAGCTGTAGAAACAAGACTCACATCAACTCAACTGAGTCTCCCTTGGAAATGATACCTCACTCCCACATGCTAGATAATGTCACCTGGCACAGGGCCTTGCCATTGGAGATGACAGTGCATCAGATGGCATTGCCCTAGTGCGAGACTTTGCCATTGGAGATTATTTCACCCTGTTTACCAGAGACAACTTCACCTGCATACTAAAATCTTCACCCCAGCAATAGCTGTGATCTGCTTTTCCTAAGGTTCTGACAAACTGCACACAGGATATTTACTGCTTTTTCATCTATTTGATGTTAGAGAGTCTATTCTCTTTCCTGAGCTTTCTGACCACTTACCCTATAATCCTGGTATATTCCTTGCTCTCTATCAAAATATATACCCCTGTAATTCCATGCCTAAAGGGAATTCTGATAGAATTTCCTACATCTCTTCCATTCTAAAAATTTATGGAGATTATTACTTTTCTCAGGAGGTCCCTGTCTCCTAGAGTAATACTTGGACCTCCTAAGTAGATGACCACCCACTACCTGGTCCCTTCCTCTCCTCTCCACTTTCAGCTTTCAACCATGGCCTATTGCGTAGTATCTTTAACCATGGCCATAAAAACCACCCTTTCCCCTTGGTAACAGTAGTAATGCTAGTCTTTCCGTATATCTCACTAAACCATCCATTAATACCCTCCAATAGCAACTGCCAGACACACCATCTTGACCCAAGAAATATGCAAGATACTGCTGTTTGAAATATATATATGTGTTTTTAAATATTATATATATATATATACATATAGACACACAAATTTCCACACACACACACACACACACACACAGAATCCCAGAAATTTAAGATCTGTTTTTATTGCAATTTCTACACTAATGAGAAGCTTAGATATGAGTCAGATTATAAAGACTCCTTATAATTCTACTTATTTTTTTTTCCTTTTTACTCTCAGAATAAAATGTTTATATGCTTTTAAGGGCAACTAATGTTTTATTGTCTAAAAGTCTTCTTTACCAGTTGGGCCATTCAAATACCCCAAATAACTGAACTCAAAACTGATGTAAAGACATCAAAACATCAATGATAATATCTTTTGTTTTTTAATGTTGTTTTGTTCCAGTTTTAAGGCCTTGGCTAGAGGCCAATTAGTTGCCTTTCTTAAGAAGCAAGTAAATTCATACCCCCAACCACCTCCCTTATCAGGTTATCACACTCTGCATCATCATATACCTGTTCTCATCATCCCAAGGCCAGGTATCAGACAACCAGGGATAATCCTTATGCCTCAGAGACCACTGAAATCTTCAAAATTAGCCAAGCCCAAACCTGATCACCCTGCCTCATCCTTTTATTCCTACAGACACCCCAATAAAAGTTCCTACCCAGAGTTTCCCTCCCTCCCTCTGCCTTGTGCCCAAGCCAGGTGCTTCTCCTAAGTGATCCTGCCTGGCATGTTGTGTTCTCCCCTGTGAGCATAAGAAATCTGTAAAATTATTTCTGTTACTGTCTCCAAATCTGATCTGGTTTCCCCATGCCCTATCCAACTTAACATGGTGAAAATGCAACTGATGAGACTTAATAGGGAAATAAATTCAGAAGACATTAAGGTGATTGACAAGATCACCTTGTTTATTAATGATTTAGTCATTCAAACAACATTTATTCTGTATTTTCTATCTTTAAGGCACTGTTGTAGATACTCGGTATACATTAGCAAACCTAATGGTTCAAAATTCATCCTTTCATTGAAGGATACAGTCTAGATGAAAGAAAAAGGCAATATACACCAAAAATAAAAATAGGCAAATATAGAATAATAAGGATGATGTATTTGGAGGTTAAATTTTTCAATAACATGTCAGAGATAGTTTGAAGAGTACATGACATTCAAACAAATAATTAAAGGAGGCAAATGAGTTAGATATATGAAAATCTAGAGGAAGAGATGACATTTGAAAGAAGAATGAATGCAAAGACCCTAATGGTTGAACAGGACTGGAAAGTGTAAGGAAAAGCAAGGTGGAAAATGCACCTGGGCAGTGTGAGTAAGGAAACAATCAGACCCCCAGGCAGTTGTTGTGGTCTTGTCCTTTACCTGGGTGAGGTGGAAGGTTTTGATATTATAGGTGCTCCTGGTGACAGCAAGCATTGCTTTACCTTTTCTTACAGGGGTCTAAGTCTGATGGAATTATGAAAAACACATATGACTGAGCACTTCCAGGATTTTCATGAAATTGTTGTTTTATCCCTATCTTTGCCATGCAATACTTCCATCTGCTGCATTCTAGCATCTTTCCCCCCAATCAACTGAAACTTACTTCCAATGTGACGAATTATTTGCTAGTTTTCAGACATATTTGAAAGTCTTCATTTCTTCTTTGACTTCAACTGCCTAAATCACTTGGTACTGCCAAATAATGTAAGTTCTGGTTTGAAATTTCAGGTCCACTAATTATACACTCAGATCACCTTGTGAAATCAAATCAGGTTTTCAATGACTTGGTGCACTCTTCTCTAACATATGGATAATGAATAGTATCTAGTTGAGGATTGTTGGAAAGTTGTTTATTATATATAGGTAAAATATTAAGAATACACAGTAAGCACTAACTATTTCAATAGTAAAGTACACAGTAAAATTTAATGGAATTGAGAGAGAGAAAGGAAGAGAGAGAGAGACAAAGAGAGAGGCTACAGCCTTCTAGTAATCTCGACTTGAAAGTAACTTTGGTCATATTCTATTTGTTACAAGTCAGTAAATCCAGTCTACAATCAACAGGAAAGTATTACATAAGAGTGTGAATACCAGGAAAATAGGCTCATTAGAGACCATCTTAGAGACTTTCAATCACACCAGTTTATGTATTCCCTTAAAACATTATTAACCTCTTAACTGGTTAGCAAGTATCTTTAAGTGGTTCTGAGATAAACAGGCACCAAGGGAAAAGGTGACATACAGAAATAAATCAGTATCATTGATATCATTTTACTATAAGTAAAAAAGCCATTTTCTATCAGTAAAACTGTTTCTTGCACAAGTATACAACTATTTGTATTTTCAAGCAATCATTTCAATCCTAGAGGTTAAAGTTTATATTGTATAGGTCAAATTTGCCCTATGTTAAATAAAATGATTTCACATGATAATCCTAATCTTTTTACACAGAATGAAGAACATTGCAAAGATTAATTCTGAATTTGAGCATTACATAGTTAAATGTAGAGCATTACATAGTTTAATGTAGCCTTTGGGAGCATGATTTCAATGTAATTATCAGTGAATCAAAGCCCATTGTTTTATTTTAGTTTTCTTATTGGCTCAAGATATAGTTTTTACACACCATCCAGAACAAGTACTCCTGGCCCAAAGAGAGTTTCCTCTCTGTATAAGGTTCCTACTTTGTCTTTGATGCCTTCTTTTGAAGCAAAGCTGTAAAACCTTGTATAATATTTTATACTTTATTTGCTCATAATAAGTCAAGAACACTACTGAGAATTAAGTGCAGTTCTACCAAGAACTAGTAATGAACTGCATGCAAAGTGTCACTTAAAGCAAAATTTCATGAAAATATAATACAATACTATGAATATATCAGTGGCAAACATCATTGGCTTCCAAAAAACTGACACTAAAGGAATTTCCAATCCAAACACAAGCACATGGCTTTCATTCAATATAGAGCTATGAAAATTCTATCAAGAGACCCTGAATCCTTAAGTACTTGTAACATGATTTTATGCTGTGACACTAGTACAAAACACATCAACTCTAATGCATAGATTATGACACATGATAACAGGATACCAAAGAAAGCCTTTTCTATATCAGAAAATGCCAAGAAATGAAAAATAAAGTATTTTTCATTTCTATGAGGTGGAATATTTGAAGAAATTTATGGTTTTTATTAGTAAGCTATTGAGATCTGCAGTATATGAAAACAATAGAACATGAACAACGAATATAAATGGCTAAAAAATTCTAGAATCTAACTTCAAATGATGTGGAGAGGATCTATTTGATGTTCTTATAACAGTGTATATCAAACAACTCTACATTCATACACTTCTAGCTTTCCATGCATTTCTGTATCAGAAGTGAGTTCATATAATCCAAAAAGGAAAGAAAGAGGAGAATTCTCTAAAATCAGGACTGGTGGTACATATAAGCCCAGTAAGTCAGAATTTCCTTGTGTTTCTTGAGTGGGTAGGTAAAAAAGTTAAACTTTGGCTTATAAGACAAAAATTAATAAGATAGTGAGAAAAAGAAGAGGAAGGGGGAGAGAGAAAGAGAGAACAAAAGGAGGAAGAGAGGAAGAGAAGGTGAAGGGAAGAGGATAGAAGGGTTGTTCCTGGGGTAAGTTTTTGTTGTTACTGTTTTCGTTTTTGTTTTTTGTTTACGGATTTACAGAATATTAGTGCATTTTGTTATAGGAATATATTTTGCAGTAGTGAGGTCTTTGTTTTTAGTGTAACTATCCCCTGAATAATGAAAATTGTACCCCACAGGTAATTTTCCAACCCTCACCTCCCTGGCATCTTTTGGTATTTTGAATGCCTATGTTTTTCACTCTGTATGTTCATGTATACCCATTGTTTAGTTCCTATTTGTAAGTGAGAGCATATAGTATTTGACTTTCTGTTTCTGAGTTATTTCACTCAGGATAATGGCCTCCAGTTCCATCCACGTTGCTGCAAAAGACATGATTTCATTCCTTTTAATGGCTGAGTAGCATCCTTTGGTGCATATATACCTAAACATGGTAACATGGTATATATGTATGATGTATATGTACCTAAACATGATACATATAAGGTGTACATATACCTATATGTGTGTGTGTGTGTGTGTGTATATATATATATATATATATATATATATATATATATGTGCTACATATATACCTAAACATGGTATATATATGGTGTATATATACCTATATATGGTATATATATGATGTATATATGGGGTATGTTTGTATATATGGTACCTATCTATGGCATATGTATATAGGATAATAAACACATTTTTATTATGTGGATATTGTGAATAGTGTTGCCTATAAACATAGGAGTACAGGTGCCTTTGATATAATAGTTTCTTTTCCTTTGGATAGACACTTGGCAGTGAGATTGGTGGATTAACTGAGAGTTTTTTGTTTTTGTTTTGTTTCGTTTTGAGATAGAGCTTTGCTCTGTCACCCAGGATGGAGTAGAGTGGCATGATCATGGCTCACTGCGGCCTCAACTTCCTGGGTCAGGTGATCGTCCCATCTCAGCTTCCCAAGCAGCTGGGACTACATGCATGGTCTTGTAGTTTACCTTGAAGTCAGGTAATGTGATGCCTCAAGCTCTGTTATTTTTGCTTAGAATTACTTTAGCTATTTGGGCTGTTTTTATTTCCAAATGAATTTCAGGATTGCTTTGTCCAATTCTGTGAAAAATGACACTGGTTATTTGATAGAAACTGCATTGAATCTGTAGGTTGCTTTGGCCAGTATGGTCATTTTAACAATATTGGTTCTTCTGATTCATGAGCATGGGTCGTTTTTCCATTTGTTTGTGTCATCTGTGATTTCTTTCATCAGTATTTTGAAGTTCTCCTGGTAGAGATCTTTCACCTCATTGATTAATGTAATCCTACATATTTTCTTGTAGCTGTTGTAAATGGGATGGAGTTATTGATATTTCTTAGCTTAAATGTTATTGGTATATAAAAATGCTACAGATTTTTGAACCTTGATTTTGTATCATTTATTGAGGTCACTTACCAAATCTAGGAGTCTTTTTGAAGAATTTTTTAGGGCTTTCTAGGTATAAGATTGTATCATCAGTGAAAAAAGATAATTTGACTTCCTTTTTTCTAATTTGAACTAGTAATAAAAAAAATTTCCCAACAATGAAAGCCCTGGGACTAGAGGGATTAAGAGCTAAATTCTACAATACACACAAAGAAAAATGAGTACTAGTCCTACTGAAACTGTTCCAAATAACTGAGGAGAAGGAAATCTCCCTAACCCGTTGTGTGAAACTGGTGCAATCCTGATATCAAAGCCAGGCAAGGATGAAACAAAATAAGAAAATCTTAGACCAATATCACTGATTAACAAAAATGCAAATATCCTCAACAAAACTAGTAACTAAATCCAAGAGCACATCAAAAAACTAATATACCACAATCAAGTGGGTTTTATTCCGGGGTGCAAAGATGGTTCAACATATGCAAATCAATGAAGGTGATACACCACATAAACAGATCTAAAAACAAAAATCATATTATCATGACAATAGATGCCGAAAAAAAAAGCATTCAATAAAATTCAGAAAAAAAACCCATAGCCAGCATCATACTGAACTGGGAAAAGATGAAAGCATTTCCCCTAAGAACTGGAACAAGACAAGGATATCCACTTTCACCACTCCTAGTCAACAGAATACTGGGAATACTGGCTAGAGCAATGAGGTAAAAAAAAAAAAAACAGAAATAAAACGGATCCTAGGGGTAAGTTTTACTAAGAGTCTTTTAGCCAAATCCTACGTTTCTCTTAAAAATATAATGTACTGCTAGATTTCCTGTTATATATTTAGATCAGCAATATTCTTTCACTAGGGCAGAAGTTATGCTTATTTTTATTCAGAAACTCTATGTCTGGCTCTAGGGCCAGAGTCATATTCTAGAGTAAACAGAAAATATGAATGTATAAACATCAGTGAAACATGATGTGTCATAATTTCTACTGACCATTATTAAGCAAGCTGAATATATTTTAATTTAATACTACTTTTTCACACAACAGTCACATAAATTGATAATCTTATAATTTTTATTTATAACCTACCATATTTCTACAAGATTGACATATTTAATCTCTTACCAAGGTTTTTTGGGAAAAAAAATTTCTTCATCATGAAAAATAACTCATTGGATATCCATTACACCATACTTACTTCTTTTTAATTATTTGACTTACAGAGAACATGTACATATACTAGAAATATTCAAATAGCTTTTCAAATATTTCTGCCCCTCTTTGTGCCTATTTCCTTCATATAATAGAAATGATAATAGAACCTATCTCATTGTGTTAAGTAAAAGTTAAGAGGTAATAAATTAATAAACATAGTTATTTGTTTACATATATTTTCATATTCCCTATGCATTTGTTCAATTTAATTTTTTAACTT
Organism: Saimiri boliviensis; assembly: GCF_048565385.1. Taxonomy (NCBI): domain Eukaryota; kingdom Metazoa; phylum Chordata; class Mammalia; order Primates; family Cebidae; genus Saimiri; species Saimiri boliviensis. The sequence continues at coordinate 50,680,506 of NC_133450.1, read as the reverse complement.
GTGGAACAATTATAATATTGTTATATAGGTATTCATACACCTATTTGTGTATGACATTGGAGAGATATATTTAACCAGCATCCTATTAACATTTAACTTATTATAATTTTATTTTATATTTATTCATTTGAGTTTTACATTCAGCCTTATTGTGTATATTACAAAATGTATAACCCTGGTATAAGCTCTAAAATTATTATTCTGGTACAAAGGGTTTTTACATAGTTAACTTCTATAGCTTTCAACAATAAGTCTAAGTTCACAAGCAATGCAGACTCTTAGGAATTAAGTTTGACATATATTTCATAATTTGATCTTAGTAGTGCATACATTTTTAGTATTCTTATCTAATAGAAGAAAAATTTAGTGTAATGTCTAAGGACTCAGGCAAGCACAATATTCAGCTATGTATATTTTGTGGTCCGTGAGACAATACACATTCTGTGGTTGAAACTAGGGAAGATATATCTATGTTTAACATTTATAAAATTGATTTTTATGTAACTCCTAATGTGTTCTTATTTGTCTTCTCCTTGATTGATTTCTAATCCTTTCACAGGCAGCTTCTTTTTTAGATAAGCATTCAGTGGTAAGTTAGAGTGAAGCCGAAACCAGAAAATCAATAGAAGGTTTAAATACCTCTCATATTCTTTATTTTCTTTCTCATCTTGTTCCTCCTGGGGAGGATGTCAGAGGTCTGTCTATAAGGAAAAGAGAGAGTTATTATATTGCCTTCTTAATTTTTGCTTACCCTGCTCAAAGGATTTAAGTTTATGGTTGACTAATAAATCTTAAGACAATAATAAATTATTATGCTTTTCTATTTTTGCCAGGCCAACTCAATTGGTCAGAGTTTCTTTTGTTCTCAGAGAGGATAATTTTCTAATTATATGGCGTTTGCAATTAGAAATGGGGAAACAGGCCAATAAGTTGTACATTCCTCAATTAAGTTTTTAAAAAATATTTAGAAACAGACTTGATTCTGTATATATCAAGTGACATATAATGCATTATATTGAATATTTACTACATGTCAGACATGATTCTAGGTACCCACAACTTTTTTTTTTTTTTAATTTGCTCTAAGACAGTTTGTATTCTAGTGAAGAGACACAGTAAGCAAAAAAAAAACAAAATGTAAAAGAATACTGTATCACTTGGGCCCCCCAGAAAGCAGTCCCTGAGATTAGTTAGGAGTTCAGTGAGTTTTGAGTATAATACCCGTGAAAGATAAAGGAGAGGGTAGCACAACCGGGCAGGGAAGCTTTCAGAAACAAAGCTTCAGCTGATCTGATCTCTGTGATAAGATAATTGGGAGAAAACAAGATTGAGCTGGGAGAACTCCACACTATGATGCAGACCTGACAAGGACTTTACCAGCCAAATATGGATCCTTGGAGTGACAATCATCAATTAGAGGGGTCCACAGAAATGATTTAGTTATATTATACCGCGGACTTGTAGTTGTTGACTGAGGTCTGCATAGGAAGAACTTGAATTTGGGGTAAAAAGCTGAGGCTATTACTGAAGGTGGTACAGCTGATGACTGTCCATTAACTTCACTCCTGCAAGCTGAATCAAGTTATTTAAGATCTGAGCAATGCATCTTCATGGCTGTAAAAAATGATAATCCTTTAAGAACAAACTTGTTTGAGGGACAGAGTATGATGAGTAGGGCAGAAGGTGGTGCCATTTTAGATAGGTGACATAAACATGAACTAACTGATATACTCTTTAAAGGGGTAACAGTTGATCGGGGACATGAGTAAGGTGAGGAAAAAAGCCATGAAGAAAATCTGGGAAGAGCATTCCATGCAGAGGAGTAGTAATTGCAAAAGCTTCAGGTAGTAGTTTTGGGTGAGGAATGGGAAAGAAACCAGTGGCCTGTAACTAAGTTGTGTCCTGGCATTAAACTATACTGACATCAAAATACAAAGGAAAGTGTAAATTGTCAAGAACAGGCATAGAATTCATAACTATGAGAGCATGTGGTGGTTACAATAATGTCAGATTTAAATCACACTGTAAAATCTTTCTAATTAAAAGTGTTATATTGGCGCATGAATGGGTCGATTAAGGAATGGCAAAGAAAGACAATCAAAAATATTCACAAAAAGTTATAGAATATTTATGCAATAAAACAGACTTTTAAAACAGTTTAGAAAAGGCAAAACTTCTAATGTCATTGTGTCACCTGAACAGACATCATGAGAAAACTAAAACAGATTCTGTTCTCCCACCACTTCACTGTGGGATATATTTAGTTGGGTCAGAATTATACATTTTAAAATATTGAGACCATTCAGTCTTAAAGTATGACTAGATTATTATAAAGTCAGAGTGGATTAAATTATTCTAAATATAACTTATAATTCAAAAGCAATAAAATAGTGCCGGGTGCAGTGTCTCACGCCTGTAATCCCAGCACTTTGGGAGGCCGAAATGGGTGGATCACAAGGTCAAGAGATCGAGACCATCCTGGTCAACATGGTGAAACCCCGTCTCTACTAAAAATACAAAAATTAGCTGGGCATGGTAGCGCATGCCTGTAGTCCCAGCTACTTGGGAGGCTGAGGCCAGAGAATTGCTTGAACCCAGGAGACAGAGGTTGCAGTGAGCCGAGATCACACCATTGCACTCTAGCCAGTAACAAAAGCGAAACTCCGTCTCAAAAAACAAAACAAAACAAAACAAATAAAAGCAATAAAATAAAAGATTGAGCAATTTGCTTATATAAAATTCAGAGAGAGAAGAAAATGCCTATGTACATGGCAAACATATAAAACATGCATACATGCATTTGTGTACAAATTTAGAAGTCAAATTATAACCTGGGGAAAAATCACAATATATCTCAAAGTCTTACAATGCCTAATATACAAGGAAATTCTGAAAATTTAAAGGCTGGGTGTGGTGGCTCACGCCTGTGATCCCATCACTTTGGGAAGCTGATGCGGGTGGATCACAAGGTCAAGAGATGGAGACCCTCCAGGCCAACATGGTGAAACCCCGTCTCTACCAAAAAAATACAAAAAATTAGCTGGGCGTGGTGGTGCATACCCATAGTTCCAGCTACTCAGGAGGCTGAGGCAGGAGAATTGCTTGAACCCAGGAGGTGGAGGTTGCAGTGAGTCAAGATCATGCCACTGCACTCCAGCCTGGTGCCTGGTGACAGAGTGAGACTCTGTCTCAAAAAAAAAAAAAAAAAAGAAAGGAAGAAAAAAACTCCCTAAAGGTCAGGAACTTCATAGATTCAAGGAGCATTAGCCCACAGAGATGAGAAAGAACCAGAGCAACAGCCCTGACAACTCAAAAAGCCACAGTGCCTTCTTTCCTCCAAATGGCTACATCACCTCTCCAACAATCATTCTGAAAGGGCTGATATGGCTGAAATGACAGAAATATAATTCAAAATATGGATAGAAATGAAGATCATTGAGATGCAGGTGTACTTTGAACCCCAATACAGGGAAGCTAACAGTCAAAATAAAATGATTCAGAAGCTGACAGACACAATCGCCAGTATAGAAAATATAGCCAACCAGATAGAGCTGAAAAACACAGTACAAGAGTTTCATAATGCAATAACAAGTATTAATAGCACAATAGACCAAATGGAGAAAAGAATCTCAGAGCTTGAAGACTGACTTTCTAAAATAAAACAGTCAGAAAAGAATAGAGAAAAAAGAGTTAAAATGAACCAAATCTCTTAAAAATATGAAATTAGATAAAAAGGCAAAATCTATGAGTCATTGGTGTCTCAGCAATAGATGAGAAGAATGTGAGGAACTTGGCAATTATATTTCAAGATATCATCCATTAGAACTTCCCCAACCTAACTAGAGAAACCAATATCAAACTCAGAAAATGCAGACAACTTTTGCAAGATACACAAGAAGACACATGAAAATGAGGTTCTCAAAGGTAGAGATGAATGAAAAAAATGTTAAAGACAGCCAAAGAGAAAGGGCAGGTCACCTACAAAGGGAACCCCATCAGGCTAACAGTAGATGTCTCAGCTGAAGCCCTACAAGACAGAAAATATTAGGAGTTAATATTCAACATTCCAGCCCATAATATAATATCTGGCCAAACTAAATTTCACAAGAAAAGGAGAAATAAGATCCTTTTTAAACAAGCAAATGCAGAGGGACTTTATTACCACCAGAACTGCCTTTCAAGAGCTGCTGGAAGAAGCACTAAATATGGAGAGGAAAGACCATTACCAGCCTCTACAAAAACACGCTTAAGTATACAAACCATTGACATTAACAAGCAACCACATAAACAAGTCGGCATAATAATCAGGTAACACCATGATCACAGGATCAAAACCACACATATTAATACTAATTTTATATGTAAATGGGCTAAATACCCTTAATTAAAAGGCACAGAGTAGCAAGCCAGATAAAGAACCAAGACCCATTGGTATTCTGTCTTCAAGAGATCCTCTTCTCATGCAATGACACCATAGGTTCAAAATAAAGGGATGAGAAAAATCTACCAAGCACAAGGAAAACAGCAAAAGGAGGGGATGTAATCCTAATTTCAGACAAAATAAACTTTACCAAAGATCAAAGAAGACAAAGAAGGCCATTACATAATTGCTAAGGGTTCAATTCAACAAGAAGACTATCCAAAATCTATATTCACCCAATACAGGAACACCCACATTCAGAAGGCAAGTTCTTACAGACCTTCAAAGAGACTTAGGCTCTCACACAATAATAGCAGGAGACTTTAGCACCCCATTGACAATAATAGACAAATCATGAAGGCAAAAAATGTTGACAGTGATATTCAGGACCTGAACTCAAAATGGATCAAATGGATCTGATAGATATATACAGAACTCTGCATACCCAAACAACAGAATATACATTCTTCTCATCATCAAAATGGCACATACTTTAAAACCAATCACATAATCATTGTTAAGCGGGAAATTTATGGCACTAAATGCTCACATTCAAGAGTCAGAAAGATCCCAATGTAATAACCTAACATCATAAGTAAAGAACTACAGAACCAAGAGAAAACCAACCCCAAATCTAGCATAAGACATGAAATATTTGAAATCAGAGCTGAAGTGGAGATTGAGACACAAAAAGCCTTTCAAAAGATCAACAAATCCAAGAGTTGTTTTTGTGAAAGAAGTAATCAAACAGACCGCTAGCTAGACTAGTAAAGAAGAAAAGACAGAAGATACAAATATACACAATTAGAAATGACAAATGGGAAAGGGCATGTAACCACTGACCCAACAGAAATAAAAATAACAGTAAGGGAATATTATTAACACATCTATGCACATAAACTAGAAAATCTAGAAGAAACGAATAAATTCCCTGATACATACACCTTCCCAAGACTGAGCAGGGAACAAATTTAATCTCTGAACAGACCAATAATAAACTCTAAAAATCACTAGTATCCTATACACCAACAACATCAAGCTTAGAGCCAAACTATGAAAACAACTCATTCACAAGCGTCACACACACACACACACACATACCTAGGAATACAGCAAATGAGGGAGGTAAAAATCTCTACAAAGAGAACTGAAAAACACTGCACAAAGAAATCAGAGATGACAGAAACCAATAGAAAAGCATTTTGTGCTCATGGATAGGAAGAATCAATATCGATATAATGGCCATACTGTTCAAAGCAATTTATAGATTAAATGCTATTCCTATTAAAGTGTCATTCACATTCTTCACAGAACTAGGAAAAACTATTTTAAAATTCATATGGAAAGAAAAAAAGAGTCTTAGTAGCCAAGGTGATACAGGCAAAAAGAACAAAGTTCTAGGCATCATGCTACCCAACTCCATGCTATACTACAGGGCTAGAGTAACCAAAACAGTAGTATGAATACTACCGATACAAAAATGGGCACATAGACCAATGGAACAGAACAGAAAGCCTAGAAATAAGGCTGCAACAGGTACAACTATCTGATTTCTGGTAAAGCTGACATAAACAAGCAATGGAGCAAGGACTTCTTATTTAGTAAGTAGTGCTGGAATAACTGGATAACGACATGAAGAAGAATTGAACTAAAGCTCCTTCTTATACCATATACAAAAATAGGCTAAAGATGAGTTAAAGACTTCAATGTAAAACCCAAAACTATAAAAACCGTGGAAGACAACCTAGGCAATACCATTCAGGACATAGGAATGGGCAAATATTTCACAACAAAGATGCCAAAAGCAATTGCAACAAAAGCAAAAATTGACTAATGGGATTTAATTGAAGAACTTTTGCACAGCAAAAGAAACTATCAAGAGAGTAAACAGAGAACTTACAGAATGGGAGGAAATCTTTGCAAACTGTGCATCTAACAAAAATCTAATATCCAGCATCATAAGAAATTTAAACATATTTTCAAGAAACACACAACTCCATTAAAAATTGAGCAACGGGCATAAACACTTTTCAAAATAAGACATACATAGAGCCAAAAAGCATATGAAGAAAAGCTCGTCATCACTGATAATTTGAAAAATGCAAATAAAAACTGCTATGAAATATGATTTCATACCAGTCAGAATGGCTATTTTTAAAAAGTTCTAAAATAACAGATGTTGGTATGATTGCAGAGAAAAGGGAATACTTGTACACTGTTGAGAGGAATACAAATTAGGTTCAGTCACTTTGGAAAACAGTTTGGAGATTTCTCAAAGAACTTAAAACAATCCCACTACTGGGCATATATTCAAAAGAAAACAGATTGTTCTACCAAAATGACACATGCATGTTTATGTTCATTGCAGTGCTATTCACAATAGCAAATATATGGAATCAACCCAAATGACCATCAATGGTAGAGTGGATAAATAAAATATGGCACTTATACCCCCATGGAATACTATGCAGCTGTAAAAACTAACAAGATCATGTTCTTTGCAGCAACATGGATGGAGCTGGAGGCCATTATCTTTAGCAAACTAATGCAGAAACAGAAAACCAAATGCCACAAGTTCTCAATTATAACTGGGAGCTAAATTATGAGAACACATGGACATATAGAGGTGAACAACAAACACTGGGACCTTTCAGAAGGTGGAGGGTTGGATGAGGGAGAGAAGCAGGAAAAATTACCAATAGGTATAAAGATTAATACCTATATGACAAACTAATCTGTACAACAAACCCCCATGACATGAGTTTACCTATATAACAAATCTGCATATGTACTCCTGCACTTAAAATAAAAGTTAAAAAATATAAATAAAAATTAAAAATAAAGGACTAAATGCCATCTTAAAGCAGGCACAATATATAAACATTCCATGGGGAAAATGTTAATATAAATTATAAATATTTTTCTACTTCATTACTAATAAGTAAAATATAAATTTAAACAACATTGTGATGCCATTTCTCACCTATAAAAAAATTTAAAAAAAAAACTGAGAAGTTTAACAACATATTCTGTCAGTAAAATTATGCTGAAATAGACACTTTTGCACATTGCTGGTGGGAATACAAAATAGCAAAATTTGTGTGAAGGGGATTATGACATCTTGGAAAAATTGTATATACATTTATCTCTTTATCTGACATTCTAAAAAATATATCCCATATACAACCTGTTAATAATTCAAAGTGAAATATGATCAAGACTATAATAATTTCATTTGTAAATATATTAGAAAAAATTCAAAGTTCCATCAGCAGTGAACTTGTTAAATATTCTCTGGTAAATATACATGGAGGAATATAAAATATAAAAACAAATGTGGCAGAAATTTTTAATACAAATATGTAATAATCTTTAGGATGTATTCTTAGGTAATAAAAAAGAATAAAGGTGGAAAAGTTCTTTCTAAGATATCTCAATAATGTGAGACACAAGACCTTGTGAGCCTTTAACTAAGTAATCCAAGCTTCTATCTTTTATCATAAACCATCTCTTTATGTTTCTCAAGAGAAACATTTTTTAAATTGACTCCTTGTACTATAAAGCAGACATCTTGAAAATGCAATATAATGCAACATTATATTGGATTTTCCTCCTTCATCACAGTTTCCCTATTTCATTTACTAACTTTCTGTGTTTTTCTTATGAGTAACCAGTCCACACCTAAGACCTTATCTCAGGTTCTGCTTTTCAGGGAACCCAAATAAAAACACCAAACAATAACAAAAATCCCGTAAATTCTGGGACATTTCTTCATGGTACCGACTAAGTATAAGTGCTCAGTAAATAGTTTGTTTATCAGGGATGCTTCTAAATCATTACAAGTCTGCAATAGTCCTCATTGGGACCAAAAGTATCAGTACTATAGATTTTTGGGTGAAACAAGACAATATTATTATTTGACTTTCAAATTTTGTTTTACCTTCACAGAAGATTATTAAATGTTGTAATAGTAAAACTCCTGATGTAATGGCAGATATAATTTGCATTTTGAAAATGTGAATAATTATTAGCTGAAGATTTTGAATGACATATGAAGAGATACATCTGGATGTAATTTAAACCAGTATTTTTCAGCCTACTATTTGATTTACTGTGTATTTTTTTTCAATGTTGGTTTATAACTTCATTTTGGCCTTCTGTAATTTATTCAGTAAACTCAGACACAAGGAATTAGGCAATAATGCAAAATATATACAATATGCAATAATGTAGGAAATTAGCTACCTCAATTTACAGTTGAAAATCCACGATCTAGCACATATGTCATGCCCACAATCATGTAGTTGGTATCTGAATAAAGACTTGGTTTATGACTTTCAAACTAATCCCAAAACACTTTTCATTATAATTAAATTTCCAAAAACATTAACTACATAATAATTTGCATATAATATTGCTTGTTTACTGCAAAAAAATGTGAGCAGAGTTTAGCATAAGATGACTGCGTTTGAAGATATTTTACTAGTGATTATTTTTCTCCTGATTCATAAGGTTCTCATTTACCTCATTTCTTAATCACCTTAACTATGGAAATACTTCTTTTATTAAAAAAAGTTTTTGAAAACCTTTCATCACATTTTCTGTGTTAGCAGGAATTAACTTTTTATTTCTTTTCTTAGAAATTAATCAAATTTTTAGTCTGGACTATTGATAGATTTCATTTCTCATAATGAGATGTACCCAGAGTTTCAATATTGTGTACCATCAAACAAGGTTTTTATTTATTCATCATTTTCATTATGAGTAATCTTCATACTCAATATTTTAGTCATCTGAATAAATAGCAAAATTATACTGTACAATGTCCTGGAAATGAGGTTAGTCTATGTACAAGTCAAGTGAAACAATTTTCTCTCATCTCAACTGAATTTGTGAAATAATAAATAATGTAAGAGGGAAAAGATTGGCTGCTCAAAATCAATTCTGCTATCTAAAGTATATCAATAAGTTGATAATATAGAGAAACTGTAATAAGGCAAGTCATTGCAGAAGTGGAAAAAAAAACCTACAGTAAGTTGAAAGCTAGAATTTTATTATATATAATATTACCACATCATATTTGGTCAAAAGATCATGATCCAAGTAAAACTTTCTAAAATAAGTCATAGATCTCCAGGAAGCATTGTTACAAATAAACTTATCAAGTAAGATTTGAGGAGTCTTTAAAGATTCAGTATAAACCTTCCTTAATTTTGTGTCTGAGTAGTACCTCTAGTTGTAATTTTATAACATGATACTTTTATTACAGTGCCTCTCAAATAAAAAAATAAAATACATCATAATATTCTCAATGAAAAACTGCTTTTATTATCTGGTATTATCAAAATAACTTTAGAGGAAAACATCAGTATTTTTTCTCAGGGCAAAATCTAATTTAACTTTTAAATTTGTATCTATGAGAATGGCTCTTGTCAAGTTTAATTGGAAAAATAGATAAAAATGTCTCAACAGAATATGAAAACTATCTACATTTAGTAGAGTTAAAACTTTCAATGCCAAAGTCAAAGGCAGAATAAATTCAGTTTATATCAAAATTCTTATGTTTGTTCTGGCAAGGGCATAGATGCTTTTGTTTTGTTTTGTTTTAAAATTGTACCTATGAATTTGAAACTTAGTTCACCTATTTATTGTAAATGAAACTGGCTGCATAATTTGTGGGACACAGTGCAAAATGAACATGCAGTGCTCCTTGTTGAAATATTGTTAAGAATTTCAAGATAACAAGAGCAAAGCAGTCACTATTGTTGGAGCCCTTTTCAGCATGAAGCCCCATGTGACCGCACAGGTTGCACACTTATGAATCAGTCCTGATTATGGAATTTGAGTACATTATTTAGCTTTTATAAATTTACTTTAGTACTGTGTGTTAAAGACAGTTGTTAAGATGAATGTATTGAGATCCTTTTATGTTCTTCTGCCTGCTTTTATTCTAGCTGCACTGGCAGCTGATTACATGGTGCCCACCCAGATTGAGTGTGAGTCTGCCTCTTTCAGTCCACTGACTCAGATGTTAATCTCCTTTGGCAACACCCTCACAGACATACCCAGGAACAATAGTTTGCATCCTTCAGTCCAATCAAATTGATACTCAATATTAACCCACCATCTTAATTCAAAAATATCATGTCAAAAATATATTTTATGCCTCAATCAATCCATTGTAAAGTAAAAAAAAAAAAAAAAATGTAAGTTTGATAATCATAAGACCAGATGCTCCCTGATGTATGATGGGGTTAGTTGCCAGGGACACATTCATCACAAAGTCAAAATATTGTGGTGGAACCATCATTCGTCAAGAATTGTGTGTATGGTAAGAAATGGGATTGTTGAATGCTATGATAGATTTATTTTTACTTTTCTAAGGAAACATTTATACTACGTCTTATAGGGACTGAACCAGTTTCCATTTTCACAAACATTGTACAAGTGTACTAATTAATCCACATTCTCGCCACACTTGTCTTTTTATATATTTCTATGCATCTATTGGCCAATTGTGTAACATCTTTGTCTTTTGGACTCCTTTGCCCATTATTTAATTTTGGCATTTGCGGAGTTCTTTCTGTTAGCTTTTGCTATCTTTTTTGCTACTGAATTTTAAGGATTTCCTTGTGTATTTGCGATATTAATCCCTCATCAGATACATGGTTTGCAAATACTTTCTCCTATTCTGTAGCTGTCTTTCTCCATAACTTATCTCCCTTTCCAAACAGAACCTTTTGTAGTGTGATGGAGTCCCACTTCATTTATCTTGCTTTTGTTGCTTGTGATTTTGGTGTTATATCTAAGAAAATAATGTCAAACCCAATGCCATGATGTTTTCTCACTGTTTTCTTCTAGAAGTTTTGAAGTTCCCCATCTTACATTTAAACTTTTAATCCCCTTTGTGTTGCTTTCTGTGTATAGTGTAAGTTAAGGTCCAGCTTTATTTGTATGTTTGTGATTATTCAGTTATCACAGTACCATTTGCTGAAAAGACTATTCTTTTCCATTGCTCATTTTTGGCACTTTCATTGAAAATCAGTTGACTGTTGATGTGCAGGTTTGTTTCTGGGCTCTCTATTCTGTTCCACTGTTCTATGTGTATATTTTAGGCAACTACCATACTATTTCAATCACAATAGTTTTATAAAATAATTTGAAATTAAGAAGGGTTATGCTTCTAGCTTTGTTCTTCTCAATATTGCCTTGGCTGTTTAAGGTCTTTGGTGGTTTCATATGAATATTATAATTGATTTTTCTACTACTGTAACAAACAAACCATTGAAATTTTGATAGTGATTGCACTAATCTGAAGATTTCGTTGAGCAAAATTGACATTTCAGCAATATTATTTCAATCTATTAATATGAAATATCTATTTGTTCATTCTTTAATTTATTTCATGAATACTTTGTAGATTTCAGTATGTTTCTCCTCTTTTGTTAAGATTATTTCTAATAGCCATGCACAATTTTATTCTACTAAAGCTATTTGAGTTATTTTTCACCTAATTGTAAAAGACACCTTTTTAATAAAGTAAAATTTACTGTAATGTTTATTATTATTTTCCTCTTGAATAATATAATAAATATTTATAACCATTCTAAAAATACTTACATTTGTTATTAAAATTTTAAGTGAGATACAACACACACACCATCTTCAGTATACAATTCAATAAATTGGATACATTTGCACATTCATGTAAGCTGAATCAAACCACAATAGAAACTGCTAAGCAACTTAGGAAGTTGTTAAAACACTTTTCTCCTAAATTAATTGTTTTAGTCTCAAATTAGTATTTTGAACTTGTTCCAAGCAACTCAAGAAACCATTCATGTTTTAACTTATTTACACTACATCCACCTTATTTACTAGTGTTGTCATATATTTTGCTTCAACATAAGTATAAACATTGCAATATTGTATCATTATTTCCTCTTTCAAAAGTTGTCTTTTATGTTTACCAAACCATTTTCCTTTCTGGTACTTTCTTTTTACTTTGCTACCATCTAGGGTTGTTTTCCTTCAGCTTGTTAAGCTTCCTTTATTATTTATTGTAGTGCATCTGATAAGACAGATTACCTTGCACTCTTTTGCTCTGATAATTTACTTTTTATTGCTCTCATTTGAGAAAGAAAATGAACTAATTATAGCAATACACATTTAGAAATAGAGAAATTTACAAAATTAAAATGTAATGTAAAATTTAATCTTTTAAACTTTTGTTTTGCAAATAATAAAAATGATTAATTGGGTTGATTAATTATATTTTATTGTCACTCTTCTTCCTATAAGGATTACCCTTTATAAAATATGCCCAAGGAATGTGAAAAAATATGTATTTTCTATTATCATTACATTATATTTTCAAAGTATAAATAACTCACCCTATTTTTCTAAAGAGAGTTACAGTAAGGTTAATTATGAATAGTAAGACTTTTATTTAAGATACACCATATACCAAAAAAAGATAAAGTTATATTTGCCTCTGTTGTGGACAGAATGAATGTTTATTTACCCACAATATTCATATGTTGCTTGTCACCAATATGGTGGTAATTAGGGCTGAAAGCTTTGGAAAATAATTAGGTTTAGATGAAGTCATAAGGGTGGGGCCTCCATGATGACACTAGTGTCCTTATAAGGAAAAAAAAAAAAAAAGACCATAGGTGTCTAGTTGTCTCTAGTGTGAAAACATAGTAAAAAGCGGCCATATCCAATCCAGGAAGAGGGCTCTTCCCAGGAAGTGAACCTGTTGGCACCTTGATCTTGGAACTCAGCCTCCAGAGCTATGAGAAATAAATGCCTTTGGTTTAAGCCAAGTAGTCTATAGTATTTTGTTACAGTAGCCTAAGCTGTCTAAAATGGATTTTGGATTCAAGAGTAGGTGCTGCTTCAATAAGTATCTAAACGTGTGGAAGTGACTTTGAAATTGGCTTTGGGTAGAGATTGGAGACATTTTGAGGTGCATACTGGAATATGAACATTAATGTTAGTTCTGGTGAGGGCTCATAAATGAAAGAAGAGAGCTGTAGAGAAATGGTCTGTCTTCTTAGATAATAGATAAATAATTATAAACAGAATGTTAATAGGAACTTGGACGGTACAGTCAGGTCTGTAGAGGTCTCAGACAGAAATGAGGAAAATGTAATTGGATAATAGAAAAAGGAAATCCTTGTTATAAAGTCCCAACGAACTTGCCGAATTGTGTTCTAGTGTTTTGTGGAAGGTAGAACTAGCGAGTGGTAAAATTGGATATTTAGCTAAGGGGTTTCCTAAGAAAGTGTTGAAGAAGTGGCTTAGTTCTACCTGATGGCTTATAGTAAAATGCAAGGGATGAATTGAACAAGGAAATGTTAAGAAAAAAGAAACAAGAAGTTAAAGATTTGAAAAATTTTCAGCCTATCCATATTACAAAAAATAAAAAAACTTGTTCTAAGAGAACACTAAGGATGTAAGATTAGTATGGGTGTTTGCCACAGATCTACTCAGCCATTCCACAGAAATGTTGCCAGTTTAAACTGAAGAGGCTAGACACAGGACTAAATGAAGGAAGGTTGTTGGACTTCTTCGATCCTACAGGACTCAGTTCTAGAACCATTGGACTGTGAATGTGTGTTATTCTTAAAGTCAAGGGAGGCTGCTTGTGGTGGCTCATGCCTGTAATACAGAATTTTGGGAAGCTGAGGCAAGTGGATCATGAAGTAAGGAGTTTCAGTCCAGCCTGGCAAATAACAGTGAAACCCCGTCTCTACTAAAAATACAAAAATTAGCTGGGCATGGTGGCACACGCTTGTAATCCCAGCTACTGGGGAGGATGAGGCAGTAGAATTGCTTGCACCTTGGAAGTGGAGGTTGCAGTGAGCTGAGATCATGCCACTGCACTCCAGCCTGGGCAACATAGTAAGACAGTAAGACTCTGTCTCACTAAAAAAAAAAAAAAAAAAAAAATGTCAGGGCTTTCTTTCAGTTTGAAAAACCAGGAAAGGGGTGGGATCACCTCAATTTCAACAGTTCAGGTGGCAGCTATGTGGAACCTTGGGTGTAGGGCCTTGGAAAAGTGATCTACTCTAAGCAGACCTTAAGAAGAGGAAATGCTACCCTAATGAATCCAGAAGGCAAGTGCATCTCTCCAGAAAGTCTGGAAGAAAGGGCATAAAACCAAAGGGGATTATTCTTAAGCCCTTTCAATCTAATAGTATTTGTCTAGGTGGGTTTGGGATTTGATTGGAACTCATCATCTCTTTTTTCTTTCCATTGTTTTTTTCCTTTTAGAATGTGAATGTCAATCCTATGCCTGTCTCACCAGTGTATTTTTGGAAACATATGACCTATTTGGTTTCACAGGCTCACAGCTGTAAAGAAAGTTTGTCTCAGGATTAAGCTATCTTGATCGCACTCATATCTGATTTAGATGATATTTTAATGAAACTTTGCACTTTAGACTAGATTTGATGCTGAATCTAGTTAAGACTTTTGTAACTGTTTGGATGAAATGAATATATTTTGCATGTAAGCAGGACATGGAGGTGGGAAAGGGTGGCAGTGGCTGATGCTGTGGACTGAATGTGTCTCACCCAGCTCTCATATGTTGAAGCCCTGACCCTCAATGTGATAGTATTTAGCAATAATGTCCATAGGGGATAATTTAATTTAGATGAAGTCAGAGGGTGGAGCTCCTTGATTGAACTAGTGTCCTTATGAGACCTCTCTTTCTCTCTCTCCCATTCTCTCCACTTATAATATAGGCTTCCATCTGCAAGCCATGAAGAAGTCCCTCACCAGGAACTAAATTGCTGATGCTTTGATCATAGACATTATAGCCTTCAGAGTAAGTTGTTTAAGCCATTTTTCTGCCACTTGGTTTATGGTATTTTGTTATAGTAGCCAAAGGTGATTAAGAAAACCTCTTATGGTTATAAAACATATGGTAATTAGCAGGATTTAGTCAATTCAAAATGTATATATACTTCAAAACTCAATATTTTACATGATAAATATATATAAAATTTAGTAGATAAATTTAAAAACTAATAAAAAGCATGATTCAGACTAGAATAACAGAAATTCAAAGAGATTTAATACATGGAAAACAATAAAACATCATCATAAAATACGTTGAAAAGAAATTTTGTAAGAGTTAAAATGCATTTCTGGCAAAATCAACTCGGAAAATTTGTCATAAATATATACTTTTATTTACAATTCCAAAAACATATGAATAAGCAAATAAACTTGAATATATAGATGAGCTACATAAATTATTTAAAAACAAATGCTTAATTCTTACATAAAAACAGAAAAATCAAAGTATGATAAAGCTATTTAATATGTTAAATCATATTAAACATATTTTTTGCAAGAAGAAATATGTTTGCGGAAAAAAAAAAACCCTTCAGGTCCACGTATATTTTACTGGTGAATTATTATAAATTATTATAAAGACTTGATAAAGAAAGATGAATTTCAGTCAAACTCTGACACAGAATAATAAAGAAAACCATGAACCAAATCATTTTAGGAGTATAGTAAAACCTTGATACTAAAAATTGGCAAGAATCTTATAAGAAAGGAGGCCGGGCGCGGTGGCTCAAGCCTGTAATCCCAGCACTTTGGGAGGCCGAGGCGGGTGGATCACGAGGTCAAGAGATCGAGACCATCCTGGTCAACATAGTGAAACCCCGTCTCTACTAAAAATACAAAAAATTAGCTGGGCATGGTGGCACATGCCTGTAATCCCAGCTACTCAGGAGGCTGAGGCGGGAGAATTGCCCGAACCCAGGAGGCGGAGGTTGCGGTGAGCCGAGATTGCGCCATTGCACTCCAGCCTGGGTAACAAAAGCGAAACTCCGTCTCAAAAAAAAAAAAAAAAAAAAAAAAAAAAAAGAAAGGAAAATGATATTCTGATTTATTTCATTAAAAAGTGTAAACTTAAGGCATATAAATATATTATATCTGTCTATTCATCTATTTATCTAACAGAATCCAACAATACCTTGTAGCATAATTTTTAAAAACAAGTACATATATTAATCACATTAAGACAATAAAAGTACATGATCATCACAAGTGAAGCTAAATAGCATTTGAATAAATTCGGTATGGATTCATTCTTTAATGAATTTTTTAAAAAAATCTAGCAAACCATAAAAGAAAATAAAAACAATAATATAATATATAAGCAATATCTTTAATCTATAGGTTATCTTAAAAGAAGCAATTACCATCAATTTATTTAATGATGGAAATATGAAAACGTTCCTATTATGATTGAGAAACACACAAAAATGCCTTTTATCACTATTTCTATTCAAAAATTCTTTAAGCTACTTTAAACCAGATTGGTATTCAAAAATTAATTGTATTTTTTATACCAGCAAGAAACCAGCCAATTGAAATTTTTAAAAAATCACATTAACAAAAATGGTTAATAAAATCATCTCAAATAGGTGAAAAATATAAAACCTTTGATATAAAATATCCACATATCATGAGGAGGTATTTAAGCTGATATACATAAACAAAAAGAAAAATCATGTCATGAGTTGATAGAACAAAATTGTAAGAATAAAAATGTATGCCAAACAAAATTTTTTATTCCAACAAAAATTTTTGGCTGGTTCTTTTGTGGAAATTGAAAAATTGGCTAGAAAGTTTTTGTGGAAATGCCAAGGCTAAAAATGCCAATGGCAATTTTGATGATCAGCAACAAATCTAGAGTACTTGTACTATCAGATACGAAGATCTACTATAAAGCAAGATTTAATTATAGAGTATGATATTGGTACAAGAATTGACAAATAGACCAGTCAAATAGAAACTTCAAGAACTCATTTTCATACTGGTGCTACTGCTGTGCTGTGAAGAAAGGACCCTCTCTTTATTCTGAGTAGGCTACTAAGATATCTATGAAAAAAAATATCAGAAATTGTCCCCATTTCTCACAATACACAAGGACAAGTTCCAGATAGCCTATAAATGTAAATACCTGAAACATTATCTTAAGAAGTAAAAAAGTCATAGAATATATTCTCAATATAAAGAACAGAAGGAATTAGACATATAGAAAAATATAACAGGATTACCTGAGAATCAAGAACATCTTTTTAAGAAATGACAACAAATTAAGGAGTAATTAAAATAAGCATACAATCAGATGTAAAAATTAAAGAATATCTATATATTTACAGTGAAACAATACATTTATGATATATTACTAAGATTCAATCTCTGTAATCTTATCTATAGATTCAATGCAATTTCAATCATAGTCAAACTTTTGATGAAGCATTTAAGATTTATTAAATAGGATAACAATGGTCCTTAAAAAATCACAGTATGACACCTTGGAAGAAAAATATGTCATGCTAGCTAACACTATCAGATAATCTGATTATCTCTTAGTGATAAGAAAGCATAAAATTTGCATAGGAATTCAAACAGAATGGAATAGAAACCAGAGGCCATAAACAGAGGAAAGATGATATGTTCAATCTCTGGCATGAAAGATAAACATCAATCAGTAGTATTTGAACTTTTAATCAACTTTATAGAAAAGCACTGTCAGGCATTTTAGAAGAATTTCTTTAATAAAACTGCAAAAGGTTAAACCCTAAACGAAAATGTAGATAAAAAAGAAAATGTTAAGAATTTTCATGTATCCAAAGATAGCAGATACTAAACAAACGTAAGTAAAAATTAAATCAATGACCTAAGAGAAAATATTTTCTGAGAAATTATTAATATTCAGAATATATTGAAAATACTCACCTATAAAGGAAAATAGGCAAATATATATATTATTGAATGTGAGCTTCATAGTACAAGGCTTTTTTCCCCCAATACCTGAAACTATATCTTACATATATATTGTCATTCAATAAATATTTTGTTCAACAGAATAATTATAAAATCAACTAAAAATCAGGGAAAGCAAATTGATTCCAAACTGAAAGCCCCTCTTTATAACAAGAAGTCGCAATAATTTAAAAAGACTGAAAATACCAGGTGTTTGAAAGGTAGGAAAGAAACAAATCACATTCACAGATAGGAGAATAAATAAAAAAATAAGTGTACTGTGAGAACAATTAATTATAATATAGTACATTCGAATATATACATTACTTGTGTAATGTAGAAATTTCATTCATATTTATGTCTATATCAACATATAGCTATATTCCATAATTATTTATTTAAAATTTGTACTTTTAACAAATGTTCTATTGTATAAATATACTCTCAATTTATTTTGGTGCTGTTGATGGATACTTAGGGTTTTACAGATTTTTGAACATTTAAAAAATATTTTTTTTGAAAATTAATAATGTGACTTGCAAAATAAGTTTTAGTAAGGATTAACTGTGTATATAAAGGATATATTGTTACATTAAGTATTTAATGCTGACTATTATCACAGAAATGGTTGTTGACAAACTGAGCTTTCTGGAACACACAGCAAAATTATGATTATGCCTTATTCTGGGTGGGGGAATCAAAAATAAGTCACTTTGCTTACATGATGTAATATAAATTTCTTAAGATAATATTCATATTACTTTGTATTATGGTGCTATACTGTCTTCAAAATAACATTTCCCACTCTACACCACCCAAGATATATAATTTTTAAGTAACATGAAACTATTTACCTTTTTCTTTGCAAATCATGAATTTTCACACCTCTGTGCTTTTGCTGAAACTATTATCATTGTCTCATGTCTTTCTAAACTACTGAGAACTGAAAACCTAGTCTCTCTTTTTCTGTAGGATAACATTTTTCTATACTTATAATTTAAAGCCAATTTAATAATGTCTTATAATTCAATTGTGTTTTTGTTTTCATTACTTAAGTTTACATAGTTCAAGTTTTCCAACACATCTTGTAAATTTAGTATATATTGCAGTGTCTGTAGTAGGACATGTATAAAAGGCAACCAAAATATTACTTTAAAATTGAGTTATAGTGTGCTACAATGAATGTGGAAGTTTATTTTCTATTGCTGAATATTCACTATTTATCAAGATAATAAAATGGCCATATTTTATTCTTGAAACTGGAACAAACAAGCAATGTATGTTCTGCCAATGAACATTATTTCAGTAAATTCTTGGAGAATTAAAATGCATAATTTTCTTTAAATATTGACTTAAAATTATTATAATATGTTACCATTTCACAAATATATTAGATAAATAACATATATTTGTTGTCCTAAGTTAAATGTATCAAAGATGTGGATATATATTTTCAAACACTCTTTAACATTTAAAGGCTAGTCAAGTATTTTTTCAGAAGACATTGATTAAATGGTAATGCTGGAAGCTACCTAAATGGAGTCCAGTTGTAAATATAATTAAGGATATATGTCTAAGAATTTTTGTTCATTCAGAAAAAAAAGCATTACCAGGTTTCACCATCTGATCAGTCAACTGTTTTTTTTTTTTTTTTTAATCCTCCTGCAACCCCATTTTGTCTTCTCTCTTTTAATTACCAGTAGTATTCTAAAGCAAATGTGCTAATTTTACCTTTTCTCTGTATATCTGAAGTCATGGAATGACTCTTTGGACAATATTTTCTATATTAAGGAATTACAAAGTCCATCTTCAGTCAAGAGTAATAATTACCTGCTTAGGGTAACTATTTTTATAATTTTATTTTGTGTTACTAATCTCTTTTAAAAATTCTTAATTATTCATAAACCTATTTTCATATCCAGTAGAATCTGAAGACAATAGAGGTTTTGATCACTGTTCTACATTTGACTTCGAACTTTTTAAACTATTTTTTAAACGTTTTCCGAAACTGTTATCACACTGAAATTTCTTTGCTTTAGGAAATTAAATAAGTGTTTGAAATTTTAAGTGCTACTTTTACTACCAAAGTTTCAGGAAAGGAAATAGCATCCATAGGAATGGGAGAAGTCTGTTTATCCCTGTCTCCATAAAGCACTTTCTGAAAAATTAACATCAGAAACAAAATGTAAGCTCTGAAAATTCTAATTTAATATCTGGCCACTTGGGCTACCAAGTAAGCAATGGGGAAAGAATTCCCTGTTTAATAAACGGTTTTTGGAACAGTGTAAGCATCTGTTGTCTCCAGATTTTTTAATGATCACCATTCTAACTGGCGTGAGACTGTATCTCAATGTAGTTTTTATTTGCATTCCTGTAATGACCAGTGATGATGAGCATTTTTTCATATGTTTGTTGACTTCATAAATGTCTTCTTTTAATACGTAGCTGTTTGTATCCTTTGCCCACTTTTGAATGGGTTGGTTGTTTGTTTCTTATAAATCTGTTTTAGTTCTTTGTAGAATCTGGATTTTAGCCCTTTGTCAGATGGGTAGATTGCAAATTTTTTTTTCCCATTCTGTTGATTGCCAGTTCACTCTAATGATTGTTTATTTTGCTGTACAGAAGCTCTGAACTTTAATTAGATCCTATTTGTCTATTTTGGCTTTTGTTGTCAATGTTTTTGGTGCTTTAATCATGAAGTCCTTGCCTATGCCTATGTCCTGAATGGTTTTGCCTGGGTTTTCTTCTAGGGTTTTTATGCTGTTAGGTCTTATGTTTAAGTCTTTAATCTATCTGGAGTTAATTTTAATGTATGGTGTCAGGAAGGGGTGAGTTTCTGCTTTCTGTACATGGGTACCTAGTTTTCCAAAAACCATTTATTAAACAGGGAATTCTTTCCCCATTGCTTACTTTTGTCAGGTTTCTGAAAGATCAGATAGTTATAGATGTGTGGCGTTGCTTCCAAGGCCTCTGTTCTGTTCCATTGGTTTATATCTGTTTTGGTACCATTACATGGTGTTTTGATTACTGTAGGCTTGTAGTATGGTTTGAAGTCAGGTAGCATGATGTGTCCAGCTTTGTTCTTTTTGCTTAGAATTGTCTTGGCTATGTGGGCTCTATTTTGGTTCCATATGAAGTTTACATTTTTATCAAAAATATCATAACGTCATTGGTAGGTTACTGGAAACTGCAACTTTAAGCAAGTTGACATATAACAAAATCATTTTTTGTCACTATTATCACAAACAATGTTGAACTAAATGATATTATTAGAGGACCCACTGTACATTGTTCAGATGAAAGTTGATCTTTTCACAAAAATATAGAGGACATTAAGAGAGGACTTAATGTATAACTTGCTGAAATCTACATAAAGCAGAATTCATCTATAAGAGTATAAAATATTCTGGTTAATGTCATGTATTATCTAGAAACCACTCACATATTATTAATGTATTTACAACTATTGGACATAATAAGAATCAAATTCAAGATATTTGTTTCACTAGAGACAGGTAGGTGGAAAACATGATGTATTCATTGGGAATTTAGATACATTTGTAAAAATCAGTCCTTCCTTTAAGTTTTGTGGTAGGGACTCATGTTTTCTTCATATTTTAATATTTTTGTACGTTTAAATATTTTAATGAGTTTTTAACAATACATCTTTAGCAATAAATGCTATAGACTAATATACCCTTCAACTAGTATCAACAAGGTTGCCAAAAACACCCAGTTTGCCAAAAAAAAAAAAAAACAGGTGTTTTCGGCAACCTTGTTGAGATTAGTTGATGGACATATTTATTTCTGGGCTACCTATTCTATATCACTGGTTTATGTGTCTTTGTTGATGCCAGAAACCTACTAATATAATTACTATAGTTGTGTTATACATTTTGAAATTACAAAGTGTGATGCCTCTAACTTTGTGTGTGTGTGTGTGTGTGTGTGTGTGTGTGTGAGTGTGTGTGTGGTGTTCCACATGAATTCTAAAATTGTTTCTTTCATTATGGTAACAAACGCCACTGAGATTTTGCTAAGGATTACAGTGACTCCATATACTCCTTTGGGTAGTGTTCACATCTTTAAAATATTTATTATTCTAATCCATATACATGGGATAGGTTTCCAATTTTGTGTCTTTTTAATTTGCTTGATCAATGTTATATAGTTTTAAGTATATCCAAATCTTTTACCTCTTTAGTTAATTTTATTTCCAAGTATTTTATTATTTTTCTTTCTTTGGCAATGGGATTTTTGTTTTTAAGTTTTCTTTTAGATTGTTGTTAATGTATAGAAACTACCACCACAAATTCTGAAGTTATTTTGCTGTTGTGTTGTGTGAAAGACATACACATGGCCAATAGGTATATGAAAAAGATGTTCAACATCACTAATTATTAGAAAAATGGAAATCAAAACCAAAATGAGATATCACCTCATACCTGTTAGAATGGCTATTATTATTCTGGAAATAAATAAATGTTTGTGAGTGTATGGATAAACTAGAACTCTAGGAACAGTTATTTGGTAGAAATGTAAAATGTTAGAGTCACTATGAAAATCAGTATGGCATTTACTCAAAAAGTTCAAAATAAAACTACCATATGTCCCAGCAATCCCACTTCTAGGTATATACGTGCACTCCCATCCATATTCAGTGTGGCATTATTCACAATAGCAAAGATATGGAAACAACTTACATGTCCCTTGACAGATGAATGGATAAAGAAAATGTGGTATATACATACAATGGAAAATTATTCAACCTTTAAAAAAATAAATCTTGTCATATGTGAAAACACAAATGAACCTGAAGAATATTATGCTAAGTGAAATATGCCAGTAAGAGAAGGCAGATACTGAATTATTTCATTTATATGATGCATCAAAAATAGTTAAGCCCTGGTAGATGCCAGAGGCTAGAGGAGAAAGAAATGAGGAGTTGTGTTTTAATAGGTACAAAATTTCAATTTTTCAAGTTAAATATGGTTCTAGAAATCTGCTGTGCAATGTTGTGCCTATAGTTAATAATACTTAAAATATTATTAGAAGGCTAGATCTCATGTTAAGTGTATATACCATAATCAAAATATCATAAAATGTAGCATGAATTACTTTATTAATATTTAAAAGGATTGTTTGAGAAATTAAATCAATAAAAAATGTATTGCTAAAGATAAAACATTGATGTTACAATAGTTGTGAATTTTAAGGTGTTTAAACATTATTTTTAAATATATAAAGAATATTGAAATTGTCAAATTCATATTTATATTTGAAAGCAGTACATTTCTTGCTGAACAAATAAAGTATTAGTAAGTATGCACAGGAAATGAATAAGCAATTTATATTAGTAGGGTTGATCTAATAGGTAAATAATGAATTCTTTACTTCAGTAACAGATTTTTTAGTTTTTCCTAATATGCAGTATTAACAACAATGATCGTATATGGGGCCATAAAATCATGTCCACAAATTACAAAAAGCAAATTTTATAAATGCAAGGAATGCAATAATAAAAATAATGTTGAAATAGTAAAAATGATAAGCTATCTACTTAAAGACAAGCACTTCCAAGTAACCCATGTGCACATGAATGAATCTTATGCAGTGTCCAAATAAGTTGTAAAAATTATAGGCTTAAACCTGTATAAAGAAACAAATAGAATTTAAGTTTATTTCTTTTTCATGTGAAAGTACTGGTTATATTAATAAGGAAAGGCTACTTTCAGAGATATTCGTGAATTCAGGCTAACAAGATTGGTGCTATTTTTCAGCTGTGTAGGAAGTTTTACTGATCAGGATTGGATATGACACCAAAGTCTCTGCTCATACTCCAGTGGCCAGAACTAGTCACACGATCACTTCTGAAAGCAAAAAAGGCTGTGAAGGTAGTTCCTGGTTGGCTACCCCTTCCAGCATAAATCCACTGATGAAAACAAGACCCACATTTGTCACAGTAAACTGGACTTCTTCTTTTCAAAAGACATTGAAAGGATTGCACATAAGAATTTCTGGGGTGTGACACCATTTTTGTTCAGTGGGCATTAAAAAACATTTAAAAAGTCATGCCAACTGTATTAGAAAACAAAGAAGGTTAAACTCAGTATGTTAGACAATTATCAGTCATTTAGAAGACTCAATCATTTACAAGAAAAACACAGAATAAACATAAATGTTGTGAGATGATTTACTAAAAGTAAATTAAAATTAATGTCAGAGACAAAAAAATCAGGTTTTCAACCGTCAGTTCTGAGCTATGATGTTGTAGAACCAAGACATGTCTATCTGGGTGCTGGGAGCCCTCCAAACCTTGAACAGCCAAACACAGACCAAAAACAAAGAAATACATCAAAAAGAAAAGCCATATCCCTGACCAAGAGACCTGGGATGGGGAAGCCCCACAGAGATCTGGCAGTGAGATCCATATCTAATAGTAGCAAATACCAATAAATTTGCAAAAGACTATACAGTATAATCTCATATTTAAGTAATGAGCAAATTATTTAATAGAAGACATTCATATGTGACTCTATGGGTGTGTGTATGGGTTGTATAAAGAATAATAACAGTGTAGAAATACACTATTATTCATGACTGTGTTTTGGTTGGCAATGGGAGAGGATACATGGACTTTAATACCTTGCACTTTATAATTCTGTATTTTGGAAATTTCAACTATATGTGCAGCTTGAGGAGGGTTACCTATACACAGGCAAAATGAAAAGGAATTTGTGATGTACCTAGTTAAGCTGAGTAAACCCCATAACAAGAAATGAGAGGATAGATATTTTTGAAGCAAATGTCATGTACTACATACTCTACTAAGTAGTAGATCTCATGGTGAGAGTGTGGGGATAATCCTTGTTCCATTTTCATGATTACATAAAATCAAGATTACCTGCTTCGAAGTATATAACATTGGACATATTATTACATTCTTCAGTTTTCAAATTCCTCTTCTTATATTAAATACTTAGAATAATAATCTCATAGGGTTATTGAGGAAATTGACAACTAAATATATGAAAAGCTCTTAGACCTTTGCCTAGTATGTTATATGTGCTCAATATCCACTATTATTCTCTCTATTTAACAGTTAAGCTGAAGTTAAAGCAATTAAAAGCAATCACTTAAAGTCATACATTTACTAAACAGTGTAATTAGGATTTGATACAGGCAGCCTGACTCCAAACCTATACTTTTTATATTTATATTTGTGGTCTTCCTCTTATACTCAATCATTTGGCAAAATAAGTTACAAATAATGATCTCTGTAACTGAAAGACAGGATATAGTCTCAGGGAACAGAAGACAGGTATTTTTCATCATTCAAAGGCAGGATGTCAACAAGTCATATTTTTTGAAAGGATGAGTCATATAAAACTGTGTGTGTTTGTATGAGGCTGAATTATCATGTTAATGCAAATCATGCATTTACAGTAATCATGTGAGGCAGATATTAAAGAGCAAATATACACTAAGGTAGTTTTCAGCTAAATATCAAAAATTATTTTATAACAACTATATTATACATTATAGCTACTTAATAATTGTGATATTGACTTCTCAAATGCATGTGGAAGTGTTTTTATGGAACCTAAAATTGTAAATATGTCAGGAAACTGGCATGAGATATTTGTCAGTGGAGCACAGTTCCCTGATGGAAGAGGATAACCTGATGTTTGTGTGTCTTTCCCATTTGTTGTTCTCTGGCTAGATAGATGATAAATGCCTCCTGTTACATTGCTTGCAAAAGCATCTGCCACATCAATAGACTCAATTTTGATTTAATGCTTAATGAGCATTTATTCTATTTTCTTAAATATAATTGTAACATTTGATCACTTGTAAAAGTTTCTGTTAATTCTTCATAGTGTCATAAAATATAATAAATATTTCTGTTTAATAGCTATACATCTTGCCCAAATATTCTAAAGGTTTATTTTTTTCAGTTGCTGTAAAATTGCTCCCTGAGATAACTTTTATATTTCTTTAAGACAGTATACCTGTCTCTATTATGATTTCAACTTTATTTTTCTGCAAAGTATTTTTATCTTGGTAGAAAGAGTTTATTTGAGTAGCTGATAATTCCTTTATTCATTAATTTAAAACAGTGCAGAAAAAGAGTAGGAGAACACGTTAAGAAAAGGTCTGACATGACTCGTTAATTTTTGCATCTCTCTCTCTCTCTCTCTCTCTCTGTGTGTGTGTGTGTGTGTGTGTGTGTGTGTGTGTGTGTGCATGTGTGTAGCTAGCTTCTGTTATGAAAAGAAAATGGCTCCAAAGATAGCTTTCATATATGAATGAAAAACAAAGCTTAGTGCATTGCATAGTGTAACAGAAGTCATCTTCATTAATATTTAATATGTTTGCTTTCTGAAAGAATAATATTGATGTTAATTATAACAGAATTTGTTTTTATTTTTCTTCTTGTCTATCTCAGATTCCATGGTGATAATTATGCTGCATTTGTTAACTTTTTGTAAAATTGTTTAGAATATGACTGTGAGGAAACCAATAGTGAATCAATGTAAATGTATGAATCTGTTGATTATGCATCTAGTAGTGAATGCACTTTTGGAAAAATTACACAAAATGTCAGACTCTCTTTTCATCTTATTTATTACTTTTCTCCCAGTGCTTACAATAAATAGCATCTGGCAAATTAAAAGCATACCAAATTACTTGCTGAATTAGTGAATAAATCCAAAATGTGTCCCATCCTTTATTTGCACCCTCTTAAAAATATCAGTAGAATTTGTAATTTTTAAAGCCCACTTCCCTTTTCACTCTTTAAGATAGCTTGATCTACACCCATAGTTCAATTATTTCTACATGCCAAAGACACACAAATCTCTCTAATGCACATCCCTGACAACCACTTATAATATTACATTTTCACTTGCATATATTGAAAATATTTATTAATTTTTTCTGGAGCTATATAGCCATCTTTCTGCCATCCCTCCGCTTTCTTTGGTCTAGCTCCTTTCCATGGTTCCCTATTTCCATAAATGAACCTGTATCCAAGCCTACCCAAGCCAGAAAACTGAGAGTCACTCTGAAAAGTTTCTATGTGTCTTCTTTCATGGAAATTCATATCACTAAATGCTTAAATGCTGTGTTTTGTATATCTAAATTTTTCCAATTATTTGTTTCAACTCCACTACTACCATACAGTGCTGAACCACCTTTTATAATACTTGTATTTAACTTTAATATTTAAGTTTAATTTATAGAGAAGTGTGTGTGTGTGTGTGTGTGTGTGTGTGTGTGTGTGTATGTGCTCACAGATTTAATCAAGATTAGATAATTTTCTGTCACTCTGTCACCCTAAAAAGATCCATATCACTTTTAGCATTCAATTCCCTACCCTTCTACCTAGGTAATGACCAATCTAACTTCTATCACTATAAGTTATTTTTGCTTGTTCTGAACTTCATGTGAATAGAGAATGTATTAGATTTTTCTCTGACTTGTTTTGTTCAGCAAAATGTCTCTGAAATTCATTCATGTTAAGTTTACGAGTAGTCTATTCTTATACTTCTGACTAATCTTCCATTATATAAATACATGAAAATTTGTTAATCCTCTCAAATTTGTTGGGGTTTTTGATTATTTAGAATGTTTATCTATTATAAGTAAAGTTGCTATGAATGTTTGTGCATAAGTTGTTTTATTGACATATGATTTAGTTTATTTTTGTCAAACATCTAGGACTGGAATTTCTATTTTATATATTAAACCGAGATTTAATTTTATAAGAAATCATTACCCTGATTTCAGCTTTAGCTCATGAGGGAATATTTGCCAAGGGAGTGGTTGTCTTAAGCAACTAGAAAACCAAGAGGGAAAATTAAACAAAGGTTTTCTGACATTGTACAACAAGCAATGTAATGTGATTCCTGAGGAAAAAAAATAGATGCACCCTGCAATCGTGCCATCCTACTGCTATGGGAGAGCATAAGGTATGGACTCTCAAACTCTGAATCTTGCTGAGTCGAGGAAGCTGAGATGAGTTCAGGATGTTGGCTAGAATTTTCAGGGCTGCAGAGAGAAGCGATAGAGTGGGGATTACTTGCATAGAGAGGGGATGACTTGCAGAAGTGTTTCCATCTTCTGCTGCATTCAATTTATTCACAAATGGAGTGAAGCTTGACCAGGCTGGAAAAACACCAAAGAAAAGTAAGGCAAGCATTCCTAGAGCTCAAACCAGCCAGATTAGAAAGATCTAATACTATTCAGCATACAGAATAGAGTTCTCTGAAAGGTCTTGTTCTATGCTAGAAGCTGCTGTGTGCCTGCCCTAACAACATTGGAAAGCAAGCATCAAGTGGCCCAAGACTGGCTTGCTAAAATTTTAACCGTGTACCAGAATAAAGTGCTGTACTTTTTCAAGTGAAGCAATTGGTTGCTAATGAAGGAAAAAAATGAAACAATCCTGACTGCATTTTTTTGGTCCCTGTTTCCTAAGAAAAGAAATATTATATAAAAAGTTAAGCCAATGAGAAATTACAGAAATCAGATAAGTGTGAATGAACAACTGCCCTTATAATACAGAGGGCATTAAACACACATGGGAACACATGTATACATATGCTAGACTTTAATTATTATTTAAAAAAAGGAGGACTCTAAGAATTGGTGTTATGAATCCCTCATTTTACAGATATGGGAACTGAGTAAAATTAAGTTAAATAATACCCAATGTCACTCCCCTTGTGGAGTAAGAAAATCAAACTTGTGTAACTTCCAAGCTCAGTTGATCATTGCTTTTCAAAACTAGAGATCGAGGGTTTTTTTATTAATCGTTGATTAAATGAAAAATGATATTATTTTCTGCTAAATTAATTAACATTGAAGAAAAGGAGTTATTTGAATAACTTTAACTGCTCTGATTAAATTTTTTTGGATTTACTCAAATCTATCATGCTAGTCATACCTTTAAGGACATACCCTTCAAAATGTATAGCTTTTAAAAATGCTATTGATTAACTTATGATGATTTGGCTAAAGAGAAGTCAAGAACTTTCCAAATATATGTGCCAACAGAACTACAAATCAGATGTGATTCAAGAAGCTAGGGTAGACCTTGTGAAAAAAAATACATTGATGGGTCATGTAAGAACAATAAAATGATGGAAATTTTATTTTTAAAAAATCATATGTGAAAAATCTCCCTGAGAGAGCCAGATACTTCTAGTCCTCAGGCTGCAAAATTCTTTAGGTTGTATTAATTATTATGCCATTTTTGTTTTCTAAAATTTGGCTGTTCCTTGAAATTTACATTAGAAATATGAAAAACCTACCAAATTTGAAGAGAGTAGAAAAAAAATGTTATAAAGATTGACATAAACAAATGAAAGGATTTGGAAATAGTTTTGTTCATGAGTCTTAAATTTTTAACTTTTAATTAAACAATTTTTATTGAATAAAGCATAGGATGTAAAAATAATGTAAACGTGTTGTTGCTAATTTTAATTTAAATGAAAACTTAATTTCATTTGAAAATGGCATTTCTTCTACTTTGTTTTTCAGAGCTAACATTATTTAAATGCAATGTCAGTCAGAAAACTTCATGTGCAGGCAAAGTACTTGTTTCCTTCTACTTTTTACTTTAAAGCTTTTTATTCCATTTTTGTATTTTACTTCTCAACTCTGAAGTGGCCGGAAATATAAAGTTAAATCTCCTTGCAGAGAGCATTAAGCACAGGTTCTAACTTCACAGGCAGCAGGCTCCTAATTAAACCAATATTCTGATTCACCATTAAGAGAGCAAACTACATTTCAGGATGGCATGCTGAATCAGTTCTATAGACCCACCATATGTAGCTCTTTTTGCTCTCATTTCTAAACTATTGCTAACAACAATCCCAAGGAGAAAGGTCTAAACAAGTCCTTGAACAAGTCATTTGATGATGTTTATGAAAAAAATCTTTGTCAAACCACCAAATTAGATATAGATTACACAGATACAGTTTCATAGGTCAAAAATCCAATTGTGGATGATAAAATTCTGCACGTGTGAACTTGTGTATATGTGTCTTCAGGTGTGAATAGCCATTGGAAAGGAAAGGAAAGCAAAGAGTATTCTCAAAAACATTTAATATTTATCCAGTGTCTAGTGTGTGTTAAATACTGTGAAGTGCTCTATATCTATTATAACATTTAAACTTTCTACAATCCTATAGTATATATTATCATTATCCTCATTTTACAGCTAAGGGAACTGAGTTAAAATAAGTTAAATAATACCCAATGTCACTCACATTGTGGAGTATGAAAATCAAACTCATTTAACCTAACTTCAGAGCTCATTTGTTTATTGCATTTCAAAACTGGAGAACAATGCTTTTTTTTAAAAAAAATTAACAGTTGATTAGCACTATTTCCACACTTTTCCCACTTAATAGTAAGAAAAATAAATTATCTACATACAATTTTGAATAAAATTAAAGCTTAGAGACAATACCATATGGGGTGGAGAAATCTTTTTAGTTGTTACAGAAAATAATTACTCAGATAACAAATGTGTTTGTGGAAAAGTGCTGTATATATGTCAGTGAATATCTGGCTAGTACAAAACTCTAATACTTTGTAATAGCTAATTTGAATAAAATGGACAGGATAATAATATTTATAACATTATTTGTGCAACCCCATTTAGTCCAGAGAAATTCTGACTCCAAATTAATAGTCTCACTAGTTAGAAAACTTTTTTTCCTTTGTACAAATCAAATTATCTTGGGCAACTGGGAAAGCTCAACAGCTATTTAACTCAATGGTTCACATTTTCTGGAGACAGGAAAGTCCAAAACATACACACGGTTGATATATTCTTTGCTTGCATACCTAGATTCCACATAATCCTGGATTTTAAGTACATAGTTTCATTTCTTAAAAAAAGGAGGTCAAAATATCTTTTGCACTGTCTGAAAAATGGAGTGTAGAAATAGGAGGCTTGCTTAATATGAGACCACCAAAAAGCGATCTCCAGAATATATTTATTTAAAATATGAAGAAAATAGATATTAGCTCACCTGCAAGATTTTTTTATTTTCCAACAGTGTTTCAAATGTATTATGTAATTTATTTCTCAAATTATTAGAATTATTGTAGTAGTGAGTCATTCAGGTCTATGATGTTAATTATTCATTCCAGTTCACAAAGCTACAATTAACTGGCAAAGCAGAAAACAGAATTCTAGTGTTTTTACTTCAGCTAGTGTTATTTTCTTATAAACCAAAGAAAAACGGATCCTTACTGAGGGCATGCCACATGACATGTCAGAAATTTCAATGTTAAAATATAGCAAATATGGACAGGCATGGTGGCTCATGCCTGCAATCCCAGCACTTTGGGAAGCCAAAGAGGGTGTGATTACCTGAGGTCAGGAGTTCGAGACCAGCAGGTCAGCATGGTGAAATACTGTCTCTTCTAAAAATACAAAAATTAGCCGGGCATGATGGTGGGCGCCGGTAGTCTCAGCTACTTGGGAGGCTGAGACAGGAGAATTGCTTGAAAAGATGGAGGTTCCAGTGAGCCAAGACCACGCCATTGGACTCCACAGCCTAGGAAACAAGAGCAAAATTATGTAAAAAAAAAAAAAAAAAACTTGCATTTACATTTTTAATCTATTTGGGGTTGATTTTTTTTTTTTTTGAGACAGAGTTTCGCTCTTGTTACCCAGGCTGGAGTGCAATAGCACGATCTTGGTTCACCGCAACCTCCTGGGTTCAGGCAATTCTCCTGCCTCAGCCTCCTGAGTAGCTGGGATTATAGGCACGCACCACCATGCCCAGCTAATGTTTTGTATTTTTAGTAGAGACGGGGTTTCACCATGTTGACCAGGATGGTCTCGATCTCTTGACCTCGTGATCCACCCGTCTCAGCCTCCCAAAGTGCTGGGATTACAGGCTTGAGCCACCACGCCCGGCCTTGGAGTTGATTTTTGTATTTGTTCAATTCAGGGTCTAGTTTCATTCTTCTGCATGTGGATATCCTATTTTCCCAACACCATTTATTCAGGAGACTATCCTTTCCCCATTGTGAGTTTTGACATCTCTGGTGAAAATCAATTGGCTATAAATGAACAGATTTAGTTCTGGTCTCCTTATTTAGTGTAATTGGTGAATTTGTCTGTTTTTAAACTAGTACCACATTGTCTTATTTTTTTTTTCAAAGCTTAAATAATATATTTCAAAAACCAATAATAATTAAAGTAAGGGTTCTAAATTTTTGCATGTCTTGTTAAGCTTTGTTGTATAGACTACAATTTTGGTTCTGCAGACTCAGAATCACTAAATTGCCAATTGGGTTTCGTGGCTTCTTGCATCAGCTCCTGCAACTGTCCAATTTGTTCATCACGAAAGTCATTAAGTTTTTCTTCTGGGAGGAAGATGCCAAAACATGCTTTTCCAGTTGAATTTTGTCTGTTTTCATTAGCTTATTGCAATAACACTGTTGCATACACCTCCCATTCCTGCTGGGTCTCCCCAGCAATTAAAACGGACTCATCTCTGGCCCCATGGCCTTGGTCTCCAAAAAAAAAAAAAAAAAAAAAAAACCAAAAGGCCTACAGAGATAGCATGTAGCTCTGTATATATAGTATATATACTTTGAAGTGAGGTAGTATCCCTTTCTTCTTTTTACACAAGACTACTTTAGCTATTCAGTGTCATTTGTGGTTCTAAATGAACTCTAGGATGATTTTTACTACATCTATAAACAGTGTCAAGAAATCTTAATAAAAATTGCATTGAATCTGTAGATTTCTTTTAGTAGTATAGATTTTTTTTTTTTTTTTTGAAATAGAGTTTCGCTCTTGTTACCCAGGCTGGAGTGCAATGGCGCGATCTCGGCTCACCGCAACCTCCACCTCCTGGGTTCAAGCAATTCTCCTGCCTCAGCCTCCTGAGTAGCTGGGATTACAGGCACGCGCCACCATGTCCTCCCCAGCCATGCTGAACTGTGAGTCAATTGCACCTCTTTCCTTTATAAATTACCCAGTCTCAGGCAGTTCTTACTGCAGTGTGAAAGAGGACTACTATACCTCCCATCTCAGCCTTCCGAGTAGCTAGTACTGCAAGAGTACAATATTTATGCTGTTGTTCATTTGCTTCTTTTGAATTTGTGCCACATCTGCGATATTGTGTTTTTTTCTGAACACCATGTATTTTACTTGGAATACTGACAAATTACAATGTGTAAAATAGAAAGTGACCCATATAGTGGGTGGGAAACTATGTTGCAAATGTTCAAGTCTCCTAAGATTACCAGAATAACCTGTGGGTGAACTAAAGCTGAGTTTAGACTTACCCCTGGAAAGGTAAATCCCAAACTTAAGAGCATCTTAATAGTTATTGAAAATACAAAAATTGGAGGAAGTTATTTATACCATTTTAAGACATAGATTCAGTGATTTTCTTGGGGCAGGGATGGATTAGAGGGGCAGAGTTTATGAC
The DNA here is from genome assembly GCF_048565385.1 of Saimiri boliviensis. NCBI lineage: Eukaryota > Metazoa > Chordata > Mammalia > Primates > Cebidae > Saimiri > Saimiri boliviensis. Next base: position 50,646,813 of record NC_133450.1, on the reverse strand, counting down.
AAGTTGTGTTTGGATTAGTGAGCAGGGTAAGGTAATGGTTTAAAGACAGCTTTGAGAAGCAAAGTTCTGTCTTAATGAGGAAGATATTTTTGTGGTTCAGTCTTGCTGAGAGCCGAAAAGGGTAAATATTGTCCCCTGATTGCTTAGCGTAAGGAAAAAACTATCCTGGGTTTATTTATCTGTGTTGAATGAGGAACAATTAAAAAAATCCAGGGTTGTTTAGTTTTAATGAAAAAAAAAAAAAAAACAAAAAAACACAGCATTCTCAGGTTGGAGTAAAGAAGACTAATGGTCTTCATTAGTTTCTTAAATATAAATCTATTGTAAAAATAACCATAAGAGAGATTGCAAAATTGCAGTATTATTTCTGAAGTAAAATAATAGTTCCAGCTTAGTTTCTTGGTGTCCTAAACAAAAGAAATATTCTAACACAGTAACAATAAACTAAAATAATGTATATGGATCCTTGGAATTTCAGTGGACATCAGAAAAATAGCAGAATGGGACAGTTTAGTGCTCATACCTCTGCAGAAACATCAGTGTGAGCTACTATTCACATGCAAAAATACCTTCACCTTCCTCAGCAGAGCTAAGGAAACCAGGTAAAGATTATAACACCTGGATGTAGCACTGAAATAAGAAAAGATTCACTGAAGACGATAAGGTCACTTTTACTTTACCCACATCACCCCTCCCTCAACATTAGTCAGCACAGCCTGGAGAGAAATACCCTCGGCTTGGAGGAAGAAGAACAAAATGAGTATAATACTTTCTCTAAGACTACAGCACTGGTCCTGCCCATGTGAAACTTTGTCCTGAGAAGGACCCCATGATCCCAGACACCAGGCCAGTACCCACAGAATGAGCATCCAAGCTCACCTTGGTGTTAGGCAGGAATTCACAGCCCCAGGCTCCAGGCCTCTCAAGTGGATTCATTCTCCTGCCCTACCAACAGACCAATCCTAGAAGCCTCAGGCTCTTAATTGGCTCTAGCACTAGGGTGGTCCAAGAGGTTCTTGGCTTTAGCCCATCCCTGTGCCTGCCCAGCCCCCACAGACCCAAGCTCCAGGCCTACCCCAGGCCAGACTGGCTCCAGAGATCCTGGGCTCCAGACGATCTTAAGCAATGATCTGACTAGCATGGCCCCAGTCCTCAGGTCTGCCCCGATACAATGCTGACTGTCACAGTCCTAGTTATTAGGACAGCTCCTGAGGCCCCAGGTTGTAATCCCACGCCATGTTTCTGATCAGCCCAGAACAAGGTCAGCCTACACACTCTCATGTTTCAGATCTGCTCCAGCCCCAGATTGGCACCCATAGACACAGATTGTAGGTCTTTCTAGTTCAAGACCAGTTCTTGTGGCACCACCCTACAGGATGATCCCTGGATGTCCATGTTCTGGCAGACCCGAAGGTCAGGTCTGCTCCAGAAGATCCAGGGTCCATGTCATTTCATTAGACCTCAGTGCTAGCCAAACCACCACAGACCAAGACTTCTTTACCACCCTTGTGGTTTTAGCATACAGACTAGCTTCCACAGCCCCAGGACTCAGCCTGGCTCTCATAGTCCTAGTCTCCAGGCAGCCCAGCATACCCAGGCAACAGGCCAGTTCCCATGCCAACCTGTGAGAGATCCAGGCCAACACTTGTGATCCCAAGCTTCTGACTGACTCGCTCAAACCCAGGCCCTATGCCAGAACTAGCACCAGAAAGGATATTATCTCTACACTGGTCCCCATGGCACCAGGCTCTAGTGGACCCAGAGTACAAAAATGCTCTAGCAGTCCAAGGGTTAAGGCCTACCTTAGTAGCCCCTAGTGCCAGGCCTTTCTCTCTAGATGAAAGCTCCAGGACTATCTCTGCTGATACAGCTCTATGCCAGCCCCAGCATCTGGAGGTTCTGGGACCAACCCTACAGACACAGGCTCCAGGCTAGCCTCCAGTATACCTAGGTCCCAGGACTACCGCTACAGATTTAGGACCCACATTAGAGTCTCCAGCACGTAGCCAATCTTTGTGGGTCCAGATTTCAGGCTTGTCCCAGTGGACCCAGACTCTAGGACTATACGAGTGCCAACTTAGCTCCTGAAGACTCAGGTTAAAGGCTGATTTCAGCACCAGATAAGTTCCTGAGGACCCAGGCTTTAGGCTGGCTCTGTGGATCCAGGTTTCAGGCCCAACTCTATAGACCTAGGCACCAGGCTATCCCTCCTCGAGGACTTTAGCAGGAAACCTACCTAGACTGCTCCAGACAGCTTGCCTAGAATCTCTGGACAGGCTGACTAGTGAAAGACTTTTCCAGACCAAGCCAATATGCAAAGACTTAAATAGTTTGTGCTACTTTAAATTTACAGATATCATTGTAAAGCAAAAAGAAATACGAGGGAAGAAATGGAGACATAACACCAGGGAAAGAACACAATGATCTCCCTATAGTTAATGCCCCCAACCCCAAAACAGAGCTATACAAGCTGTCTGATAAAGAATTCAAAATAATTATTTTAAGGCAGCTCAATGAACTTCAAGAAAATATGAGAAACAAGTCAATGAAATCAGGAAAGCAATAAATGACCAAACTGATAAGTTTAATAGAAATTAAAATTATTTTTTAAAAACCTGAAACCCAGAAATTCTAAAGCTGAAAAATTAAATGAATGAAATAAATAATGAAAGAGAGAGAGAGGGTATCAACAGCAGAATTGATCAAGCAGAAGAAATTACCTGGTAACTTGAATATAGGTATGAGAGATATAAAATGAAAGAAAAAAAAAAGAAAATTAATGAAAAGAAGTGAAGAAAGCCTATGGGATTTAGGTACAGCACCAACAGAGCAAAGTTTCCATTTACAGGATTTCGAGGAGAAGAAAGAAGCAGATGGGGTAGAAAGTGTATTAAAAGAAAAATTAGCAGAAAAAATTCTAAATTTGAGGGTAAAAGTAAATATTCAGGTACAGGAAGTTTAAAGGTCTCCACTCAGATTCCATCAAAACAAGATTACACCAAGATATGTTATAATTCATGTCCACCTGGTCTCTCCCCTAACGTGGGGATTATGGGGCTCATAGGAATTACAATTCAGGATGAGATTTGGGTGGGGACACAAGGCATGACCATATCAGGAGAACTGCTGAAACCCAGTTGTTTGAGGCTGCACTGAGCTATGATCCCACAACTGCACTCCAGACTGGGTGAGATACTCTGACTTAAAAAAAAAAATTGGATCTCTCTAGATTATCTGTACTTTTAGGAGGCAGATACTTTTGTGTTGACATAGAGGTAACTTCACACATAGTAGATGCTTAATAAATGTCTCTATAGTTGAAAAATTAGATAAAAAATGATAACAAATAGCAAATAAAAATGTATTTCTTGGCTGGGTGCGGTGGCTCAAGCCTGTAATCCCAGCACTTTGGGAGGCCGAGGCGGGTGGATCACGAGGTCAAGAGATCGAGACCATCCTGGTCAACATGGTGAAACCCCGTCTCTACTAAAAATACAAAAAATTAGCTGGGCATGGTGGCGTGTGCCTGTAATCCCAGCTACTCAGGAGGCTGAGGCAGGAGAATTGCCTGAACCCAGGAGGCGGAGTTTGCGATGAGCCGAGATCGCACCATTGCACTCCAGCCTGGGCAACAAGAGTGAAACTCCGTCTCAAAAAAAAAAAATGTATTTCTTAAGAAGCCAAGTCAATTAGCTCCCCCAAAAATTCTGTCAACAGATTATACATATTGGTTTTTATTTTATTGCAAATATCTACAAAAAACATATATTTTACCACTTTTTATTGCTTGCCATAGTGAATGTTCTGTTTTATTCAAAACTTTTGTTTGACTACAAGATACATCAATGTTATCAACTTCTGCATTGTATTAAAGTTTGTCACCACTGACCAGTAGGAACTAGTTTATAGAATGCTAAAAGAATAAATAATATTTGACAAAAATTTTATCTCATTTTTCTAACATATTACTTGCTTGAGATGCTGTATAGTAAACAATTTTCTTCTGAGATATTTCGAAAGTTATCTTTATAGTATATTTTCAACATATAGACAACTATGAGTCATGATTCAGCCCATAGTCTTAGTTTTAATTAGAGATACATTTATGGGTGTTTATTTTGCTCTGAGAATGATGCAAAGATCTGACACAAAAAAGGTATAATTATTTTTGCAATAAGTAACACAAATTTACTTGATTCAAAATTCAAACTGCATACAAAGGTTTACCATTAACTGACCCTCTGAAAACTTCGTACCCAGTCTCACAGTTGCTCTCTATAGGAGCAGCCAATGTTTGCAGTTTCTCATATGTGTTAACAGCTGCATATACAATGAAATATATGCTGCATATTTCTTAAGTTAAATTTATAGAAACACAATATACATATGATAAAATCAGTTAAGTACAAAGTTCAATGAAGCAGAAGAAATGTATTTACAGTATAAATAACTATATTTACACATTATAAATACAGTTGGCCTTCTGTATCCATGGGTTCTACATCAATGTATTCAATCAAGAATGGTTCAAAAATATTTTTTTAAATAAAAAATATCAATACAAAAATAAAAAATAATACAAATAAAAACACTACAAGAACTATTTACCTAGCTTTTACATAGTAGAAATAATTCATATAGGAAAATGTACATAGGTCATACATAAATACAATGTCATTTTATATCAGGGAATTAAGCATTCTTGGGTTTTGGTATTGACAGGAGGTCCTAGAACCAATCCCCCATGAATACTGAGAGATAACTTCTCCACCAAAATCAAGATATAGAATACTTCCATTTTCCCCAAAGTTCATTTGTGTCCTTTCACAATCAACAGCCCCACACTGACATCATACCAAACAACAATTAATATTTTCTCTGGTATAATGAGTTAGATTTTTCTATTTATAGAATTTCATGTGAATGAAATCACACAGTCTGTATAGCTTTGTTCCTGATTTCTTTCTCATTTCATAATATTTCTGAATTTGTTCCATATAGTTTTTATGCACTGGTAGATTTTTGCTTTTTTATTGCTAACTACTATTTATAGGTATAACACATTTTATTTGTCTTTTCCCTTTTTGATACAAAATTTACATGAATTCTAGTTTTGGCTCTTATGAATAAAATTATCATGAGTATGCACATATGCTTCCATCTCCATTGGATAAATTTCTAGAAATTATTTAGTTATATAGTAAATGTAAAATAAATTATTTAAGGAAATGCCAAACCTTTTCCAGAATGGCTATCATCATTTAAATTACACAAACAATGAACAAGAATAATGACTTGTGTTCTCTCCATTATTTGGTATTCTTAACCTTTCAAAAAACATCTCTGGTTGTTATTTATTGGTATTTATGGTGATATTAATGGACATTTCTTTATGATGTTAGGTATCTTTTCATGTGCTAGTTGGCCATTTGAATTTATTTTTTAGAAAGCAGCTGGTCAAATTTTTGCCAATTTGAGGCTGCTTTTCTTGTTATTATTGATTGGTGGTATTCTTTATATATTCTGAATATAAATATTTTGTCATTTGCATTAGTCATCTTGAGAAGCCATAACAAAATACCTCAGACTATTGGTTTCAAGTAACAGAAATGTATCTACTCATATATATAGAGCTGGGAGGTTCAAGATCAAGGTGCTAACCAATTCAGATTCTGGCAAGGGTTCTCGTCCTGACTTGAAGATGATTCCTTCTCACTGTATCCTCACATGGCAGAAAGCAAACTCTTGAGCATCTCTTCTAAGAGCACTAATCCTATTCAATACAGGCCCCATCCCATGACCTTATTTAACTTCAGTTATCTCTTTACAAATCCGATCTTAAACGCATTAATATCGGGGGTTACTACTTTAACACAGAAATTTTGAGGGGAACACAATTTAATCGTGTGTGTGTGTGTGTGTGTGTGTGTAATATATATAATCCTATATATGTGTGTCAGTGTATTGCAGGCATTTTCTCTTTATGTTTACTTATATTTTCATCTTCTTAACTATTTTTAAAAGAAAACTTCTAAATTTAAACATTGCAAACTTTATTTTCTTTTATGATTTTTGCTTTCTGCATCTTACATAAGGATTCTCTGTCTATCCTAGTAAATGAAAATTTAATATTAATTATTCTTAGAAGTTTTACAGCTTTAACTTGACTAGGGCTGGATCCATTACAAATTTATTTTTGATTATGGTACCAGGAAGGAATCAAGTTTTCTTTTTTTTTTAGTTCCTTATTTATATACAGGAAGTCCAGTACCTTTCAATAAAAAGACTACTGGACTAAAGGTCAGCAAGACCACCACAATCCTTAATGATTTGCTAGAAGTGCTTATGAAACTCATGGTCATTATCATTATACTTATGGTTATAGTTTCTCAAAATGAAAAATACAGATTAAAAATCAGCAAAGGGAAAAGGCGTGTGGGATAAAATCCACAAGAAATTAGGCACAACCTTCCAAGTATCTCGTTTCAGTGGAGTCACATAGGGATGTATTCATTCCTACAGCAACGACGTTATCACAACACTTGCACAGTTCTGCCAATCGAGAGACTTACTCAAGTTTGGGGGATTTTTTGGAGTAAATCATTCAGGCACACAGTGTCTATCAGACATGGGTTTCTCAAACCTTGCATACCTATTCATTCTCTCATTGAATTCTTTTATCAGCTTTGCAAAAGTCAGTTGACCATATATGTATGTATTTGTTGACTTTTTATTCTTTTCCATTGATGTAAATGACTATGCTTACATCAATTTCAGTCTGTCATGATTACTGTAGCTTCATAGTAGGTCTTAAAATTAAGTAATATGATGATAAGGCCTTACTAAATACAATACTAATATCTTTGATATGTAACCTAAGAATACAAATTTTCTTAGGTTGGCCAATTGACTCATTTGTTTCTTGTTAGTAAAGAACTGATATATCAAAAAGAAAAATAATTAGAGGGTGAATTATTCTAACTCAACTGTGAATGGCCTCTAACAGTATATTTTGATTCCAGGTCATTTAATGACTTTTTGCTCTTCTATCCTCTATTTGCTGGTCAGGCTTCTTCTTGTTAACCATATCAATACCATCTAATAATAGTCTAAAATATCTCTTTGTTAAACTTTTATTATTTCAACAATTATGACTCTTTTTTTACCCAAAAGAAGTGAAAATTTTACATTCTTATTCTTGTAAAATTGAACATATATATTAAGAGAATGATTAGATTAGAAAATATGTATCTTTAAAATATGTGCCAACTGTTTAACTGATTATTTGTATTTTCTGAAATGTTATATTTTCTCATATAAAACATAACGTCATATAGAGGAATTATGGTAGAACTTTTATTACTTCAAACTAATTAGAAGTAAATCATTAGAAAACATGACACATATTCTTGAAACTGTTATCAGAATGGAATGAGGTAAACACCTTAAAAATATATTTCAGAAATTGATTACATTACTACTAATAAAATGTCCAAGACTAAACTGTGCTGTAGTTTATTTATGAAAGAAGAGTTATTAACTTTCATTCAAATTCTGTACCTAAAAAATGAATCTTTGTCAATACTTTGCATATGCAAATGTGAGTGTAAGTAGTAGTACTTGATTTTAGTTTCAATGTTAATATGTCAGTTTACTTAATGACATCAAATAATTTAAATTTTCTCAGATACTTCAAAAAAATAGGGGCAATGTTAGTATTTTCTCATTCCTGCTTCTTTGTAGCTTCAAAATATTAAAGAGACAAATAGAAATTGGTTTTAGAAAAAGAAAATATTCAAAGAAAATCTCAAAGAATAAAGTTTATTCCATATATAATTAAAATTTATATGCATTTTATACTTAAATGTGAATATGTATTCATTATGTTGTGTCAAATAAAGAATAATGAAGCCCTTCTCTCCCATTCACATTGCCCATTAAAGATAGACAAGTAAAGAATCATATATTTTATAGATACAAATGTATTATTTAGAATGAGAGGCTAATTAAGAGCTTTACAAAAGGCCCATAATGGTCTGGATAAAATAGAGCATTCATTTCACTTAGGCTTTGTTATAAGACAGAAGCAAGAAAATGATATGATAAAAGATTGAGGGAAGAAGCTGCAAAATTGTCTTTTTCCTAATTCATTGAAAAGCTTAAGGATTTGTTATGGATTATACAGTTATGTCTGAGTGCTAACTCCAGTATTATTCAACACCACAATTGCACTACACTTCTGTCCTTGAAAGTTATGAAACTTATTGCATAATTACTTATAAAGCAAAAAACTGAAAACTTCACATGAATTTACAAGGTAATCTTCTTTAACTTGTACAATTGTTTTAAACTTTTTCTCTCCAATTTACTTTTCAAATTCATAATTTATATTTCTCTCTCATTATATGATGTCTGCGTGTGGATAGAGTAATTATGACAGTTTTATTGTTGGTAAAATCAACATTAATGCACTTTGTTACTTGGAAATTAATGCACTTTGTTTTACAACGTGTATTCTGAACACTAATTCTATACAAGACTCTGAGGAATCATGTAGGAGGACAAGATAGTATTCAAAACAATGCTGGTTCTAAAAATACCTATGTTAGGAAAAATATATCAATATCAAGATAAAAGAAATAAGTGTACAAATGACATAAATGAAGCACAGAAAAACATATTTCTGAGTTCATCAAAGATTATCTTAACTATAATTTTATATGAATATTTTATAAATGAGGTTGAATTTGAGCTGATATTTGATGTTAAAATATATCCTGGAGTGGGAGTAAGGGAGAATGTGGCAACTCAGTATCCTCTAGTAGGTACTGTTTGTTGAGCACATACTCTATGCCAAGTCCTATGCTAAGTGCTTTCAATGTATTAGTTAGTTTATAAATGATCATATCAGCCTATAATATAGATAGCATACATATTCCTTTTTTTATAGATGTGGGAAATGTCTTAGAGCGTTCATAATATATCTATGTCACAAAGCCAACAGCCAACAAATTCAGGATTTGAATTTATACTTACTATGTGATCCCCCAGCCTACTGTCAATGGTATCACTCTCACTTAATTAATCATGTTTGAAAAATTAGGAAGGCATATCACATATCATTATTTTTAAAATACTACAGTTAAGGATTTTTGTTTTAAATATTTTTGCTGACATTTATTGATTAATCTAAATTAGAATTTTTATGTAACATGGTGTTTTATAGCAAAGAATGAAAAATGGAGTTTTATTTTAGAAAGAAAAAATGGAATATAACAATACACCAATGACAAATAAAAATGAATAAAATTGGCAATATCATTACATATAGAATGAAAACTGAAAACAGTAAATAAGAGGCACTTTTTTTTTTTATTATTTTGGTATCTTATCAATTAACTAGTCCTGTTGATTTTGGCTCGACATTTTTCTCTGTAACTACCCATAGTCCCTCTGTCAATAACATAATCTGGGACTATTATAATTATCTTATATTTGCTTATGTTCTTTTTATAGTGTTTTGCTTTTTTTTTCTAGTTAAATCATTCTGAAACTCAGTTGACTGTATTTGAAAACTTCTTTATTCAAAAACCTTATTTTAAAATTATGGTCAAGATAGTAGTGCTATGAGTTTATAATATAACTCTATCTTCCACTTTAAAGCCAGCAATGACAGACAAAAATATGCCAAACACTATAAAATTGTTTTCAAAATCATAAAATACACAAAAGAAACATACAGTGGTAAGTCAGAGTCTGAAGGGCTTATGGTCTAGAAATAGAGATGGGTGTCAGCATTAGATTCCCATGGAAAAAATGGAAAACAAATGAACAAACTCTGTTTGAATTAGGGATCAAATCAGCCTCGTGAGACTTTCTCAGAACTGTGCTCAGGTCTAAGGCCATTCCTACTGAATTCTCCTTTATTTTTTCTCTTCTTTCATTGGTGTCAGAAATGCAGTCCTGTATGAGAACTTTTCCCACTTAGTCCTGTGTCTTCACTCCGTATTTAAGCTTAAAAATCACTTGGAAATAAAATTTCATGTTTGAGTATCTTTCTCCAAGTTTCTGAACTAAAGGAATTGGTACCAGAAAAAAATTCAAGAAAGCAGGCAATAAGATAAGATTTTTTTATTTTTTGAACTGAATTACTGTTTGGCTGACAAGAAAGACCCCATCCTGAGCAAAATGTGGAAAATGATCCTGAAGAATTGTAGTGAAAACTGCTTTGAGCAAATGTCTTGATAGAAAGAAATGCCCTTGATAATACAATGATTCAGGCATTTGAAAAATATGGAGAACTAATACCTATGGACAGTGGATTGGCTGCTCATTACCAAGATGTATTGACACCACACCGCGAATTAATGAGAAATTCTGGAGTTTAACAGTTAAAGACTGTGTTTTAGTACCAGAGAGCCAGCTTCTTTGGTAGCTTTAAAAAGTCAATCACCTCTTGCAGAAGAGTGAATACAGCTGTGAAGTTTAAGACTAATAGAGTGGCAGAGCTCCAGCTGTGAAAATGCTCAGCCAAAGCTTACACTAAATTTAGACTCCTAGTAGAGAAAATCCTGAAAAAAACAAAAATGGTTTGGGGATGCCTGCATGAATATTCTTAAGGATTCCAGTTCTGCAGACATTCCTAAACTATGAGCTTGAGGGTAGACCACCCACTCTATTAAGCGCTATTACCTGCCTTTTACAGAATGGCATTGCAAAGGTTTGTCCTCCAGGTAACAGTGCTGGCCATCAGATATTCTCCTGGCTACCAGGCCTATCAGTAGCTTAAATTCCAGCATGCCCTAGCTTGAGTTATTCTGGGTCTGGTAAGGGAGGAAAGAGATTGCGCTCTGAAGATGATACAAAATTAGCTAGCATGTACTGGCAAAAAGCTGGGGAATAGCTACAAAATTGAATTTTGAGCATGCTTCATTAAAGGTGCCAGAAAGTATGACTAAATATTCTTTATCTCACTGATTTGAGGACATTTTCTGAAGACAGCATGTAACACCTGACAAGGATTCCAGAAGATAGGGCGAACTTGCTGCTAAGGTGATTCTTAGAAGTCTAGAGTAAGAATGGTCTCTGATGAGTGAGGAAAAAATGTTTATTTTATTTTTTTTTTCTTAAAAATTAAAGAGATAAAAAGGTTCAAGGAGGTGGTCATATTGGAAAGAATATGTTATAGTGAAGCCAGAAGACCCAGTATTTTTATGTTTCACAGAAGTGCACCGTGGCAATAAAAGGTGTGTCATTCAGAGGGGTACTTGCATAAGCGGTCAGATCCCAGAGTTAAATGCAGCAATGAAAACTGTGTTATTTTCTGTTCTTGTGTCGGTTTGCTGGGAATGATTGTTTCCAGGTTCATCCATGTCCCTAACCAGACCCTAAAATTTTAGATTTTGGGTAATTGTTTTAATATATATGTTATATATATTATATATAATGTATATTAAAATATATATATTAAAATATATATAATTAAATATATATAAAATATATGTATTAAATATATTAAAACTGTATTATTCAGAGTGGTACTTGCATATGCAGTCAGAGGTCGCTCTCATCTGAAGTCCAGGAATGACATGACCAAGACAGAACTCATCTCAATATACATAGGGACAATGAGACACTGAAATAATAGAGGCCACATACTTAAACACAAGCTGCCAATAGATGACAATTACTGTAGACAGCAATGATGAACTGGCAGCCAATGGGACTGAACTCTCAAGGAAACAAGAGCGTGGCCATGCTAGGGAAAAACATAGCCGGTAAGCCAGTGAGGGTTCTTCTTAACGTTGACAACAGGAAGGCAAGAATGAAAATGCAGGAAGCTGAATGTGACTGTGCTACAAAAAAATCACAATGCCTTGCTCAGTTCCCAGCCAGGAGCCAATAGTTAGATATGGAGCAAATTGACTGAAGAGGTAGATCCTGTAACACCTTGGCAAGTATACACTGAGAAGATTCCTCCTGTTTATCCCCAGAGGTATCTGTGGCCGTCTATTCAGTAAACCGTATATCGGGGAGGGGAAAGTAGCCAGATATTCTGAGGACGACTGGGAAAAGCAGCTGCTATGGTACTGATGCTGAGATTTTAAGTATCATCAAGGTACCCTAGTTAGAATAAAGGGCATATGTCACCCTAAGCAGTCTAGTGGTAAATCTGAGGAACAAGTACTAAATGGAGTTTAAAGTCTAGCTTCAAATTATCCACTGGATAAGCAAACTTTTCGGTATTCATTTTCCCAGTCTGTGAAGGAGGAACATACTTGGAAGGTGAGGCAACTTCCAAACTGGGGTCTTCAGCTGTGATATAAGAATTACCATAGTAAAGGAAAGTTAAGTAGAATCTTGTGAAACTGTCCTATTCTTCTACAAATGAAATAGTAAAACAACTCTACATGTTCATTTTTTGGGATGAGAAAAAAGTAATTTCTGCACCAATGCTAGAGAAATAACTATAATCTGACCATTTAAATGGCCCCTATAATTCTAAAATTTCAAGAATTTTCTCATGCAACACATGGGTAATTTAGCAAAAATAAACTTTTCAGTTTTTTTCATTGTTTGTTCCTATCTTGTCATAGGTTTGACAAATTTCAGATTTATAATATGCTACCTGAACAAAGTAATTATTCAAAGGTGGCAGAACCCTCTCAAGCTCAGGGATAGCATAGACAAATGGAATACATAATAATGTTAAAACATAACTTTAATGATTATCATAGCTGGTAGTACCAATAAGGCAACCATTGTGAATATTATCACTGATTAAGAATTCAGTGGTTTCCTGATAATCAATTAACTTCAACATTTGAATTCTTCCAAAAGTGATCTTACATAGGCACATGTATTTTTTCTAATTTAAAAATAAATGGTATGGAAACTCAGAGCTGTCAGTGAAAGATTTTTTTTTTTTTTAGACGGAGTTTCGCTCTTGTTACCCAGGCTGGAGTGCAATGGCGCCATCTCAGCTCACCGCAACCTCAGCCTCCTGGGTTCAGGCAATTCTCCTGCCTCAGCCTCCTGAGTAGCTGGGACTACGGGCACGTGCCACCGTGCTCGACTAATTTTTGTATTTTAGTAGAGACGGGGTTTCACTATGTTGACCAGGATGGCCTCGATCTATTGACCTCGTGATCCACCCGTCTCGGCCTCCCAAAGTGCTGGGATTACAGGCGTGAGCCACCGCGCCCGACTGAAAGATCATTTTTAAACCCATATTGGGATTCTTAGATGCTTTTTACCTCCTTGGGTTACAAGGCTAGAATGCTGATTCTGTGAGTGCTAGAATCCATTAAGTATGTGTTTTAAAGGAGTGTCTGTAGAAAAACAGCTTCTAAGATAACAACTTCTGTAACCAAATAAATTTGAAAATCATTACCTACTCTATTATTTGCTTAGAAAACTCAATAGGTATCTTAGCGTATTAAACGCTTAGTAAAGTTCTGCAGTAAACAAAAAATAAGAAACAAACTAAAACTAACCTTCAAAACAAATAAGATTATTTACATCGTTAAGTTTTGTGTTTTCCAAAGTTGTTTACCTATGCAAGCAGTTAGGACCTTTGGGTGGAAGTTAAAGAAAACTTAAACTGATTTAACCAACTATGGGTTATCATCTGGCATAACCCATAAGTAGAGTAGTTTTGGGATGAGTAGTTCAATGGATCAACACAATTAGGAGGAACACATGACCTTTGTTTTTTCCACTCTGCCACCATCAATTCTTAATTAGTTTTTAAGTTGATACAGTAAAATTCCTATCAAAATATGCTTGGATATGAAGAGAAATATCCTATATAGGGGAAAGGAGAATAAAGTGAACATCTGACTTTGTTGCAAACCCCAGCACCAGACCCACCCAGTAAAACCCAGCCCCAGGCTCCAGGTTGACCTCTGTGAATCCAGCCTCTAGGATAATCCCTTCAGACATAGGATTCAGGCATATCCCAGTAGTGGACCAGCCCCTTTGGCCCCAAAATCCAAGCTTGCTCTTGCAACCCTGAAGCATCAGGTACAATTCAGCACCAAGCCAGTTTGAAGCTCCAGGCATGTCCCTCCAGAGCCAGACTCCAGGACGACCTCCACAGTCTCAGGCACCAGCCCTACACCAATAAACCCTGGAATAGGGCTAGCCCCGACAGACTCAGAATAAGACCCATTTCTGCAGATTTAGGTACTAGTCCCAAACCAGTGCTAGGCTTACCCCCTGATAGATGGTCAAGGCTTGCTTCAGTAAAAGGTTGCCCTCATGGACCTAGATTTCATATAGACTTTCATATACATAATTCCCAAGCTGAACCCTGTAGAATTAGTCACCAGGCCTGCCTACACAGTCCCATGCTGTACACCCACCCCACTGGACCCAGATTCCAGACCTATTGCAGGTGACCTAAGGAACATGACAACTTCTGCTTCCTTGAGCACTACAGCAGCAATTTTTTGCCTGCAGTCCCCCAGACATGCTGCCTGGAATCTCAAGCCAGGCTGAATCATGAAGGACTTCTTTGTCAAAGCCAGTCTGTAAAGACAGAAAGAGGTGTGTATACATCTTCTAATTAGTGGATACTAGTTCAAGACCAAAAGATAAACACAAAAAACAAACAAAAGACAGGGAAGCATAACACCACCAAATGAACAAAATAAAGCACCAGTTACAGACTCCAAAGAAATGGAGACTTACAAACTGCCTGACAAATTCAAAATAACTGTTTTAATGAAGAAGAGTGAGCTACAAATAAACACAGAAGGAAAACTTAACAACAACTGGACAGCAACACATTAAAAAATGACAAGTTCAACGAAGAAATGGAAACTATTAGAAATCAAACAGAAACTATGGATCTGAAGAAGAATATAGTGACTGCCTTGAAAAATTCTATAGCAATGTTCAACATCATACTTGATCAATTGGAATGCTCAGTGAGAGGTGTCAGCAAGGTGGTGGAGGAGATCCCAGCCTTCACCCACCAAGGGAAAATAACTCACAGCTCTCCAGAACAAAACTGGAGGTAGCCAGAATATTTAGCTAAACTCTACCTTACTTATTTTAAAATACACTACAAACTATGGTGATAAAACAGCACGGAAATGACATAAAAACAGATGTATAGACCAATGGAACAAAATATAGAGCCCATAAATAAATTAACCTATTTATGATTAATTGATCTTTGCCAAAGCTTCCCTTCCAATAATAGACAATGAAGAAGGGATAGTCTCTTCAATAAGTGGTTTTAGAGAAACTGAATATCTACATGGAGAATAATAAAATTGTCCCTTTTCTCACACCACATGCAAAAATAAAATTCAAATGGATTAAAGACATAAACATAATACCTGAAATATAAGAACACCTAGCAGAAAACATAAGCGGAAATACATTACATTGGTCTGGGCAATTGTTTTTTTGGTATGACCCTGAAAGCACTGGCAAAAATAATAATAATAATAATAATAACAACAACAAGAAAAACAGACAAATTACAAATTGCATTGTGACAAACTATTCGATTGGTGCAAAAGTAACGGCAATTTTTACCATTGAAAATAATAGGAAAAACCGCAATAACTTTTACACGAAGATTAATAAAAAGAACTGCACAGCAAAAAAAAAAAAAAAAAAAAAAAAAAAAAAAAAAAAAAAAAAAATCGAGTAAAGAGATAATATAGAAATACAAAAACATGAGAAAGTATTTGAAAACTATACTTCTTCCAGGGGTTTAATATATAGAGAGAACTTAAAAAAAAAAAAAAACCCAAAAGAAGAAATCTAATAGCACAGATAAAACAGGCAAAGGATCTCAATCTCAATGAACATTTCTCAAAAGGAAACATAAAAATGGCCTCCATGTATATGAAAAGGTGCTCAATGTCAGTAATCATCAGAGAAATGCAAATCAAAGCCTCAATAATATTACATCACACCTGTTAGAATGACTATTAGCAAAAAGACCAAAGATGATGAGTGCTTGTATGCTGCTGGTAGAAATTTAAATTAGTACAGCTATTCAGGAAAATATTATTTAGGCTCTTCAAAAGATGAAAAATAGTACTCTCATATAATCGTGCAAACCCACATCTAGATATATATCTAAAGACACTGAAATCAATTTCTTGAAAGATATTTATATTCCTATGTTTGTTGCAGCATTTTTCACAATGTTCGAGATTAAATATCAATCTAAGTGTTCACTGACAGATAAATGAATAAAAAATGTGTAATGGAGTATTACTTAGCTGTAAAAATGAAGAAAATCCTGTCATTGTGACAGCATAGGTGAACCTGGTGTATACTACGCTACCTGAAATAAGCCAGGCCAAACAAACAAACAAAAACTACTGCATGATGTCACTTATATGTGGAAAGGTAAAGATTGATATCATAGAAGCAGAGAACAGAGTAATGGTTGTCTGCTACTGGGGGTAGGGAAAATGGGAGATATTGGTCAAAGGTAAAAATTTCAGTTATTTAGGATGAATAAACTCTGGAACTCTAATATACAAAATGGTGAAATAACAATAGTGTATAATATACATGAAATTTGCTAAGAAAATAGCTCTTAAATGCTCTCATTACAAAAACAAACAAGCAATAAAAGGTAGTTACATGTGGTGATAAATATATTAATTAGCTTTATTGCAGTAGTCATTTTACAATGTATGTGGGTATCAAAATATCATATTGTACAATGCATATATATATTTCATTTGTCAATTATACACCAAATATCAATACTTTTTATTAGTTAATAATACTTCAATAAACTGAAATTAAAATAAATAAAATAACGTAAATGACAAGTCAAAACATTGAAAAAACTTTGAAACTTTTTTTGGCATGCTAATTAACATGTAATTCTACATAGCAGTATTAAGGAAAATTTTTCATATAATAAAATGGGTTTCATTTTGACACATATCTCAATATTGAAACTTTTAATTTTAATTTGATGTCTAATATCTTCTAATTCAAGCAAATTTGAAAGAAATTTTAACATATTTAAAATATACTGTCTCAGCAGTACATCAAAGGGAATAACAATTGTAAATGACCAGGGGCCAAGCATTACTTAAACATTTGGTGGTAGGATTTATTTTCTGCCTGATTAAAAATTTACAACTAATTTTGCATTTCTTAGAACATAGCGGAATCATGAGATGAATAGTTTCATAATTAATATCTGCATTTTGAAAATTCAATCACAACTGACTGTTGTGGGTTTGTATTAGTCCATTTTCTGTTGCTTATAACAATATCTGAAACTGGATAATTTAAATATATATATATTCAAATTTAATATATAAATACATTAAACATATTAGAGAAATACACATTTATAGAAAAAATATATTTTCTATATATTAAAGAAAAATATGTATTTCTGAAAGTTCTGAAGGCTGAGAATCTCAAGGTCTAGTGAAAGCCCTCTTGCTGGTGGGGATTCTCTACAGAGTCCCGAAGGAGTGCAGAGTATAACATGGTGAGGGACCTGCACATGCTCTGTGCTGCCTCAACTCTTTCTTCTTATAAAGCCACCAGTCCCCTTCCCATGATAACTTTCCATTAATCCATTTTTGGGGCAGAGTCCTCATAATCTAATCACTTCTTAAGGGCCCCACCTCTTAATACTGTCATATTGAGGATTAAATTTCAACCTCAGTTTTGGAGGTGATATTCAAAATATAGCAGTGTTCTTTTATTTATTTTTACAGAAAGTTAAGGAATTATGGAATTCAAGTCATATTTAGAACTAGATCAGGCAAGCAAGTACCTAAATAACAGTAACTTAATCAAATTTGTGTTTGGTTTTCTTAGAGACAGTTGAACTGTCCTATGATGTCATTAATGATCTGAACTACATCTTTTCAGACCAACCTTGAAGAACAAGCTTTTGTTTGTTTCTTTGTCTGTTAGTAACAATGGCAAGATTGTTTCTGTTGCCTAAGCAAGCAACCATGATGGCTCAAAACAGATATAAGGAGAGAAAGTAAGACGGAACAGTGCTAGACACAGTGTTTCTTTTAATTGAGAAAGGAAACACTTCTTCAGAAACATTTGTAACAAACTTATTCTTTGTCGTTCAAAATTGGACTATCTATCTTGGAATGATGCTGAGAAAATGAGAACAAAAATTGCTCTAATTGTCTTAGGTTTCAATGTCTAGATTTGTTCACATTTCCACTACAAAATAAATGAGATTCTGTCAAGAAAGGTGATATTTTTTATCTTGCCTTAGCAACATTGTCTGCATTACCTGCCTAATTCTCAGATGCTTGATGCTTATTGGAAAGGTATATGAATAAACTCAAGTTTAAATGTGTTTCTTCTCTTTATTGGTGATGTGACCTTGAACAAATTACAGAAATAAAAGGACATGTCAGTAATCGAAACAAGTAAAACAAAGCTAGCAAGACTCCTACACTATATGTTCTCCTCTACCTTCTTGCATATCCACAAACTTTTTCTTACTGCTTGATACCATAGACAGATTATTTGTACTTCCATCTAAAGCCTTCTCTAAACTTGTTCCCTAGTTCTTAGACCTTCCTTCCTGTTGAAGCAAATAATTCCAGCAATCCTCCCCTACCTTTTTCAGTTTTTCAATAGAAACTTTATTAGTTTTCCTTTCTATTGAATCTTTTTCATCAGCATACACAATTTTTCTTCCATCTTCTTCCCTTTTCTTGAAAGTTTTCAGGTCACTTCTCTGTTCTCCTTTTAGCAATCCTTGAAGGAGCAATCTACATTCATGTATCAAATTTGAAAACTTGTCTGAGAATAGCCACAACTTTAAAAACAATACATAGATATGTCAAAGTTTAAAGACAGAAACAGATTATCTTCTCCTGTGTCTTCATGGCAGAAGTACACTGTTCACTATTAATAATTGTCAGAATTTTATGATTAAGCAATGATGATTAAGCAATGGAACTGAGACTACCATAATTGCATTAGAACAATTTGGGATAAGTTTATTTTGAAATATGTTGCCAAACAGAAGAAAGTAGACATTTGAACAAATCTCAGTGTACTGGTAGCATAGAAGGAAGGACAACTATTCAATAGATAATCGACAGTTTTTGTGTTACTCTTAGTCTTTCCAGTGACTTAGTTGGGTAATAAATGTATTTTATTAGGTCAGCTGTGGTGACTCATGCCTGTAATCCCAGCACTTTGGGAAGCCAAGGCGGGAGAATCACTTGAGGTCAGGAGGTTGACACCAGCCTGGCCAACATGGTGGAACCCTGTCTCTACTAAAAATACAAAACTTATCTAGGTGTGGTGGTGCATGTCTATAATCCCAGCTACTCGGGAGGCTAAGACAAGATAATCACTTGAACCCAGGAGGCAGAGGTTGCAGTGAGCAGAGATTGTACCACTGCTCTCCAGCCTAAGTCACAGAGTGAGACTCCGTATATGCCTGTACATCTAGGATATCTATTTCTGACTTTATCAGGGACAAATTTACTTCTAGATTTTTGACCTTTTTATAGGTATAAACAGGCTAGTTAGCACAAACTCACCTAGCAAAGAATAAAAGTGAATGATGAACAAAAAAAACAAATCTTTTGCCACCAATCCTGCTCATGAATGCTGATCACATAGGCTTCATGACTTCATAAGACTTCATGACTTCCTTTCCTTGTTTTAGCAATCACCAGAGGACATGGTACTAGCAATACCACTTGTCAGGACAGAAACTGAAACAGAGGAAACTGAACTCAATATTTATCCAAAGATTCTGTAGGAAATCTATTGTTTGATGTGCAAACCATACCTTCTTCTTTGGAGATTTATAAATCTAGACCTTTTGAAATATAATTTTATATTTATAAATATAAATATAAATATAAAATTATATTTGGCTACCATGTTCCAGAAGAAAGTGAAGTTCAAAGGGAGGGTGAGAGTAGGTAATAATACTCCATTATCCACCAAATATCCTAACAAATTGGGAAATATGTATGTGTGTATTTGTGTATGTGTGTGTGTCTCTGTGTGTGTTTGATGGCTATTAATATAGAGTACAAGTATTATTTATCATAAAAATAAATTAGAAAATATGAGGAACCAGTTTCCAAAATAGGGCTGATTATTCTGTGGTACCCCAAACTGGAGATATGTTAAACTTCAGGGCAGGACCAAATTGAATATCTACTAATTTGGATGGAATAAAACTAACTGGTTTTGTGGATGCTAGAAATTAAAATCTTGTATTAGAATAAAGTTAGGTGTGATTGTTTCATGGATACTGGAACCTAAAAATATGTTTCTCTGCTTAGGGAAGTACCAAACCATGAAGGGAAAAAGAAAGAAATGTCATTTTTGCTCCTTGAATGTAAGCTTGTGGAGAAATAGGAACACTTTTACACTCTTGGTGGGAATGTAAATTAATTCAACCATTGTGGAAGACAGTGTGGCGATTCCTCAAGGACCTAAAATTAGAAATCCCATTTGACCCAGCAATCCCATTACTGGGTATATATCCAAAGGATTATAAATCATTCTACTACAAGGACACGTGCACACGAATGTTCATTGCAGCACTGTTTACAATAGCAAAGACCTGGAACCAACCCAAATGCCCAACGATGATAGACTGGATAGGGAAAATGTGGTACATATACACCATGGAATATTATGCAGCCATCAAAAACGATGAGTTCACGTCCTTTATAGGGACATGGATGAACCTGGAAACCATCATTCTCAGCAAACTGACACAAGAGCAGAAAATCAAACACCGTATATTCTCGCTCATAGGCGGGTGTTGAACAATGAGAACACATGGACACAGGGAGGGGAGCACTACACACTGGGGTCTGTTGGGGGGAAATGGGGGAGGGGCGGGGGGTGTGGAGGTGGGAAGAGATAGCATGGGGAGAAATGACAGATACAGGTGAGGGGACGGAAGGCAGCAAAGCACACTGCCATGTGTGTACCTATGCAACAATCTTGCATGTTCTTCACATGTACCCCAAAACCTAAAATGCAATAAAAAAATATATATATATAAAAAAAAAAAAAAAAAAAAAAAAAAAAGAATTTTTGTTTTTCTTGCTGCTGTATTTCAAGTGTCTGACACATAAAGGGTCCTTAATATTTATACAGCGAACCACAAAAAATAATCTCTAACAGATGTAAATGTGTCTCCTAGGTTTGTTAAGAAAAGGTTCTGTTGACTCGACATGAAAAGTCTGTTTCTGAATTGAACATCAACTAATATTCTGTAAATTTCCATCTTAATGACTAGCAGCACATACAACTCTTCTAACTGAGGGTTAATTCTCTTATTAGTTAACTCTAACTTTCAAACTGTGTCCTCTGGAAGCAGAAATTCACAATTCTGAATTAGCCCAAAATGAGCGTGTGCCGCACCTGGAAACAATTAGGTACCTGGGCTGTTTGAGGAGCGCAGGTGTTCTGGCAAGCAGCAAACTTCCATTCTCTGTAATGAGCTGAAGATCCTGATTAATTAACTTGATTTTAACCTCAAGTAATGTCCACTGAGTTGCTGAGAGACATGAGATGACAATGAACTTTAGTTATAAGGGGAGAAGTCAGAGCCATATGTATTTGTGTGAAAAATAAACGTAATTCATCTTAGAAGAATATGTAAGAAGGTATTACTATTAGTAATTCTGTATGAGTATTGTTCTTTTTTATTCTCAGCAGACTTCAATGAAAATAATGAAACTCATAGTGGAGTGGTAAAAATTTCATTTATTTGAGAAAAAAATGATCATCCCCAGAATCGTCTCTTGAGGAACCTATATTTTTCTGAAATCCATTTGCTTTTGTTTCCTTGTAATCTATTATAAGAAATTTGAGATGATATTTTGAGGAAAGTAACTAATACATATCTATAAAAGCAGTCCATCATTAATGCAAAAATAATTATTTCTCTTTCTGAAAAACATTCTAGCTTAGACTATGCTGTTAAATGTAGTGATATTCTAAATTTGTGGTAGTTTTATAGCTAGCACAGGCAAGATTTTTAGCAAAACCCATAATGGTTGATTTATCACAGATGCAACACTGAAATTATTTGTTTATTCAATAAGTTTATATTTGATAGCTTTTTGGACCTGCTAAAACCAGGAGGAAGCTTCTAAAAAATAAATTCATATTCTTCCTTTACATCCAACTTACTTTTAAAATATGTTTAAGTGACTGCGTAGCATTTCTCTCCTCTCCTTCTTCTGCTAATAACTACTTTTGAAAGCATAATATGCAAGTCTTGCTTTTGAATAATATAGATGTTTATTTTATGTTAATAGTTATGAACTAGACAACATTATGGCAGAAAAAAGTTTCAGACCATGAGCACAAAATTATTTTTAAAAAGTTGTCTATTAGTTATAATTTCTGGGTAAAAAGAATACAACTATGTCTTTATTATCACAGAGATGCATTATAATGATGGTTGCATTTCCTGTGAATTTATTTCTGAAATTTGAATGTAAAATGGCAATGCTTTTTGTCTGTCATATGAAAGAAGTTATATTGAGTATGTTTTAATTACTAATATATATATGAATGATGGAAGGCCTTTAATGGTAAAAGTTAGATTGCCATGCTCTACCTTCTTTATACAGATCAGTCTTGTTTGTCTTCATTCTCATTCAGCAGCCAGCCTTGTTTGATAACTCTGATAATGAAATATTTCTTTCCTACTTCCTATAGTCCCTGTCACCTTTATTGCACATACCACCTTCTCAAGTGCTATATATTTTCTATACATCTTATCATTCATTTTTATTTCTCTCTCTTCCTGCTTGAATTTAAGCTTCAGGATCTAGAAGAATTGCTGATACTAAATCATAGATAGGCTGTTTTTCTGTATAAGCAAATGAGTGAGTAAAGACATTTCAAAGACAGTAGCTCAAACCTTAATACTGCTATTTGCTAGCTGTATGATAATAAGAAGTCATTTAATTATTTTTGAATCACAATTGACTATCGAAGGAATAAAGATAATATTTATAATTGTTATTGTCATTAATTAAACCTGTTATCTGTTGGTTATTTACTAAGAGTCTTTCCATTTTGTACTCTTTGGAAAAATATGTGTGGCTCACATTTAAGAAGTGGGAAGTGAATGTTTCACTTCCTTAAGGATGGACTATACATACTATTTAGAATTCTTCTACATGGAAGGTTTGTCTGGTTTTCCAATTTATTATTTATTTATTGGTTAAATCATTCTCTTATGTCAATGTGGTCTTATTGACACCTAGATTTTTTGTGACAAAGATGTTATTTGATTACACTTAAATATATAGGCTTTATTCTATAGGAATCATTTATTTAAACTCAATACATGCTTGATGAGGATTCTGATGAACTTATAAATTAATGTATGAAGAATGATGACATTAGCACATTGAGTCTTTGTGTTAATGAATATGCTATAGCCTCCTTTTATGTTCTTTTAACTTTTTTTATTACAAGTGCAGAAATGATTCATAGGTAAAGTTTTGTCATGGGGGTTATGGTACAATTGTTTCATCACCCAGGTATTAAGCCTTGTACCCATTAGATATTTTTCCTGATCCTCTTCCTCTTCCTACCCTCTACCCTCCACAAGGCCCCAGTGAGTGTTGTTCCTCTCTGTGTCCATGTGTTCATAAGTGGGAATCATTTTCTTTATATTTTTTTTATTCCTTTTTCTTTAATAAGACCTTTGGAACCTTATAATAATGGTTGCCAAGTATTTTCTGTAGAGGGTCAGACACTAAAACATTTTTGGCTTTGCAGGACAAATGGTAGGTAGCACAACTATGTGAAAGCATCCAGAGAGAATATGTTAACAGATAAGTGTAGATATGTCCAATAAAACTTTATTTACAAAAACAAGTGGGACAGACTCACAGGACATTAATTTAATGTCTCATTTCTTCTCTAAGATCTTTACTCACAGATCCTCTTTCTATGCCCCAATGTCATCTTCCCTGAAAGATAACTTTAGTCTTGTGAATTCTTAAGTTTCTTCCTATGAATGGATGTTTTTATATTTTATTGGCAATTTATAAGTTTTAATGGGAAAGAAGTGACCCATAATCAAATAATATGAATACTGATGTTAAGAATTGGAGATTAACAAATACAGCAGCTTTCTCTGAATAGACTTTGGCTTAAGGCAGAATTAAACACCCTAGGAAAAGATACTTGGCTTTATCAGTTATATCTTCCTGAGCCAATAATATAGTAGACATTTGGAGTTGGAGATATGAAGAGGAACAAATAGAGGGAAGAGTAACTGTGAAAATTGAGTAACTCAGTCAAGTTCTTATAGGCTAAGAGATTTTTTGGAACACCTTTTGCAGATTTGCATACATCGTTGTGACACACTTATTACAAATAAAAATCAAAGGATTCAGAAAACAAATTTGGTAGACTTTAAGGAGTCATTTTTTTCCTTTTCATACCCAAACTGCAAAAAGCACAGTTAACATAAGCATTGTATTGAGGATAAAACATCTACAAATTGATTAGCTGCAAAATCTCTGGTCTATTCAAATGTGTTAGTTCTGAAGGGACATTGCTGAACATAATTTGATTTCCCCCTGAGCAGTACATGATGTGTTATTTGATGCCCTTCAAAGGACACGATTAGCTGAACTATAAAGTGTCTGATTTTATTAGCTTTACTGGGTTTTATCAGTTTGTAAATGTGTTATTTTTTCTATTTATTGTGCCTATGGGATACTGAGATAGAGTAAGCATCAAGTTAATATGTTTTGGGGAGGCAGCCATGGCTATACTTTAACACTTACACTGTGTTGTGATGACATTGAAGGTGGAGTCCTGGAAGCTGTAATGTCAGGGCCATTTATCAAGGCAATTCTTCAATGCTGTAAACCTTAACCATGACATTGAATTCAACAGTGGGTTTTGTTTTAAATAGAACCAAGTGTTCCTGGGCTGCACTGCTAACACTCCTCTTTAACTGAAAAACAAGTAGTCAATTAAAAAAATATATGTCAGGCAGCTGGTCAGAGGAGAAAAAGAAACAAAGGTGTTGGGCTGAGTTACTGTGTTTAGGTTTTATTGATAAGACTAAAAACAGGTTCAATTTTAGTTAAAGTAAAATGGATAGGCTTCAGAAGCATACAAAAAATGCTACCAACCCTTTGCTTTTAATTGAAATACAAAGCCCATACACTCGTTTTACTAAATAATTTGGCAGGAAACAATTTCAATGCCATGTATTCAAAGGGTGCCAAACCAAATGACATAATCAGCATTGATGATGCTCACAGTAGTTAACAGGTATTTGTGGAGTTGAGTTCCTGTATTCTTTTCAGGTTGCCTTCCATTTAGGTTTCTCAGTGCTTATTCAACCAGTTTGCCAATGCATCAAAGGACGATGCTGTCCTTATTGTTCCAGCAATTAATTCATTTAAAATAATGCCTTCTCATGTGTTTATTTCATATTTTTGCCAATCCTATGATTGTTTGCTTTCCATCTGGAGTACAAAAGAAAATCTGAGGTCTGCTGCACACAACGCAACCCCAGGGATAACCATTCCATTCATTTAATCATTTCTATTCACTTACTCATAGGGGTATAAATATTGCTTGTAAGTGATGTCTTTAAGTGATATGCATTAATAGAAATTGTAAAAGTCTAAGTATTATTTTATAAGTTTATGGACCCAAATACAACTTGTTGCATGTTTGTGTGTGTGTGTATCCACACATTTACATTTGTTGTGTGTCTGTCAACTGAGAATAGAGACAATTCATCATGTGCCAGTTATCCTTCTTAGTACATTTTCTGTATTGCTTATTAGATATTATCTCCTCCACACCACACTACAGCCTTTGGAGATACAAACAATTTTTTTCTTTCTTTTTTTATTTTTTGAGATGGAGTCTTGCTCTGTTGCCTACACTAGAATGCAGTGGTGCCATGTCAGCTCACTGCAACCTAAGCTTGCCAGATTCAAGCAATTGTCCTGCCTCGGCCTGCCAAGTAGCTGGGACTGCAGGCATGCACCACAATGCCTGCTTAAGTTTTCTTTTCTTTTTTTGTGTGTGTTTGTTTTTGTATTTTTAGTAGAGATGGGGTTTTAACCATGCCAGCCAGGCTTGTCTCAAACTCCTGATCTCGTGATCCGCCTGCCTTGGCCTCCCAAAATGCTGGGATTACAGGCGTGAGCCACTGTGCCCAGTCCCAATACAAACTATTTTTATACCGGTTAACTCAAGTGATTTACCTGAAAACCTCACAAGTAAATATGGAGTAGAGTTAAGATATTTGTGAGATGAGGCATAAAAAAAAAAAAAAAAAATAGAAGAACCTGGCAATTTAAATGGTCTATTCAAGACAGCAGTGAATTTTTTAGTAGAAAGATCTACATTGGCAATTCTCATTCCCCACAGCATTTCTTCTCCCTATGTTTACTTATCCCACCTTATCTGATATGTTACCATCACAAACAAAACAGAAACTCTTGAGTTTTGTTAGAAATTAAGTTGGTAGATCAGTACTTAATATTACAGTTGAATTAAAGGGGAAGACTGTATGCTTATACTAAGTCACTATATCTTTATTCCACTCGAATTCAAGCAGCTGAAGTTAGGAATCATTTTCTGTTTTCTGGCAAGGAAAGGCATAATATCTTCTACAGTAAATTTTTTTTTTTTTTTTTTTTTTGAGACGGAGTTTCGCTCTTGTTACCCAGGCTGGAGTGCAATGGCGCGATCTCGGCTCACCGCAACCTCTGCCTCCTGGGTTCAGGCAATTCTCCTGTCTCAGCCTCCTGAGTAGCTGGGATTACAGGCACGCGCCAGCATGCCCAGTTAATTTTTTGTATTTTTAGTAGAGACGGGGTTTCACCATGTTGACCAGGATGGTCTCGATCTCTTGACCTTGTGATCCACCCGCCTCGGCCTCCCAAAGTGCTGGGATTACAGGCTTGAGCCACCACGCCTGGCCTACAGTAAATTTTTATTGCAGTAATCATTACATAAGTTATTTTTGTAAAAGATATCAAATATCTTAATTTTTTGATATCATTTGACTATGTAATTGAGCATATTACATTTTAACAATTATTAAAACACTTTAAAGTTCAGACAAATTATTTGAATGTGAAAAAATATATACCAATATGAATACATACTGTATTTATGATTTAGATATGGCCTATAAAAAGTATTGCATTTTTCAATATTGCAACCAAATGTAACTAGATGAAATTGATATTATGTTGGAAAAAGTTATTCTCTGCTAGAAATACTTTTACTCTATAATTAATTAAGGGCATTCAGCATACAGGCATGTGCACACACATATACTCAATTGTATTGCTTTAGTTCATTTTGTTAAAAGATGTTTTTCATATGTAGGGTAAGATTTAAATAAATGAGCTAGCAATTTAGATGTTGTGGTATCTCAGGGAAATAAGGGTACTTAATAATGTATATGTTACAATAAATAGTCTACAATTCTTTTATTTTTTAATATCTATATGAATTTAAGGAGGTGCAAGTGCAGTTTGGTTATATGGATCTATTTATTGGTGAGGTCTGGTGTTTTAGTGTAACCATCACCTGAATAGTGTACATTGTATTATTATGTAATTTCTCTCATTCCTTGCTCCTTTACTATCCTTCTCAGCCTTCTCAGCCCTTGAGTTTCCAATGTCTATTATTTCACACGATATGTCCATGTGTACATACTACTTAGCTCCCACTTATAAATACACTTCTTACTTTTTTTTTTTTTTAATTTGTATTCTATTCTTAAGTCCTCAAAATGTTCAATTAATTTGAAAAAGTAGCACTCTAGTCATGGAAAAGAAAATAGAGAGGTTAGTGTCTGTAAGATTTTATATAGTTTTTTTACTGAACTTGCATTTAATACATATTAAATAGTAGCCTAATACACAGGGTACACATTTTAGTGTTCTTTTGCAATATACTTTATTGCAAAAGGGAAGAATAATGAAAGAGTACTTATTTTCAAAGGAAGTTATTACTTTGCTCAAATGGTCACAGGAAACCAAGTTGTGGGTCTTTAAGGTCTATTTGCGGCAGACCATGGTGGCATATGCCTGTTTTCCCAGCATTTTGGGAGGACGATGTGGGCATGTTGCTCGAGCTTGGAGTTCAAGACCAGCTGGGCAACATGGCAAAACCCTGTCTCTACAAAAAAATGCAAAAATTAGTGGAGCCTGGTGGCCTGGTCCTATAGTCTCAGTTACTCAGAAGGCTGAGGTGGGTGAATCATTTGAGCCTAGAGGTCAAGGCTGCAGTGAGCCAAGATTGTGCCACTGAACTCCAGCCTAGGCAACAGAGTGAGACTCCACCTCCAAAAAACAAAAATAGTTAATTACATGCCTAACTTATAAACTTTAGATAATTGGAGCTTCCCTGGAAATAAAATAGTCATTACTATGGCATATCTTTTCCTGTTGAAAAAAAAATTGGAAGGTAGAACTCTAAATATTTAATTTTATTCTTTCATTCTTGTTTAGAGATAAGTCTCTCTGTTACTCTGGCATAATTTATAATATTTCTCCAGAAATATATGAAAAAAATATACTTTATTTTCTTTAATCTAAATACATATAATGTTAGTGAGACATATTAATATCATTCCTCTAAATAATAAGATTCCTCCACTCCACCCTTTACCACAGTGTAATCATTACCCAATATAAACAGGAAAATAATGAGGACTACTTCAATTTGTGGAAAAATTTAGTATTGAAGACATGTCATTTCTCCCCTTTTGCTTTTTATCTACTTTTTTGATACATTTGAACTCTGATTGGTTTCTATCAAACTTGTTTGAATTCATTTGTTATACTAGAATGCCTTTTTATTTATGACATGCCTCTTGCAAGAAAACGAGATGAACTGACCTCATTAGTTGATAGAGTAGCCAGGCTTACACAGGCTTCATTTAAGGGATTCTACAGAAGGCATTTCCTCTACATTTTTTTAAACTGCATTACAACTTGAAATCCTGCTTTAGGAATTTATTCAAGCATTAGTTAAGTTTCTTTGGTAGAAATAACTCGGTTGAGTTACTTCAAAGTTTGGTTGAGAGAGGTTATTGTATAGAAACATACAAATTTGGACAACAGATATCGAAATAACTTTTTTTGGTCTGAAACTTAAACTGCTTGGAACCATCCCTTACTATTAAGATTTTCTTATTATTAAAATAGAAATGCCTCTGGGATGGGTAGCATATGTCATTTCTCACATCTTATTGAAAATGAGTTTATTAGAAAGAGAAAGTACCAATTGCCTAGGGAGGAAAGATGCTGAATACAAAGAATTGGAAAACAAAAGCCTGTCACCTATGTTTTTCTTGATATATGAACTGTGCAGTATTTCTGTAGTAGTGAGATATCTGTTGTATCAAGTTCTTTGGATATGACCTCTTCGTTAAAATGATTGAATGCTCAGAAAAAAGATCTAAAAGTTTTACAGAGAAAAATGTACAAAACACCCAAAATAGTGTGGGATATTAACAATAACTTTAAATTAGATTGAAGTCAAAATCACTATGGCTTCTAAGGCCTTGAATACCTTCTGTTCATTTTAGTCTACATCTTGATGCAGACTGTAGAGGCTTCCTGAGATTAAGGATCACCTCTTCTCCTCATTTCCCACATTATTCTTTATATTCCACAATACTTGGCTGATAGCTCATGTTAAATAAGTTCATATTAATTGAAGTTATATATTTACTTAGTTAAGCATTTATTTGTTTATTTGTTTTACTTTTACAATTTCCATGCATGCTCCCTTTCTCTAAGGGAGCTTCATCATATTCATAAAGCTATAGTCTATCTTGAGGTCAGAGATATTAATGTTATTTCTTTAGTCAATTTAGAGTTACACAAGCAAGAAAAATACCTATTTTTATCACTAATTATTTGTATTATTTGAAAGAAAACACTCACTGGAGAGAGTAATACCTTTATCAGTAAAATTTTAAGTCTCTATGTATACATTTACCTGGTGTAAACTTCTGTTGTATAAAAATTTAACTAAATCAGAAGCCATGTACTAGAAATTCTGATTCTTCCTTATATAGGTATTTTTGAATTTAGAAAAACTGCACATGCAATTATTCAGTAATTCAACTTACTCAAGATAAAATTTTATTTTATAATACATATAATGTTGATAACCTTGATAGCTAAACTTTAATTTTTCTCTCTTCTTCTTCTGTTATTTTAAATTTTGGACTAAAACCTTCCTCAATGCTTTAGCATACTTTTTATTCCAGTATATTATTTTTAATGTTCTCTAACAGAAGCCATCATTTTTGTGAAATAATCAATTTTAAACATTCATACTGGCTGCTTACAATGATTTATATAGATTGCAAGTGATAAATTATGTTTTTTGAATTAAAATACAGACTTTCCCTATACCTATTACCATAGCACTGGGTGTTTGTTCTAATTAAGCATAACATATTATTACTTGAAGACAGGTATATAATGTCAATTAAATATTTATGTGCATAAGTGTGTACAGATGCTTGTATAACCAAAGAACTGTATGAAATTATATAAACCAAACAACTGCAGTAGAAAGGCAGATTTGAAGATAGGGGTGGAAGATGGGTTGGAAGTAGAATGAGAACAACAACTGAAAGATTTTTCTTCAGAACCTTAAGCCTTTTGAGTTGCTAAGGGAGTATTAATTTTATAATGCAAAAATTATAAAATTAAATTCAATGTAACTATTTAAAAACATTAGGAACAAAAGTAATCTAAAAAGAAATGTAGTTGAACATCTTAGTATTTTGTGCTTGAAACATAATTCCCATCCACAGACTTTTTATTGTTGTGTGAAAGACAGTTTTCAACAAAATCAGAATTAAATAGATGATATTCAACCAAATCACTCTACAATTTAGAAGTTTTGAAGAGGAAAGCTTTTCTACGCTTATATATTATATTTCTAAAGGATAGTTGAGATTTTAGTAAACCCAAAGATGAAAAAAATATGATATATGCATATTTATGATATACAAATTTTTGAGCTGTATATTTAAATAGTAAATATCTTGGTTTTTAAACTCTGTAGCATACTATTGTAAGCACTCTTAAATAAGTTTCTAGGTTATACAGCACAGTTTTTCATTATACTATCATTGATATTGACATATTTCTTTATATGAAATATAGAATACTCTAGAATATTATATAATTATAATGTAATTGCTGTGTAACTACAGATTTCTTCATATTTTATTTTTCCTTTGAAGTATAAAATTTTAAAATATGCTTATGATAAAGTGTCATATTTAACTAATTGTACTTAAAATTTCAACTGCTTTTGTATGGGAAAACTAGACATTTTGTCTTCAATCTTCATTTGACTGTTTTATACAATCTTTACTTCTTCACATTCATAAGATTTATCTTAATTTTCTTTACCTGTTAGTTTTTCAGTTCACATTTTCAAAGTTTTATTGGTCTCAAGGAATATGTAACCATGTGTTTTTTTATTTCTTTTAGCTTTAGCAGATTAAGTTTGAAATAGGACTACCTTAGCAATATTTGTTCTATGTCTTATCAGTCATCTTTTAAATAAATATTTCTTTAGTATAAGTCTACATGCAATAATCTGGGGAACATTCTAGTATAATACAGAATAAATGCAAGAGGCAGGACATTTAAAATTTGCAAACTGAAGAAAATAAGTTTTAAAAAGAACCTATCTTTTTAATAAATATGTCCAAGAATTCCCTGTTATTTTTCTTTAACTAAGTATTCACTAAGCCTGTAATAGAAATATATTTAAGGAACATAGATCTGTAAGTCTCTTCAAGATTCCAGGAAGTAGGAGCTGATATGGTTTGGATGTTTGTCTTCTCCAAATCTGATGTTGAAGTGATTCCCAATGTTGGAGGGGAGGTGAATAGGTTATAGGGGTGGATCCCTGATGAATGATTTAGCACTCTGTATGGGATGATAAGTGAGTTCTTGCTCAGTAAATTAACATGAGATCTGGTTGTGTAAAAGACTATGGGAACCCCCCACTTCAGCCCTTTCTCTTTCTCTCACCATGTGGCATGCTGTTTCCTCTTTGCCCTCTGCCATGATTATAAGCTTTCTAAGGCCATCACTAAAAGCAGATGCTCGCATCATGATTCCTATATAGTATGCAGAACTGTGAGGCAAAATTAATCTTTTCTCCCTAGAAATTAAGTAGTCTTAGGTATTTATTTATAGCAACACAAGGGTGAACTAACACAGAAAACTGGTACTGAGAGTGGAGTATTGCTATATAGATACCTGAAAATAAGAAATTGCCTTTACAGCTGGGTAACAGGCAGAGGCTGGAATAGTTTGGAGGTCTCAGAAGAGGACAGGAAGGTTAAGAAAAGCTTGGAACTTCTTAGATACTGATTAAATGATTGCGAGTGAAATGCTGATAAAAATATAGATCGTGAAGTCTAGGTTGATGAGATCTCAAATGGGAATAAGAAATTTACTGGGAAATGGAGTGAAGGTCACTGTTATGCCCTGGCAAAGAACTTGGCTGCATTGTGTTCATGCCCTAGGGATCTGTGGGAGTTTGAACTTAAGAGTGATGATGTAGGGTATCTGGTAGAAGAAATTATTTTAAGTAATAAAGCTTTCAAGAAGTAGATTGACTGCTTCAGATAGCCCATGATCAGATATGCGACCAAAAAAAAATTACTTAAAGTTGAAACCTATATTTAAAGGGAAGCAGATCATAAAAGTTTGGAAATTTTCAGCCTGGCCTTGTGATAGACAAAGAATCCAAGCAAGCTGTGGAACAACCACTTGCTAGGGACAGTCATATGACTAAAAGGGAGTCAAGGCCAGGTGCAGTGGCTCACACCTATAATCCCAGCACTTTGGGAGGCTGAGGCGGGTGGATCACGAGGTCAAGAGATCGAGACCATCCTGGTCAACATGGTGAAACCCTGTCTCTACTAAAAATACAAAAATTAGCTGGGCATGGTGGCGTGCACCTGTAGTCCCAGCTGCTCGGGAGGCTGAGGCAGGAGAACTGCTTGAACCAAGGAGGTGGAGGTTGCAGTGAGCCTAGATCACGCCATTGCACTCCAGCCTGGTTAACAAGAGTGAAACTCTGTCTCAAAAAAAAAAAAAAAAAAAAAAAAGGGGAGTCAAGTTGCTAATACCTTAGACAATGGGAAAAATTCCTGGAAGCCATTTAAGAAATCGTCTAAGCCATCCCTTCCAACTGGCTTATTGCAATACTCTATACCACTCCAGTAGACTGTTTCCTGCATCCTGCTCCTCCAGCTCTACCTGTTGCTCAAAGGGCCCCAGGTCCAGCTTGAGCCACTGCTTCACAGGGCACAAGCCATAAGCCTTGATGGCTTCTATTTGGTTGTAAGCCTGCAGGCACAGAGTGCAAGAGTAAAGAAGGCTTGGAAGCCTCCCCTCAGATTTCAGAGAATGTGTGGAAAAGCCTGGATGCCCAGACAGAAACCTGCCATAGGACTAAATCCCCCACAGAGAAACACTACTAAGGCAATGCCAAGGGAAAATGTGCTTTTGGAGCCCCCATACAAAGTCTCCACCAAGGAACTGTCTGGTGGATCTGTGGAAAGAGGACTGCTGCTCTCAAGACCCCAGAATTGTAGAGCCACTGACAGATGGTAGCTTCAGCATAGAGAATTTTCAGATACTCAACTTCAACCCACAAGGGCAGACCTAGGGGATGCACCCAGCAAAGCATGGGACAGAGCTACCCAAAACCTTGTGAGCCCATCCCTGGCACCAGTGTTCCCTGAATACAGACATGGAGTCAAAGAAAATTATTTCGGAGCTTTAAGATTTAATTACTGGCCTGGGGGGTTTCAGACTTGTGTGGTTCCTATGGCCCCTTTCTGTGGCTTTCTCCTTTTTGTAATAGCAATGTTTATTTAATACCTGTACTGCCATTGTATCTTCACAATAAGTAACTTGGTTTTGATCTCATGGGCTCATAGATGAAAGAAATTCATCTCCAGGTAAGACTTTGGATGTTGGACTTGGGACTTTTGAGTTAGTGCTGAAATGAGTTAAGACTTTAAGAATTATTAGGAAGGGATTATTATTTTGAAATGTGAGAAAATAATGATATTTGGGAGACCAGGGGTGGAATAATTATGGTATTGGCTATTTGTCCCCTCAAAATCTCATGTTGAAATTCAATTCCCAAAGTTTGAGTTGGAGCCTGGTGGGAGGTCATTGCATTATGAGGTTAGATCCCTAATTAATGGCTTAGCACCATCCTCTTGGTCATAAGTAAGTTCTCACTCAGTGCATGTGAGATCTGGTTGTTTAAAAGAGTATGGGACTTCTCCCCTTCCCTCTTGCTCCCTCTCTTACCATGGGACAGTATGGTTTTCCTTCACTTTTCACCATGATTCTATGCTTCTCAAGGCCCTTAACAGAAGCAGATGACTGCACCATGCTTCCTATACAATCTACAGAACTGTGAGCCAAAATAAACCTATTTCCTTATAAGTCATCCAGTCTCAGGTATTCCTGTATAGAACGGTAAGAATGAACTAACACAGGAGTGCAACTAAAAATCATGTTCTTTGATATGATTTAGCTGCACTCCCACCTAAATCTCATCTTGAATTGTAGTTCCCATAATTCCTACATGTCATGGGAGGGAAATTGTGGGAGGTGATTAGATTATGGGGGAAGTTCCCTCACGCTGTTCTCATGATAGTGAGTAAGTTCTTACAAGATCTGATGGCTTATGAGGGGCATTACTCACTTCACTCTACTTCTTTCTCCTGCCACCATGGGAAGAAGGATATGTTTGCTTTCCTTTTTGCCATGATTGTAAGTTTCTCCAGGCCTCTGCAGCCATGTGAAACTATGAGTCAATTAAACCTCCTTCCTTTATGATCACCCAGTCTCAGGTGTGTCTTTATTAGCAGCATGAGAACAGACTAATACAGTAAATTGGTACCAGGAGGGAGGTGCTGCTGTAAAGATACTCAAAAATGTGGAAGTGACTTTGGAACTGGATAACAGGCAGAGGTTGGAACAGTTTGGAGGGCTCTGAAGAAGACAGGAAATGTGGGGAAAGTTTGAAACTTATTGCATATATGTCTTATATTTTAGACTAATATAAAATAAATTATTATCCCAAAATTATATTTTAAGCAAAATCAAAATATGCAACTGTCAAAGTCAAGATTCTTAAGCAACTCACAACATCTGTGTTTCTTGCATATTTACTATAGAAAAAAAGCATTGTGTGGAAAATGAGATCTGTATGTTAACAGTACATATGGATGGTCCTTAATTGAAGCCAGTATCAGGAAGAGATCAAAAATAAATAAATACATAAAAATAAAGTAGATGAGGATTTTCCAGTCGATCAAGAGATAAAATGAAAAGGTCTTAACACCTTTTGTGATGCCCAATTATTCAAAAACTAGAGTATATTTACTTGTTTTCCAATATTTATTGAACAGTTATTATATAACAGGTATGTTATGTATACTACTATTATGAAAATGTCTAAGTTTAGTCCTTGCTTGTGAAAGTTACCTGCTTAGTAGAGCTTTGCAGAAAACTCAATATTTCTCTTGACTATCTTTCTCCAGTTTAGCCTGTTTAAAGTTTTAGAAAATCTAAGCAATTAGAGTAAGTTTTGGACCCACTGGCCAGAGGCACAGACTGATATTTAGGCTCCCACTGTGTGTGTCTGCGTTTATGAGTGGTGTGCATGAGTTTATATGGGTGTGTTTTGGGAAAGGACCCAACATTCTTAATGGAAAAGGGGATAGAGATACGGACAAATAAATCTTAAGTTTTCTGAGTTCTTGAGGTTCAGATTCTCTAATTCTTCTTTCATTCCTGGAGATACTAAGTATTTCATGATCTTATAGACTTTTATAATACCTTTATTATGTCACTTGCCACATACTCTTTCCTCATCTAAATTCATAACATTTTTATTATGGCTTTCAAAGTTATGATGCTCTAAAGGATATACTGTGTTAGACATGTCTGGATTATAATAAAGTTTTAATTGAATGAGTAAAACAATGACCCAGTAGTTCAGCATCTAATGCCAGCAACTTTTATGAGAACCACATGCTCCCATTTGAGCAGAGAGGCAGCTGGAATTGTTAGAATAAATACTGCAATACATTAACCAGCTTAAGAGCATGGTGTATGGATATACTTAGCAACTAGCATAGATTTTCAGGTTATACATTTTTTCAACACTATTCAGCAGCAAATAATATCAGATCCAAGAATCCAAGATGAAAAGATGTCCAGATGTTTTATTTTTAATACATAAAAGAAACAATGAAGTATTCAATACTGGGTTTTGCAAGGTGAAAAAATAATTGCCAGAATACATGGTGAATTTACAGATAACAAGAAGCTACAATTTATTGGCTATTAATAATTTCAAATTTATTGACTGTGAAAAATATTTTTGAAAAAGAAGTTTTGTTCTATGTTGTTTATGTTTTATTTAGCTATATGTACGCATGCATGTATGTATCCATTTATTTAGAAGATTCAGAAGAATTAACATATTCTTATAACTGGAAATAATGGAAATAAACTCAAACACCTTATCACATCTCTGTATACTTTTCAAAATAAAGTACCTTCTAGTTCTTTGATTTTCTCTCCCACCAAGAGATTTTCTTCCTTCATTTTGTTTTCCTAGGTACACTGAACAATGGGCTTCTTTCTACTCCTCATGTAGATAAGGTCATTGTTATTTCACGAGCATAACTAATTGTTCCCTTTGCCTGATTCACCCTTTCCCAGATTCCCATGACTTGATTCATCTCATTAATCAGTTCTCAGTTCAAATGTCTTCTCAAAGAAGCCTGACTTAACTCCCATCGAAGATAACTGTTCCTACCCTCTGTCCCCATTTATCACTCTCTGATATCTTTTGTTGAACTCATCACTCTCTGAAATAATCTTGTTTATGTATCTGATTATTTGTTTCTCTCAACCAAGAAGACAAAAAAATTGTTTTTGTTGTTGTTTCAAGATATGTCTACAGTGTACATCTTAATTCCTGGTTCATATAGATGCTCAAAAACTAATTTTTGAATGACTGAATAACTTTAGTGACTAAATAACTATATTTTCTTTCTTATATGTATATATTCTCACAAGGCACATTGTTTATTTGAACTTTATAGATTTTTCTTCTACAGAATTTCTATGCAGCCTAGAAACTTCTAATTATAATGCATACCCAGAAAATCAATAATCTGAGGCCTTGGATGTAAAATTAATGCCTCACCACACCGAAATTATAGATCCTAGGGTCTCAGAATAATATAAATTTAGACAATTTTTTAAGCCTTATTAGAGCTTTAGACAAGTTGAATGACCTATGGCTTAAGAAATATGATGGGAATATGTCTTGATCTAACACTAACTCAGTTGGATAAACTTTCTAAAGGTTTTATAAATGAATCTTCTATGATGATTTCCTAGTTTCATGATGTCTGTGATTTCTAAGCATTTTAAAAAACTCTATATAAAAAGAAAATTATAGAATAAATAGGATACTTCATTCTTTTTAAGACCTCCCCCCTCCATTATCTTCTCTTTGTGGGTTTTATGATCTTTAATTTTCAACAATATTATAGAAAAAATCTGAAATTTCATGCACATGATGACAGTGGAGTTGTTTTCTTATGAACAGTCAAGTCAGTTCAGAAAACATACATATATAACTCCCGTCACCATCCCTCAATGTGTGCGTGCGCGCACACACATACACACGCACTCCAGTGGATATCAGGGTGTAAGCATCACATGGCTCTATTCATAGATCTTGAACTATTGATTGTAGAGCTTATTGTGAATCAGATCCCAATCCTGGTATATCTATCTGTGTGTCTACAGTCACAATGCTTCCCCAATCTATTAAACACGTGTAACTAAATACGTCAGGAACTGTGTCAGAAGATTTTTGTACATTAACTCAATTAACACATTTTATCTGTATAAAAACAATGGAAGGGAGATTACATCATCATCATTTGATAAAGAAGTAAACAGAATTAGGAAAGCTTACATAACTTGCTCAAGGTCATAGCTATTATCCAGAGTAGGAGAATATTTCTTATTCCAGAGTGATGCTTTTCCTATGGTAGAAGGTATCATTTACTGAAGAATGGTCAGTAATACCTCAAGAGCAATTTGTGCTTGTGATAAAAATTCACTGATATGTTGCTTATCTTATGTTCTGTTTCAGTGGAGGAACACATATTACTGTCTTTTTGATGTAAGATGTGGCTATGTGACCGATGAAACACTACAAATGTCACATTAAAAGTGAAGAGTTTAATTTTCAGTTTTTAGCACAATCGAGTTTCATACTTCCATGCTGCATTGATAAAATATGTCATACATCCCAAATAGTGCTCCTACAAAATGGTGGACTCTCTATCAGCTTAGGGACTGTATGGCCCCATGAAGACTTTCTGAGGGAATTGGCAAGGCTTACAGAAGAGTGTATGTGAGCATCAGAACTTGATTGTATTAAACCATTAAAAATTTGGGGTTCTTTGTGAAACATATATCTTAGTCTATCCTGACTAATTCTTAGCATTTCCTGAATATGATATAAAATATAAAACTGAGGTTATGAATGTTCAGCAAGATCACCACAGAAGTGATATTGTGTCCTTCTCAATTCATCATATTACAAGGTTATTTAATTGCTAATTTGCCTATCACTGGCAGTATTCTGACATTAACCTTTCGGTTAAGATGGTTGCTGCCAGACTTCTCTGATTTCTCTAGTGTGAAGTTACTCTTTTCCTCTTTGTAAGATGTGCTACTGTCTCCTCTTTGTGGGTTTATTTTGGGAAGGAAAATTTTACACTTTGTAAATCTTCTTTAGTCTCAAACTTTCATGTAGATGGGTATTGTTTACAACAATGATTATTGTAATGTTTGCCTAATGATTACTTTTGATTTTCTTTTTTGAAGACATGTTTGTTGAATAAAATTGTGACATATGAAATAGCTCTTCCTTCTTATCCATTTGCTTATGTAATTTTCTGTTTACATTAATATGAGCTCTAGGATAATTAATACTATGGGTTATAATACAATAGTATAATTATTTTGTATACTTTTTTCTAGATTTGGCTGAGGTTGGTATCTGCGTTCTTTTGATAATACTACATCTTATTTTTTTTTAATGTCCTTACTTTCTGACACTACAAAAAATTCAGGTTCATCTAGTGTTTCCTCTGCTCTAGAAATCAACCACTCGAATCAACCATTTTTCTTAAGTGACTGGTTTCTTTTACTGAAAAATTATATTTAGAAAAGAAGATCTAGGCATGAGGTATGCTCATTATTGCTGGGGTGTCATTATTTCTAGTTACTCTGCATGAACAGAGATTGAGAATAGATGCATGTATATTAACCTATGCATATAATCCCTGTTTATCTATTTTTTTTGTCTTTTAAACAATATGTGATTACAAACTTAGTTCTTGCAGATACCTCCCAGGAAGTTGTGGTCTAGAAATATACACCTACTCCCTTAAGTTAGTCAGTACTGATTATTAAAAACCATGTCCCTCCTAACTAGGATCTATTCAATTATATATTCACTTTCCAGAAAACATGAACATATTAAATTGTTTTTAAAAAGAATAAAAATAAATAAGACATGATCTGGATAAGTTCATATCCTTTGCAGGGATATGGGTGAAGCTGGAAATCATCATTCTCAGCAAACTGACACAAGAACAGAATACCAAACATCCCATGTTCTCACTCCTAAGTGGGTGTTGAACAATGAGAACACATGAACACAGGGAGGGGAACATCACACACAAGGGACTGTTGTGGGGTGGGGGGCTAGGGGAGGGACAGCAGAGTGGGGTGGGATTGGGGAAGGATAACATTAGGAGAAATAACTAATGAGATGACCAGGGGATGGATGCAGCAAATAGCCATGGCATGTGTATACCTGTGTAACAAACCTGCATGATCTGCACATGTATCCCAGAACTTAAAGTATAATAAATAAATTTAAAAATAATAATAAAATAAAAACACTGATCTAGAGAACACAAGAAATGGGAAAACAAATAAATATGTTTATATTATACTTTAGAAATAAATACATTTTAAAAATTAAAATTAAAAAAATAATTAAGAAATGATCTCTGTTCTCAAAATTTATGTAATCTAATGAGAGGCAAGCAATGTTTTGGTTAAATATAGAGCCAAATATTTAGGAGTAGAAAGCTATGCAGGAGAGTAACCGCATGATAGCAATTACATAGACCAAGAAAATCCATCACAGCAAACAGGTGGAAATGGAGCAGAATGAAGTAGTAAGAATGACATTTAACGAGTGCTTAGTGTATGTTGGGCACTGTTCTATGTGCTTTGCAAATACTAATTTATTTAGTGCTCATAATTAACCTAACAGTTAGATGCCATTGTTATTTCCTTTTTATAAATAGAGATAATAAAATGCAAAGAAATTAAGTAAATTACCAAAAGCCAATAACTGCTACTAATTGACAGACCAGATATTTGAACTATGGACATTTAATCCAGGGCTTCAGCTTTCAGTGATGGTAGTTCAGGCAATGCATTGGGCATTGGGGTGGCCTGTCTTAAGAATTATGTAGGAAGTTATTTTTATTCACTTCTCGTGTGCAATTATCAGAAAGTGACAAGGACCTTTTCAATCTGGGGCCAAACATAAGTGAATTATTCTAATCTCCTAGAGTTCTTCCTCTATATATTATTAATTGAGATCTGAGTTGAGATACTTCTTAAATCTGTTAGGATTTGCTAACTGTAAATGACAGTCATAGTCTTAAATGCCACATCTTTAAATGATGCATATGATCTAAAACAATATTACATTTTTGCCAGGGCTGGTCTTTTGTTTCTACGAAAGAAGGATATTTGGATGATATTCCATGTCATGGTTAGCAAGTGACTGATTCACCCTATAAAGTAGTTGTGTTGAATTTTAACACTTTGACAATTTAAAATGTGAGTTTTATATATCAATTTTGCACCTTAAAAGATGAACTCTAAACTGTTTATTGAAAATATTGTGTACTAAAATTTTTACTGATAGCATAAAGTACAAAAAATTTACTATTATTTATAGAGCTCAGTTAATCTTAATAAATAATTAGCACATTAAAATGTGTTTAAAAATAATGGTATCCTAAATGCTCTTATTTTAAAGAGACAATTATCAATAAATTATATTGATATTTTTAAAATGTTCATGAATATTGGTTTAAAGGCATATGGAAACATATAAATATAGTGATTAAATCTATATATACTTTTATAAGTATTATACAAAAGCTTATAAATTATATCCCTATTTTTAAAGAAGTATTTCTATCTTATTTTTAAATAAGTATTTAAATATTTAAATATCATCAGAAGGGGAAATCATATTGTATTATTTTATAGGAGAATTCAAAATGATGGGAACGCAAAGTAACTTCAAAAAAAAAAAAATCAAAGAATATTTTGGGCCAGGCACAGTGGCTTATTGTAATCCCAACACTTGGGAAGCTGAGTTGTGCAGATTGCTTGAGTCCAGGAGTTCAAAACCAACCTGGACAACATAGTGCAATCCCACCTCTACCAAAAATATAAAAAATTAGTCAGCTGTAGTCCCAGCTACTCAGGAGGCTGAGGTGGGAGGACTGCCTGAGCCCGGGGGGGCAGAGGTTGCAGTGAGCTGAGATCATGCCACTGCACCACAACCTGGGTGACAGAGCAAGAGTCGTTCTCAAAAAAAAAAAAAAAAAAAAAAAAAAAAAAAAAAAAAAAAAAAAAAAAAAATGATACTGCCTTTCATTGTGACTAATAGTACTACCATATCCTCATATGTAGTCCTGGATAAAATATTACAAATACTTAAATATAGAGTATTTGGCAATTTTTTATCTTTACTTTCACGTTTATAACTGAAGCTAAGCATTTTCTTGAATTGTCTATTTGTCCTCCATCACAAATTATTCATTAGAATATAAATCTAAGGGACATGTTTAATGTGTTTCACATTTTTGTATAATGTAACACAAACAATTTTTCCCAAAGAGAAAAAATTTAGTTTATAAACAATCAATCATAATTTTGAATTAGAGTCATGCTTATCCCAAAACACTTATTTTTCTATTGCTCTAATACTACTTTATCAGCAATTCTTAAGATAAATTAATTTATGGCA
This sequence comes from Saimiri boliviensis, assembly GCF_048565385.1. NCBI lineage: Eukaryota > Metazoa > Chordata > Mammalia > Primates > Cebidae > Saimiri > Saimiri boliviensis. Next base: position 50,604,567 of record NC_133450.1, on the reverse strand, counting down.
GTATAAGCAGTAATAAATAAAGCTATATTCTTTGAATAGGCTATGGTTTTCATAATGGAAAAAAATAAGTACTACTTACTTAAGTATACTATTTCTCATTTCCACAGTTCCAAAGAGATTCCAGGTTGAAAAAACAGCAGGTATTCATTACACTTATTTAGGCATTGAGCAAAAGGACAAAAAAAAAAAAAAAATCAGTATTGTAACACAGAGTACTCAAGTCAGTATCATGGTTAAAATATTGTACAGGTACCAAAGTCCTATACCAATGCTACTATTCAAAATCTATTTTTTAAATCTTGTAATTATTTTCTTCCTAAGTTAAATTTCAAAAAGAGGAAGGACATTATAAATTAGTTTTCCCATTTGGCATCTGTCTTTGTAAAGAAAATATCAGTGAGCAAAAAATCATTGTGAGCTCTACTTCAGTTCATCAATTATGAACTTCACACTGAAATGTTAAAACTGACCTGAGTGAAATATCAAAATGCAGCTCCACATATGATTTTGTGAAATAGCTGATAACTCAATTTCCTAACTTCTTAATTTGGATTATGTTGTTCTCCATTCATGTTATATAAGACAATGACACATACTCAACATTTTAGACACTTTAGTTTCCTTTGGTCTGTGGAAATATTCGGACCTCTTCAATACTGATTTCATAGCTTTAGACATTTACAATTTTTATTTTGATTACCTTGTATTAACTCCTTTAGAGATACTACATGTAGCTAAATTTCAGACTTCACAAAGGAAATCATTCAATACTCCAGTGAGACCAATGTCAATAATGTTCTAGAAATTTAGAGGTCTAGAAGATAAAAAATACATCCATCTACATTAGGTCTGTAATGTGGAAATGGTAGCGAAACAATATTCATAACCTCTAATTTTGCTGTATTTGAAGTAGAGAAAGGAAGAGTAATCTTCCTTTTACAGATTAGAGGAAAATGTTTTTCTAAATGCTTATTATATCTCTTCTATCTGTGATTATTTCACCAGTTCTTCTCAGTGGAGTTATTCCAATATTTTACTTTGGTTTGACTCTTTGTTCTATTTAATCCAGGACTGAAATCCCAGTCCTCATCTGATCATTGGTCTTGTCAAATGATGCGTTTTTATTGCAATCTATCATTCTTTTAGCATTTGACAGTAAATACCAAGTCCTTATTTGATAGGTACCACTTTACAGCTTAAGTAAAAAATCCTGTTTAGGAAGAGCTTATGTTCTATTGAGGGTTATACAAATCAATAAAGAAGTAAATATCAGATTATGGTAAGTATTATATTGAAAGTTAAATAGCCTATTATATGGGATTTTACTTTAAAAAGATTGGCCAGTTGAAGTATTCTGAAAGCAATGGGGGACATGATCAAACTAAGATTCAGAAAAAAGGACATTCCAAGCAAAGGGGACAGTGTGTTCAAAAGATCAAAAGTAGAAACAAGCTGTGTATACCCATCGAATTAGAAAAAAAAAATTTCAGGTGAGTTGAGTAAGGATGGTACAGTAGGTAATAGGAAGTGTATAGGGAGATTCAGAAGGTGCCAATTATATGAATCTTGATAGGAGGGAAGACTTTCCATTTTTATGTTTATTATTATTATCCTTTATTATTATTTTGCACAGGTAGGACATTACTTGACTTATATATATATTTTTTCTAAATGTGAGTCTGTCATGTTGAGGATATATCATAAGTAATCACTAGTGGAATCTGGAAAACAGGAGATACTGTTTTACTTTATGCAAGAGATAAAAATAGTTATGACTACAATGACTTGGAGAGAGATACATATGGAATGGGCTTAGGAAAGCAGAGTAATTAAAGAGAATGCCCTTAATTTTGGTAGAATAAGGCATTAAAGTTGTTTACAGCTTGATAAAAGTATACATTTGGAAGAAGGTGATAAGAAATAAAGAGTCCTCTGTATAACATCCTAAATTTGAGAAAAATATTAGGCAACAATGTGATGTGGTCTGTTATGTAATTAGACATAAGGATCTGGAGTCCCAGGGAGAAACTGGAGCCGAAGATAATGGATTTGGGAATCACTCACACATAGACTATATTTAAAGCCATGAGCATTTATGCCCGACTAGGTACTTCCTAGATAACAAGTCATGGAAACAAATTCTTTGTCATAACTTGTAAACAAGCACACTCTGAAAAGAGGGAGCAAGACATTATTCCATATAATGCTGCATATTGCCCCTTCTCCTCACGTTCACCACTTTCTCTTCCACCTGACTTTCCCCCATTTCTATCTCTCTCTAGTTCTCCATCTGTAGTTGCATCACTATACCAATTCCCACTTTTAGCTTTAAAGCAAATTGCTCTATTTAATGAGTATATCCTACTTGCCAACATCATATTGATCACTATACTTTTGTAATTAGTTTGACATCTGGCAATCCAAGGCCTCTAGTTTTTGTCTTCTTCACAATCACCTTTGCTGTCTTGTTTCTTTGTAGTTTAATACCAATTTTAAAATTAGCATGTCAGTCAATTTTTACAAATTAATGGTATAGGTTTTTCACAGCTTTTGTTATATTAATTCTTAGCTACTTGACATATTTGATATCATCTAAAATTATATATTTTATCAATATATACATTAAAATAAATTGTAAATGTTTCAGCTGTTACTTTGGTTGATAAAACTATTAAAGATGTTCAAAATAGTTTGTTAAAAACCAAGCAAAAGCTAAAACAGAGCCTAAAGCATGTAGCGAAGGTATTTATTCAGTGAAGACTTTTTAACATATTGCCACCCCTTCTTTCATATTCTGCAATTTAGAAAGAAAAGAGGTTTAATTGGCTCTTATTAAAGATTCAGTAAGCTGTAAAAGCATGATACCAACACCTGCTTGGCTTCTGGTGAAGGCCTCAGGAAGCTTCCAATTATGGTGGAAGATGACAGGGAAGCTAGTATATTATATGGGGAGAGTGGGAGCAAGAAAGAAGAGGGAGATCCCAGATTCTTTTAAACAACCAAATCTCACATGAACTAACTCGGAAAGAACTCATTAATTACCAAGGTACAGTGCTAAACCGTTCGTGAGATATCCGACTCTATGATCCAAACACTTCCCAACAGGTCCCATGTTCAATACCGGGAATTACATTTTAATATGAGATTTTGAGGGGACAAATATCCAAGTCATATCATTCCACTTTTGTCCCCCCATCTCACATCTTTCTCATCTTTTAAAATATAATCATACCTTCATAATAATCCCCCAAAATCTTAACTCATTCAAGCATGAACTCAAAAATCCGCAGTCCCAAATCCCAACTCTCATCTGGATATGAGTCTCTTCCACCTGTAAGCCTGTGAGATAAAATACCAGGAGAAATACATATGCCAGACAAAGACAGCCAGGAAGCCACCCTTCTTTCACTGAGCAAACCTCATTCTTTGACCTAATTTGTGCAGTGCCAGAACTTGGATATTTACCTATTTCAACTGAATTAAAAAAAAAAAAATCAACCTCATTGGAGACAAATGTGAAAAATCCAGTAAAGTAAGTAAAAACTCCTCCTATATCATAAAACATAACCTAATATTTAAATATAGCACTTTCTTTTTTATTTTTATTATTTATTTATTTATTTATTTATTTTGTATTGTACTTTAGGTTCTGGGGTATGTGTGCAGATCATGCAGGATTGTTGCATAGGTACACACATGGCAATGTGGTTTGCTGCCTCCATCACCCTGTCACCTACGTCTGTCATTTCTCCCCATGTTATCCCTCCCTGACCTCCCCACTCCCCTGCTGTCCCTTCCTTGCTCCCACCAACAGACCCCAGTGTATGATGCTCCCCTCCCTGTGTCCATGTGTTCTCATTGTTCAACTCCCACCTGTGAGTGAGAACATGCAGTATTTGATTTTCTATTCTTGTGTCAGTTTGCTGAGAATGACAGTTTTCAAATTCATCCATGTTGCTACAAAGGACACAAACTCATCATTTTTTATGGCTGCATAGTATTCCATGTTGTATATATGCCACATTTCTCTGTTCAATCTGGTACTTTCTAATATTTTTCTACTTATCTAATTTTTATTCTGATGTATTTTTTTCTGTTTTTCTATTACTACATCATATTTTTCTATTACTACATGTTTTTCCATTTATACATCAAGTTGAAAAATATTTTTCAACTTGATGTATAAATACTCCAATGTCTCTATTTCATTTGAGTAAATACTTGAAAAACCTATCTGAGAACCTCTATTAGTGTAGACTGTCTCACTAGGAAACGAAACAAATGCAAATGTCTCTCAGCTTTAAATAATTGCCTGAATTAATTATCAAATCTCAACTCACAATTTTAATGTTTATGTAAGACACTTCATCCACAATATCCTAAAATCCCCTTGCTTCTAGATATCCATTACTCAAGACTTTGTGAAGACATTCATTTTCATGTTAACCAGGTGACATATTACCTAGAGAATAGAAAAGATAAACATTAAACTTTTTGAATGTCAGCAAGTGTCAAATCAGAAAACAAAGTTTAGAACCTAAGAGTGTAAGAAATTATGTGGTTAATCAGAAACAGCGTGCTCTGGGGAAAACAAAGTTTGGCAGGGCCATTGCATACCTTTGTCCTCATTTCCCTAGCCCTGCCATTGGCTGATTGCCTTGATGCGTGTCATTTGCTTTTGATCTTTCCCCCATTAGTGTATAGGGTAGATGAAAATCAGGCAACATTCCATCTGGAATTTGTTGGGACAGTTTTTTCTATGTGAAGGTAGAACGGTAAAGATCTGGCAATAATATTGACACAAAATGAGAAGTCTTACATATTTGATTGGATTTCAGCCATCACAGCAACAACTTCCACCACTGCATTATAAATTTTGGATGCAGCTATCTAACAGAAGGCTAACTGAGACTATGAAGAGACAACTGTTTGGCTCATTATAAAGTCAGATGTGTTCTTTGGCATTTGAGTGGACAGCAGAGACTTTGACATTAACACATGGCTCATTAGGAATGAATTTGAGCTTGGCCTTTTGCTGAACTTAAAACAAAATATCTCATATAGAGAAGCAACACCTTGAAAATAGTGATACAATCTCTTAAACATACATAGCTGTAATTTTAAATGAAGGCATCATACCTCTAGGCATTTGCCATTAAGAGTATAGTGTGAGTCTTAACATTGTGAAGAAAACAATGAAACAGAGCAAGACCATGTTCATTTTATCTTTCTTGTTCATAGTGACAAATACACTGATTTTTCCTGTTCTCCCTAACGGTTTGTCATGTTCTAGAACAGGCAGTCTTGTAGTATCACGTTAGGGTCATGTTTACAGCATTACATGGTAGTTAATGGTCAGTTACCATTTTTATGATAAATCTGATGTTACAATTCAGCTAATTAAATTTACACCACACTGGAACTTGAGACATAAAGTAGTTTATTACTTTGATCTACAAAGCGAAATTATTCTTTGATTTTGAGGCAGCTTAGCAGTGTGTGTACTAACTATTGGCAGAAATTATTTATTTAACTTACAGGGTTGGTCAGCTTTGCATTTCTTCTAACCTGCATAATTTTGTACTTCAGATACTTCCTACAAAAAAATACAAAGTATTTCATTCTAAAGATAATTCAAGTATCATTTTCATTTAATTTTGAACAACAATATGCTGTAATCTATTTTGTAGCTCTGAGAATTTGAATTGTAAAAAAAAATGCTGCTTTCATAATTTATGCACATCAAAAACATGCACCAGGTCAACTGAGAAAAATGTATCTGCCAGTTCTGTCAGTTATGATGAACATTACAAATTCCTTATACTTTGAGCTATGTTTGTAGAAGCAAATACAATGCCCAAGGAAAGAACACATCTATCACATATTTCATGGACAGCATGACATGACTAAAAGTTTCAGAACTTGAGTATTGCTGAAAGGCACAAAATGGGTTCGTGGAGCTTTAAATTTGGAAGACTTTAAATGATAAAAAGTGCTACCAAGAGTCCTTAAAACAAACAACAAACAAAATAGGAGACAAAATTAATCTACCTAAGCAAATTTAGTTTGAGACTGAGCAGCATCTGTAACTCTGCTGCTACTTACTACTGGTAGAGGCTCTAACAAGGCAAATGACATACTGCAAATAATGGGACATTCTGTTAGAGGTAGGTGGACTTAGAATATGGCAGAACTTTTCTAAAGTCCCTCCCTGTTTTGTGTTTAACCAAAATATATCCTAACCAGAAGGAATTGATAATTCGGTTTAATTCTTGTATGTCTTCAAGCTTTCTTGTGATAGTTAATACTGTCAACTTGATTGGATTTAAGGATGCAAAGTATCGATTGTGGGTGTGTCTGTCAGAGTGTTGCCAAAGGAGATCAATATTTGAGTCATTGGGCTGGGAAAGGAAGACATACCTGTAATTTGGTTGACTGTCATCTAATCAACTGCCAGTGTGGCCAGAACATAAAGCAGGCAGAAAAATGTGAAAAGTCTAGATTGGCTTAGTCTCCCAGCTTACATTTTTCTCCCCTGCTGGATGCTTCCTGCCCTTCAACATCAGACTCCAAATTCTTCAGCTTTGGGACTTGCACTGTCTTTCCTTCTCCTCAGCTTTCAGATAGTCTATTTTGGGACCTGTGATCATGTGAGTTAATACAACTTTACAAACTCCCATATATATAGGAGTATTTGCTTCTAGATATAGTGTATTTGCATATATATATGTATATATATATACACACATATAACCATTATCCATCTATTTATATATATAAAACCATTATCCTTCTGACCAACTTGAATCATTCTTCATTGAATCAATCTTTATAAACAAATGAGACATTCTGATTTGACCCCGTTTTGAATAGATGGATGTGTCTATTTTGCTTATTGTACACACACACACACACACACACACACACACACACACATATATTAGGGCTATCTAGAGGGACAGAACTAATAGCCTACATACACACACACATGCACACACACACACATATATACATACACATACACACGTGTGTGTGTATATGTGTGTGTGTGTACAATAAACACACATGTGTGTGTGTGTGTGTGTGTATATGTGTGTGTGTGTATGTAGGCTATTAGTTCTGTCCCTCTAGATAGCCCTAATATGTACCTTATATTTAGAAGGCATTTGAATAGATATTTTTTAAGTGACTAAAATTTCTTTTAAATTATTTTTTTAACAAATTTTCCAAAAGAAAAAAAAGTGTGTGTGGTTGAGCCTGCATAAATAAGATTCCAAAATATAAAATGAAAATAATTGCATAGTGAATAGCACTGGCTAGGAAGCAGGACAAGTATGTTCTAGTATAAACAGAGACTAATTATTTAAAGTAAGTCTCCTTTAAAAAGAAAAGTAAAACTGGGCCAGGCACAGTGGCTCATGCCTGTAATCCTAACCCTCTGGGAGGCCGAGGTGGGTCAAGAGATCGAGACCATCCTGGTCAACATGGTGAAACCCCGTCTCTACTAAAAACACTAAAAATTAGCTGGGCATGGTGGCGTGTGCCTGTAATCCCAGCTACTCAGGAGGCTGAGGCAGGAGAATTGCCTGAACCCAGGAGGTGGAGGTTGCGGTGAGCCGAGATCGCGCCATTGCACTCCAGCCTGGGTAACAAGAGCGAAACTCTGTCTCAAAAAAAATAAAAATAAAAAATAAAATAAAATAAAATAAAATGAAGAGAACAGTATTTATATTTCCAAATTTTAAAGTTGTGAACAACAAAATAGAAAACTTATAATAACACTTTACAGAAATTGTAAATATAGGAAGTATGGGAGAATGTTACGTACATAAAAGAACTAGCTTTGACAATAAGATCTTCAAATGATTTGTGAAATTTACCAATAGTCTAAATTCCTAGTAGAAAGTGCCCTTTTTGAATACATGAATTTAGTTTTTTGTAGTAAAATCATGTATCTTAATTGAATATGTGGAAAAATTTAATTTACTTATGTTTATTGCTTTAAAGGATCATTATCATCTACAGCATTCAGAAAAATCTGAGTTTCCACAGCTAAAGTTCCAAGTGTTCTGACACCAGATGTGTGCTTAATATAAAACTGTTTGGCATTCTCTAAAGAATTAGTCATTTTGTGAGATTATTGATTCTTCTGACCAACTTGAATCATGCTTCATTGAATAAATCTTTTTTTTTGTCTTTTTTTAAATTGCATTTTATGTTTTGGGGGACATGTGAAGAACATGCAAGATTGCTGCATAGATATAATCTTGGCAGTGTGATTGCTGCCTTCCTCCCCATCACCCATATCTGGCATTTCTAAATCTTTTATAAACAAATGAAACATTCTGATTTGATCCCATTTTGCATAGATGGATGTGCCTATTTTGCTTATTGTACATAAAAAGTACAGAGAAAATAAACAGCTTGAAAATTCACCTGGCCCAATTATTTTAAATAGAACTGCTTGGATTTGGTGGATGGAGGATAAAGTCAGAAAAAGAGAGCATCAGAACAAGAGAGAGCTAGAAGAAGCAAGTGACTGAGTGAGAGAGAGAATGTACAACTAAAAATGCTTTTTGTAACTGTGACCTGTAAGCTGGAGAAAGATTTATAAACTATCGCTTACATATATAAGAATATTTGTTAGGAAAAATGCTATAATCTGCTGTTATTTGGCAAATATCCATTCAGTTCCTAGCATAGAAGCAAGATGAAGACAATGTCAACTATCTCATTAATAGTAATTCTAGTATGAAAAAAAAAAACAAGGATAGCCAACATGGGTTTGAGAAATGACCATTTAGAAATTTCATTTCCATCAAATTCAGTAGATAACTATATTTCATTGAAAAAGACTTTTTATGATTATGGAGATTATATCACCTTTACCCTAAGTTATTTAGTTATGTTTGGATTCATGCAATTACCATTCACTTAAAATGAATACATGACTATTTTTTAAAATAAATAATGCATCTGTAACATATATGGCACTAAGAAAAATGGAATTCTCAGATAAATCAGGCTTTTCACATTTCTCAAAAGAGTATCCACATTTTCTGCCAGACAGTCCTGAGCTCAACTGCAATAGCTGAACTCATATAATTTGAGTACTTGAAAGATGGCTCCGAATTTAATGCACTCCTTACCTAGCCTTCTCTTGATCTTGTTCGCCATCAAAATACACATATATATGTCTTCTAATAAGTTTCAGGAAAAAAAAAAGGTTCTGCTTATCACAGTTCCCCAGGTGTATAAGCAAGTGAAGAAACTTTTTTAAATGATATGAGATTATATACGTATGTGACTAGTAACATTTTCAAAATTATTACTGTTTAATAATAGTTTATCTATTTATTACTATATGTATTCTATTATTTCTTACCAGTTCTATCAATACTCCAATGTCTGTGATTAAGAGGACATAAAGAAACTTGAAAAAAATAGTCCTTCAGAGTTGTGCCATGCCATGCGTATGATTGCTTGTCAAAAGGAGAAGGTGAAGCTTATTCTCAGCACACAGGATATAATTTGGGTTTTGAACTTGAGGCCCTGATCTATAATAGGCTACCATATTCATTTTCATCTGTGAAGGCTTCACTTAAAAGTATATGGTAGAAGAACTTGTGATCAGTTTTATATCTTCTTATACATTTGCTGCATTCTTTGTGCTTGTTCTTGACAAAACTTCTGATTTTTTTGGAATTAAATTGAGGAAAGACCTTTATCCTCATACTTTCTCTAACAAGGGACACTTTAAATACACTTTGGTTACTGTTGCAATGGTAAGCACTGACCTCTGAAAGTCCTAAAGGAAAAAGTTCTCATCCATTGCCAGAAAAGGTCTCTTAGGGATATTCTTACTTGTATTTGGCTGGATTTCTGAGCCCGAGAATTTTTGTACACAACAGAGAAGGTTATCCCTCCTGGTATAATCATCCTATCAAACAGTCATTTATCCAGAACAATGCTGTGCTGCTGCTTACTTTTAGTCTCATAATGAGAATAAAGTCATTTCTCATGAAATCCCTTAATAGATGTCTCTACAACTCATTATTCTTTTATTGTAAATAAGATGCTAGGCAGTAATAAAACATGATAAGATGTAAAATGCATTAATGCTCTCATTAAATCTTAAGATGGTGATGTACCTTAAACCAATATTTTTCAGGAAAGTTTTCTTACATTTAAAAAGGTGGAATTGAAAATTATTTTATTTAATAATTTGGGTATGTGAAAAAAATGGGAATGTGAAGTAAATGACAAAGAAAAAATTAAGAAAATGGCAATGTTAAGCATTAGATAGACTGCCTGAAATTATAATATACTACTATAAGAAAAGCTGAAAATAAATTATTATTTCTCTATGAACTATAGTTCATAGTTTAGTGAGGAATCACATCTGATATTTGAACACAGCATTTGAAAACTCTATCAACAAGAATGAACTCATCAAGAATAAAGAAAAAGAGACTTTTGTCATTTTAATATCAGTACAGGTTTGGATACATTTAATGTTTTTTTTTCAGAATTTTTGTTTGTAATATGCAAAGGGTCAAACAACTCCCCTTCTTGCATAGCATAATGATTAAAGACATTTATAAATTAGTGTATACAAAGTGGCCAGAGATATCTGAAAGATGCATTTATCTTTTGATCAGATTTGGTCAAAACTGCAAAATAGGTAATTTTTTCATTGAACTCTTCACTGAGCTTTTCCCTCTTAAGTGCTGTGTCATATCTTCTAGAACAGCACCTATCATGTGTTCTCCAAGTCTGAATATTCTCTTTCCATCCAGTCATATAAAGGAAAATAGATAAATACATTTAGATCAGATTTTGGTATTTCAATATTTTAATTCGTATTTCCTCATTAACTTATTATAAATGCTATGGAAGAAATAACAATTTCTGCTATATTGTCCACTTCTTCCTGGCATGTGTTTCCCAGCCTCTGTTATAGGGAAGTATAGACAGTTACTAATTACTGTCCAGAAATGGTCGTGGGAGTGCCATGTGTGACTTTCCAAGCATGAACCATAAAGCCATTTGGTGCTCCTTTTCCTTCTGGCAGGTAGCCTGGAAATGGTCATATTGACCTTGGAGGTCACACATCGACAAAAGCAGAGACTCCATCAGTCTGCAGTATCGCATGATCCTGTAGCAAACAATACTCACTGCTTAGGTTAAAAATCTTTCTTTGGACAATTACACAGAAAGCCATAAAATTATATTCTGTTTTAGTAATTACCCACTTTCTGGTCTATATGTCTGAGTATATTTAACAAAAACACCCTTAAAGATCAGATACACATGGTGGAACTTCAGATGCCGACATGTCTAAGTGGTAGACAGAAGAAAATTTGTTTAATGATACATCCTACATATCTTTTCATAATGACATAAAAATAGCTATTTCACTAATTTAAATGCTACACAATATTTTATGTGTCAGTATTTTAATTTACTATTTCTCATTGATGGGATATCATATATTATTCTGTTATATGCTTAAATGTATTCAATACTTACTAAAAGTGCTTTTATATAATAATGTTTTAAATCCCTCATTTATTTAATTTATGATATCAGTTGGCTAAATTTTGACATCATTATTCTGTTTTTCAAAAAATGCCTGGATGCTACTTTCTCCAAGTGCCATATCTGTTTGAAATTTCTCTTTTTCTTACACTTAAATGAGAGTGTGGAAAGGCAAAGAAAAGAAAAAGAAAAAAGAAAGAAAGAAAAAAAAGAAATTCTTGGCCCATGCTCATTTTCTCTTAAGATCCGTAAGATATTACTCCTCAGAAATCTGTTCAGTGTTGTCACATAGCATAGTGAGACAAACCAGATTGTTTCCTAGTTTTTTGTGATTTGTGATTGCCTAAGTACCAACAGAACTCTTTATTTATCTTAGCAGTAACTGAAAGCCAAGTTCCCCAAATTTCCTTAGGACACATTTATACTCAATTGCTTTAACAGTAATATAAAGATATCAGCTAGCATTTACAGCAATCTACCAACTCCTCTTGGAACAAATACGCTGTTTGATCTGGGGGTTGGATTTTTAATCTAATTACTATATTATATTTTATGGTTTTTAATAATTTTTAGGTGCATCACTTATGTATATATTGTAACATCTTTGCCCACCTTCTTTATCTATTACTATTATCATCTCTTGGGTTACATTTATTTATTTATTTATTTTAATTTAATCTACTGCAATTGAAGGATTTTTCAAACATTACATTTATTTCGTAACTTACTTTTCAGGTATATTCTTTGTAATCCTTACTGCTTCTTATTTACTGCTTCTATGTTTTTCTTTAAACTTCTAGTGAAATAATAAAGAAGTAATCAGTGTTTATTATTTCTTATGACTGCATTCTTTTTTCTTGGCTATCAAATACTTTTCAATGACTATTTTTAAGAAACATATTCTCTATTTTTATAATAAGGAGTCTCATTCACTCTATTGTTATATGAAAGTATATATTATTTGTATCATTTTATGTGTTATATTAATTTTCTCTAACATAGCCATGGGTAAATTTTGTGATGTGCTCTTCTTATCATTAATAATAAATAGATAAGGAGTCTCTCAAGAACAGTAATTTGCCTAAAAATAATATGATAAAAAAATTTAGGGACTAACTTGGAAGCAATCAGAAAATAAACACTCATTTTTAAGGAAGGCTATTGGTAGAGAGAAAGAAATGTGTGTGTGTGTATGTGTGTGTGTGTCTCTGTGTGTGTGTGTGTGTGTGTGTGTGTGTGTGTGTGTATAATTCTTACTTCTTTGACATGCAAAAACTACACAGTTTTATCAAGGGATTTGAATATATATAGGTTTGTGTATCCACAGGGGTACTGGAAGAAACCCTAGAAGAAAACTTAGGAAAAACCATTCAGGACATAGGCATAGGCAAGGATTTCATGACTAAAACACCAAAAGCATTGGCAACAAACACCAAAACAGACAAATGGACCTAATTAAACTCCAGAGCTTCTACAGCAAAAAAAAAAAAAAAAAGTCAGAGTGAAGCGGCAACCAACAGAGTGGGCAAAAATTTTTGCAATCTGCCCATCTGCCAAGGGCTAATATTCAGAATCTACAAAGAACTAAAACAGATTTACAAGTAAAAAAGCAAACAAACCCATTCAAAAGTGGGAGAAGTATATGAACAGACACTTTTCAAAAGAAGACATATATGAGGCCAACAAACATATGAAAAAATGCTCATCATCACTGATTTTTAGAGAAATGCAAATCAAAACCACATTGAGATACCACCTCACATCAGTTAGAATGGCGATCATTAAAACGTCTGGAGACAATAGATGCTGGAGAGGATGTGGAGAAATAGGAACACTTTTACACTGTTGGTGGGAGTGTAAATTCGTTCAATCATTGTGGAAGACAGTGTGGCTCTTCCTCACGGACCTAGAAATAGAAATTCCATTTGACCCAGCAATCCCATTACTGGGTATATACCCAAAGGATTATAAATCATTCTGTTATAAAGACACATGCACATGTTGTTCATAGTGGCACTGTTTACAATAGCAAAGACCTGGAACCAACCCAAATGCCCATTGACAATAGACTGGACAAGGAAAACGTGGCACATATACACCATGGAATACTATGCAGCCATAAAAAATGATGAGTCTGTGTCCTTTGTAGGTACATGGATGAACCTGGAAACCATCATTATCAGCAAACTGGCACTAGAACAGAAAATCAAACACCTCATGTTCTCACTCATAGGTGGATGTTGACCAATGAGAACACAGGGACACAGGCAGGGGATCATCACAGAGAGCTCTGTTGGGGCAAGGGAGGGACAATGGGGAAGTGCGGAGGTTGTGGAGGGATAACATGGGGAGAAATGACAGATGTAGGTGACAGGGGGATGGAGGAAGCAAACTACATTGCCATGTGTATACCTATGCAACAATCCTGCATGATCTGCACATGTACTCCAGAAGCCAAAGTACAACTAAAAAAGAGAAAAACAAAAAAGAAAAAACAAAAAGCAAAAAAAACATTGCCTCAATATAATATAAATATGGGGTAAAGGAAAGAAGAATTTTTAAATAAAACGTGGGATTAAATCTTTTTCTTCTTCTTTTTTTTTAAATTATATACCAGTGCTTGTAGACAAAAATTAGAAGAGAGGAAACAAAGTATCAGAGGGAGAAAGACAAAAGAAAAGAGATAGAAACAGAAAGAAAGAGAGGAGTAATAAAGATAAGAAGGGGTGCCTAATTTATGACGAAGACTTATCAAAGGCAACAAGAAAGAGAAAATATAGGTATTTCAGTCTCTGCAAGAGAATGGAAGAGGGAAGTTTTAGATGCATTTAGGAAGAGGATGGCAGGGTGTGTGAATGTGTGTGTATGTTCTCCCACTATTTTCAATCTTTAAAATATGAGGGATGAATATTGCTTTTACAAGAGGAATGAAATGCTGCTACCAACTTAAAAATGTTTTCTGTGAATTTTTGCAAAAGTTTCCTGGTATAACAAAAACCTTTATCTGAGATAAAGTTAAGATAAAGATCCAGTTATGCTTAGATTCCAGTTATGTTGAAAGTATAGATTTGTAACTATACTTTGTCTTTGAGGTATTGCTGTGTGCATACTCTTCTCTAGTAATGTCAAACAACGTTAAAGAAATAAAGTTGATAATGAATGGCTTGTTTCATTCAATGTTTAGAATGGTCAGAGTTTAAGGAGGAAAATGAGGTTGAGATAATTGATAGTCTTGAGGGAAAAGTGTTGGAAATAAGTCTGGAACCCTGGGTTAGGAGGTTCTTATTTTGTGAGCTATTATTCTACCTAAAAACCATAGAGTAAAAATTCCTGCCCATATCTGTTTATCTATACTTAAATATCTTAGTCTCTTTGTCTATGCCTTTGCACCTTCCTGCATTGTCACAGAAAGTAATATGCATCCTTTCATCCATGTCTAAACGTATTACCTCTGTGTTCTTTGAATCGTCTGTATTTTTCATAACAGTGGTACAGGAACCTTCTTCTCTTGTTTTTTCCATTGTCACAAACATTTCAAAATTTTTCCTCTTCACTGACTTTTTGCATGTAGCTTCAGATATTCAAAGACAGTTCCTTATATTTTCTTTCTCTTTACCTTCAAGTCAACGTAAGCATTCTATCTTGATAGAAATATCTTTCTATCTTAATAGAAAGATATTTTCAAAGAAATAGTTGTAAACATTCTTTCAAAATCTTGATCACATGTATACCCCCTTTTTATTTAGTCTTGCTTCTGACATTACTTCATTTCAGAAATAAAAGTAAATTATAAAAGTAAACTGATCATGTTGGTACTTTCATTATCCTTTACCTCTGGTAGATGTTTAACCTGACTGCATATGGTAGCCAGTATGTTTACTAGTTATAGCTACCTGCTGGCATTCATACTTTTGTGTAGCCTCTTTCCAGACTGTAACAGTATTGATCTGTATGACCAATAATATATGGCAGATATGATGGCATGTTACTATTGAGATTGCTATGATACACATTCGCTCTGGGAGAAACCAGTGGCTACATTGTAAGGATTCCTACAGAGATGCCTACTTGGGAATGGTCTGACATTTCTCATAACCTGTTTTATTTTTTGCTATTACTTACCATCTAAATGTTCTTGTGCATTTATTTCTATAGGTCTATCATCTGTCTGCCTACTGGATTAAAAGTCCAGAACAGCAGGAAATTTTGATTTTACTATTTTTTACCACTGTAATTCAAAACCTAGAACCATATCTGGTATAGATTAGTTCAAGAAATACTTATTGAATAAAAGAATTTAGATGTCTCATTCACACAGAAACAAAAAAAAAAGAGTACTTTAACCCATTCTGCCATGTTCCACAAGAAGAGCATGGTGACTGCAAATGCCACAATCACGTTTCATTAACACTGCATAAGTAAAATTACATTCCATAAATAAAAGCTTAAACATAGTTATTTTGATGAAGTTTATTTTAAATTATTCCCTGGTTATTGGCTACTTTCATGCCCTTAGTATACATATAATTTGGACACTTATTTTCCATTTCAGAATGTTTAAATGATTTATTTATTATTTTCCCAAATAACTGCCTCCATTTTACAACCCCATGGTATTCACTTCACAGTTCTCACAGCTGAAGGAAAGAAAAGGAATCAGCTTGCCATACCACAATCCCAACATCTCTCAAAGAGACCCGTGTTTTTAATACTTGACATCTATACATTGGTTTGGCCCCATGTAGCTTACAGCAGATTAAATTAACAAGGCTTTCTGTAAGTGAAAATCTCTGATCTGTTGATATTTCTGGCGGAATCAAGGAGACCATGATCACTGATGCATGCTATACTTTGGGGCAACTTTAAAAATTATAGCAAGTATGATCATTAACATCATTCAGAATATTCATTAATTATACATACATACTTTTCAATAACATTTTTGGTCATTGTTTTTGAGTCCTTGGAATTTCAGAAGACACTTTTACATATGAATTAAAAAATATTTATAAAATGAAAAGCCAATCTTAAAGATCTCTGCTTTTTTAAGATTTGTTGAGGTCCAGATAAATGATGCAAGAGAGGCCAATTGAAATACAAAATCTGAAACTCACTCCAGAAAAGTCAAGCTTACTATTCTATAAAAAGTCCAGAATAACTTTAAGAAGTTAATACATAACAAATACAAGTTATGACCATTTACAATCCTCTTAAAGTTAGAAAATCAGAAATAAAGAAACTGTATAGACAAATTTTCTACATGTATAAATTAATTAACAGAGCATAAGCATGATTTATGAATACTTGTTAAGATTTGAACTTACAGGATGAAAGAAGCTGTTTAGATACTCTAAATGAATGGTGTTACAATGGCTCTACATTTTAAAGTCCCTCTCATTTTATTCTGTATCATTTGCCCTGTAATCAGTGGTTAAGTTTCAATTAATTTTCTTTCCCTACAGAATTATTGGAATTGGTACACTTCATTATAAGAATGCTATTACATTTATATTAGTTAAGCCCTCTTATAATTTCTACATCCAAGCCTAGTAACTCAGTAGCACTTAAAGTTGTATTTGCAACCTGTGTTCCACTTGGATGTACATGTCCTGAAGCCAGTTTTGTAAAGCTTAATCAATTGAATCACATGCCTTTTCAGAGATGAATTTGGATACTACAGTCAAATTTCCACTAAAGTATTAAGATGTGCCTTGTCTGTTTTATTAATGTGTTATAAGAATTAATTAGTATTAAGTTTTCAATTCCCTTGCCTTGGTTTTATGCAGTTTGTAAGTGATTTCACAGCTTCCAGATAATTAATTCTGTTACTATTCTTTGATCTTTAATCAACATTTCACATTCCTCTGTTTATTTCTAATGGTACCCTGCAGCTTTTAAATTTACTCTATTTCCACTTTATTTTCAAGGCCTAAAAGCAAAACTTAATATTCTAGGTAGAACAACAGGAACAAGTCACATGTGCTTCAATCTTAATAGAAAAAATTTAAAAATAAACTAAATAAATAAAAATAATTGAGTAAATACACACACACACACACACACACAAAATTATCCTCTCCTTTTACCAAGTCCTTGGAATCTGTTCACTACTCTTACTCAGATTCTCTAAACTTTAACATACGTGTACTATAAGCTTACAAAATTTACCTATTATAAAAATTTAAAATCTTAAGATAAATATATAGATGTGTCCTTGGTTTATAAAATATGTCAAAAAGGCTGTGAGATCTAAAATGTATCTGAGAATTTTTGTCAGGTTTTTACCTCAAATGGAAAGAACCATAATGTACCCATAATGTTCCTACATCCTAACAGTTAGTATTCTACTATGGTTTTGATTTTAAATACAAGAGAAATTCACAGTAAATCATTTCGTTTTCTTCTGCAGATAATCAGATATAAAGTAAAGACTGATTTTACTAACCAAGATCAAATATACTCTAAAGAAACATAGAAAACCATTTTACATGAAATCAGAGCTTTTTTTAAAATGTGGATGATTTGGCTCTTACAGGTAGAAAATACATTATGCAATATGTTAGAGTTATAATGTAAAACTTACTTTAAATTTAGATATAGAAACATTCTACTGGTAAAGTGTTTTACTAAATGATAAACAAAAAAATGAGTTTTAAAGTTGATAAACCATTTATTTTTTAAATTAGGTAAATGCATTACCTAATTCATAAGATGATAAAATACAGTGTAAAAACACCCTGATTATAAAATACATCTGATTGGAGATTATGCTAAAACACAAAGACTTGGATTGAAAAAGTGGGGCTGAACTCAACCAATAGACTCATCATGCTGTTACCTAAAATCACTTAGTTTATTATGAAAAAGAAGTTTATTTACAAAATAGGTAGGACTACAATATCTAACACATTGATCAAAATTAAAAAATGACAGTAGCAATTTATCAAAATTTACAATTGCCTAGACTTGCTAGAGCATCTTATATAAATTGCATTTGCTTTTACTCATTTATTTTTTAGACAATATTTGTCTTATTTCTGTCTATATCTAGATATCAATAAGAAAATGTGAAATTTTAAATTTAAAATGCCATTGAGAGACTCTTTTCTAGCTAAAGTGAAGCAACTTACATAACTTGAACACTCACAGTAAAATAATCAGATTGAATTTGAATAAACATTAATATATAGATAGACATCAAAATATAATAAAGTCCTTGGTTAACTGCTGGGGCAGCAAAGACTTAAAGGGCTAAGATCTCAGAGAAAAGGAAATCAAAAAATGGTAAACAAATGTTGCCTAAGGGTGGTTGTCTGTTTTTGGGAAATCCAGGTAGAAAGTTGCTGCTAAAGAAAAGTCAAGTCAGCAGATGTTTTTGAAAGCTTATGGGACTTGGGAGGCAAAAATTGGAATTCAGGGCTATAAAATAATCTAGTACTTATGGACGAATATCCCAAAGAAAAGCAAGGCTCATAAACATGAGTGCTTTATTTTGGTGTTTTTCCCATTTGGTGTTTTTCCCATTAGGTATTTTTCCAATTCTAAATATATAATGACCAGATGGGCAAGAAGCCAAAATTAAGTATAAATAAAATTAAAACCAGGGACATTTTCAGCAGTTGACATTATTCTGAAGTGACAAAAATTGAAGTTCAGTAAGGAACCTTTGAAAATGCCTTGAGGTCAGTTACCCTTGAGAGCTGTACTGTTCCACCAGGCAAAACAGACTTTGAAGAAGTTTTACAAAGACTGTAAGATATCCTAGAGTCCCAAATCAACTATTCGCCCACAGATGACACAGATATTCATCTTATTTAACACTGGCATCAAATAAGAAGTAGTCAATAATCAGTAAGTTGAATATCTTTAATGAATAGCTAGATTACGGTTTTTGCTGTTTGTTCACCACTTTTAAGCCTCACTCCTCCTCCTTCCCCTTGTGCCCCACATCTAGGTAAGCTGAAGTGACAGTACATGAAATAACATCCAAATGTTAATGTAGGTCTGGAATTTCAAAATTCTCAAGGAAGTTAACCCAGATGTTACCATGCCAAATTTTAAGTGTCCTGTCCTTCCCAAAAAAGAGTCTTTTTTATAAAATACAAGACTTTACCACATCTGGAATTCTCCTATTGTTTACAATTAAGCCTTAGGCTTTAACCTCAGCTCTTTTTGCATTTAACTGAAAGAAATGAGAGTCTCTAAGCTATTAAAGAGGCTTTCTGGCTTTCAAATGTAGCCTTTATGGGTGATTAATCAAGCTCAGACTTTTTTCCCTCCAATCCTTTGAGAGAACCTGGCAATAGCAATTCAATTTCCTCCATATGTAGCACCTCAAGCATTGCATACCCAGTGCATTCTCTCCCATCTTAGCTCACCGCTGATGAATGTATGTTTTTATCTTGAATTTTTGTGGGTACATAGTAGGTGTACATATTTATAGGATACATGAGATATTTTAATACAGGCATGAAGTGCACAATAATTGTATCAGGTTACATATGGTATTTATCACCTAAAACATTTGTCCTTTCTTTGTGTTAGAAATAATCATATGCTTTTAGTTATTTTAAAATGTACAATAAATTATTGTTGACTGTAGTCATCATGTGCTATCACATGCTAGATCTTATTCATTCCCTCTAACTATATTTTGTACCCATTAACCATCCCCTCCTCCCCTGTCCCACTACCCTTTCTAGTTTCTGGTAACCACCATTCTCCTCTCTATTTCCATAAGTTCATGAGTTCAATTGTTTTCGTTTTTAACTCCTCAAAATAAGTGAAATATTCGAAATTTGTCTTGCTATATTTGGTTAATTTCACTTAACATAATAACCTCCAGTTCCATCTATGTTGTTTTAAATGAGAGGATCTCATTATTTTCATGGCTGAATAGTACTCCATGATTTATATGTACCACATTTTCTTTCATTTCTGTCCATTTCTCTATTGATGGACACTTGGGTTGCCTCCAAATCTTGGCTATTGTGAATAGTATTACAATAAACATGGGAGTGTAGACATTACTTCAGTATACTGATTTCCTTTCTTTGGGGCGTATACCTAGCAGTGGGATTGCTGGGTCATAGGATTGCTCTATTTTTTGGGGGAACCTCCAAACTGTTCTCCATTGTGGTTGTATTAGTTGACATTCTCAACAACAGTGTACATGGGTTACCTTTCCTCCACACCCTTGCCAGCATCTGTTATTGTCTGTCTTTTGGATATAAGCCATTTTAACTAGGGTAAGATGATTCTTGTAGTTTTGATTTGTGTTTCTCTGATGATATGTGATGTTGAGCAGCTTTTCAGGCACCTGTTTGCCATTTGAATGCCTTCTTTCAAAAACGTCTAGTCACATCTTTTTGTTCATTTATTACAAATCTAGTTAATTTTTCCTATTTTTTGTGTGTGAGCTCCTTATATATTCTGTTTATTAATATTTTGTCAGATGGATAGTTTGCAAATATTTTCTTCCATTCAGGGGGTTGTCGCTTCACTTTCTTGATTGTTTCCTTTTCTGTGCAGAAGATGTTTTTACAACATTAATGCATACCAGGAACTATTGGTATTCAACCTACTGTTAATAATAGTTCTCATTGTCAGGCTGATAGCACTTAATCCATCTTCAGAAACCTATTTTAGAGATTTCTTCCCAGAAACACTGCCATTACCAACTGCTCTAGATGTATTATTTGGAACAATCTCTGAGGGATAGATATGCATGAAAGAAGTTTCTAGGAAGAGGATCTCAAAAACAACATTTATGGTGAGTAAGATAAGCTAAATGGAGTACAGGAAGATATTCAACCGTGATATGTTAGGGTGGAAGTGTCTGATGATTCCATTGCATTTCATCTCTATAGTTGAAAGATGGAATTCAATCTCAACTATATACAGATGGCCCTTTAGATTGGTCCCAAATTAAAGTAAGAGGGTTTAGCCATTGCACTTCACTTGGTATTATGTGAAGGTTGCCTCCATGGAGAAGGTGTAACCTTGGGTGATATAGCTCCTTCTCCCCAAAGACAATTTTCTGAGAGGGACACATCTGTGAACTGTCAGCAGCCAAAATTCATGGCAATCATGGGAAAATTGCTTTAGTTTGAAAGGGCAAACAGATAGCCCAACCTAGGATCCACTACATTACTTTTTTTATAATCCCAACTTCATACAATTATTAAAAAGGCAAAACTAATCCATAGCAATAGAAATTAGGATAAAAGTTAACTTTTAGAGGATGATTATTAGGATAGGGAATGAAAGAAGTTTAGGTGTTATTGGTAATGTTCTGTTTGTGATATGAAGATTTGTTTACATGAATAAGTTCTATTTATGCTAGAAACTTCATGCTACAAAGTTATAAATTGGTCATTTTCATATATATGTGATATTTCATAGAAGTTTACTTTAAAAAGTAATGTGAAATACAGACATACAAAACTTTCCAAAATAAAAACATAAAGGATGATTTTATAATTTAATCTTTAGTTTTACTTTCATACAAGTTTGTGTTTCAGAATAATTTTTATACTACTGATATATAATTAATTATTCAATTTTCCATTGTAAATGTGGATAATTATTAGACCAGAATATTAAAAATACAGCCAGTTTGATATATTTGCATAAATATTTACCGTAAGTTAAATACTCTTTTTTCAAATTATTAAACAAAAAAATAAATAGCAGACTAATTACAATAGCACCAATGACAACTGTTATACAATATAAACACTTTCGTAGTTAAAAGTTACTAAGCTCAACCACTTTGCCTGAACAAGATTTAGGAGACAGAATTGACTAAATTAAACGAAAGACAATATAATGGTTTTGTAATTGCCATGCAAATACCCCATCATTACAGTGTGGATATATAATTGTTTTTCTTTTTAAAGAAAACTCTGGTTTACATGGTGTTTACTTAGGAAGTATTACATATGATTAGAGAGTATAATTCAGGAGAAGGGAAACAAAGTGATGTTTGGTTTTGATGCCTCTGTACTTGGAGTTAATGGTTATTATCCAAAAGTCATGTTCTTTGGATATAAATACATTGCTTGTTCCCATCCTTATCCAATTAAAGTTTACAGTTTTCCCAGAATTTTTTTTTTGAATTCTTGTTTAATGTCTTGCATATCTTTTTAAAATATGAGAATATTATCTTTAAGGAATAAAATCATTAACCTGAGTGGCCAAGAAATGTATTAATGACGATAACAGATATTTGTTACACAGTTTTTGTTATCATGTGGTTTAAGTGGACGATACATGAGAAGTAAGAATCTGTAGCAGATAATCTGTGTTCATGTACATCTTGTTGAGTGAGCAGATTACATTTTCCAGCATCCCTTACACTTACATGTGGCTATGACTGAGTTATGACACAACTTTGAAGTGAAGCACGTCACTTCCAGGTCTTGTCCCCCAAAGTCCTACAAATAGTTTTCATGCCTTCTCTTTTCCTAACTCCCTTCCAGAGGCAGACAATCCATCTTTGACCTCAGAGAAACACAGCAGAGCAGAGCAAAAACATGAAATAAGTCTGAATGCCTAGATAACAAAGTGCAAGGCTGGACAAAGACTAGAAAAATACACATTGTACTTTATGTGAGTGAGAAATCTGTTCATTCTTTTTTGGATTAAATTACTACTTTTTATTTATTTATTTATTTATTTATTTATTTATTTATTTATTTATTTTACTTTAGGTGCGTACTATATCTGGAATTTCTCCCCATGTTAGCCATCCCCACCCTCACCTCCCTCTCCACTCCCTGCTGTCTCTCCCCTATCTGCCCCCCTCACAACTACCCCCAGTGTGATGTTCCTCTCCCTGTGTCCATGTGTTCTCATTGTTCAACACCCACCTATGAGTGAGAACATGCGGTGTTTGGCTTTCTGTTCTTGTGTCAGTTTGCTTAGAATGATGGTTTCCATATTCATCCAAGTCCCTACAAAGGACATGAACTCATCTTTTTTATGGCTGCATAGTATTCCATGGTGTATATGTACCACATTTTCTTTGTTCAGTCTATCATTGTCTTATTGTGTCTTATAAGCCACTTGAATTCAGAGGCACGTTTAGTACAATACTTACCTACTAGCCCTAAACAGTTACCCTAGATACTACAGAAAATTGAACAGTAATTGATGTGGTGCCAGTAAAAACATGAAAATTTGTGACATTTGTTTAATAGTCAGGAAATAGACCAAAGAAGCCTTCAGAGTTCTCTTGAGCTGTGATGAAACTTCTATCTGCCATAACTTGGAAGGCAGGTTATGTAGATAGTGAGTCTATTGCTCTAGAGAAAGTGGGAAAAAGCACAGGGAAAATGTTTCTGTCACTATTGGCTGCCTTTAGCAAGGCATTCAAGAAAAATAAGACTTACAAAGATTCAAAAGAATTGGAGAGTATCCAGAGATAAAAAACCTTTAAGAGTTGAAAAGGTAAGCATTTTAGACTCAGCTCTGAAAGAACTAAGTAAAAAATAAATTTGAACAAAAAGACTTAGTGCAAATTACATTGCTAAAAAACTTAAGTAGTTGAAAAAGTCTACAACTCAGGTTGTATTCCTGTTGGTATTCTCTTCCACATTAGTCTTTTACTTTATATTATGTCAACATAGCTGCCATTAAGTTGAAAGAAAGAGAGAATAAAAAGGTTAGGAAACTCAGAAATAAAAGTATTTAAGAAGTATGTCTTGGAAAGAACTTTGGGTGTGCTTACTGGCCCATGGAACTGACTGGACTCAACTAAATTATGAGCTTACCAAGTTAGTGTGGAAATTATACAGGCAAAATAAACTAAGGCTGTCTGACAATGCCTGCAACTTTCAAGTCTTAAAAAAAGTCCTGACTCTAAGAGATTCCATCCAGGACATACTGTTCTTTGTTCACATAGGATACAATCATGATTGATAAATGAAAAGGGCTTAAGAATAATCAAGCCAAGACCCAGGGAGAGGAATGGATAGGAAAATGATGATCTTTTTCCAAGAGGTAAAAATCAGAGTCTAATCAAGGAGTTTTTTCATAACCTTCACCCTAATTGCAAGCCTTCATAAGATATGTCTAGCAGTGTATTAAACACTAAAATGTATCTTTAATGGCTGAGACTTTCAATTTCCATATGTTTTTTCCTTTGTTTGGAGCTTTTGCCACCATTATGTGCTTAATGTATTAGAGGTAGGTAACTTGTCTTTTCTGGTTTATTGATTACTGAGCCAGGAGAACGTGGCTGGACCCACTGGAGAAGCCAGTGCACCACCAGAAAAGCTACACTTTAATATGGATGAAGTAACTAGACAAGGCGAGTGTGTCCTATATGAGTGAGGATAAATACAATAAATATTTGCAGATAAAAAGACAAAATGTGCAGAGTCTAATTTTCCCCTGACTTTCCTGTCTTTCCTTAAATTCCTTCCTACTTTCCTTTAATTCCCCAAGAAACCAACACTGATTTACAGATTTGCAGGTGGAATGGAGAAAGAAGGAAGCAGAAGTTTTGTTATGAATTCACATCAAATGCCTCAGCCATCCCACAAGAAATACGGGAGCTAAAAATAGTCCTTCAGAGTTGTCCTTGTTTGTAGTAAATGGACCCGGCCTTTGTATCCCCTATTGATTGGTCAGGGAAGTGGGTTGCTTCTGAGAATGGGGCACAGATGCATCAACTCTCTGTCAGAGAGCAATTCCAAGATAGTGAATTACTGAAAATCATTCCTGTCAATTCTCCAAAGAGCTGAAAATATAAGCTCCTCAGTAGTGAGAATCTGAAAAACATCCCGCATCATCCACCACATTCCAAGATGCAGAGTGAAACTTTATTTCTCAGTCATCCATGCAGTTAGATATACCTACATGACCAGTAGACACTCACTTTCCAGTCCTGGATCATAAACATCTCCTGCATAATCCTCCACACTCTGACTTAATCCACAAGCTGCCTGTTGCTGATGATCTAGCAGATGACAAGGCTCTACAGTGAATCCAGAGGAGGAAACAAATCTTGGGCCATAAATGACCAGGTTGAAGGTTGCCATCTAAGCAGAAACACCTAAGTTTGCATTTTTTGTAAGGAGAAAAGGAAACCATTTTGTGTTAAGAGACAGAGATTTGGAGATTATTTATTATAGATGGCAGTTTTTATGTAATATTCACTATGGACAAGATATCAGAATCATCCAAAGTTCATAATAAGAGTAGTAATGATGGCAATGATAAGAGAAAATTATTTTTAAAAGTAGGTTTTTTATATTTGGTAATTCACTTGAGCTCTCCTTGCTTGTTTGCTTTTCACTGGTTAATTAATGAGTCGTACTGAATCACCAAGGTTATTTCCAGCACTAATGGTCAGTGATTTTATAACATCCACTCTGGGAAAAAATGGTGGCATACGATCCCTTTATAGAATTTAATAATTCTATACAGCTGCATGGGTCAGCCAAAGTGAAATGTGAAATTTAGAATTCATGCCAAAACCCACGTAATTCTTACTGTAAGTCCTGTGCTTCATAACCAGCCAAGATTCAGACCTACACACTACATTCTCATGATTAATGTGCTTCCTTTTAGAGTATTTAAGGCCTTTGCTGCCAGCAATCTAACATTGCTATTGATTGAAGTATCAACATCTCACTATCAAGACTGTAGGTTCTTTATACGCAGGTGCTCTTAATACATGGACTACTTACGCTAGTGGAAAGGATTTTTGGAAGTTTCTTCTTTCTTTCAAGAAATTCATCTATTTCTTGTGCTACTGGAAAGGTTTTCCAATGATCCAGTGAATCATAATGATCAAGATGCCTCCTCATCAAAAGGTGTCTTTCTTGACTCTTATTAGTTGTCTGGCCAGTCATAGTGTCAGACTGAGAGAATCCTTCGGTATAATGAGTGCACTAGGGATAGTACTACTTAGCAGCGAATGGATACAGCTTCTAAAATTGTGTACAGGCTATAGTCAGGAGGGAGGGTTTCAAGTAAAATTAATAGCCACCTTGTGCTTTTTAAAAAATCAATGCATTATTGAAATGGTATTCATTCAAGGTTGCACAGCTGGTTTGATGCTGATTATGCTTTAAGCCAGAGAGGATAATTAAATAGGATAGAAAATGGTGTAAGGTTATTCATGACAGAAAAGATGCCAAGAACACTACAACAAAGGCCACTTGCTAATAAAAGAAAGAAGCTAAGACAAATTTAATGAAAAACTATTAGTTTACAACTTTTTTGTCCCTCATCTAACATAGTTTGCTTTGTAAAATATCGTACACACTTGGAGAATTCTACACTTTTAAAAACAGCATTCTTGTTTTACTTTCTCTGGCTTAAATACAGTAAATATAAAACCTATTAAAGTTTAACCTTATGGGTTTTTTCATATATATGTTAATTAAATAAAACAATATTTTTAAAGAAAAGGGTTCTTTGGGCCTACATTAAAACATAAAAATGAATTAAAAATTTTCAGAAGTATAATCTTACTATAATTATTTTAATGGATATTCATGAAATAAACTTTTATCAGTAGATGATTTTAGAAAACTTGGATTTTACTACTAATACTTTAAAAAAATTTATTAGCTGCAATTTCCTTTGTCATGCCCTTTTGCTAATGATGCACTGATATTAATCTTTAAGATATTGATGCTTCTTTAAGCATAATTAAAATTACTGAAATATTCAGACACCATTTTAAAAGCAATGCTAAACTTATTCATGTTGTAAATTCTTGTTCTTAGGAAGCTAATATGATATTTCTCTCTTGAAATGACTTGTTTCATTGATTTTATGTTATTTTAAAGACTCTTCCCTTGCTATCTTTTAAAAAATATTTATTAGCTTTGTTATCATGGGTTTATATCTGAGATCTTTAAACTGTTTAGTACACAATCATGTATGACTTACAGGTTTTCAGAATCCTTTCTAAAACAGAACTTAAATTTATATGTACACATCCATATACACATTCATAGAGCTTGAGGTTTGGGGCAGTTCTATTTGTCTGATAAAATTACTAAAATTAGAAAATTAAAACCTCAACTTTAATGGCTCTAATAAGTAAATATAAAGCATGTATTTCTCCACTTGATTGCACAAATGCATTTCATGGTAGAATCACAACTATCTGTTACATTCATTTCTATGAATTTTAAACTCTCTAAGCAATGATGCAGTTCACTGAGCATCTTCTGTACTCTCATTACATCAGGTAAGGTAAGAGCAAGATGTAAAATGTCTCTTCACTTGTAAGAGGAAACAAAATCTTGAGCTTGGAATGACTTTTCAAAGGAAAAGAATATTCCAATAGTTTTTGCAATGGTTCAGGGGCAAAATTGGTTCTACATTGTTTTGCTCAGCATCCTGCTGATTGTTCAGTCTGTCACAATATATAAAATATCATTGCTCTGCAATAGCTCTGCAAGCTTTCCAAGCAATTGCATTCCAGACATAATTAAGAATAAACTAAGGCCTTCAGACATTGCTACTTTTCTCATTTCAAATGATCATTTACAGAAGAATACATTATACTTTTCTATCAGAGTTTGATTTACTAGTCATTTGTGAAGAATAAATATGATCTTTTTAATCTATTAGATATTTTAAAAGAAATTCTTTAATTTGAAAATTTATTAATTTAAATTTATATTACTACTTCTCATCAGTTCTTATTTCTTCATAAACCACAATTCCCCCTGAGAAAAAAGGCATCTAGCAACATTTTTATATTGCTTAACATGATTTTCAAAGATAAAATAGTAGGAACCAAAATAGAAAACCCCAAGTTAGCTGCCCCTTAAAATTGTGCTGGGAAGAGATATATCAAGGTCCCATAATTCTTAACTGACTTAACTAAAATGGAAAATTTCCCAGATATCATCTAGAGATCTTAGGTAACAGTGAAATAGGGAAACAACTGCTTTGTTTTGTGTTTTTGAAATCATACAAAAAATGTATTTTGGGTCATTTTCTTTCCTTTTTTAAAAAAAAATATACTTTAGGTTCTGTGTACATGTACAGATCATGCAGGATTTTTGCATAGGTACACACACGGCAATGTGGTTTGCTGCCTCCATCCCCCTGTCACCTACATCTGTCATTTCTCTCCATGTTATTCCTCCCTGACCTCCCCCTCCCCACTCCACCCCCGATGTCCCCACTTGGTGCCCCCAACACACCCCAGTGTGTGTTACTTTCCTCCCTGTGTCAATGTGTTCTCATTGTTCAACACCTATGAGTGAGGACATGTGATGTTTGATTTTCTGTTTTTGTGTCAGTTTACTGAGAATGATGGTTTCCAGATTCATCCATGTCCCCACAAAGGACATGAACTCATTGTTTATTACGGCTGCATAGTATTCCATGGTGTATATGTGCCACATTTTCCTTGTCCAGTCTATTGTCAATGGGCATTTGGGTTGATTCCAGGTCTTTGCTAATGTAAGCTGTGCCACTATGAACATACATGTGCATGTGTCTTTATAATGGAATGATTTATAATCCCTTGGGTATATACCCAGTAATGGGATTGCTGGGTCAAATGGAATTTCTGTTTCTAGGTCCTTGAGGAAGCACCACACTGTCTTCCACAATGGTTGAACTAGTTTACATTCCCACCAACAATGTAAAAGTGTTCCTATTTCTCCACATCATCTCCAGCATCTGTTGTCTCCAGATATTTTAATGATCGCCATTCTAACTGGCATAAGGTGGTATCTCAAGGTGGTTTTGAATTGCATTTCTCTAAAAATCAGTGATTGATGAGCATTTTTTCATATGTTTGTTGGCCTCATATATGTGTTGTTTTGAAAAGTGTCTGTTCATATTATTTTCCTATTTTTGGATGTGTTTGTTTGTTTGTTTGTTTGTTTTGTAAATCTGTTTTAGTTCTTTGTAGGGTTGTTTTCTTTTTGAGAATACTCAGATTTGTCTTCTAAAAAGGTTAGATTATCAATTCCAGGACATTAGTCTAACTGCCAGGGCAAGTAGAACATGTTTATCATTCTCACTGATTCTTGAGATAATTGGATTTCCTGGTTGATACCTTTCAAATAATTTCACTTTCACTCTCCCGCCTGTGTTCCTAACTATAAGAAATACTGCATCCTTTAATTAATGATCATATATAGATAAATTTTAATGGTGTTAAAAATACCCACAATTCAATTTGCCTTTATTACTAATTATGATGCTCCTATTCCGACATCTGATTATTGTGGTTAATAAGTTTTAGAAAAAATTCTTCCCAACTATCTCATGTTTGAAGCCCCAGAGTATGACAATAGATGTCCCTAGCTATGGTGTGTGAGAGGTCATAAGCAGAAGTTTTCTTCAAGTCTAATTTAATGATGTGAGTACCAAAGAATTTATCTCAAGTTTGCCAGTCAAGGGACTCCACACATTCTAGTGATTTACCTAGATAATAAGTACACTACTGCAAATCAAGCAGAAATGAGACATATGGAAAACATCAAAATACCCACTGTACATGCTGCTACTGAAGCTACTTCCCAGCTAATTTCAAATTTTACCTTCTACACGCAGAGACTTTTAAAACCAGATTATTTACATGTGTTCAAGACAAATTTATAACTGCCTACATATGGAGTTACTGTGTTTATCACATTTTAGTTGAAATGAAGGAAATTTCCAAAACAATAGACAGTATTTAGTTCAATGAAATGACTTTTTAAGCTAATTTTTAAGGCATTCAATATTTTGATGAAAATTCAACTCTAGTGAAACAACTAAATCAATCTAGCATGAGAAAACTAAATGTCGTGTTATTTTGTATATAGAAAAAATAGTGATTTAGTAATTGATACTGAAATACATTGGTGTCTTATTTGTTTGGGCTGCTGTAACAAAAAGAACAGATTAGATGGCTTGTAAATGACATCAGTTTATTTCTCAAAGTTCTGGAAGCTGAAAGCTCAAGATCAGGGCACCATAATGGCTCAGTGCTGAGGAGAGCCCTCCTTCAGTTTAAAGATTACTGTGTTCTCTTGTATCCTCACATGACAGAAAGTGGACTGATAAGTTTCTGGGAGCCCCTTTATAGGAGCACTAATCCCATTCATGAGGGCACCACCTTTATGATGTAATTATCTCTCAAAGACCTCACATCTTAATACTACTATGCTTGGGGTTAAAAATTTCAACATATATGTTTGTAGAGACTCAAATATGCAAACTATTGCACTGGCTTTCTCACATGCTGTCACTGGTTTCTAATAAATTTGTCAATGTTCAAGAACATGGAAAAGAAAAAAGAAACATGTTTGACATAAAAAGTGCATTTATTTGAACAACAGTCTGATCGGTTTCCATATCCACTCTGATTCATCTTTGTTTTAGTTTCTTTCCTGCTCAGCAGCAGCTTTGCAGACAAGCAAGCACTGACTTTTGGTAAGGTATAATCAAACCATTTCTGCCATAAAACTATTTAGACCCTATTGGCTTTCATAGGGTTGCTGAAAAACAACATTAACTTGTTTTATTTCTCTGTGGGGTATGATTGAAACCACCTGGGTGCATGAAACAGTGTGCTGATTCTGGTGAGACTCCACTGCTTTTGAAGACTCATGACATGTTGCCCTTTGTTACTTTATGTGGCCAGATTGCTATGACACTACAACCTGACAAACTTGCTTTTAATTTGTTAAGTATGCCATGTTATTGCTTACCCCAAGGCTGTCGGCTGTCAGGCATCCTATTCTGAAGTTATCCAATCACACCTCACCTATTCCAACACTTGCAATACTTCTATTGAATGTTTGTGTTTAGGCTTTCTAGATCCTCTTTTCACTGCACCCTACCTTTACTTGGTTATATTCTTTCAAATATACTAAGCACTTCTTTGATAGCAATCGTCACAATTATGATTATTTATTTTTCATTGTTTTTAAAAAATGTCTGCCTCTCCATGTACACTAGAGTTGCCAAGATGATTGAACCTGTGTCTATTTTTATTACATTATGACTAATAAATTAAAATGTTTTATGAATATTTGTTAAGAATATATGTTAAAATGTACTGAAATTTACCGAAGTATTTGGAATACAGATTTATATTTTTCTTCTTCACTAGCTAGAGTGATTATTTTCAGTAAAATAATTCAAAGGCTAGCCTGGAGTAACTGATTATTATGGTTATAAATAATAAATATTTAGTAAGTGCATACTGGTTAGGATACATTCGGTCGCGAGGAACAATAATTAGAGCTTAAAGTGGCTTTTACAATAGGAAATTTTTTACCTTATATTGCTAAAGTTTAAGCATAGAAAAAGTCTAGACTTCATTAGCTCAAAAATATCCTGAAGGAACCAGGTTGTGCACATCTTTTGTATCTTAGGTGCCTCTTCAGACTAGGCAAATTTAACCATTCTACAGGTCAATTCCAAAAGTGAAAAAAAATTGAGAGAGAGAGTTTTTTGGGATTTCTGCTTATGTGTGTGTGCATGTGCAACAAATATTTTTATTGTGACCATCTACAACAACGAAATATTAGAAACACTCAAGTGCCTGCATCGGAAGACTGGTTACCTAGAGCCATACATTTAAATATAATATAGTCATTAGAGGGAATGAGCTCTGTATGTGATAGGGAAGTGGGGAAGGGAAGAGCCGGTCCCTGGCTCAGGCTTTTTTAAAAACTCCTACCCAAGCGTGGGATTTCCCAAGACCACCCTGGCGTGCCACATCCCACCCTGTGCCTATAAATACCAGCCCCACAGACCCCATCAGGCAGACATACAGGGTCTGGGCGTCTAGAGGGGGCATCCGTTGAAGGGCCCTGCACCCGGCACTGGCAGACAACGGCAGGCTGGCAGGTCACCCACTGGGAGAACTACCAGCGTTTGGCTGAGGCAGCTGGAGGAGAGCCCAGGCCAGCTAGTGGCCCGAAGCCAGGGGAAAACCTTCCAGCTCCATCTCCCTTCTGGCTTCCCCCTTCTGCGAGAGCTACCTCCACCGCATAAAACCGGCACCCACTCTCCCAGCCCGGGTGTGATCCGATTCTCCCGGTACACCAAGGCCCGGACACCGAGAGCCCTCTCCTTGGGAAAACGGGAGAGGGCCTAATTGAGTGGGTTAGCAGAAGCCGCCTAGACGGCACATGATGTCAAAAGAGCACAAGGCGTCACAGGCCCACTGGGGCTTCAGAAGCTGGAGGCATGCACCCCTAGACACTGCCGTGGGGTCAGAGCCCCACAACCTGCCTAACCTGTGTGCTCCCCTAGAGATCTGAGCTGCAAATGAACCACGCCCACGTCGCACGCCCTTTTCCCGATTCATATATATGGTGACCAAATGTTCACGATGTGTTGCTACATAAAAAAGCAAATGTGAATGAGTACCTACATGATGGCCTCATTTTTGTATGCATAATTGTTAACTTTCACTGGGTTTCAGATAAATAGGTTTTTGTTTTGTTTTGTTTTGTTTTTCTGGTTATTTTTCCTTGCAGTCCTGTTGGACTGACACTATATGCCTACCACTAAACCAAGCACTAGCAAGAGACAGGGATCACCATGACTGGCTCAGACTTGTTAGGATCTGCTCTTAGAGCAGCGCATTGTTCCAGCCTCCCCCTGTGTCATAAGCCACAAGGAAGAAGAGAGACACCTAATCAAATCAGTTTTCTTTTAGGAAGGAGAAAACAGTTTGGGGAGATTACAATTAGATTGCAGTCTCAGAGTTAGTGACCCTAAAATGTAAGATAGTGGGGTAAATAAGATTAATTTTAAAAAATAGTGAAACAATCTATTCTAGCATTTCATAGTTTAGCTAAAGAAAACACTAACTTAAACATGTACATAACGTGTTATTTCCTCTCAATACATGACAAAATTTTCCCCATGTAATTTGTGTGCATCGTTTTCTTCTCTTTTAAATGGGATATAGTATTAGCTTGAAGTCTGCATGGTGTCTATAAGAAGCAGTGGTGGTCATGACAGGAAAAACTAGGTTAAGAAAAAGTCTATAAAATTGCAGAAGTAAAAAGTAAACATGTAATTATTGTTATTTTTAACAAACTTTTTCTCCCAAAACCATGTATTCTCTCAATATTATATGACAAAATTATAAAAGGAGATGTCATTTATCTTGGTTTAAAAAGATAGATAGATTGATAGATGATAGGTGGATAGATAGATACACATAATATTTGCCAAGAAAATCATTTAAATGAAAAAAATGAATGTAATGTTGAAATATTTCTTTCTTCTGAGGTAACGTTAAAAATAATTATAAATATCTTACTTGATCCCCAAATAAAGCTTGTATTTTTTCTTTCTTTTTTCTCATTTTCTTTCTTTTTTTAAAACAAGCTAATGCTCCATTAATGCATTTAGTTGGAATTGGATGTGCCGTTTAATTAACATATATTCTTTGTAGTCAAAAATAGTATGAAAATAGTTCTAGTATGACACTAAAACCTCAATGTATCTATGCAGGGAACTTGATCACCATCATTATAATTTGTACCTCACTCTGATAACTGCTGAATTTTGCAAGCGGTAAATTATATAGATTCCATAAAAACAGCAAAAATACCACAATATTATTTTCAGCAGAGAACCCAAAATACCATATACAATATCAGTTCTTTATTAGATTTAATAATTGTTTATGTATGT
Source organism: Saimiri boliviensis (assembly GCF_048565385.1). NCBI lineage: Eukaryota > Metazoa > Chordata > Mammalia > Primates > Cebidae > Saimiri > Saimiri boliviensis. The sequence continues at coordinate 50,570,382 of NC_133450.1, read as the reverse complement.
ATAAATAAGAAAAAATAACACTATTAGTTCTATTATGGCAATGGAGATTTCAAAATATTCACCACTTACATACTAAGTAGATGTAGCCTGCCTAACTGACATTAAAACTAATATTCATCTATATTTTTGCCTAATGAATTAGAAGTATTGTCTAATAGTTTAAGTCAGAAAGTTGGGATTCATATCTCCGTAACAGACTCTAGTATTCATTTCAAAAGGGTTTTGAAATTGTAGTCCTTCCAGTATTTCTACTTATGACTTTCCCCTCAAAAGATGGAGTTAATCTTGATAATCTAACTATATTTAATTATTAAACAATGTAATCAAGAGTTTAATACAGACACTGTCCAGAACACTTTGATTCTACTCTGTTCTTCTTTTGTAACTTTTGGTCATTTCAGCTCTCATTAGCCCATCTGCTAGAGAATGACCCAGAATGATGCCTAAAACAAATAGACCAAAGAGAACCTGGTAGAAGAAAGCATCAACTTGCACTGAATAACAATAACATAAAATTCATAATACATTTCTAAAAGAGTTAACATTTTAAACCCTATCAAAAAGTTTATTTGAGTGGCATATTTACCTTGAAAATGTCAGGTACTTAAAGTAAGATAAAGTAACAGGAATACTACTTTACAAGAAATCAGATGAGTCTGCTATGAAAAAAGTCATCTTGATTGGCAAATTGGTACACTATCATCTTATCTCTATTCCCTCCTTGTTAAGTGGCATATAACTGTATTTTAGGACATAAAGAAAAACAATGGCATATTGATTTTTAATAGCCTTATTGAGGTAAAATAAATCACAAAAGTTTTCACATATGTGTATTATCATCATCATTGTGATAATAAATATATATGTTACTCTAATTTCCATATTATTTTAAGACCAGCTCCTCCATTTCTGCAACAAAAGCCACAGAAATTTTGGCAAGAATTAAACTGAATCTGTAGATCATATGGGTAGAGAACTGCCAGCTCAACAATATTTGTTTTGCCATTCATGATTGTGGGATGTTTTCCCATTTATTTAGATTTTCTTAATTTTCTTTCAGCAATGTTGTATAGATTTTAGCATATATGTCTTGCATTGCTTTGCTTAAATTTATTCCTAGGCATTTTTTTTATGCTATTGTAACAGAAATTACTTTCCAATTTCCTTTTTCAGATTGTTTCGGCCTCCCAAAATGCTGTGATACAGGTGTGAGCCACGGTGGTGGGCCAGAACTCTTGTTTCATGGTGGTTTTGTTTGTTTTGTTTTCCAAGACTTTAAATATGTCATCCATTATTTCTTCAACTATTATTTATGCCTGTATCTCTTCTTTCCTTTTAGGATTCCCATTATACATATGATGGAGCACTTGATGGTGAGTGACCTCGAAGTTTATTAGGCTCTGCTTGCTTTCTTTATTCATCTTTCTTTCTGCTCCTCAGATTGAATACTCTCAGTTTATCTATTTTTAAGTTAGCTGACTTTTTTATCTTGCCTACCAAAATCTGCTCTTGAACCCCTGGAGTGATCTTCTCATTTCTGTTTTTGTGCTTCAACTTTAGAAGTTCTATTTGCTTCCTTTTAAATTATTTTAACCTCTTTATCAATACTATCTAGTGGTATATTAATATTATTGTTCTGATTTCCTTTTGTTATATTGCCATGGTTTTCTTTAGCCATTCAAACATAGTTGTAACCGTTTTAAAGCATTTTATCATAAAACTAGTATCTGGGATTATTCAGGGCTAAATAATCATTGCTTTCTTTTTCCTTAGAAATGGGCCATACTTCATCTTGTTGAAAAAAGGATGTTTTAAATATTATAAGATTGCAACTCTGAAAATCATATTCTCACCCATCCCCATAATGTGTGGTTGCTGTTTGTTGTGATTGTTGTTTAACGACTTTTACCAGCTAATTTTATGAAGTTTGTTTTTTCTTTTGTCATACGTGGCCACTGAAATCTCTGTTCTAGTAGTGATGGCTAGTTGTGTGAAGCCACAAGACAAGACATAAGAGAAGCTCAGATATACAAAGCTTATTATACTGACAGTCTTTGATACAGGAGGTGAGGCATGGCATGCCATGTTGAGAGGCAGAGGAAAGACACTGGGCAGTCAGTCAAGAGGCAGAAGACGGAGTGAAGACAAACCATTAGGCCAGAACCTTTATTGGGGTTTCTGCAGGAAAGGAAAGGCAGGGCAAAGTGAGCAGTGTAGGATTGGTTAGTTTTAATACTTTTGGTGGGCTCTAAGCCATAGAGATGGTCTCTAGTTGTCTGGTGTCTGGTCCGGGGATGATTAATTTAGAGAAATATTTTCCCCTGGGGTGTATGGGCCAGATAGAAGAGATACGGCTCTGAATTGGTTAGTTTGCATATTAAACACAGGGTTCCTGCTTAGCCCTTTATTATCTTTAAGAATTAATTAATAGCCATATATATATATATATATATATATATATATATATATGTATGTATATATATATATAAACTTTTTGGGCTATATCATATATATATATATATATATATATATATATATATATATATATATGTATTAGCAAACACAAATTTGCCCAGTCTGTGTAGATTAGCTGTGTGTTAAATCAATGCCTTATTGCTTATCTAGGCAGTTTTCAACTCTTCCTTAGCCTTCACTTCCTGCTGTGTGGTGCTTTTTGGCGAATAGTAAAGTCTTAGGATCTTCTCAAGTCTTTTCCAAGTACATGTCCAACTCTGTGAATATACATGATTCTCTAAATTTCACATAATACTTGGGATTTTTTGAAAGTTCTGATTTATTTATGAATCTCCTTCCCTAACCTCTGCCTACCCATGGTTTTTGTTCTATTGCTTGCCCTAAATGTTAGCCCTATTTACAGTTGTCAGTGGTTAATTTCATTTTTTAAATGCTGTCAACAAATGGTCGTCTGGGATTCATATGATCCTTCAGCCATGGGAAACGTCTAATGAAGGTCAAATAAAGGCAAACCCTTCAGGGATTAATCAGAGAAAGATGCCTAACATATTATAACACACAATCACAATTTTTGGAGAATGAGGCGGGTATTACTCCCTCTGTTGCATCCACCTGCACTAAGAATCAGAGCTGATGTCAAGGTTATCCCCAAGCTGGGGACTAAAGGATGGTAATAGAGTATGTTAAAATGCCACAAAGCTCTCTTGTCAAAGTTCTCTGGTTGTTGTAAGGTTTTTATTAGATTCCAGTGTTAAAAAAGAGGTGATTCTCACAGTTTATGCCAATGTATACATTGCTTTTCATGGAGAGATAGAGTTTTAAAGTTTTTTAGTCTGTCATTTTTGCTGACATCACTCTAAACATATCATCAAAAAATAAAATACTTGATTATTTGGATTCATCAAGCTTTTTATTTATTTTCTTGCTTCATTGCAATGGTTGTAACTTCTATTATACTGTAGTATGCAAGTGGAGATAGAAGTTACCATATCGTGTGAAGTCTTAGGGGAAATTTAAATGGTTTACCTTTTTTTTTTTTTAACCAGCTATATTTTGGGATAATTAAATACTCTACTATTTATACAATACTATGACTTTTCAAAAACTTTCAGAGTTCTATAGTGATAGTCACATTACAATTTTAGAAATAGATTGCCTCTTCCAGACATTTTATGTTAAAAGCACCATATCATATGTTATATTTTTGTATTTGGCTTCTTTCCATTAGCAACATTTTGTTGAAGCTCATCCATCTTGTAGCATATTCCTTTTTATTGTTCAATAAAGTTCCACTGTAGGAAATTATCACATTTTCTATATTCATTCACCAATTGATATACATTTGGAATGTTTCCGGTTTCTGATTCTTATGAATAATGTTGCTATAAAAACTTGCATCCAAGGCTTTGTGTGCCAATATGTTTTCATTTGCCTCAGATAGATACCTAGCTTTAGAATTGCTAGCTAATATGTTGCAATTATGAAATTATGCTCTAACATGGCTGGCATATTTGACATTCTGTTAAGCAAAAGATGAGAATTTCCTTTTCTTCACAGTCTGATCATTATCTGTTTGTGAAGTAGCATCTCATTGCGGTCTTCACTTGTATTTTTCTAGTAACTTATGATGTTAAGAATTTTTTATGGGCCGGGCGCGGTGGCTCAAGCCTGTAATCCCAGCACTTTGGGAGGCCGAGGCGGGTGGATCACGAGGTCGAGAGATTGAGACCATCCTGGTCAACATGGTGAAACCCCGTCTTTACTAAAAATACAAAAAATTAGCTGGGCATGGTGGCGCATGCCTGTAGTCCCAGCTACTCAGGAGGCTGAGGCAGGAGAATTGCTTGAACCCAGGAGGCGGAGGCTGCGGTGAGCCGAGATCGCGCCATTGCACTCCAGCCTGGGTAACAAGAGCAAAACTCCTTCTCAAAAAAAAAAAAAAAAAAAAAAAAAAAGAAAAGAATTTTTTATGTCTTTTTTGACTATGTACGTAATTTTTTTGTGAAAGGTCTATTAAATTATTTTGCCCACCTTTAAATTCTGTTATTTGTCATATTAATGAGTTGTCAGATTACTGTTTTTCTAGATATAAGATCTTTATCAGATATATGACATGCAAATATTTTCTCCAAGTCCCTGGCTTATCTTTACATTTTATCACTGATGTCTTTGAAGCATCAATGTTTTTAGTTCTCATGAAATCTAATTACTCATTGTTGTCTTTATGGATTGTAGTTTGATTTTTGTGGCTAAGAATTATTTGCTTACCTCAAAGCCACAATTTTCTTCTCCATTTTCTTACCTCAAAGCCACAACATATTATTTAGTTTTGGCTTTTACATTTAGTGCTATTATTGATGTTAGTTAAGTTTCGCATGTGGTATAGGTTAGGGTCTAAATTCATCTTTCTACATGTGGATATCTGATGTGTCAGAATCGTTTCTTGAAAAGACTGTTTTTTCTCCATCAAATAGGAGAAAAATATACAGCTTTGTAAAAGATTTTACACCTTTGTAAAATTGCCTTGGCATCACTGGTCCATGTCTTTAAACATCTTTAAAGAAATCAAGCACATACTGTTAATGTTGTTGTGATTTTCATGTTATTATTAGAACTACTATTATCTTTACTACAACCAGGATTTGTTAGTATGACATGTCTTAAATTGTCTTAGTATAGAACTCTTACAAAGACTCATAAATGTTGTCACCAGTTGTTTTCATTTAAATAACCCAAGAACATTAAAAAACCTGTCATATACCCAAACAATTTTTTCAGACCTAGAATAATTTTTGATTTGTAATTATTTTATAATGAAAATATTATATAATACACTGACCTGTAAGTATTTAAATCAGTTCAAATTATGATTAATGATGGAGTAATTGGCTGAGTTTCATGTATACCTATGCACATGAGAACACACACACACAGATACACGACCTTACTAAAATTGTTGTGTGGCCTGATTTTTATTTTACTCAAAGTTAAAATATAAATATATTTTTCTGCCACTAGTCTTTATATACATTCATTTTATGGGTTTGCAGTATTCTTTAATGTGAAGCTTGCAATAAAATTTTAATAATTTTCTATTAGAGAGTTTTTTTCCTGACACCAGTGTCTACCTACCACTTTTTAAAATAATAGATTGTTTTACTAGTTTTCTAATATCTCTTCTAACTCCAGTTGCATATCCCAGATATAATTTTATCTAGGCTATAATGAACAAGGTATCTTTGGTGTTTTTTAAAATAATTGCTTTACCTATTTAGAGATTCAATTATCAAATTTTTTTCCTGTACTCAGACCAGGTTGACCAAGCAACTACAGTACTTAAATGGTCAATTTATAACTCTGATAATGGAGTATGCATCAGTCAGTTTGTTCTAAATATATATATTTTAAAAGGTTTTTTTTATTCTCTTGGAGACAAAAATGTGATGTCAGAATAATTAAAAGTAATATGTATTGTTATTATTATGGCCCTGTTATATTCAGCAAAAATTTTCAGAGTTAGTTTCTTGCCTACTTTATGTCTCAAACTTTGACCAATGAGGCACTAGTCAAAATGGATTAGTTTACATAGCCTTATAATTTTATCAATTATGTATTATGGGTCATGTGGAGAGCATATCATGAATATTTCAATGTTATAGAGTTTGTAGGATAGTTGAGCAGTGTAGATTCAACCCTCAACAGATGACTACATACTAAATATTATTAAAAGTTTACTTTTACAAAAAGAAAAATGTTATGTGTATATGTGTGCCCATGTGTATATGTGTATCGTGTGTACATATATACAATAATGAATGACCAAGAGGATGAGTCATATTTTTAATTATTTGATATAACACAATGAATTTTAGATGGTAAGGTAGGTCAGCTTTTACTAAATACTTTAAAAAACACTTTAAATACATTAGTTTTAAGGAGTCCCATAAAAGTGTTGACTTGAAGTAGTTCATCACATTATAGCTCTGAGAATTGGAGAAAACCAGGTATTTCTGTTTATTAGGGACTATGAAAAGTCACAACTATATGATTATATTATGCAGATCGCTGCATCAAAAGTTTTATTTTATGTCAGTGTTTTCACTCTTTCTCTGTTCATTTCTGGTTGCCTTAGAAGTAAACAGTTATTCTTTGTCAGGTTAAGGGCATTCAAGTGTACCAAAAGGTCAATCTAATTAAAAAAGGGAAAGAACTTCAAACCACAAGGGGAAAAAAGATTCAGCTAAATGCCAAGGAATTTATATTACTGAATGAATGAGGTAAACAGTCAGAAAATGAGATGAATACCCAAAGTGTCAAAGAGAGAAAAAAAGGTAGTCTGTGACCTTTAAATTATTATTATTTTTTGTAAATTAAATGATATTTACTCCTTGAAAGAGAAACATTGTACATTAGAAACATTAAAAAATATAATTCATTTTTATCGCAGCAGTTTTGAAGAGATTTATTTTCCTCCAGTGATTCTAATATATTTATAATTATAAACAATTGATCAGGGAAACTGGATTAAAAGGTAGCATCCTTTCTGAATGACTTGTCCCAAGGAAACACTTAATTATTTTAATTTTTAATCTTTGTGAATGCTATACATCACTTGGAATTGCCACCCCATATGCTGTTCAAAAGACATTGCTAAAATTCACATAAACCTTATCAAGAATAGATTTCAAACTCTACAGAATTAATGACTTGCATAGCAAATGGAGAAAATGGTTGTGACTGGACCTCCTCATTTTATTCTATTTTTCCATATGTCACCTTTGTTTTAAAAATTATTGTAGAGCCAGCAAAGAGTATGTAGTATAAATTATAATTACAGGAAAAATGGGGAGTATACTCCTGCACTGAGTAAATTAACTTTGCAGCCAGTCACTAAGTGACTCTAACGCATTTTAACAATTTAGTTAAATACTCTATGGTAGAAGTCTATTAGCAATCACTAGCTCTACAGAGACTTCATTGTCATTGTGTTTGAGGGGTGAGGCCCTCCATTAGCAACTATATTATCCTATTAGTTATTTTACCTCCTGTTATATCATATGGACCAAGTATATGATATGCTGAATCAGTTTTACCGTCAGCTTATTTTTGTTGTTGTTGTTCACACGTTAGAAAATCAAAGAAAATAAAGTACATTGCCTCTGCAAATTGATTAGTCCCTGTTTTTCCTGACTTATCAATAAACCAATATATCCTTTACTTTTCTTAGCTAAATCATTTCTATTTGAAGCAAGTCTGAGGTTCCCTGCCCCAGGTGTGAGACATGCATGAGCAGATTCTGAGGCAAAACATTTTCTATAGTTCCCATTGCTCCTATTCTTTTCCTGGGTAGGTGATGTCTGCAATTGTCCTAATTTCCTATGTTAATATTGTAATTCTTCACTATGACTAGCACTCAAGTCTTCAGGACTAGCACACTTGGCCAGATATTGGTCAACTAACTAGTTCAAATAAGATCCCATTGCCTTGGTAGCTTAGCATCCCCTATGACCTTACCTGCTCCTATTTCCATTTATGCAAATGTCTCTCAAAACCTTGAATGCTACCTACCTAGTTCTTCAATATTTATAATAACAGAACCGTGAATCTGTCTCGCTTTGCCTTAACCTTGGATAAATCCTCACATGTTTACGGTTGCTTGAATTGCAAAAGAGTTCACTATATCTCTTTTATAATGCTTAAAAAATTATTAGATAAAAATCACATGTGCAGCATGAGGTTTTGAAGCATATATACATTGTGGACTGACTAAATCTAGTTAATTAACATATGAGATCTCATAGTTATCACATATAACTAAAGAGTAAAATGCTGGTTACCAGGGACAGGGTGGGTTGGGGTGGTGTTGGTCAAGGTATACAAAATTTCAACCAGCTGGCATGAATTAGTCCAAGAGATCTCTTGTACAATAGGGTGACTATAGTTAATAACAATGTATTATATATTTGAAAAATGATAAAAAAAATGTAGATGTTAAGTGTTCTCCTCACTATGTTTCAACATTTGTGCCTTGGCATGACTCATTGTCTGTAAGACCCAGCTTCTATATAATAGGGTTAATTATCCCCAAACCGTCATATATTTATTGAGTGGGTTTTTGCCTAGTGCTATTTATCTTGTCAGTTTTGCTGTTAGCTTGGTAAGTGTTGTCAAAGTATTAGCATATCTTCTGCCAATGCTTCCAGTTTTAAATCATAACCAACTGTCATTTTCACTAAAAATACAAAATCAATCATAAAGTGGCTGATAGTGTGTCTGTATATAGGCCTTGTCAGTTACACTCAGCACTACAGATCTTATATGGAAACATTTCTGAAAGGACATTTTTACAGAATTTACTATTTTAACAGCTACAAACAAACCAACATCAAAGGTTTTTTTAAAAAAAATTGAATAGTGGCATATTGTTGATGGTTTTCTTTTATTTTGACATTAAATCTCTATTTTCAAAAACATGTCATAAACATAGATGTATAATTTTCAAACAAAAATAGAATAATATTTATGAAAGTAAAATAATATTACATATAAGCTAAGGTAAACATGGACAAACATGGTAAATTGTCCATATTTCAGTGAAGTTTTCCAATGTGGAATTTTTTTATAGGAAATGTATGGACATTCATTTGACACTCAAATGCCCTTAAAAGCTAGAGCATCTTCTTGGCTGTGACAGTCCTGAGATATTTAGATACCTTTCTGAGCAGGCTTTAGTCAATTTAGGCCTCACAAACAAGCAAAATAACAAGGAGGCAGAATCTGTGGGTCTGATGTGTGGCAAAGTGTAATCAATAGAATAACTTTTTTTAAACTGGAGTGCTTGCGCGTAGGTGATGATTTTTTGTAAATCATTATCAATGGTGTAAAGACTTACTATGACTTGTGAACTATGTATAAACTGTCCTAGAGAATTAAAAGACTTGATGGCTTGAAGCATAATGTTACTATCATCTCCACTCACTGTGGCATGTCTTAGGGTTTTGTTTTTGTTTTTGTTTTTTGCAGAAATTTTCACAAAACATAGTGGACTTCCCTGACTACAACCCACAGAACAAATGAGGATATTAATTTATGATGTTAAGATCAGAATATAGTTATAATTTTTCAACACATTCTAACTTTTCAAAAGATTCTAAGCATGCAGCAGTACTGCAAGGATGCAAAACAAAACTACCTTTCTTGAATATTTTCCTCACAATGTTTTATTCCCAATATCTCACATGTATTAGGCAGCCCATGTATATATATTTGCGTGTGTGTGTGTAAATTGATTGTTAATGTTTTTAACTGATTAATTAACTTAATGTCATCAAGTTCCAGATTTGACTGTTTTTGGACAGATGACATGTTGATTACAGTAAACAGATGCTAAAGTATATAACAACAATGCCCTGTTATACTTTAAAATCTACCTTCTAAAGTATTAAGAACACTAACTCTTTATATGAAACATAAAGAGAACCAAATTACAACTCACCAATGCCTTGGTAATTATGGACTAGAGTAAAATGAATTAGCATTTTAGTACAGTAGGCTTCCTACATTATTGACATCTAAAATATATGTTTCTAATATCAGATACCAGATATCAGATGTCAGTGGTATCTGATAACAGATATAACTGAGTCTTAGGATACAGAAACTTTTGCTATAGGCAGTGATTAGAAAAGCAGTCATTAATTTGTCTTTTCAATTTTTCCTTTTTCTGAGGTTCCATGCTGTCAAGCTTTTGAAAAATTCTGATGCATATATTCTTTCTTTAGATGTGTTAAAAACTCAAATAGAATTGAACCTGCCTTTTTCCTTATCTAGTTTGGTACTATTTCATGTCTTAATGAAGATGACTGTTTCTGTGATAACAATTTGTTTTGTGAGTATAGTTCAATGCACACATCATTGTACTGAGGATCTTCCAGAAACTTCACTGTCACCCCATATCTCTTAAGTTTGTACCTGAATATGTGCATTGTGGGGATATTGTATAATGAACTCTCATTACAAGCAGTTACTTCTAAGCTAAAAGCTGAAAAGAGTAGCAAAAAAATTTCCTCCTTTCTTGTTCGTGTTCCATATGCAAGATTGAGACATTTAATTTTACAACACTTATTGTTGATTAAAACATCCCTTTATGTCAACAGGAAGCCACCAGTTGACATTAAATATTTTTAGAAAATGTTGTACTTACATTTTTCTGACCTTTTTTGCTTTAAAAATATCACACATCTAAAAAAATTTAAATTGTTTTTCTCACTTCTTAAGATCTAATTTTTCTTTACTCTCTACGTTTGTCTACAAAAAATTTTATCACACAGTGACAGTAAGAATTTTTCATTTACATGAGAAACTGACAATTAACAAATAGAAAAATTGAGGAACAATAAGGTTGAAGAATTTTTCTAGGGTTGACAAATTCTCCAGTTGTACAACAGAAACATTGTTATGCCACTCCAAGCTTACAGTTCATTAAACCAAATTATATAAGTCAAGTAATGTTCTCTCTAATTTCCAGAATGACATATATCACTTTTCCATTTCAACCTCTTTGTACATATCAGTCAATAAAAAATATTTAGAAAATATATAAATACATGATAATTTGGATATATTATATTCCTAGACTATTTATTTTAAATTTTAACTCATCTACCATCCTTACTTACTTTTCTTGCCATATGTTCTGTAAAAAACAGCAACCTATCTATGGTTTTAGCTGTTATTGCTAGAAATTAAACATAATTTTAGTGACCCTAGGCCCTTTTTGAAGAGTACCCTTACAGGTGTACAGAAACTACAAAACACAGGAAAAACTGTCAGCTGGATGCAATGGCTCATACATGTAATCCTAGCACTTTGGGAGGCTGAGGCAGGCAGATCACGAGGTCAGGAGATCAAGACTAGCCTGGCCAAGATAGTGAAACCCTGTCTCTACAAAAAATACCAGAAATTAGCCAGGCATGGTGGTGGGCACCTGTAATCCCAGCTACTCAGAAGGCTGAGGCAGGAGAATTCCTTGAACCAGGGAGATGGAAGTTGCAGTGAGCTGAGATGGCATCATTGAACTCTAGCCTGAGCAATAGTGCAAGACTCCATCTCAAAAAAAAAAAAAAAAAACAGAGAAAAAACAAATTATTTGGAGTCTTTAGGCAAAACAAAAACTATAAATCAACATAAGCACCAGCTTTCAAATTCAATCTTTTTTAAATTTTAAAATATTTAATTGACAAATATAAATTATATGCTGTGATGAGTTGCTTGATGACAGGATTACGTTCTGAGAAATGCACCCTTAAGTGACTTCATTGTTGCCCAAACACCATAGAGTGTACTCTAAAAACCTAGATAGGGTAGCTTACTACATATCTTACCTATATGGTGTAGTTTATTTCTTCTAAGCTACAAACTTGTACATCATGTTACTGTACTGAATACTGTGGCAAACTGGAACACAGAGAAACATATTTAAATATTCTAAAATATAAAATTTTCAGTGAAAATAGAATATAAACTTTTTTTAATGGACACCTATGTAATGGAGTTTGCAAGAATGGAATGGAAACTGCAATAAGTGTCAGTGAAGGAGTGGTAAGTGAATGTGAAGGCCTAGGGCATTCCTGTACACTATTGTAAACTTTAGAAATACTGTACCCTTAGGCTACACCAAATTTAGTTAAAAATTTTTCTTTCTTCAATAAAAATTAGCTTTAGCTTCCCATAGCTTTTTTTTCTGTATTAACTTTCACATTTTTTAAAATTTTGGCTCCTTTGTAGTAACAGCTTAAAATTCAAATATTTTATAGCTGTACAAAAATATTTTTATATCCTTTTCTATACGTTTTCTTCTATTTATCAATTTTTAATTTTTTTTTTTACTTTGTAAACCTTTTTGTTAAAAACTAGGACATAAATATATACATTAGCCTAGACCTACCTAGGATAAGGATCATCAATATCACTCTCTTCCACTTCCACATCTTGTCCCACCGGAAGGTCTTCAGAGACAATGACACACATGGAACTGTCATTGTCATCTCCTATGATAACCATGCCTTATTCTAGAATACCTCCTGAAGAACTTGCCTGTGGCTGTTTTACAGTTAACCTTTTATGTATAAGTAGAAAGAGAACAGTCTATAATAATAAAAAGTATATCTTAGTAAATAAACCGGTAATGTAACTGTTTGTTATCATTATGAAGTATTAGGTACTATACACAATTCTGTGTACTATATTTTTATAAGACTGGCAGCACAGTAGATTTAGTTACACCAGCATCACCACAGTGTGTGAATAATGAGTGGTGCTATGACATTATGGCAGTGACCACATCACTGGGCAATAGGAAATTTTCGGCTCCATTATAATTTTATGTGACCACCATCATATATGCAGTCCATCACTGAAATGTCATTATGAGATGCATGACTGCATATCCAGGTGTACAATGTAATAATTTGATAAATGTTTATACTCTGTGTGGATTGCCACAGTCATATTAATTTATATTAATTGACACATTCATCACTACCTGTAGTTACCATTCGTGTGTTTGGACAGGGGTGAGGACATTTTAAATTTTCAGTAAGCAATATAGTACTAATAACTGCAGTCACCATGCTGTACATTAAGTCCCCAGAATTCTTTCATCTTATTACTAAAAGCCTGTACCCCTTGACCAGCATCTCTCCTCCCTTTTCCTCACCTTGCTGTCCCTGTCAAACACAAATACTCTCTGTCTCAATGAGTTCAACTTTTTTGTGATCTCACTTATGTGAGATCATACAGTATTTGCCTTTCTGTATCTGGCTTATTTTGTTCAGCACAATGTCCTCCAGGTTATTCCATGTTCTTTAAAATGGCAGGATTCCCACCTTTTTGTGACTGAACAATATTCATACACACACAAACATGCACATGCATACACATACACATACTAAAACACCACATTATCTCTATCCTTTCATCTATCAGTGTACACTGAGGTTGTTTTCATACCTTAACTATCATGAAAAATGCTGCAATAAATATGGCAGCTCAGATATCACTTAGAGGTACTGATATTATTTCCTTTGGATATAAATCTAGAAAGAAGTGAGGTTGCTGGATCACATAGTACTTCTATTTTTTCAAATTTTTAGAGAAACCTTCACGTTGTTTTTTATAATAACTGTGCCAATTTACTTTCCTCCAAAAGTGTACAACGTTTCCCTTTCACTACACCCTTGCCATCATATGTTATGTCATGTGTGTGTGTGTTTTTGGGACAGAATTTCACTCTTGTTGCCCAAGCCTGAGTGCAATAGCGAAATCTTGGCCCACTGTGACCTCCACCTCCTGGGTTCAAGTGATTCTCCTGCCTCAGCCTCCTGAGTAGCTAGGATTACAGGCATCCACGTCTGGCTAATTTTTTGTATTTTTAGTAGAAATGGGTTTTCACCATGTCAGTTAGGCTGGTCTTGAACTCCTGACCTCAGATGATCCTCCTGGCTTGGCCTCCCAAAGTGTTGGGATTACAGCTGTGAACCACCACAACCATCTGTCTTTTTTCTTTCTTTTAAATAATAGCCCTTCTAAGAGGTGTGATTTGATATCTCACTGTGGTTTTGCTTTGCATTTCCCTGAAGAATAGTATTGTTATACACTATTTCATATGCCTGTTGACCATTTATATGTCTTAATTCAATTTACAATAGCATCAAAAATAATAAAATACTTAGGAATAAATTTAACCAAAGAGTTGAAAGATCTGTACACTAAAAACTTTAAAACACTGATGAAAGAAATTGAAGTAGACACAAGCAAATGAAAAAATATCCTGTGTTAAATAATTGAAAGATTATTGCTAAAATGTCTATGTTACCTAAAATGACCTGCAGATTCAATGCAACTACTATCAAAATTCTAATGTTACTTTTCAAAAAAGTAGAAAATACAATCCTAAAATATATGTGGAACCACAAAAGACCTCTAGTAGCCAAGTCATTATTGAGAAAGAAGAACAAAAGTAGAGGCAGCACATTCCTTGACTTCTACTAGAATTCTAGAAAATGAAATTCTACTAGAAAATGACAGAAATCAAAACAATGTGATGTTGACATACAAACAGACATGTAGACTGATGAAACAGAAAAGAGAAACTAGAAATAAACCCATACATGTGCAGTCAATTCTTTGACTAGAGTACTAAGAAAACAATGGAGAGAGGAGAGTCTCTTCAATAAATTATGTTGAGAAATCTGAATATCCACATAAAAAGTATGAAATTAGACTTTCATTTTACATTATAAATAAAAATCAATTCAAAATGGATTAAAAACTTAAAAATAAGACTTGAAATTGTAAAACTTTGAGAAGAAAACATAGGGAAAATATCCTTGACATTTGTCTTAGCAATTTTTTTTAATTTCACAACAAAAGCAAAAAATAAACAGGTGAGACCACATCAAGCTAAAAAGCTTTGCACAGCCATGGAAACAATCAACCAAATGAAAAGACAACCTATGAAACGGAAGAAAATTTTCACAAATTTTATATCTGATAATGGATTATTATCCAAAATATATAAGGAAATCACACAACTCAATAGGAAAAATGCCCCAAATAACCCAATTCAACATAAGCAAAGGACCTAAATAGATACTTCTGAGTTACTCATAAGGGAAGGAGAACAGAGACGGTTATGATTATCTCAAGGAGAGGGAAAGCATAGAGTCTTCCAGGGTTCCACAAAGCTAGAAACCTATATTTCTTAGGACTAGTATCCCCCCAATGTAGCAAATATATTATACATTGAAGGCCAGCATAGATTACTTAATTTATGTTATAGGCAGTGTGAAATTATTATTAGTATAATGTTAATATCCCTTCACAGAATATAATAAATGATATATTAATTTGCTAAATTTCCCTGAAAACAATAAAAAATACTTAATTTTGAATTCTGTCTAAAGAATTTACTTTTTGATATTAGCATTTAAAGATCACTCAAATTATGATTAAAAAAGTTAAAGTAGACAAAAGTATTTTTTGACAAAAGTAGGTGAGTAATACAAAAAATGTTTCACTTTTTAACTCACATTGCTTTTCTAGATGTTTTCTTTAAGGAAAGCGGAAAATATTGACGGGATAAATCTCCATAGCATACATTATTTTAATATTAATTTTGATTTAAATAATGCTGACACTGAGTTCTAATAAAATATCACATGTTTTATATATAGGTTTTGCTTTATTTGCCAAATTCTTTACAGCTTAAATAGGATTTTAAGGTGCAAAACTGATTTGATATAATGAGAAAACAAAGGTAATCTATATGCTAGTAGCATTTGCTATGTAATAAATATCAAAATAAGATTATCACTAATGTGAAAAATTAAAAAGTTATGTTCATCTGACCTAACAGAAAAGAATGACAATAAAAATTATAATATTGTATTAAATTAGTGATTTAGACTTTACACATCTTAAATGCTTCTGGAATATTATATAATGAAATATATTATATCTCTCTAATTTCTAGGTTAGATATTATGCAGAATGATAAGGGTAAGCTAAGCTTCTGTAGTGTATTCTATCACTTCTATTCATTCATGGAGCTCTTAAAGTAATTTGATTCAGGGGCACAAAATGAAACAAAACCCAACTAAATCCCTTAATAACACCATTAGTGACTGAAAAACATGACTTGAAAAAAAGTCTTCATTATTTAATCAAAGAGGGAAAGATTGAGATAGATAGGCAGATAACTAAATAGTTGTAGACAAGGCATTAAAAAGTGAGTATTCAATTGTTCTTTAGATCATGAGACTTTCAAGAAATTTTATAAGTGATGATTAGCATAATTGACAAGTTTCAATTTCTCTGTTTGCAAATAAGCAGCTTGCATTTTGAATTAGAAATGTTGGTAGAGAAATAACAGTTTTGACTGTGAAAACCTGTTAATGAAAACTGCTACTTTATGCTCAACGCATAGAAATTGCATAACTGTGGCACTAATTTGATATTTTCATTTCAGAAAACTTCATAGAGATAGCAAAGAATGTAATTCATAGCTTAGCAATTCTGCTTAAACATCTAGTACTGAATGAGGAAAACAGCTGAACAAGATAACAGAAATTTTGCTAGTGAATATATTCACGAAGCACAATGATACATTTTTAAACTTATAATAAAATTTTCGGGTATATAAATATTTATTCACCTGGAAATTTAGAATTAAAATTATTACCAGTTCAAGTGTAATATTATTGAAAATAGTCCTGCATTGTACCACAAATAAAGGGAAACATGGTATATGGAAACGTTAGCTCCAAACTTTAGTTGGAGCAAAAGTGTATTCTTTGTCTGTGAGTACATTATAAAAATTACCTACAGAAATTAGTTGCACAACACAGGCATTATATTAATACATATATTAGTATACTTAGAGATATAGAACTGTATCTCTATATGTAACTCTGTCCTACAGAATAGCACCAACGTTTGTTTTATATATTTGATATCAACAGCTATTAATGTTTTAATTCTTATACTATCACCATCATCAAAATAGGTAACCATATACATTAAATAATTTAATTCTCACGAAAACTCCATAGTTATAAAAATCTTAGTATCTCTAATTTACATATAAATAAACTGAGATATAGAGACCCTAAAGATGTTAACCAGGTCACAAAGCTAATAAATAATAGACCCAAGGAATAAATTAACTGGTTTGGATCCAGTAAGAACCCAATGAAAATGACTTGGGACAAAATTTCATTATTTGACATTAGCAGATATAGCCAGGCAAAGAATATGCTGTGACTCCCTTTTTACTTTTATTTAGTGACTTCTCAGACTATCATAATTTCAGCAACAACAACAAGAAGAAAGGACAGGCTTTGCTTGTAAGTACAGATACCCATTTCTAGGTATGATGCAATCACAACTGTTTTTCTTCTGACCAACATTTCCATGTAGAAAAAGTAAAGAGTAATGAAATAAAATATCTGAGGAACTGAGATAATAAGAAATAAGGGGTCAATATCAAAACAAGAAGGCGACCACAAAGAGTTAAGCTGGTATTCCACTTGCAATCCTTTAGCATTTAAGAATGTTTGGACACAGCAATAAGTGAAAGACCATGGTCAAGAGGCAGAAGAGACAACAGATATATTTAAAAAATAGCAAAAATAGACATACTTGCTTTTTTAATAAGAAGTGATATACTATTATTAATTATTGATGATAAATTATAGCTGTATATAATTATGCAGTACAAAATGGTGTTATAATTTTTAATATAGTGTTGAATGGTTAAAGCTAATTAACATATTTATAATCTCAAATATTTAAGAATTTTGTGATTAAAAACGTTTGAAACATTCTCAGCAAAATTTGTAACTATAGTAATCAGCTAATATATATATATATATATATATATATATATATATCTTTATTTTATTTTTTATTGCATTTTATGTTTGGGGGTACATGTGAAGAACATGCAAGATTGTTGCATAGGTACACACATGGCAGTGTGATTTGCTGCCTCCCTCCCATCACGGATATCTGGCATTTCTCCCCATGCTGTCTCTCCTCAACTTCCCACCCCCCACTGTCCCTCCTCTATTTCCCCCCAACAGACCCTAATGTGTGATGCTCCCCTCCCTGTGTCAATGTGTTCTCGTTGTTCAACACCTGCCTAGGAGTGAGAACATGTGGTGTTTGATTTTCTGTTCTTTTGTCAGTTTGCTGAGAATGATGGTTTCCAGGTTCATCCATGTCCCTACAAAGGACTCGAACTCATCGTTTTTGATGGCTGCATAGTATTCCATGGTGTATATGTGCCACAGTTTCCCTGTAAGTCTATCATCAGTGGGCATTTGTGTTGGTTCTAGGTCTTTGCTATTGTAAACTGTGCTGCAGTGAACATTCATGTGCATGTGTCATTATAATAGAATGATTTATAATTCTTTGGATATATACCCAGTAATGGGATTGCTGGGTCAAATGGAATTTCTATTTCTAGATCCTTGAGGAATCACCACACTGTTTTCCACAATCGTTGAACTAATTTATACTCCCACCAACAGTGTAGAAGTGTTCCTATTTCTCCACATCCTCTCCAGCATCCATTGTCTCCAGATATTTTAATGATTGCCATTCTAACTGGTGTGAGATGGTATCTCAATGTAGTTTTGATTTGCATTTCTATAATGACCAGTGATGATGAGCATTTTTTTCATATGTTTGTTGGCCTCATGTATGTCTTCTTTTGTAAAGTATCTGTTCATATCCTTCGCCCACTTTTGAATGGGCTATTTTGTTATTTTCTTATAAACCTGTTTTAGTTCTTTGTAGATTCTGGTTATCAGCCCTTTGTCAGATGGGTAGACTGCAAAAATTTTTTCCCATTCTGTTGGTTGCCGATTCACTCTAATGACTGTTTCCTTTGCTGTGCAGAAGCTGTGGAATTTGATTAGGTCCCATTTGTCTATTTTGGCTTTTGTTGTCAATGCTTTTGGTGTTTTGGTCATGAAGTCCTTGCCTAAGCCTATGTCCTGAATGGTTTTGCCTAGATTTTCTTCTAGGGTTTTTATGGTGTTAGGTCTTATGTTTAAGTCTTTAATCCATCTGGAGTTAATTTTAGTGTAAGGTGTCAGGAAGGGGTCCATTTTCTGCTTTTTGTACATGGCTAGCCAGTTTTCCCAACACCACTTATTAAACAGGGAGTCCTTTCCCCATTGCTTGTTTTTGTCAGGTTTGTCAAAGATCGGATGGTTGTAGATGTGTTGTGTTGCTTCCAAGGCCTCTGTTCTGTTCCATTGGTCCATATCTCTGTTTTGGTGCCAGTACCATGTTGTTTTGATTACTGTAGCCTTGTAGTATAGTTTGAAGTCTGGTAGTGTGATGCCTCCCGCTTTTTTCATTTTGCTTAGAATTGACTTGGCTATGCGGACTCTCTTTTGGTTCCATATGAAGTTTAATATTTTTTTTCCAGTTCTGTGAAGAAGGTATTGGTAGCTTGATGGGGATAGTATTGAATCTATAAATTACTCTGGGCAGTATGGCCATTTTCACGATATTATTCTTCCTAACCATCAACATGGAATGTTTCTCGATCTGTTTGTGTCCTCTCTTATTTCATTGAAGAGTGGTTTGTAGTTCTCCTTGAAGAGGTCCTTTATATTCCCTGTTAGTTGTATTTCTAGGTATTTTATTCTCTTTGTAGCAATTGTGAATGGCAGTTTGTTCTTGATTTGGCTCTCTTTAAGTCTGTTATTGGTATATAGGAATTCCTGTGATTTTTGCACATTGATTTTGTATCCTGAGACTTTACTGAAGATGTTTATGAGTTTCAGGAGATTTTGGGCTGAGATGATGGGGTCTTCTAGATATACAATCATGTTGTCTGCAAATAGAGACAATTTGACTTCCTCCTTTCCTATTTGAATACCCTTTATTTCTTTTTCTTGCCTGATTGCTCTGGCTACAACTTCCAGTAATATATTGAATAGGAGTGGTGAGAGAGGGCATCCTTGTCAAGTGCCAGATTTCAAAGGGAATGCTTCCAGTTTTTTGCCCATTCAGTATGATATTAGCTGTTGGTTTGTCATAAATAGCTTTTATTATTTTGAGATATGTTCCATCAATACCTAGTTTATTGAAGGTTTTTGGCATAAAGGGCTGATTAATTTTGTCAAAGGCCTTCTCTGCATCAATGGAGATAATCATGTGGTTTTTGTCTTTGGTTCTGTTTATGTGGTGAATTATGTTTATGGACTTGTGTATGTTGAACAAGCCTTGCATCCCCAGGATGAATCCTACTTGATCATGGTGGATAAGCTTTTTGATGTGCTGTTGCAATCGGTTTGCCAGTATTTTATTGAAGATTTTTGCATCTATGTTCATCATGGATATTGGTCTGAAGTTTTCTTTTCTTGCTGAGTCTCTGCTGGGTTTTGGTATCAGGATGATGTTGGTCTCATAAAATGATTTGGGAAGGATTCCCTCTTTTTAGATTGTTTGGAATAGTTTCAGAAGGAATGGTACCAGCTCCTCTTTGTATGTCTGGTAGAAGTCGGCTGTGAACCCATCTGGACCTGGGCTTTTTTTGGTTGGTAGGCTCTTAATTGCTGCCTCAACTTCAGACCTTGTTATTGGTCTATTCAGGGTTTTGACTTCTTTCTGGCTTAGGCTTGGGAGGATGCAAGTGTCCAGGAATTTATCCATTTCTTCCATGTTTACTAGTTTATGTGCATAAAATTGTTTGTAATAACCTCTGATGATGGTTTGTATTTCTGTGGAATCTGTGGTACTATCCCCTTTATCATTTTTTATTGCATCTATTTAATTATTCTCTTTTCTTTTTTATTAATCTGGTTAGTGATCTATTTTGTTGATCTTTTTGAAAAACCTGCTCCTAAATTTATTGATTTTTTGAAGGGTTTTTTTTGTGTCTCTATCTCCTTCAATTCTGCTCTGATCTTAGTTATTTCTTGTCTTCTGCTAGATTTTGAGTTTTTTTGATCTTGCTCCTCTAGCTCTTTCAATTTTGACAATAGGGTGTCGATTTTAGATCTCTCCTTGCTTCTCATATGGGCGTTTATGGCTATATATTTTCCTCTGGAGACTGCTTTAAATGTGTCCCAGAGATTCTGGTATGTTGTGTCTTTGTTCTCAGTTTCAAAGAACATCTTTATTTCTACCTTCTTTTCATTGTTTATCCAGTCAACATTCAAGTGCCAGTTGTTCAGTTTCCATGAAGCTGTGTGGTTCTAAGTTAGTTTCTGAATTCTGAGTTATACCTTGATTGCACTGTGGTCTGAGAGAGTTTTTGTTATGATTTCCATTCTTTTGCATTTGCTGAGGAGTGATTTACTTCCAATTATGTGATCAGTTTTAGAGTAGGTATGATATGGTGCCAAGAAGAATGTATATTCTGTGGATTTAGAGTGGAGAATTCTGTAAATGTTTATTAGGTTTGCTTGGTCCAGTTCTGAGTCCAAGTCCTGGATATCTTTGTTAATTTTCTGTCTCTTTGATCTGTCTAATATTGACAATGGTGTCTTTAAGTCTCCCACTATTATTGTGTTGGAGTCTATGTCTCTTTGTAAGTCATTAAGAACTTGCCTTATGTATCTGGATGCTCCTGTATTGGGTGCATATATATTTAGGATCATTAGCTGTTCTTGTTGCATTGATTCTTTTACCATTACGTAATGTCCTTCTTTGTCTCTATATTCTCCATGCTGTGTAATTGATCTTCTGACTTCTAACAGAAATTATCGAGTCTAGATAACTGTAAAATACAGCTTTAAAATGCTAAAATAAACCTATCGCAAGCATAGATTCCTATATTCAGTGAAAATATCCTTCAAGGTTGAATACTAAATAAAAAATATAAATATAAAAATTCCCGATGAATAAAAATTTAGATAATTGGCTGCTAGTAAACAGAAACTACACAAATATTAAATCAAAGTCTTTACACAGAAGCACAATGATCTCAGAGTAAAAAAGAAATTCAGAAAGTAAATAAAGAGCCTAATACTGACTGTAAATAACAAATAGAGCAATGTTTAAAATAGATGCATAATTAAAATGCATGGCAAACAAAGCAAAAAAGAAAGATGGGATAAATAAATTAAAGTATTCCAAGGCCATGGCATTATTTGAGAAGTGGTATTACATTATTATTATTAAAGATTCATATTGTAATTATGTGGCAACTGCTGCAATATACAATCTGCTGGAACACTCAGCATGCCAATAGGGTAGTATCAGGTATGTCTCTTCAGTGGGAATTCTTACAATAATTCAAGGGCAATTTTTTGGACTACTAAGTGAAAGCTTAGGTGTAGGGCAGAACTTCGGGGTGTGAAAACAATTCTATCTTAGAAGCTGTAGGTCCATATAGGAAGCATTGGGCATAATCCTAGGCCCCCACAAGGAAACACCTCTATATATCATTCTACATACAAGAAAAATCAAAGCTATGTCTTTCAACATGATATTTGTAGTTCATACATGTTCCTTTTAATTCAGTTTCCAGGAGTTGATTATTTAGTATGACATTAAACACCGCTATCTTCAGGCTCCTAGGGAAACGGTACATGAAAGTTAACCCCGGGTCCATTTCCCATGTAGAAAGAAAATTTTATTAAAATTATACTCACAAGTATGAAAATCATAGTAGCAAGTTGAATATCAAAATAAAATTCATAGAGGAAACATCTCAAAAGGAGAAAAAGGAAAAAAGCTGGTGGGACAAAGAAAAAACAGATACTAAAATGGCTGACATAAATCTAAATTAGTAAGTAATTATAATGAATTTAAATAGGCTAGATGCTTAATTAAAATTTATAGGCCGGGCGCGGTGGCTCAAGCCTGTAATCCCAGCACTTTGGGAGGCCGAGGCTGGTGGATCACGAGGTCAAGAGATCGAGACCATCCTGGTCAACATGGTGAAACCCCGTCTCTACTAAAAATACAAAAAATTAGCTGGGCATGGTGGCACGTGCCTGTAATCCCAGCTACTCAGGAGGCTGAGGCAGGAGAATTGCCTGAACCCAGGAGGCGGAGGTTGCGGTGAGCCAAGATCGCGCCATTGCACTCCAGCCTGGGTAACAAGAGCGAAACTCCGTCCCCCCCCAAAAAAAAAAAATTATAGAGCAAGTTAGAAAATAACAATGCCTATACTGCTTATTAGAATTGCGTCTTTAGTGTCAGAAAAGAAAGCTAAATGTAGAAAGATTAAAAAAAAAATACTGTAAATACACCAAGAAAAAGAAAGCAGGACTTAAAAATTGGGACATTACATAATAATAAATGGATCAATTATAGGAATTACCAGAAATTTATGACAATTAAAAAATGTAATTGGTAGATAAGGTCTGTTAAAATTATGTAAATGTTATTGACAAAAATAAAAAGAAAAGTCCAAATCTACAATTAGAGTGAGAAATTTTTTGTATTACTTTCTCAATAATTAATAGAAAAAGCAAACCAAACATATGTAGAAGAACTGAAAAAAAAAATTATCAAATCTGACCTGTTTTACATACAGAAATATCTATAGCCAGAAAAAATTTATATTTTAAAGTATCCATTGAAAATTGACTACATATTAACCACGAAGCTAGTCTCCAAGTGTCGTAAAATATTAAAATCAATACTAAAAAGAAAAAATTAAAAACCAAAGCTGAGAATTAACAATATAAATTTTTAAATAATATATAGGTAGAAAAAAATTCCAATATAAATTATGAGGTTTTCAAATTTATGATAATGAAAATACAATAAATTAAACTTGATTATAGCAAATCCACTAGAAGAATAATGTGTAACCATAAAAACACACAATAGTAGAAAATAAAAGGCTGAAATTAAGTTAGAAAAGAAACAACAGATTAAACCCAAAATATAAAAAGAAATCACACATACTGAAGTTATTAAGATAGAAAAAAATGTAATATAAATAAAATTAAACCAGATTTCACTTTTTGCAAATACTCATACAATCAATAAACACTCAGCAAGTCTGATTTTATAAAGAAAGAGAAGGAGAGGAGGCACAAATTTCTCATATCGTGAATGAAAAATAAAAAGCACAACATATCTTACAAACATCAAAAATTAGTACAAAATATTAAGAGTATCTTTATAAGAATGAGAAAAATCATAGGAAAACAAATCTGAAATTGACATAAAGAGGAAATCTGAACAAATCTATATCTACTTGTAAAAATAAATTTATAATTAATTTAAAATATTCTCTAAGAATATCTTAGTCACAAATGCCTTTACCAATGACTTGTCACAAATACTTAAGGAAGAGCTAACAAAAGTCATGAATAGGTTCTTCTATAAAATAGAAATATGTGGAATACTTTCCACTCATTATGTAAGAGAAAAAAATTGGCACACCAAATTCACAAGGAAATTACAATAAAGAAAAAGAAAAACAATCTAATTACTACCATCAATACGTAAGAAAATAATTAACTAAAATACTAACAAAATAATTCCAATGGTTTGTGAAGAGAGAAACATTTTTTATGACATCATACATTTTTCTCCAAAGACAAACTGGGCTTAATATTCAAAAATTCAATAATTTAAGAAATTAATTGAATATGTAGTAAAATGTGTAATAATTTCAATAGATATGGAAAAAGCATATGCTAAATCCAAAACCAGCTAATGATAAATACTTTACATTTAAAAAGATATACCCTTAAACTAAAAATAGGGATGTCTTTAAAAGTACATACATCAAATTTTACATTTAGTAGTGAAATTTTAAAAAATTTTCTATGACTGAGATGAGGATTTCCAATATCTCCACTGATACTTTACATTGTCTAGGGAAATACCAGATTGGGTTGTAAAGTAAGAAAAAACATTTTTAAGCAAGAACTGAAAAGGAATAAATAATTCACATTACTGTGATTTACAGATAACCAGCTTGTGTACTTAGAAAATTCAAAATACATTACAGATAAGCTTTTATAATTAGTAAATTTATCAAGATTCATAAACACAAGATAAATATTAATTCATCAATTTTGTTCATATGCATGCACATGTTTAAACATGTGTTTACAAATTGTGCAAATATACAATTAAGCAGCTCACTTATTTTCAGATTTTAAATATCTTGCATAAAATGAAAATATCAAACTAGTTTCTGGTCCTCCTTCTTGTGTACACATAACTTCAGTACCTGAAGAAAGTTCCCATAAGAAAATAAAGACACTCATACATTTTGTTTCTTTTTTTTAAATATATATTTTATTGGGCTTTAGGTTTTGCGGTACATGTGAAGAACATGCAAGATTGTTGCATAGGTACATACATGACAATGTGGTTTGCTTCCTTCCTCCCCATCACCTATATCTGGCATTTCTCCCCAAGTTATCCCTCCCCAACTCCTCACCCTCCACTGTCCCTTTCCTAGATCCCCCCCACAACAGACCCCAGTGTGTGATGCTCCCCTCCCTGTGTCTATGTGTTCTCATTTTTCAGCACCCACCTATGAGTGAGGACATGCAGTGTTTGATTTTCTGTTCTTGTGTCAGTTTGCTTAGAATGATGGTTTCCAGGTTCATCCATTTCCCTACAAAGGACAAAAATTCATCGTTTTTTATAGCTGCATAGTCTCTTACACTTTTCAAATTTACTAAAATATTTTGTTGCTTAAAAATGCATTTAATTAAATAAATGCCATTTTTAAATCACTTACAATACCTCATGAGGATAAATATCTTCATGTGCTATCAGTTATTGTGCAGTAGTAACTGCACATTTTACTGTGCTATTTGTATAGAGGTCCCAAATTTATTCATTTATTATTCTTTTTCTCATTCAACGTCTTGCCCTAGGTCATCTAATGTATGTTCAATATATATCTTACTGATAAAGTTACTAAGATATATATTGTTTTTTCAAAGTTTCAGTGTTCCAAGTACTGAAAATTAATATAGAATGACCTTACACAAAGGAAGTATGTATATATTTATTTTCTATGTATGTATATGTGTGTGTGTGTGTATATATATATATATATATATATATATATATATGAAGTTAAAGTGGAATCAGCCATAGTTTGGGGTTTCTGTTGCTGTTGTTTTTTGCTTTTATGAGACAGGGTCTCACTTTTTCACCCAGGTTGAAGTGCAGTGACATGAACTTAGCTCACTGCACCTTCCACCTCCTCAGCTCAGGTGATCCTCCTGCCTCAGCCTCCTGAGTAGCTAGGACTGCAGATATTTGACATCATGGTTGGCTAATTTTTAGTCTTCTTTGATAGAGATGGGGGCTTTCTATGTTGCTCAGGGTGATCTAGAATTCCTTGGCTCAAGTGATCCACCTACCTGGGCCTCCCAAAGTGCTGGGATTACAGGCATGAGCTACCGAGCCTGGGTCGTAGTTTTTAAGTAAAGCATAACTAGATTGTACAAAGAGTAATGCCATATTGGCAGTGCCTTAAAAGCACCTGGTGTAAAAAAAAGAATAATGTTTTTATCCATAAAACTAGAGTAATAGAATAACACATTTTTATTTGGCTTTGAGGAAAATGTAATGCTACCTTTCTATCTTGCAAAGGAAGTTAGAGATCTTTTTTCCAATTGGTTAATAATATAAAACTTCATTGTGATAGAAGAAAATGCAAACAGTGGAAAGGTTGTGGCTCCACTGTTGTGTTTGTAATGTGGGACTATCTTTAGAGTTGTGAAGGCCTTTGTCACTAATATGTGTTAAGGACTGTTGGTAACCTTACCTTGAACTCAGAGAAGATTTTATTATTTACATGGATGTTTAGATAAAGTGAACTTCTAATCTGTTCACCCTCAAAAAGTCATTTCACCCTCAAGAATGCAAGTTTTCACATCTGCAAGAGTACGGGGCTCCAATATTCCTATTAACTTGAATCCTCTGTAAGTCTCTGTATATAAATAATTATAATTTAAGCATTTTAGGAGGTGACAATGGTAGTATTTAAGCAATTCAGAGAAGGAGGTTCTGATTTCTGAATGGGAGGATAATTTCAAAGATACAGACATCTTAAAGGACTCAGAACTACTGTCTATGGTGGAATATTCTAAACATAAGCAATGCAGCATCACAAATTTTAATTTAAAAAGTATGTGGATTTAGGAGAGAATTCAAAATTAGCTTGAATAGGTAATTCTAATGGAACAAATATGTAGTGACCTTGAGAACACCAAAGATATTGAATATAATTCATTAAGTACTAGGAGGAAGCCATAGGCTTTGATAGAGAAAAATCTAATAAATAAAATAAATATATGTGAAAAGGAAATGTATAAACTTTTTCCAGAAGTTATCTCAATGAATGAATAAGGCAATAAATACTCAAACTTGGAATTTATAAGATACAGACTTGTAAACTGAGTTTTATATGTGTGTGTAAATATTTTTCTTAATAATTTTCTAATCATTACATTGCCTAATGAGTGGCAAGAACATACTAAGTATTTAATCAATGTCTATTATCATGTTAATGTTGATCATACTATATGTGTACATAGAAGGGAAGAAATGATTGCCAATATTAAAGGAAAGAGGAAGAAATACACTTTACTTTTTTACTGCATGTTCGTTTTAATATTTATTTTATATATATCTTTTAATTGACAGATAAAATTGTATGTATTTACTATATATATTAAGAATAAGAAACATTGCAGAAGGTATAAAAGTTGTATATGTCATCTTTTGAAATATGTATACATCATGGAATGACTAAATTGAGCTTATTAACATATATGTTACCTCATATAAATACTATTGTTTTGTTCACATAGTAAGAAAACTTAAAATCTACTTTCTTAGCAATTTTTAAGAATACAACAATGTTATTAACTATAGTCGCCATGTTGTACAAGAGATCTCATGTGCATATTCATCTTATTTTAATATTTTAATAAATAATTTTGTATTCTTTAACCAATATCTCCCCAATAGCCCAGCATCTGGTAGTCACCATTCTACTCTCTACTTTTATGAGTTCAACTTTTCTATATTCCACATATAAGTATTGACCTTATTCATTTCCTTTAGAACATCTGAAAAACAGCTGCATTTATGAAATTTCCTTCAAAAGTAGAAGCAAGGAACAAAAATAAAAATTTACAAATGGGGGACAGGCGCAGTGGCTCACACTTGTAATCCCAGCACTTTGGGAGACTGAGGCAGGTGGATCACTTGAGGTCAGAAGTTTGAGACCAGCCTGGCCAACATGGTGAAATCCTGTCTCTACTAAAAATTTAAAAAATTGGACAAGTATTCCATGCCTATAATCCCAGCTACTTGGGAGGCTGAGTCAGGAGAATCAATTGAACCCAGGTGGTGGAGATTTCAGTGAGCCAAGATCACACCATTGCACTCCAGCCTGGGTGATAGAGTGAGACTCCATTTTAAATAAATAAATAAATTTACAAACAGGACCTGGTTAAACAAAAGTGCTTCTGCACAGCAAAATAAATTATCAACAGAGTCAACAGACAACCTACAGCATGAGCGAAAATATTTGCAAACTATGCATTGAACAAAGGTCTAATAATCAGAATCTATAAGTAATTAAAGCAAGCCAAAAAAAAAAAGGTAACCCATTAAAACAATAGGCAAAGGAAATAAACATACTCTTCTCCAAAGAAGACATACAAGCTGTCAACAAAAACATAAAAAAATGCTCATCATCAGTAATCTTCAGAGAAATGCAAATCAAAACCACAATAAGATACCATCTCATACCAGTTGAAGTGGCTATTCTTAAAAAGTCATAAAATAACAGATTCTGGTGTGACTGCAGAGAAAAGGGAACTGTTGTTCACTGTTGGTGGGAATATAATTTAGTTCATCCACTGTGGAAAGCAGTTTGGACATTTCTCAAATAACTTAAAGCAGAGCTATCGTTCAACTCAGCAATCCCATTACTAGGTATTTACCCAAAGGAAAATAAATCCTTTTACTAGAAAGACATATGCACTTGTATGTTCATTGCAATAGTATTCACAATAGCAAAGACATGAAATAAATATCTGTGCCTATCAATGGTGAATTGAATAAATAAAATATTAGACATATACACCATTGAATACTATACAGCCATAATACAAAATGAAATAATGTCCTTTGTAGCAACATGGATGCAGTTAGAGGTCACTATTCTAAGCGAATTGACACAGGAACAAAAAAAACAAACTTGTTTTCACATGTAAGTTCAATCTAAATATTGAATACATGTAGACATAAATATGGAAGCAACATACACTGGGGACTACTAGACAGGTGAGGAAGAGTGGAGGTAGAGGCTTTAAAAACTAGCTATTGTGTACTATTCTACTGGGTACTATGCTCACTACCTGGATGACAGGCTCCAAACCCCAGCATCATGTAGCAAATTTACTTAAGCAGCAAATCTGCAGGTGTACCATCTAAATCTAAAATAAAATTTGAAGAAAAAAAAAGTAGAAGGAAGAATCTGTACATCATTATATCCCAAACAATGAGGCGAAAGTTACGAAATAACTTTTATAAAAATTATCTATGATTAGTAATTGAATTTTTACAAAATCTATTGCATATCTATGGCAAGAGTCAATTCGAGAAATGTCACTGATGTACAGTAGCAAATATTTAAACTTCAAAATGATGTTTTAATACAGTATATAAAATATTAAAATAATATATATGTCAAAATGCTAATTATCAAAATAGCAGTTATTTAAAATGTCCAAACTAATACCAATTAATTTCTTAAGAAAAATATTTTTATAATTTTAAATTCATGCTTATGCTTCAATATACAATTGTCTTATTTTTATTCAAATGCATGTTAGCACAAAACCAAAAAAAAAATACAAATTGAGTTAAGATATCTTTAAAAAATTATAGCACTTAATTTTATGAAATTACATCAAAACAGCCATTGTGTATGTAGTCACAGTTATTTTATGTTGATCTCAATTCATTTTGTTTCCATGGTGCTACAAAATGTAGCAGTAGTCAAATGTAATGGACATGGTACTATGCAATCAGTCACTATTCCTAAGATTCATAAAGTCAGCTGTTTTCTGCTTCAGTGGTGCAGTGAATTAATTGAAATTGAGTGTATCTCAACATAAATTTTGAAATGGCTTGCTATATGCCTTCTATTAAAACTTGCATGAATTAAAAATTCATTAGATACCAAGTAAGTTACTGTAAATTTTCTGAAACCTCTCAATTATTTTTTGTAGTTTATATTCATTCACCTTGATTTATACAAATTATTAGTGTGAGAATTAATAACTCATCACATCCTGTGTAAGATCATATCTTTCTTCATTCTATTATTCCTTTATGATTAAAGTGTTGCATTCTGAAATATGAGAAATATTACCAACAGTGTGGGTTTTGATGTATACATCTTATTAGGCCAAGAAGATGTCAAAGCATTTTATTGCTCTGCCAAGAAACTGAAACACATAAAAAGACCAAATGTGAGCAAACGAATGCAAGGAAATTATCTTGGTATCCCTTTAAGAATTAATTTATATTTTATTTTCATTTCTTTCGTAGTTTAAATTTTTGCTCTTAGAATAACTGTATGATTTTTGTACTAAGATGCAGTTTTGATTTTTATAATATACTCATTTTTAAAATTTATAAACAGCCAAATATCTATTTTCTCCTGTCTATCTAGCTAATAATCCAAATGAGCAATGTCTATTTGTGCCTAATTGTAATCCTAAAAACATGTTATATTAGTTTTGTTTTATTTAAGGCACTTTTGAACTCTATGTTGATTTTTTTTTTAAGGGCACAAATATTCCTAGTCTAGAACTCATGTATAAACCTGAACTATTTCCTTGGAGACATTAAAAATTAAATATAATCTCATTCATTAATTAAAAATTTCTGATATAATTATTTATTTTATTTATATTTTAACCTTTCAATAATCTAAAATATATAATTTACAATTATAAGAATTTATTAATTTGCATTTACCATTTATGATTAATATTTAAGATGACACCATTTTTTTATGCTTATATTTATACTCCTTCACCATTTAAGCAGTCTTGACTTACTGATGGATAAATGTTTAAAAATATATTTTCTTTTTGTGATTTTCCAAAGACAACTTGTCCAGATCTGAAAGTTTAATCCTCTTCAAGAATCTTGGTAGTTCTATGAATCTGTGTCTTAGCAAAAGGCACTACATTCCACTCAATTTTACAAATCAAAAACCTGATATCATGTTTGACACCTCACTTACAGTTAACTTCCATGGCTATTCAAATAATAGTCCTATGAAATTCATATCTTATTATTTCTTTAATTCATGAAGTTTTCTTTATTGCTGCCATCCTAGTCCATGTACCATTATCTCTACATTGTTTATTTGTTAAAAAAAAAAAAAAATTCATAACCCATTTCCTAGCACTAAAGTCATTTAAATTCATTTTTATCCTGAGTTAAAATGACCTTTTAAAAAACATACTATATTATTTTTAGGCTTGACAACTTTTATGTCTGACACTGCCTTTGATGTGAAGATTAACACACAAAACCCTGGATGCATGTAGGCAATCTGCATCTCTCTCCTGAGTGGCATACTTCATGTGCCTCTCTGCAGCCCAGCCACATAAGCATCCTTCCTTTGCTGATACAGCCTGTGAGCTTTTTTGTCTCTGGGCCTTTGTGCTTATTGTTCTCACTGCCTAAAATTCTGTCTACCAAGTTGACTTCTAATTCTCAGTCAACCATAGCTACCAAGGTTTACTGATGATAACAAGGAACCTCTTCAGTTATCTACATGAAGAAGGAGTTGTATTAGCAAAAGTGGTTCAGAAGATAGGAATTTTAGAATATTGAGTGGGCATGAAGGAAAACCTCCCAAAACAAAAGAGAATCAATGAAGCAGGGAAACTACTACCTCTGATAACCTACCTGAAAAGGGGAGCATGAGTTGCTCCTTAAGAATTATTCTTATTTGTTCGTTTAGTTCTTAAACTAATTAGGTGTCAATAATCCAGAATCAAGACACTGCCATCACGCAAATGACTTTTGACTCTCAAGAGCTGAAGAATGGAAAACAAAAGAATTTCAAATCTCATGTGCTCCCATTTAACTGGTAGAACTAAATTTGCATTTAAAACCACTTCAGTAAAGTCTGTGAAATGCAGTGCTGGCTCTCCATAGGGGTGGTGCAATATGGGATGAACAACTAACCCTCAATTTCCATCAAGTCATCCTCCAAAGATCAACCTAAATCACTCACTCAGGGAAGTCTTAATTGACTTCCTGAGATAGGTTAGATTTCTTTGATATGATGTGAGACAAGTATCTGATCACCATTGCCATTTAATGAATACCTGTTAAGTATTTGATTGCTTCACTAGAATAGATAGACTGTAAATTTTCCATAGGCAGGAACCAGATCTCCTTGTTCACTGCTACTCCACAGCACCAAGTAACCCACTTTGCATATGGCAAATACTCCACAAATATTTTATTGAATTAATCACCATGAGAATATAAATGATTATTAGGCATTGTATTTATTTTTTCATGGAAACAAATAATTTTCTCAAGTATGAGTCTAATATAAGGAACTTCGATAATGCCAGCTAGGTAAAGTAGGGCAATTGTTAATGCATTGTGGTAATTTTTATAGAAAACAAAGTCTTATTTTAGTCTTTCTAGTTTAGCATTGATAATTAACCAGAAACAAAAATGAGAAAAAAAATATCTAAATGAAATTCATAGTTTCTATATATATTATTGTATTAATCCATTCTCATGCTGCTAATAAAGACATACCTGAGACCAGTAATTTATAAAAGAAATAAGTTTAATGGACTCATAGTTCCACAGGACTGGGGAGACGTCACAATCATGGCAGAAGGTGAAGGAAGAGCAAAGTCACTCCAATACATGATGGCAGGCAAGAGGGCATGTATAGAGGAAGTCCCCCCACCCCATAAAACCATCATATCTCTTTGAGACTTATTCACTATCACAAGAACAACATTGAAAAAAAAAAAATCTTCCACAATAATTCAGTTACCTCCCACCAGTTTCCTTCCATGACATGTGGGGATTATTAAAATTCAATGCAAGATTTGGGTGGGGACACAGATAATTCTACCTCTGGTCCCTCCCAAATCTTATGTCTTCAAATTTCAAAACCAGTCATGTCTTCCCAGCAGTCCCCCTAAGTTTTAACTCATTTCAGCATTAACTCAAAGTCCACAGTCCAAAGTCTCGTCGGAGACAAGGCAAGTCCCTACTGCCTATGAGCCTATAAAATCAAAAGCAAGTTAGTTACTTCTTAGATAATAATAGGAGTACAATCATTGGGCAAATATAGATATCCCAAACAGGAGAAATTGTCCAAAATGAAGGGGCTACAGGCCCCATGCAAGTCCAAAATCAAACAGGGCAGTCAAATCTAAAAGCTTCAAAATTATCTCCTTTGATGCCATTTCTCACATCCAGGACATGTTGAAGTAACAGGTGGACTTCCACACCCTTGGGCAGCTTTGCTGTTGTGGCTTTTCAGTCTACAGCCTGCTCTTGGCTGCTTTCAATAGCTGGCATTGAGTGTTTACAGCTTTCCCAGATGCAGGGTGCAAGCTGTCAGTGGATCTACCATTCTGTGGTCTGGAGGATGGTAGCCCTCTTCTCACAACTGCATTAGTCAGTGCTCCAGTGGGGACTCTGTGTGGGGGTTCATGCTGCACATTTCCCTTATGCATTGCTCTAGCAGAAGTTCTCAATAAGGACTCTGGCCCTGCAGCACACCTTTACCTGGACATCCAGGTGTTTTCATAGATGCTCTGAAATCTATCGGGAGGTTCTCAAACCTCAATTCTTGACTTCTGTGCACCTGCAGGCTCAACACCATATAGAAGTTGCCAATGCTTGGGATTTGCACACTCCAAAGCAAACACACAAGTTGTACCTTGGCCCTTTTTAGCCAGGTCTGGAGAAGCTGGGATGCAGGGCACCAAGTCCCTAGACTGTACACAGAAGTAGGACTCTGAGCCTGGCGCAGGAAACCATTTTTTCCTACTAGGAAAAAATTTGTTGGGAGAGACTGCCATGAAGGTCTCTGACATGCCCTGGAGACATTTTCTCCACTGTCTTTATGACTATCATTTGGATCCTCTCTACTTACTTATACAAATTTCTGCAGCAGGCTTGAATTTCTCCCCAGAAAATGTTTTTTTTTTTTTCTTCTGCGTTTCCAGGTGCAACTTTCTCAAACTTTTATGCTGTGCTCCCTCTTGAACACTTTGTCACTTAGAAATTTCTTCTGCCAAATACTCTAAATCTTCCCCAAGTTCAAAGTTTCACAGATCTATAGGACAGGGGCAAAATGGCATGAGTCTCTTTCTATAGCAAGAGTGACCTTTACTTCAGTCATTTCCGAATAAGTTCGTTACCTCCATCTGAGACCACCTCAATCTGGATTTGATTGTCCATATCCCTACCAGCATTTTGGCCAAAGTCATTCAGCAAGTCTCTAGGAACTTCCAAACTTTTCCACATTTTCTTATCTTCTTCTGAGTCCTCCAAACTGTTCCAGCCTCTGCCTGTTACCCAGTTCCAAAGTCATTTCCACATTTTCAGGTACCTTTATAGCAGTGCCCTGATCTACTGGTACCAATTTAGTGTATTAATCCTTTCTCATGCTGCTAAAAAGACATACCTGAGGCTGAGTTATTTATTTATTTATCTATCTATTTATTTATTTATATTTTGAGTTCCAGGATACATGTGCAGGATGTGCAGGTTTGTTACATAGGTAAACGTGTGCCATAGTGGTTTGCTGCACCTATCAACACCTCACCTAGGTATTAAGTGCAGCATACATTAGGTACTTCTAATGCTCTCTCTCCCCCAACTCTACCCCTAGACAGGGCCCAGGGAGTTATTCCCCTCCCTGTGTCCATGTGTTTTAATTGTTCAACTCCCAATTATATGTAAGAACATACCCTGTTTGGTTTTCCCTTCCTGCATTAGTTTGCTGTGGATAATGGCTTCCAGCTCCATCCTTGTGCCTACAATCAAGGTAATCTTGTTTCTTTTGTGGCTGCATAGCATTCCATGGCATATATGTACCACATTTCTTTATCTAGTCTATCATTGATGGGCATTTGAGTTGATTCCATGTCTTTGCTATTGTGAGTAGTGCTGCAATGAACATATGTGTATATGTAAGGAAAAACGTTTAATAGAGTCACAGTTCTACATAGCTGAAGAGGCCTCCCAATCATGGCAGAATGTGAATGAATGAAAAGCAAAATCACACCTTACCCATGTAAGAGCCATGGCAAGAGCCATGTACCGGGGAGATCCCCTTTATAAAACCATCAGATCTCATAAGACTTATTCACTATCACAAGAACAGCATCAGAAAGACCCAACCCCATGATTAAATTACCTCCCACCATGTTCCTCCCTCAACACTTGGGTATTATTACAATTCAAGGTGAGATTTGGGTGAGGACACAGGCCAAACCGTCAATCTTAAACATCTTCTTAATATTAAAGAAAAGAAAAAAAATCTGGATTATTAATAAAAGTATATAGGCACAAAATCTTAATATAAACATTTAAAAATTTTGAATTTTATCTACATAGAACTTAACATGCATAAATTAGCATGCAGATGAAAAAAGTCTTAATCATATTGAAAATATATCATATGGTAGCTTTTGAAACATTCTTCAGTTACTTTTAGAAACTATTAATTTTTTCTTCAATTACTTTTCAAAAATAATGTACAAAGCAAATAGAAAATAATCAAATAGAAAATCCTAATTAAAACACAGAAATGTAAAGCAGAAAACAGAGGGAGTATTGCATTATTTGCTGACCCCTTCTTCCCCTGAATTTGAATTTGCCTATGTCTTACCAAGTAATTCATTGCATAGTATGGTAGAATTAATTTTAATACAGAGAATTTCAGGAAGGCCACTGTCTACTATTTAGGTTTCACATGCTTTTTCAGTGTTTAAAAGTAGATAAACATTTACATGAGGAGCAATCACTTAAATTTTATTTAAACTGAGATTGTTGTAAGTTCATCTACTATAAAACTCATTTAGTATCACATTTGATACTCATGAAGCTATTTAAATTAAATATCACAATTTATATTTTCAGGGAACATAAATAATGAACCAGCTAAATGTCACTAACAGGACCTTTAGAACAATCATTTGAAGCCAGGTTGGGATGTTCCTCTCCACTCTACCAATGAACTTTATATGAGTTATTTACTTTAAGGATCTAATGCAACATAAGTGATGAGGATACACTGCTGTAAGAAAATTCTAAATATGCAGTTAACTAATAATGTGACATTTGGTGGGCCTAAATGCAGAATTTGGAAATAGGGATTGTCAAACAGTGCCACAAGGCAGTGCACAGATTGTTTTAGGACATTCTGGGGTTGAGTTGGGTTTTCATCTTGAAGGCCAATCTCTTCTCCTTTCTAGCAATTCCAGGTCAAAGTTACTGTCTCACATACAAGTAAAAATGCTGAAATCAGTGAATAAATGAAAATTGTTTCATGAGATAAAAGAGGATTAATGAAAGCAGCAAGATATTAAACGTTGGCATCAAAGAGAATGCAATACTATGACCAGTTAACCTGATACTTGTGGAGCAGATTTAATTCCAGGTCAGATATATCTGCAAAGGTTTATCTTAAGCATTTTTGCCAAAGCTCTAAACATACAATTCATTTTTTAAAAGACTTACATGTTAGTGGTAGGAATGAAAAATCCAGATTGACTTAAACCTCTAGAATGTCTAGCTGTCTTTTAAAAATCTAAATTGGAATAAAACATTTTCCCGATTTAGCCCCCAAATCCAATGCCAATCAAATAAATGAAAATATTATGGAGAAAATGTGTCCCCAAAGTAGAGGTAATTTCTAAGCATAAGTCTGGTCTAATTTTATTTTTTAGGTGTCTGGGTATAGAGTTTGTTTTGCTCGTAGTTTTGATTAGAACCCAACTGTATTTAGCAAACAATCCAATAACCTCATTGTAATTGTATTACTCAAGGCTTTTGAATTCAAGTCCTCAGGAGTCATGGTCCTTACATGTCCCATGGAAATACCTTTATCTCAGGCCCATGAAGTGTTTTCCACTAGACTTTTGTTATTAAAAGCTTGTAATCATATGAGTACAAGAAAAATAAATACATATTGTATTGCAAATCTCTAAAGAGCACAGTGCATAGGAAATAATCTTTTCATATCTTCCTCTTCTGACTTGAGATAAATATAAATTATTGGGAAAATGGAAGTTTCAGTAAAACAGATTTAATTCGTGATTTTAGATTTTCAATTTTTTACCTACGTATCATTTTGAAATAAATTTTAGATTAGACATATAGTACAAAAGAGTTAGAAAAATTAAAGACTCTAAGCAGGGTTTTACCCTAATCCATCCTCATCCGATAATGTAGAGCTAAATATAAAAAGAAGTGTCCATAAACATTGTGCCCTAGGTAATAATTCTGAAATTAGTTATATCCTAGGGTTGAGCAAATAAATAAATAAATTGTAGAAAACAGAAATGAGATGTCTATGGTAAGAGGTAGAAATCACAAATAATGAGGGGGAAGGCTAGAATAAACCCTGTAATGCTGGAAGAGAGAAAGAGAGAGAGAGAGAGTGAGAGAGAGAGAGAGAGAGAGAGACCTACAGACAGATACTCAAAGAAATGTTTCTATATATTTATTTGCATACAGATATTTAGTATACATACATATATTTCCCAGTTCTGTATGTTAAGATGGCCTAAAAATAATGACATTTCAGTAGAAATTAGCACAATTAACATCCACATATATCTTAGTTTCTAAATACTATTCTTCAATAAATTGATATAAAAGATTATTGGAGAAATGACTGAATCTGAAGTTAGGATAGAAAATACAAGCTTGTCCTGGAATATACTGCAAAAAGTATGAAAGTCAGCTTGGAGGCAAGATCTACTGATGAATTTTAAAATGAGTGAGCAAAACTTTAAAGAGAATAAGATATTTGTACAGTCTCAAGAGTTCTAGCTCAAAATATTTAGTAATTACTCTGGTGGTTTTTAAATATTTCCACAAATTATTTAATATTCTTCCCTCAAGGAGGTGGAGGAGCTTAATTCTTCCTCCTTAAGTGGTGGCTGGATTTACTAGTTTGCTTCTTTAACGAATAAAATATGGGAAGAGATAAATAAAAAGTTTATAGGGAAGAAACGTGGAAAATACCACCTTGGCCAAGTGATTAAGGCTAAAATCACCATTAACATTCATGTTAATATCACAAAACTCTCCTGAATATAATATAAGAAAAGAAAACACTTCATCTCTGTGTCATTACATGTCCCAAGGACATGCAGGGGGTGAGTTGGGTTTTCATCTTGAAGGCCAATCTCTTCTTTCTAGCAATTCCAGATCAAAGTTACTATCACACATACAAATAAAAATGTTGAAATGAATGAATAAATGAAAATTGTTTCATGAGGTAAAAGAGAATTAATAGAAGCAGCAAGATATTAAACATAGGCATGAAAGAGAATGCTTATACTGTGAACAGTTAGCCTGATGTTTGGTTTTACTCCCAAACTATAACCACATTCTTTAAGAAAGCATTATAGAAATTCAACTGAAAGAAATTTTACTATACTGGTAACCATAAAAAGTGAATGTCAAGGTAAAAAACAAAAGCAAAACAAAATAACAAACAAAAAATGAGCAAGAAAAGACTGAGAAACTATCACAAATTAAAGGAGACTAAGAACATGTGATGGCTAAGTGAATCATTATATTCTGTACTTATTCCTAGATCAGCAAAATAATCTGTGACAAAACTTGTCAAATACAAAAAGAAGTTTGTAATTAATATATATCACTAAAGTTAATTTCTTAGTTTTGATAAACACACCAGATTATGTGAGCTGTTAAGCTTAGGAATGGCTAGAAGCAGAGCACATGAGAACTCTGTACTATCTTTGCAACTCTACAGTAAATCAAAAGTCATATCAAAATAAAGGGTGAAAAAATTCTGTTTATCACTAATGGTGAGCTCATGCTCAGCTTATTTTTTGTTTTCTGTTTTATTTATTTTATATTGTTTTCATTTTTCTAGGATATAACTGCATTTGACAAACTATTCCTTTAGGTTTCTTTATAAGACTTCTGACTTAAAAAAAAATGACTGACAAAGTTCAGAAAAACTTATTCCCTGGTGATTTCTTTATGCTGCCAATGTCACTCACATCCAAGATCTCTGACCTGCAATTCTTCTAACCAAATTTTTACAGTGTTGACTGTCATTCAAAGAAACATAAATCCCATCCTCTGGGAATTGCATATGCTTTATGGAGAGCATAGCTATCTTTCAAATGGTTCTTTTTGTTTTATGATTCATCAGAAAAATAAGTACATGAAAAAATAGTCTGAAATTCAGGCTGAGATCATATATGCATTTTATTGATATCAATATCACTTATTACCATATCTTGGTGTACATTGTTTTTAGCATAGTAGATATATCCAGCAAAACTGAACAAGTAAAAACGGTCATCCTAGCCTCAAATAAGTGATAGGATTAGATAGTACATAAGGATCATTGCAACTTTCAGACATGAGCTTATGTATCCTGGAACTTACTGATTTCCAAGAATTGTATAAATTGATGCTTTTAATTACACTTGACAATTAAGACCAGTTGTTTTCAGTGTCTGGCTAGGGTACAAAAGAGTCCTAAAATAGTTATTAAAAATACCTTTAAATAACTAAGATTTTTCAAATGCTCATGCTTACCAGGCATCTGAATGAGCCCCTTATTCTTCATCAATTCTATCCTAAGACTTTATTTGTGGCCTTCAATTAGATAAAATGTTACTAAGGTAGTGAATTGGCCTCATAGGCTTATCAAGGTTGTCTTAAATTTCTACCATGACATTTCTTTATTATGTATTACATAATATAAGAGTAAGGTAAAAGCCCTATGTCTGGGTCAAAGACACTGTTCAGAATAAAAGGGTGACATCCAGGTCCAGAAGAATCAAAGTAGATATAAAGAAGAGGTACTAACCAAAGTAATAAATAGCAAGCTGGCGTGATGATACAGATAAGGAAGTTTGAAAAGTGTAGAGGTCAAGAAGGAAATGTTGTTCAAAAAGAGTCTAGCGGTCAGACATCGGGAAGTATGCCCATGCTGGGGATCAATTTGGTCAAACTCAGATAAGATTTTGGACAAGAAAATCAGGTACAGCACATAAGAGATTAGACGACCTTTGGTTTGAGTCAAATCTGACCTCAGAGAGGTACAGAATTTTCACTGTATCCTGCTGGAATAAGATTCACTGAGTTTGAGTAATCAGAGTAAGGAAAGTCCTGACTGCTGAATTGAAATAATTTTCTTCCAAATTCACATTGTGAAATATACAAAGTTAAATTCATTGTATTATTCCACACAATGCAGTCTGTATTTTTAACTTTGTCTTTGATAAAGGCACTGATAACACCCAATCATCCATCCTTAAATCCACAACCTATTTTTTAAATTTCTCACTCTTCCACAACAAATAGCTAAGGGCTTCCACCCACAAATGTATTTGGCATTCATCTCCTTTCTTCTATGTTATTGATTTAGTTTCACCTCTCATCATTTATTGCAAGATGCTTCAATAACCTCTTAGATGCTTTTCTTGTTAAACATCTTTTCCATATTTAACTAACTTCTTAAAAGACTGACATGATCATATCAACCATAGCTCAAGAACCTTTGCTTACGAATGATCTTTAAAACCTTTAAAACAAAATAACATATCCTCTTGACCAAGCTGTAACATATACTTCCCTGCTCATGTAGAATTTGTTAACTTAAGCTGAATCACTTAATCCTCCCAACACTCTACACATTCTTCCGTATCTACCCAATTACTTACATTGATACTGCTCTATATATCAATGCTCTAGTCATTTTGCCTGACACTTACAGTTCAGCTTAAATGTCACCATTTCTCTTATCAAACACTTTTTATTTTCCTAAGCCTACCTGCTACTATACATGATGTGTGTATGTTTTACATTACAATAATCATGTTGGCTTTCTTCATCAATTGATTGTCAGCTGTTGAAATGAGGAGTTCTATCTGACTCAGCTTTGTATGACTCAACACCTATCCAGATGGAATAATTGCTTGAGACTCAGACTGAACAATCTGATAGAATATTAGAATTTTTTTATGGAAGGCCAAATAACAGAATAAGGAATGGATGTGAGGTAAGGCTTTTCAAAAGAGAAAAACCTCTAATACACAGCATTCCCTAAAACATACCTAACATTAGCAGAAAAATCTAATTGCTAATTGATGAAATGTTTTGCACATCTGACACTGAAAAAATAATATACTTACACTTGTTGCTCAAAATAGTGATTCTTTTGGGCTAGCCAAATATTTTCCACATTTAATCTCAGTTAAATTTATAAATGCATTCAAAAGTATATATCAGAGGATAGCTAGAGGTGGTTACGCTAAACAAATTATCTACACGAAATATGTGCTTCCACAACTTTTCATAGACAAGTTCCACAATTACCAGGATGGGAAGAATATACCTGTTTCATGTCTTGTAATCCCTTACTACACGATTATTATTTTCATCTAAGGGGAAGTAATTGGAGATCCATGTTTAACTCATCTCTATCATCACCAACCAATCACAGTGGAATGCTGTCCACTAAACCACCTGAGTGGCATACCCATGTGTTGACTTGCACCATTTTTGCCATTCAAAATACCATGTATTTGTTGGGTATTCCTCAGGCTAAGAGTAATCTGCTTGCTTTAATTTCACTCTGAAATACAGATAAAATCCTATCAATAGTAAGGGATAATTTTTCAAGAAAGAAAATGAGAACAAAAATAACAGTTCATTCAGGAAGACAAAAGCAAACAAACCAATCCACATTTTCTAAAATCCTGGACCTTCAGGTCATTGCAGCCATTACAGGACATCATTTCAGAATTCTGTTGCCCAGCTTTCTAGTACCTCAACATAT
This sequence comes from Saimiri boliviensis, assembly GCF_048565385.1. Lineage (NCBI taxonomy): Eukaryota > Metazoa > Chordata > Mammalia > Primates > Cebidae > Saimiri > Saimiri boliviensis. The sequence continues at coordinate 50,528,291 of NC_133450.1, read as the reverse complement.
GTCCATCTATCTCCTATCTATCATCTATTTCTCTCTCTCTCTCTGTCATCAATATAATCTATCTAATTAAATATAAATAAAAGTGTCCCTTTCAGTTCAGTTATTGTGGCAGAGATAGTACTTTCATGTCAGTCTCATATTCCATGTGTTTTACTGCATTACCTCACCTCCCTGTAGTAGTTATGTGAGGACTTGTGTATATTTTAAACGAATAGGCTATGATTGGTACACATATATTCTGACAAATAGTGGAGCTGAGCTCTTTGTGTAATTTCTTATCTCATCACAGTAATCAAGGAGGTCACAAGACAGTAGCAATTAGAATAATTCCATCTTATTTTGAAGTCCTGAATAAATACTAGGAATCACCATGGATTTGCCACCTATGGTAAATTAACCATTATGTTCAGCTGCTCAGATGTTGGAGATGTTTGCTGTTGCAGAATACTCTAACCTACTCTATCTGTGCTTTAACAACAAATGGAGACTCAATATATACTCTTCATACTTGTGTGTGTGTGTGTGTACATTTCCATATATATATATATAGAAAAACATTTGACCATGAGCCTTTTGAAAAACCGATATTAAGTGGCACTAAAGCAGACAAATGACTTAGAAAAGGCAAGAGTTATCTTTGTTCTTGAAAATAGATCTACAGAAACATGTCCTAGAAAGAAAGTGTTCTCCAAATGACTTGAGAATTTTAGTATTATTTATTCTTATTAAGTTCTTGTCTCTTTGACAAACTTCCATTCCATCTGAGACCTTTGTGTGGTGCCATGTAATGAAAGTTATTTTTATTTGAAAAATATCCAGCATTCTGGGAAATTTTGTGACAACTGGTAGAAAAGGATCAATATAAATTAATTTGTGATAAAATTAATAAGGATATAAAGACATATGAAAGTAATTTTAATAGGCATACTAGCAATGAGCTATGAAAACAGAAGTAATAATTCACAGTGACATTCATCAATTAAAGGAATGATTTCTCATCAAATAAATTTTCATCTCTTTTTATGAACCAATAAAATAAGAAAAAATGTGTTTTTGTGAGGCAGGAAAGGGGAGAGGAAAGAATGATTAGAAGAGATACTGTTTCCACTGCTCCAGATTATTAATGTTATAACATGGGATAATAGACTTTATAAGACCATGCAAACATCTCAGCCACCTGCTACATTCATAGAAGGTGTTCAAACTGTTGAAAGAAAAAATCAATGACTAAATGAGTGTTTTAAGTCAATCACCACTGACTTTGTCAGTCTTCCTAACCCTGATCAATAATTATTTGCCTTTAAATTTCTGGTAGTTTATAGATCTTACAGACTGTTGAATTGATTTGACAGAATATGGAGATTAATCCTAGAAACAACCTTGTAAAATAATGTTCTCAAAATAGAAAAATTTATGAAGATATATTTTTGAGACATTAAGCAAAATAAGGATGAGTATGCTTTCCATAGAGATGACACAAAAACTGGCACACACACATTCTAAATTAAGTGAAGGACTACAACCATTTAAGAAAATAGTTATTCATGTATTTGATGGTGTATAAAGTGACATTTTTAGTCTGTCTCGGTACCTTAAAGAAAAAGTATCTTATCACAGGACTTGGTCAAAATTAATGCTGTATTTACTATTTGTATACAGTCCCAAATTGTATTAAAGATGTTCATGAAGGTTGAAGTGATACAAGCAAAAAGAATTGGTGATATTTTGTTTTATCTGTTACACATTTCTTTACACTATACAAATGCATGGGACAAATTCAACAGTGAAGGCATAGTTAGGTTGTTACATGTATATGTATTTTTTTTCATAAGAAACTTTTCTGTAAGAAACTTGAACTGTAGCTTTTTGAGGAAGTCAAGTGATTAAAAGAACCTAATGAGGAAAAGAATCAATGGCCCAGAAGAACTGAAATTAGAATTAAGAATTAATTGATTTTGAAAAATCAGATTCAAAGAGAATATTAAATGCAATTCCTCTAAAACCATTAAGCTTATAGTAATAAAATGAGTGGATATTGCTTCTAAAGTGGAATATTTTGATTAGATAGGTTTCAAGTTTCAAATGACTGGTTTTAAAGAAAGTTTTTCTGAGGGACATCAATGAAGTCTTCCTTCATTAATGAAAATAACGTAAAGTCAATGAGGGAAAGCTCCTTACAGGAAGGAAAACAAACTCAAGATCTGGTATAATCAGTATCTTTTTATAAAAGCATGCATATTATCTGGTATTATAAGTACAGATATGAGTTATAAATATGAAATAAGACATCTTATCTCTGCTTTGACATGTAATTAGATTTTCATATTTTGCTTTTGCCTTCAGAATAAGTTATACTCTCATATATTGCTGTTAAAAGATTAAAACAGAGTAAAGCTGTTGTGCAAATACTTTCAACTACTGAAAAGTATAATCTTCCCATTGTAGTCTAAAATCAGAGAATTTTCACAATTAACGTGGTTGAGAAATTAGCTAGCCTATTGTAACCATCTTTTGTTGTTTATGAAGTATCTTAGATGAACAGATGTGTTTATGTAATTTGGTTTAATAATTTGTACTAAATACAAAATTCTTCTCGAGTGCCAAAAATAACAGGTGCTGAATAAAAGAACTCTAAGGAAGCTTTATTGAATTTCATCAATTTATCATTTAAAAGTGAAGAGTATATGATAGAATAAAACTGTAGGCATTAATAAAGCACCAGGAAGCTTGATACACATAAATTCAAAATAGAAAGAACAATTATTTCGGTAAGACTGCATCCTCTAAGAGTTTTCTCTCTCTCTCTCTCTCTCTCTCTCTATATATATATATATATATATATAGATAGATAGATAGATAGATAGATACATGTATGTAGATATATAGAGAAATATATATAGAAAAAACTTCCTATATTGCTTCTCCTCAGAGTAACCATAATGACAATAAGTTGTCAACATAATGGGCCAGTTTTCACTAAATTCAGGTACTCCATACAGTAAGCTCTCGCATTGTTGTTGTGACATTCCATCAGTAACAGCTGATTCTGGAAGTTCCCAGATAATTTTGAGGCAAAGAAAGATATCAATAAATTAGATTTGTAAAATAATTCTGTACACTTGTGGTCATAATTTTTGAAAAGATACATGAAGCGTGAATGTTTTTACATGAAGCTTTAATTAATTTCTCTGCTCTTTGAATTCAAAGGTTTCTTCTTTCATTTCTACATTTCTCATTTTGAATATTTTAGCCTAACCTCCCCTCTACTTGGCCAAACATTTTGGCTGCGCCCACAGTACTACATTTTGAATGAGTCAGTATTTTTTGCTTTGCTCTGACTCTATGCTGTATATAGATTATTCTGATGCCTCTTTTGTTGCCTAAAAATATTTAACCAAAAGAAAGGTGTACTTTGTTAGCATTAAGGCACAAACGCTTGCGTCAAACTTCCTATATTCCAAATCTTGCTGTTCCACTGTGACTTTAGACAAGATGGCTTCCCTTTCCTCCCCTCCCTTCCCTTCCATTCACTTCTCTTCTCTTCTCATTTTCACCCCTAGATACTGTCTTCCTCTATCACCCAGGCTGGGTTGCAGTGCAGTGACATGATGGTGGCTCACTGTTGCCTTGAATTCCCATGCTCAAGCAATCCTTTTGCTGGAAGTATGTATATGTGCTGCCACTCCCAGCTATTTTTTACCCCTTTTTTAGAGATGGGTGTCTTGATATGTTGACCAGGCTAGTTTCAAACTCCTGGCCTCAAGCAATTCTCCCACATGGACCACCCAAAGGACTCAGATTACAGGCATAATCCACCATGTTCAGCCAAGACCATTTCTAAACCTTGATTTCCACTGTTGTGAAATGATTACTGATACTTCAGCTCTGTTTTTTTGTGTGTCTTTGTTTTAAATAATATAATAGATCATCTTCAGTATTATCTATCATAATTATCTTACTTTTATTGCCCACAGTGGTTTATTCCCTTATCTTAATTCTCATGCTGGTTGTTTCCTGTGGCATTTGACATACAGAAATGTATTTGTGTCATAATGAGATTATGGATTTATTAAAAGCAGATACTGCCCTTTATATTTCACAGGTATTATTCATAGCCAAAGGTCTATATTTTCAAAGGTGAAAATAGAAAACATGGTATCTTAGCAGCATTCTGTTGCTGATCTCGTTGTGGCTAAGGTGAAAGATGGTGAACTGAATAATTGCAAAAAGAAAAAAAAAGCCCTGCAATTTTTAAAACTGCAATATAAAAAACAGTATTCTAGGCTATTTCAAGTATTTTATCTTAGTTAATTTTTACAGAACATAATATGAGTCGCACAACTAATGTATTGGAGCCAGGCTACAAAAATAGATCTCTTTCATTTCCAAACCAGGGAAAAGCCTACCTAGATGTTAGAAAACTGGCATAGGCAAAAAACATTCCTATTTTTGGTTATAGAATTATATACCTTTAACTCTAATTACGGCATTTTATAGCACTATAAATGTATCATATAACCTTAGCCATATATGTTAAACTTGCTAATCTTATTCTTATTTAGGAAAAGAGAATCAAAATCAAGATCTTTTTTATTTTTAATTCAGTAAAGTGGTTGTCAGTAAAACAGTCTCATTCTTTTTCAAATGAGTTTTAGGATAGACAAAAGATTTCAGTTAAAATATCAACTCTACTTACAAATATGATGACTGAGACTCAGGCCTGGGTTTACAAAACAGTATGAGGTTTTTTTTTTTCACCCTCTAGTAATACCACTTAATGTCTATAATTAAAGAAATAAAAGACATACTTTTTTGTTTTTAGCTATCACATGCATTCAAATTGTTTTACATATCTGAAATACATCTATATCGAGACTGAGTTAAAAACATTTTGCCGGGAGCAATAGATGTATGACTCTGATATATTCGTAGAGCAATTTTATATTTGCCCCCAAAGGAGAATTGGCTTTGTAACCAACATGATTTATCATGAAATGACAAGATGAGAATGAGCCTGAGATTCCATAAACTCCATTTTTTTTTCCCTCCAAATAGAACCCAAACTAATTTATCTGAAGCAGATAAGAGTATTTCAGAGTAACCAAAAGGTTACAATGTGGACTGCTACTCTGTGGACCAGCACTATAGTTCTGCTAGAGAATGAACTGGTCACTGAAGCCATGACATGAAAAATTGGTTATGTAAGAATCCCTTTTTGGGGAGGTAAGCTTTTATTCTACACAAGACACCCATTACTGGTGTGATTTAATGCATCAGTTCTTCAATACAAAGCCACAGCAACCATTTTTACCCTGAAAACCAAAGCAAAAACAACAAAAACATTGCTTAAATGAGCAAAATTAAGCCTTATAATCTCACAGGATATATGTTTTTACTGAATAATCTATCAATGTTCTACTCAGACTCCATTAGGGAAGTTATTTTTTTTAATTAAAGCAAGCAAAACAACAACAACAACAAAAACTGTCCATTGCTGCATCAACCTGCAGAAAAGGAGGACCCAGCATGCTTAAGTCAGACTCAGTAAAAAGCAACAATAAATATACGTGCAAAGAGCTTCCACTTTCCAGTTCTCTGTTTAAAGGGCTTATGTTGCTACTTCAACCTAACAAGTGAAAACCAAACAAACTAAAAAACTAAGAACTCTTTCTGGATGCATAAAAGCAGTGAGGACACAGGGCAAATTGCTGCCCTTAGGATGGAAGTGATAGACAAGTGAATACAGGGAAGAATACCTGGTGGTTTACTGGGACAGAAACCACAGTGGAGACCAGTGCCATGGTGAGTTAGCAAAATAAGAACTATAGTTGATCCATTGTTTAGGGCTCAGTGTGGATAAGTCTGAGAGTTAAAAACTCTAGATGAACCCAGTCATACGGAGGTCTCCCACAATGGTGTGAGATTTACCTCTAGGAAGTCAACCAAGTTTCCAGAGTAAATATTGGAGAAAAATCTCCCCGTGCTATCGGCAGGGGGAGGGACACCAAACTGAAGTATGCCAAAGGACACTGTTCTTAAAAAGGCCTACTCTCAGGAGAAACTAGTCTACCTGATCCTCACCTGGTGGGGTATTATCAGAGTCTAATTGATCTGGGGGAAGGGAAAGACCCAACTCTAGCCCACTCTAGCTATCCTGCCCTTCCTGAGAAAGAATTTAAAAAATGGAGAAACATTTGTCAAGTTCCTAGTCCTGAGTTTCAGGCTCACTACAAGACTGAGACTATAGAATTATTAAATGCTTCCACTCCCCTGACACCTTACTGTCACAGTACTAAAAGCCTACTTATAGCATTTCCGTTTACGGAGTATATCATGTCTCACAATCAAGAAAAAAATTACAAGGCACACCGAAAGGCAAAACATGACAATTTGAAGATACAGAGCAAGCATCAGAACCAGACATGACAGAAATGTTGGAATTATATCACCAGGAGTTTAAAACAACTGTGATTGATATGCCAAGTGTTATAATGGATAAAGTAGACAGCATACAAAATACAAAACTGGATAAGAAATGTAAAAAGAGAGGTGGAAATCTGAAGAAAAGACTGAAAAGAAGTTTTAAAATACCGCAGTAGAAAAAAGAATGTCTTTGATAAACTTATTAGTACACTAGACATGGCTGAAGAAAACATCTCTGAGCTTGAGAATTTAGCAATAGAAACTTTGGAAACTATAAAGAAAGAAAGAGAACATAGACTGAATAAAATGGAGCAGAGTATCCAAACACTGTGGGTTACATATATTTATTTATAAGTAAAATAAATGATAATAGTGATACAAAGAACAGTGGAAAGGAATTAGTAGTATTACTATTATTAGGTACATGCTCTACCTGAGAAGGGATACAGTGTTGTTTCAAAGTGGATTTTGATTCATTGGAAATATGTATTGCAAACTCTAGAACAACCATTTTCAAAAGTATTTAAATAAACATAATTGATATGCTAAGAAAGGAATAAAAAGTAAATCATATAAAATGTTCAATTAAAGCCAAGAAAGACAGAAAAAGTGGAAGAAAAAAAAAATCAAACAAAGAACAAGGGCAGCAAATAAAAAAACTGGTAGACAAATATGGTAGATATTAATCTAACTGTATCAATACTTGGTTGGAACTGATTATTTCAATTTCCTAAACGTTCCTATTAAAAGACAGAGATTGGGCCGGGCGCAGCTCACGCCTGTAATCCCAGCACTTTGGGAGGCCGAGGCGGGTGGATCACGAGGTCGAGAGATGGAGACCATCCTGGTCAACATGGTGAAACCCCGTCTCTACTAAAAAATACAAAAAAAAAAAAAAAAAAAAAAAAGACAGAGATTGTCAGAATGGATCTGAAAATAATACTCAACTATGTGTTTCTACAAATGAACCTCACTTTAAATATAAAGGCACATGTATATTGACAGTAAATAGATGGATAAAAATAAATCATACAAACACATCAAAAGAAAGCAGGAGTAACTGTATTATTGCAAACAGTGCAGACTTCAAAACAAGCAAAATTATTGTGGATAAAAAAGGCATTATGATAAATGAATTGATTATGTACAAAGACATAACAATCCTTAATATGTAGACAATGAAGAAAACCATCAAACTATGTGAAGTAAAAACTAACAAAACTATGAGAAGAAAGAAATGAATCCACTATCACAGTTGGGGGCTTCAACGCCCCATTATCAAAAATGGGCAAATTCAGAGGGCAGAAAATCAGTGATGACACAGTTGAACATAACGCCATCAATCAGCTGGATAAAATCAGCAACTACAGACTATCCAACAACAGCAGGATTCACATTCTTCTCAAGTTCTTATGAAACACTCCCTCAAAAAGGCCACATCATGAGCAATAAATGATACACACCTAAAAATTTTTAAAAAATATGTTTGCTGTCAGACAGCAAAGAATTAAACTAAAAACCATTTAAAGGAAGCTTACCGAAAAAAAATCCCAAAATACAGTTGATTAAACAATACACTTTAATAACCCATGGATCAAAGAATATATCAACAGAAATGATACATACTTTGAATACATGAAAAATGAAAACACAACTTATCAAAATCTGTGAGATGCAGCAAAAGCAGTACTTAGAAGAAAATCTGTATCATTGAATGTATATATTAAAAAATAAAAATCTAAAATCAATAAACTAAGTTTATACCTTATGAAACTGGGAAGGTAAGAGTAAATTAAATCCAGAGTAAGCAAAATAAAATAAATAATAAGAATTAGAGCAGAAACTGCTGAAATTTAAGAAGAGGATCAATAGAGAAAATTAACAATGATAGACTGGATAAAGAAAATGTGGCACATAAACACCATGGAATACTATGCAGCCATAAAAAATGATGAATTCATGTCCTTCACAGGGACATAGATGAAGCTGGAAAACATCATTCTCAGCAAACTGACACAAGAACAGAAAACCAAACACTGCATGTTCTTGCTTATAAGTGGGTGCTGAACAATGAGAACATGTGGACACAGGGAGGGGAACATCACACACGGGGGCCTGTTGGGGGTGGGGGAGCTCAGGGAGGGATAGCAGGGAGTGGGGGGATTGGGGAGGGATAACATTAGGAGAAATACCCTAATGTTGATAATGGGTGGGATGAATGCAGCAAACCACCATGGCATGTGTATACCTATGTAACACTACTGTATGATCTGCACATGTACCCCAGAACTTAAAGTATGAAAATAACTAAAGAAATAAACTAAAGTGGGAAAAAAAGAAAATTAACAAAATCAAACGTTGGTTCTTGAAAAGATCAATAAAATCAACAGGCTAAAAAAATATGATTATTTCAATAGATGCAGAAAAAAATTGAAAAAATTCATCACCCATTTATGATTTAAAAAAAAAAAAAACCTCTCTAAGTTCATGAGGAATAGAAGGAAACTTTCTCAATTGGATAAACTATACATTCAGAAAATCTACAGCTAACCTCATATTTAATGGCGAGAAACTAGAAACTTTCCCATTAAGATCCGGATAGAGCAAGGATGTCTTCTCTCATGACTCATTTTCAATATTGTACTGGAAGTACTACTTAATGCATTAGGATAAGAAAAAGAAATAAAAGGTATACACATTGCAATAAAAGCAGCAAAACTGTATTTGCATGTGGATGACATGTTTATGTCAAAAATCCAAAAGAATCAACAAACAAAACTTTCTAGAACTAAGTAATTAACAGCAAGTTGGAAGAATACAAGATGAACATGTAAAAGTCAGTCACTTACCAGCTGGGTGTGGTGGCTCACTCCTGTAATCCCAGCACTTTGGGAGGATGAGGCAGGTGGATCACTTGAGGCCAAGAGTTTGAGACCAACCTGGCCAGCATGTTAAAATCCTGTCTCTACTAAAAATACAAAAATTAGCCAGTTATGGTAGCACATACTTGTAATTCCAGCTATTTGGGAAGCTGAGGTGCAAGAATTGCTTGAACTTGAGAGAAGGAGATTGCAGTGAGCCAAGATCTGCCACTGCACTCCGGCCTAGGCAAACAAAAAAGGGTCAATCACTTTCCTATATACCAGTAATAAAAAAAAAATGTGGAATTGAAAATTAAAAACAAAATACTATTTTCATTAGCAGTTCAAAAAATAAAATACATATGTAAAAATCTAACAAAATATATACAAGGTCTATATGGGGAAAATTATAAAATTATAATAAATGAAATTTTAAGAAACTATAAGTGGAGGATAAGAAGAATCAATATTGTCAAAATGTCAGTTTTATTCCATATTTATCTATAGATTTGATGCAATCCCAGTGAGTTATGTTGTGGATAATGACAAATGGATTCTAAAGTTTATAGAGAGAGGCATGAAACCTAGAATAGCCAACACAATATTGAAAAAGAATAACACAGTTGGAGTACTGACACTACCCAACTTCAAGCCTCACTACAAAACTAAACTAATCAAGGTTAATGTGGTATTGGTAAAATAATAAACGAATAGATCAATGGAACAAAATACATAGCCCAGGAGTATGCCACCGTAAATATAGTCAACTGATATTTTACAACAATACAAAGGAATAAAATAGAACAAAAATAACTTTATCAAGAAAAGGTGCTGGAACCACTGGACATCCACACATAAAAACAAACAAACAAACTTAGACACAGGCCTTACACCTTTCACAAAAACTATTTCAAAATGAACCATAGACTTAAATGTAATACACAAAACTTCAAAACTCCTAGAAGATAATATAGGAGAAAACAAAGATGACCATGGATATAACAATGACTTTTTAGATACAGCATCAAAGGCACAAACCATTAAAGAAATATTTGATAAGTTTGGCTTTATTAAAATTTAGAATTTTTTCACTGAAAAGGAAAATATCCAGAGAAAGTAAAAAGAAGCCACAGACAGAGAAAATATTTGCAGTAAATGCATCTGATATAGAAATGTCATCCAAAATATGTAAATAACCCTAAAATTTTAACAATTAGAAAATGAATAGCCCAATTACAAAATGGGTAAATTAAAACTGCTCTAAAATTTAGACTTTAAAAATATGTGATATGCATTAGTCAAAGAGCACCACATATTTTAACCCATTTAACTTGATTGCTTGAAAATCAAAATATTTTTAGATAGCGAGTATATAGTAGCATATATTTTGGGAAAAAATGAAAAGTAAATTTTTTGGAATATCAAATACCAGAAGCACATTATTTAATAAATTTTTAGAAGTTATAGATTTAATTATGGTTCTACCCTTTAAGTAAAAGGTGGCAGCTGTTATTTACGAAGTGAATTCTGTTTTCTATGTTTTATATTAGGTCTGGGGACTCACAAATAAACCAGACCAATATGGCACTCTCTTCATGAGAGTGTACACAATAGGTCAGACTCATAGATGTCGATAAGCAGAACACAGAAGATCCAACTTGAAGAAATTCCATTTATGTGCTACTCCTATGTTAGTATTTTAAATAATTTAAATAAAAGGACAGAAACCTAGAAATTCATATCAGAATCTATATATCACTTGTGGTTTTCAAACATATTTATGAGTATGTTAAAACTATATATTATTATTTTGTATTACAATTTTAGTCATCAAACTTTTAAGGAATTTGACTTACGATTACATTTCATTATATTTTGCAGAATTTTCCTTACAATTATATTCCAGGCTTGTCATCTAAAAGCCTCTGTTACAAGAAATATTATATTAATATTCTCATTTTCAAAATGTTACTTTATTATCCATTAAATTCTTAGTGTTTTTGTTCTTACCTTCAAAAATATTAGAATAGCATATTGAGTGATCAGATCGCAGTTAGATCTCAAAATTTATAATGTTTAACTGAGTCTTAATCATAATAACATTTTCTATAATTAAATACCTAACACTATTGACTGCATAATTCATGGTTAATTTTATGATATAGCTTTATTTTATCTACACATATTTCTCAACTGGGCTAGGGAATCAAGAATAAATTAGGCCAGGGAATCAAGTTAGAGGGCACCATCAGGTGGTACTGCATCCTGAGCCAGGAGAACTGGCACATAGATCTGATTTGCCATATACTAGGTATCCCATCTGCAATATTTTTTCATAGCATTGTCCCTAAGACCTCAACAAAAAGAGTTTAACATGTGCAAAATATAATAATGTAGACATTTAATTAATCATAGTTTGCACATATTAAATTGTTCTTGCCAAATCTTTGGAATATTAGAAATGTCATCTGAGTATCATAGATTAGAAAAATATTTGTGTGGGAGAAATATAATCCTATATTTCACCACACAGATTAGAGGTACATTAGATATTTGAAATATATTGATAAATGCAGTGCTTTCAGGAAGAAGAAAAAGCCTATGCCCCCAAGCAAATTTGTTTCAATAATACATACTTAATTAGAGAAACTCCTCCCAGAATGCTCTATAAATAACATGGGATAAGATATATATACAGTAAATTGAAGTAGTTTGACTCAGTAATAGAAAAAACAAATATTTTCTTAGTAAAAGTTAAAGATGATATTGTACTGGAATTGAAAGTCCAAAAAATTATATTATTATTCCATGGCAAAACAAATCTGAAAAATGATTTCTGTTTTCATTATCTCAGTAACTATTTTTGGCCCTTTAATTAAACAGGTCAAAACTATACATTGTGTCCAAGTCATGTAACTGGATTATTTATTTATTTAGTTAGTTAGTTAGTTAGTTAGTTAGTTTGTATATGTGTGAGTTTTAAGATACACAGAGGAGGAATAATAGGCCTTTTTCTTTTAGAGTCTCAGATTTTAACTCTCAATTTGGAAGAAACTGTCAGAACATCTATTTCTACTGAAGGTCACAACTTTAAATCTGATTATTACTGAAGGAAATCTACTGATGAATTGACAGCTTAAGCCTGTGATTTTCATTCAATTACCACATTTCTATTGATTGTTCTTTGAAAAGACCTTCACATCTGCATTACAATTTTGCTCTTATGCTAATATGTAACCACTTTTGGCTGCTTCCAAGAAAATTTAAGAGCTTGCCAAGAAAGAGTTTATGAAATCTAATTTTGAAAATAGTGTTCTTAATGTAACCGTGTTTTAAACATTGACTCCATTTTACTAGACATATTGATGTCTACTTACTCAATTCTGACCTTGACAAAACTATAATTTATAGTGAGGAATACCATCAGAATGATGGCCATAATTTTTGGCCTTCTCTTTATGTTTTCAAATACAAGAATTACAATGCTCATTCTGAAAATATTCTCATCTGGATTATTTTGCTTCAGTCCCTTAATCTACAAAATGTAATTATTTTTCTAGTTGGCTAAGGCATGCTCTGATTTCAAGGAAAGCATGACACTAAATATTTGTAAAATTATAATCATGTTTGTAGTTTTGACATAACTTAATTAACAGTCTTTCACACAGATACTAGGTGTCAAATGCCTCCCATATGTTTTCTGCTCACACACTGAACCAGCTATCCAAATTCATAGATTTAATGAGTTACACTTGGTTGTGACAGAAAACTAAGTAAAGCATAATAAAAACGTCCTCAAAGAAGGATTAAAATGATCAGTATATTTGTATAACTCTGAATTATGAATATTTTTTCTGGAAGCATGAAGTTTTACTAACACAGCTACTTAGTAAAATTAGAATAAATATTATGTATTAAATACTCATAGATTATTTTTTATACAACTGGATAAGAATACCTTGTCATTTTTAGATAGGTTTAGTGTGAAAATGTACTTTTAGGGTTTGGTTTGACAATACTTTATACTTGTGCTAATTTTAAATATTCACCCTTTAAACCTATGTGTTTATTCAACTTACAAGAACTAATTAAAAATCCAGTGTATGTTTCCACCTAATCATATAAAAAAATTTTTTACAAAAATTAAAGTTTTAAAAATGTTTTATTTTATTGGCAATATTTAATATATATTTATTATTTGCATGAGCCAAAGGACAAAAAATCAAATAACTTTGTTATTTATAGTATATAAATAGTTAAATGATAAGAACATATTCACAATGATTTTATGTACTATCAAATTACTCTGTCTAAAAATGTAACTAAGAATATTGGATGAGCTTTCTAGTTAGAACCGCTTCCCATCTGAATGTTTTGCTATAATTGTGATAAATGACCAACTAGAGCAAAAGTTCAAAAATAGAACTTAAATTTAATTAGCCAATGAAAGATCTAACTCCTGTCATCATATTTCATGACTACAGTCAGTTCCTAATTTATTGTATAGTTATGGGAAGAAGCCCATATAAAACTTTATTCATACAAAACTAATTTGCAATATTTTAAGGGGCATTCAATGTGTCCTATAGCCAGTGTTTTTTATTTAATAAAAAGCAAGATAAAATTTGCTGACATGCTTATAACACAAACCGTTGATGATGTTGCTTAATTCATGAGCCTCAAATCCATTTATTTGATTTCTTGTCAGTAAACTTTTAGTTTTAGTTTCACATGGCATCTAGGACAAAGTCCAAAGGCTTTATGATGGCAATAAATCTCCACATTACCTAGTCCCAGTGTCACCTCCCACTACTCTGAAATGTCCATGCTAGTTACCTGCAATATCAAAATGCCTGAAGTTCTCAAACACAATGAGTTCTTTTTCACTTTATTGCCAGATTTCCCATGGGGTTCCTTCACTGAGACTCTCTTTGGCTTGGTTAAATACATGTTATTAATTTTTGGTCACACACTAAGACCCAGCTAAAAATCACCTGGAGTAAACCATCCCTAGTACTGGAGTAATCTAACTGGTATCATCTTCTTGCAAGACCCAGAAGCTAAGCATACTTGCAGTATGGCATTACAATGTATTTTTCTATTTATAGCACACTGAAAATAAAGTATAAGTAGAGGCTGATTAAATTAAAAGTCTAAAGCTTTTAAAACATTAATTTATATTATCCATTATAGGATGTTTCAATAGATCGTATTCTCACCAGGCTACAGATTACTTTATATATATGTGTGTATAACTTATTAATAAAATTTACAATCAAATATGTAATTACTATGGGCTAACTTAATGAAATATGAAATGTTAGGAAAGCGTAGTAACAAAATAACAAATGTGAGTGCAGACTTCCACTTGGAAATCTTTGATATCTGAGGCAAAAATAGTAAGTCATGGACTTCATATCAGTATTTATCGAAAGGAGATAGATACCAACTGTGCTAATCAGTATTGCTCAGGAAAAGCAAAAGCACTCTATACCTTTCACACAGAAAAGATATAGTTGAGGGAGTTAGATGTTCCCAAAAGTGTTGGAGAGCCAGAAATATGAAGATCAGAAAGGTCGATTCAGCTAATTACAATCAAATTAGATAGTTTGGGAATCACAGGGAAACCACCACCAAGATCAAAGATACCTGCAGAACTAAGGCAGTTCTCTTCAATAATCTCCTCTAGGATGCTTGTTTATCAAGGCCATGAGCATGTCTGCCACTGCTGGAGGTACATTAATATGGCTCTGATTCTTTTCTGCCTTCCAAATCTTAAATGAATACCTGGCAGAGTCAAACCTAGAGTTTTGCTAGCAAAGATTCTGAAAACATAGTACCCGATCTTTCATTCCTTGTGATATTGCAGAGAGTACAAAAGAGAAGAAAATACTGTTGAATTGTCAAAAGACAACCAGGCACATTCCACCTTAGCTGTAAGCATCCCTATTGCTTCTTCTATCCATATTTATATCCCAAATAACAATCACAGCATCATCATTCTTGGCTATCAAAATATAACCATTTTGAACAAGTACAGACATGCTTACCCTGGACAATCCTAAAATGGAAACCTATCCATTTCTGGGTGGTATTTTTTTTCCTCTTTTATTCCAGTTCTAATTCCTTCATGTGATCCAAAAATTTAAAAGTTAAAATTTCAAGTTAAATGTTATGAACACACTTTATGCAAAATAGTAAGTAAAGGTATGAGTAGAAAATTATACCTGTTATTGGATTCAAGTGTGAGTATATATGTATATGTGTGTACATAGGTATATGTGTATTTATGTGTGTATGTTTATGTATATATATTTAGCATAGCTACTATAAATACTCATTTATGAAAATGATCAATAGGCTAGAGGTGGTATTTGTAAGTCCTCCTTTCATTAATCATATTTTACTTTGTCCTCAATGGGTTGTGTTTTTTACCTGTTGGACACAAACCTTCCATTCTAAGAGGACAAACGTATTAGTGACTCTGCCAGTATTGGGTAACAGCAGTTGTCCCCTCAAATTTACCATTGACCATGGAATTGCTAAGATGTCTAAGAGACTCTCTTGGATTTTAAATATAGCCCCTCTTAGTTTCATTGTTCACCAGCAATTCCTCTAAAATGTTATTAATGTTTTAATAGGAAATAGATGCACACTTGAAATAGGTGAGTTTTATTTACAAAGCTACCTGTTTAGAAAGGTATGGGTGGTGGAAAGTACAGTGGATAGTGCATAACTAGTGGTTGTTGTAGCTGAGCTGTTGCAATGTTCATGCCTAAAAGGGCAATGCAATGGAGTAAATATGAAACGGCAAAGGTTCTATGTAATCACCTGTATTTAGAGAAACAGTGACCTTCAGTACAGGTGAATAGTTAGCATGAAGCAATCTTAAAGGGAGAGCTCTGGAATACAAATATCATGACTTCACTCTCTCCTTCAGATATTTTGCCAGAACTCCTCTATTGGCTGAAACCAAAAAGAAAGAAGATATTTTTAATATCATTTATACAAGTTAGCATCCCAAGAAAAAACTAAGAATGAAAGTGGTGAAAAATAGATCAGGAGGAGAAAATGAAGATATGCTCAAAATAACTAAGGTTAATCACTCATGTCGTTACAGGAGTAGTGAATTATATTGAACATCCCTATTGGTTCAATGGCATAAAGAATTGGGTGGTGATATTAGCAAGTAGTTTGATAAAAATATTGGTTATCTTAGTGGAAACATTATTTGAATGTGAATATTTTAAAACCAACAGAATGTAATTATCTGGAGTTGGGAAGCAATATTTTGTGACTTGATCAATAGAATCAATAGATAGAGAATCACTCCCACATTTATCCTTGTTTCCTGGACTCATGTTTTCCAGGTATAGTAGGAAAAAAACTTTATTGGTTGCATACTCAAAGCATATACTGCATATTGTAGGATATCCCTCCACTTTCAGTAGGCATCTTAATAAAGTCTTTAATAAATCAATCCACCATTCTATGAGGTCAGCAATTTCTGTCTGATAGGGTATATGATGGTAAAATCTCCTTAGCTTAGAGACTTTCATTTCAATTGCATTACTAATTTTTCTATAAAATTCCTTACTTTCTTGGTAATAATTTTGTATGGGATACCATGAATTTCTGCCTGTATTTCAGACCAAGTTTTATAGAAAACATTGAACATATTTCTTAAAAATGTATGTAATGACACAAGGAATTTGCTAGACACTAGGTTCTCCATAAAAATGATACAAATATGTTGAACTGTCTAATTAATACTGAAGGCCAGTGAATCATCTGTTCATGCATGTGTGTGCTGGCAAGATAAAAATTCAATGATTTTAGTTTTAGGGTATCTACTCAAATTCTTACCATGAGATCAATTGGTCTCAGACTGAGCACACTATTTCTCAGTTCTATCTAAACTGTGCTGGTTTCTGTGTAGAATACTAGAGAATATTTCACTGAGAGTAACTTGTCATTGCACAGTGGTTTATGGGTGACTAGCTCAAGAACTTATCAGTCCCCACAGCTTGCTGAGATAGAAAACTTTCTTTTAAATCATAAACATGCCTTAACACAAGTATGCTGTTTTCTGTCCCGTATAACTAAATAAAATTAATGTAATAAAACTATATATATTGTGCCACATTAGTATATATCTTTAAAGGTGGGCAAGAGATGTGATCAAATTTAATTTATATTAATTAATATTATTACTTTAAGATGAAATGAAACCTCAGGATGTACAGATATTCTTCTGAACAGTTAAACTTTGGTAATGGTTAATATTCTAAAATATCATCCCACCCTTTTTATTAGGGGAAAGTGAAAACAAATGCCTTTCCTATTTGTCTTATTCCTTTGTAAGTATTCTCTGAAAGTAAAGAGTCTATTGGTAAAAAAATAAGTGGCAAATATATTTACAAATTAAATAATTTATTGATTATTACAGCAGAATTAGAAAATTAACCTTCCATATATATTATACCCATATTATATCCAACATGAATAAAATTAAATATTTGATTTGAATAATTAAGTCAAGTGTATCATAGTGCAAACAGCACCAAATTTTTTTAAAGTAAGCATTATGCTAGTCAAAATATATCAGTTATTTATTATAGCCACAGTTATTAAATTGCATCAAATTGGATTGATTATTAACACATACCTTGTTGAAATTTAGTGTAGCCATATTAATTTACCTTCTTTAACTAGGTAGGGAAAAAGCTACACAGGCCCAAATCTCTGGTAGTTTTCATATTTGTTATATTTATTTCATTCTAAAAGAAGAAAAGATTAAGACAAATTTCTAAATAAGAGGCAATATTCACATTCATGATTTCGTTACAGTGCAAATAAATTCTTGCAGATTGTCATGCTCACGACACATTCAAAACAGTTACATACACACACAAAAAAAGCAAGCAAGAGAGAGAAAAGAACAAGGAAGGAAGGGAGGGAGGGAGGGAAGGTTTCATAAAGACATTAGCTTGTAATCAATAAATAGTTATGAATATAATAAAAAGTTGCAAACAAGGAAGTTAACTAGTAGAAATCTGAAATGAAAAAGAATAGGTCAGCTTTTGGCAGAGTACAAGCAGTTAAAGACGTGCCTTTACTCCTGCTTCTTACTGATACTCTAATAAAATACAGTACAGATGTACAGTGCAAATTCAAAAGGGTAAAAGCAAAAGATTAAAATAGTCAAGAAAGGTTGTCTTTGTTTCTTTTGTCTTTTGTAAAGACTAAAAACAGGCCTATGAGAAGTTACTGACTTTATAAAACAAAGAACCTCTTCTAATACTTGAGAATTTCTAGATGGGCATAAATTGATAAGAAGTAAATTAATATTTTTAGAGAATTCCAGAGATGCTCAGGAAGTGTAGAACCAGGGACTATAGAAGTGGTAATGAGCTGTATGGTTAAAATTTGAATTTTGAGTAGTATGTGTAAAAACAGTTAACTTTCTCTCCATGTTCCAACTATTTATCTATCCCAAGCAGAAAACTCAAGTTTTGCACTGTAGATTAGAAGTCAGAAAACTACAGCCTTCTGGTCAAAGCCACCCTGTCTAGACAATGTGAATGGAGTATAGCCACATCATTTCTTTTACCTGTTGACTATGGTGGCTTTGGAGCAGAGTTGAGTAGCTGGTCCACAAAAACCATATGTTCCACAAAGCCAAAATCAAGTACTATCTGGCTCTTTAGAGAAGAACATTTTTGCTGGCATTGATCTAAATACACAAACCAGAGAGAGCCAAACTGAGCTTCACTTAAATAAGAGACAAAAGAAACAATGTGACAGGCTGAAAATAGGGTGATGCAGTAAAACCCACACACAGTAGACTTAGAATTTCCAAACCTCTTCCCTTGTTCTCTGCTAAAAACACCAAGGCAGGTTAATTTAACCAGGGATGAGACTGAGATAACTTTAAGAATATGAATAGCCTCAAATAATAAAATTCTCCAAATTTCCATTTGTTTTTTTCCAGTGAAAAGGCTTGTACACTAGTCTGTAAGGGAGAGCCTACCAGACTACAGGACATGCACATGTATCCACAGTTTCAGCTGATATTTTTGTTCCACACTTTTGTTTAAGGAAAGTCTCTATGCCGTGAGGGTTAATTCTAGCACATCTGAAATTAGCCTGAACTACTTGCTGAAGAGATATACTCGTATGATATTGACTCTTAGTCAAGGCATGAATTGTACTTTCAATTTATTTCTTAAAAATAAATATTTCTCAAAAGAATAATGTAAAAGCTACCTATATTCTGAGTTTTTCTAACATCCATCACCAGTGGAGGATGTCTATGGTTTTTGTTTGTTTGTTTTTATTTATTTATTTATTTTTGAAACGAAATCTCACTCTGTTACCCTGGCTGGAGTGCAGTGGTGCCATCTTGGTTCACTGAAACCTCTGCCTCCCAGGTTCGAGCGATTCTCCTACCTCAGCCTTCCAAGTAGCTGGAATCACAGGTGTGTATCACCACGCCTGACTGATTTTTGTATTTATTAGTAGAGATGGAGTTTCACCATGTTGACCTGGCTGGTCTCAAACTCCTAACCTTAGGTGATCCGCCCACCTTGGCCTCACAAAGTGCTGCCATTACAGATGTGAGCCCCCACACTTGGCCAGTGTTGAAATTTTTGACATCGTGAACAAAGAATTAGACAAAACATACAAATGAAGCAAGGAAGGAATTAAGGTATTTATTAAAAATGAAAATACCCTCCACATTGTGGGAGCCGGCCCATGTATAGGGGCTCAAGGGCCCTGTTACAGAATTTGGGGGAGTTTAAATACCCTCTAAAGGATTCCATTGGTTACTTGGGGTATGCCCTATGTAAATGAAGAGGATAAAGTAAAGTTACAAAGTTCTCTATTACGGAGAGGATATTTCCTGTCACAGCTGATGTATGAATTGGCCTTAAGTTCCCTGTCTCCAGACCCTGTTTTCCTGCGTCATCTCCCGCCTGAGAGATGTTATTCCAATAAATCTTTATGGGAGGCAGAGAGACCAATGGTCTTTTTTCTGTAACTGCTTCATGCTGTCTT
Source organism: Saimiri boliviensis (assembly GCF_048565385.1). NCBI lineage: Eukaryota > Metazoa > Chordata > Mammalia > Primates > Cebidae > Saimiri > Saimiri boliviensis. The sequence continues at coordinate 50,507,946 of NC_133450.1, read as the reverse complement.
GGGATGGAATTCCTGGTATATGGGATTAGGGAACTCTTGCCCTCCTCTGTCTAGTGGAGGTGGGTTAGCTTCTTCATAGCATGGTCCCAAACCAGGGTCCCCACAAATCAAACCACCCAAAATTAAATAGATTAAACATGAACTAGATAATCGGTTGACTAAGTGTTATTTTCATTAATCCCCTACAACTGAATTTTTGTAATCTGCATTTGATATATTTCTCCATAGGCCATAGAGTCAGCATCTGTATATTATTTGGTATAACTTTCACAAGAGAATGAAAAGTCGGTTGTGTAACAATAGCTCTCAAAGTAGAATCTGCTATAGAGCTATCACTTCTAATCATTACTTCCTTTACCTTAAACCATGGAAAAGGATACAGCAAATGATGCCCTTCTAGAGTGCTAAAGGTCTCCAGACAATGCTCTCCTCAACCCATGATGTGGGCTAAGAGAAGTGAACCAATGTTTTGGTTTTAACTGATTATGAGGCAATGTGTGCACCATTAAAGTTTCTTACCTTCATTGGATCCTCATCTTTTATCCATCAAAGTATAAGCTTATCGACGTAAAGGCTGGCTGCACACTCCTTCACAAATTAAAGTAAACCCCAATTAGTGCCCATAACAGCCTCCTTTCCACTTCTATTGTTCGTAAAGGCACAAGCAAGAAAAAGTATTCAAGGATAAGAGTTTCATGAGAGTATAAGTCTTAATCCATGAACCCAGGGAAAGCTTTTCACATCAAGGATGTCATCCCCCTTCTGGTAGAAACCTCCCTAGTTAGTTCTACCTCAAGCGTTTCAATGAGTGTACGGTTCCAAGAGTATAGAGGTACCCCTCTCAGTTGCGAGAGCAAGAACCCAAAGCACAAGGTGTCAAAGTTTGGCTACAGTGTGGATGGCAAGGACAGTACTTCCCTAATGCTTCCAGAAGTCAAAAACCATAAAAAGCTTTCCACACCTGGTGAAAATAAACCATAGTGTAACAATCCACTGTTACAACATGAGCACTCCTGCATGGGCAATCCTTTATACAACCAGAAAATATGTATTGAAAATAACAATTGAATAAAATCCCTTTACAAAATGTTTAAATGGATCACCAGGTGACCAAATGTACGTGACACTATAATTGCTTTCCCAGGATTATGGGATCAAACACTGGTTAAAACTATTTTAAATGATTTCAGTATCAGTTAGTTTAATACGAAAATCTGACAAAGTATTTTCTGGCGTTGAATTATTTTTTTTTTTTTGCTTCTATTTTGGTTAGCAGGTTTATTCAAGGAAATTTGGTTATTTCTGTGGTCTACAATAACTTAACATAATGGCCATACTTAGAATTTTAGAAATATTGTACCACCCTGAAATATATGTTAGTATTATTCAGAAAAATATAACCTAAAGAAGATTGAACATAATTTGGCAATCCCATGTACCTAAACATGTCAAATAATCCTACTACTTCCCTTCTGGTTGTTTTCAGATGCCCTCTGATCCACCCAAAAAGGCATTAGGAAAGACAATTCTGAAACTGAAGTATGACATTGGAAATCCAGATTAGCATAAATTATTTATTTTACCAAAATGATGACTCAGAAATTTTAAAGAAAATAAAACTTTTTGTAACATTTTACCAAAAAAAAAAAAAAAAAAAACCTCACAAATTCTACTGTTCTTAAACACCTTGCATGTAGATCTGTTTCTAGTAGTTTTAATTGCATGCTATAATGGTGAATTTTAGTGTAAAATCTGGTAAGCTTTGTTATGATAAAGTTTGCTTATTTCCAGCACAGCTAGGAGTATGGCCAACTCTATATGTCCCCAGGCGTTACCTAGCAGGAAAGTAAGCAGGTTAAACAATTTACAAAAGCCAAAGAGGCAGTTTATGACCTTAAAGCATTTAGCAAACCTAATATTTGAACATAATTTAGACCACATCTTTTCATTTTGATGACGTATGTATTTTACTAATGATGTTTAAACCCATCTATTTCCCAAAGATTATGCAAGTCACATAAACTAACAAAAAGGCAAAATATTTAATGTAAGCTCATTATTATTATTAAACCAATTACTTTAAAACTTTACAGAGGTGATAAACAGTGACTTTTACTTTGTATTTAAGCAGTTTCACAAAGAGAAAGAGGCCAGAGACTGAGTGAGTGGTAAGAAGATCTTAGTCTCTGCTGGCGGGCCAGGTTTCTGAGTTCTGTGTCCCTGAGCAGCCCTGACCATCCTGCTTGACAGTATGCAAACAAACACATTGTGATGAATTAAGAATATTCACAAATTTTGGAGAAACTAGGCAGAGAGAGCACTATGACTCAAATTCTATTTATAAAAGTATACACGACATACTTAAATTATAAGGAAGCCTAAAATTCAAAAAGTTAGTTTAAGGATGGAAAGCTGGTGTGCTCCATTAATTCCCACTGGCCCGACACAGGCAGCTGAGGAATTCTAGATAAATGGAATGAATGACGACTTGCTAGAAATGCATAGAAAACAAAATAACTATTCACAGAACCAAATAAAAGCCTTCCACAAGAAACTAAAAACTATCATGGTTTTGTCTATATATGCATACACAAGCGAAGTCAGGGGAAAATAAACAGCAAATGAACAAAAATGAAAAGCAAAAAAAATGAACAGGAAAGCTACCCTAAATTTTCCTACTTAACTTACCCTGGAGGCCATAGTATTACCTTGGGCCCCCAAAATACCCACATAATAAATATTTTATTACTGATACACAATTTAATATCCTTAATTCACCAATATTATTATACATACTGTGTACTTAAGAAACTCACTTTAGGCATATTACCAATAAGTTCTTTAGCATTATCCATGAAAAACAGTAAACATAGCATGAAGCAATGAAGGCATGTATGTGAAATTTGACTTTACACTAAATCCAGCTTCAGGCTTAACTATATTTAAAAAAGAATTGCCAAACTGCAGATGCATTTTTTACAACTCTTCTTATTTTGCTTTAATTAAGACTAATAGCTTTAACTTTAAAAATGTTAATAAGCCAAATTTCTTCAATTCTTTATCAGGACTTTAAGAATATTTTATTATTTAAACTTTTTTTACATCTTTCTCCCCTACTTAATGGTTCCTTACTACATTGTTGCATAAATAACCTTTTCAAATCTGTAATTTGAAGTATCTTTTAGATCAGACATAATTATTATTTTACTTTTCACTAATAACAAAGCCTTTTCGGCACATTTTGTATACAGAATTATGTGTTAACTAGAATTCTTATCCTTAGTAACCTAAAACTTTTGTGAAACCCTAAACAGCAGGAAATCCTAAACTATCACATAAGGGCATTTATAGATAAGTACAATTCCACAATTTTAGAAACCTATTTCCCCATATCACAACCGCTTCTTAATTGAAAACAACCCAGATATTAAATAAGCATCCAAAATAACTTGTATTTTAATTTACACAGAAAGTTTACCTAAAACATTTATCCCATTCGCTGTATTTATCTTTTACTTTAAATCAGGCGTTCCCAGACTTTTTATACAGGGGGCCAGTTCACTGTCCCTCAGACCGTTGGAGGGCTGCCACATAATGTGCTCCTCTCACTGACCACAAATGAAAGAGGTGCCCCTTCCTGAAGTGCGGGGTGGGGGGGCGATAAATGGCCTCGGGGGGCCGCATGCGGCTGTGGGCTGTAGTTTGGGGACGCCTGCTTTAAATAATGGTGACATGAGACATCAATTTACATATGTAAAATGAACATTAGTTTCATCCAGAAATGCAGGACAGCTTGAGGAGAGCAGGGGGTTTGGAGGCTTTCATATCATAGGTAGGTGGGAGACAAATTGTTGAGTCAGTTTGAATTTCTGATTACCCTTTCCAAAGGAAGCAATTAGATAACGCATTTATCTCAGTGAAACTTTGAATAGAATGGGAGGCAGGCTCACCCCAAAAAGCTCCCAGCTTGAATTAACACTGACATTTTAAAATATCTAGGAAAGACAAACATAAAATTCAGACAAAAGGCATGCTAACAATTCTGAAGGCATTTTTATTTTTATTCCACCAAGAATTTTAAAACTGACTTGTTTAGTAAAGTTACATTTTAAGTCACGTGAACCTGAAAATTGCTTTGATTTGTTAACTTTATTTATGTGTGTTTTTTTTATTTATAAGCCAATTTGGAAGACACAGCATATAACAATAAATGTACATACAAATAAACACATCTAGACATGTACACACACACACACACACACACACACACACACACAGACACACACACACACATAAAGATCAAATAGCTTGGAACCCTAGCCATAAGATAGCAATATAAGTTCATCCATTTTACTTTACCTCAGTAGATAGTCCAAAGAAGGCTGTGAACCACAATTTCAGGTAAAGCAGTCTCCATGACAGTTTGATGTTTAAAGGCCAAACCTCCCCTGACTCCAAAGAGTACCGGTTCCAAACAGTACCAAAGGAGGGCATCACACATTAACCAGGCGCCCTGCTTAGAATCACAGCACAAAAGCCTGGATACATGCAACTCCATTCCACTTTCCCATTCAACAATAAACTCCATATTCCAAACAATGTTGGGGCCAAACAGTATTGTAATTGCGAGAAAACATTCTTAGGAGTGTTCAGTACTGGACCTCAGAACCTCTGCCAAGAGCACCTGCTTTGGGCAGGTTGAAATCTGCAGGACCTCCAGAGCATCCTCCTATGGAGTCCATGCCAGACATCTCTGACCTTCGGTGGGCAGCAACACCACATGCAGGTTTTCCCTTCCAGAGCTTACTATGAGCTTTATAAGAATAGCCATAAACTGTAATGAGAACTGGATGCTGGTTGTGCCACTTTGTCCTTAGCCAGTTGAGTACCTTAAAGGACTGAAGAACTTAGCGTAAGAAAAGAAGATTTAAGTCCCCTGAAATATGTGCCAATTTGCTCTGAGCTGTGCCGCATGTAGGGATCAGGGACCATGCATGGAAAATATTTAAAAAAAGAAAAAAAGAAAAAGATCTTCCTCCTTCAGGTCAGGATAATTATAAACAACCACTGAAAAAGAAAGAAAAAATAAAATGAAAAAAAAAAACCCAGGTCCCTTAATCAAACCAGGCAGTGGCAGTCAGGCTTCTCCACATAGGAAACAACAACAGCCAGAAACCTGTAGTTGCTTCCATGTTTAGGCACTGCCGACCAAGGGTCCTGGGCTGGAAAGGGAGAGAGAGAGAGAGAGAGAGAGAGAGAGAGAGAGAGAGAGAGAGAGAGAGAGAGAGAGAGAGAGAGAAGAATGGGACCAAACACACCACCAAAGCAAGGAAGAAATAAAGAGATTTATTGAAAATGAAAGTACACTCTGCAGTATGGGAGTGGGCCCAAGCATAGGGACTCAAGGCTGTTACAGAATTTTGGGGAGTTTAGATACCCTCTAAAGGATTCCATTGATTACTTGGAGTATGCCCTATGTAAATGAAAAGGATGAAGTAAAGTTACAGAGTCATTTACTATGGAGAGGATATTTTCTGTCATAGCTGAAGTGTGGATCATCTTTATGTTTCCTGCCTCCAGATCCTGTTTTCCTGACTCAGTTCTTAGACGAAGACGTCTCTTTCCTATGCCCCACTTCATACTGAATGATGTGAACCTTTATATTAGGAAATAGAAAAGAAAAATATATTTGCCATTAAAATAAGCAACAAACATGTTTCTATGGATTTAGTTTCTGTGTGTGTGTGTGTGTGTGTGTGTGTGTTTGCATGTGTGTGTGTTTGCATGTGTACATGCACTTACTTGATCAGGGTTTAATACTTAACTATAAGAGATTACTTTGCACAGGTTTTCAATTTATAACATAATAAAAGTGATTTCTGAAGGAATAATAATCTTGAAAGTGTTATTTACTCCATGCACTGTGCCTCAGTAGATAAATTGTACACAGAAACAGTTTATTGTAAAAAGAAGAATCTCTGTACAGAGCAAAGACTGCTACACTTGCATGCTCAGCACGAATCCCTCATGCTTTTGTATTTGTGCCAAAGTACTTTCGGTAATATTAATTGAAAAGAGCCACATAGTATTTTAAATAGAGTCATGGGAATTTATCCCATTATACAGCTGAGTAACTATACAAAACATCCATCAATACTGACCACACCATCAAACACTGCACTGTGGCATCAACCCAAGACACTGCATTTATCTAATCATTGACTTTACATTTGCTTCAATCTATTTCAAGACAAGAAATGAAATGCTTGCTGCAAAATTACATTTCCAGCAATCTCTGATAAAGGAAGGAGATGAACTTTGAATGGAGCAATTGTTTTCTAAATGGATTTTTAAGACATGGTATATTGGGTCTTGAGTTCATTGATTTGTATTGGGCCAAAAGGCACAGGTTGAAAGGGAAAATCACTCCACTAAAAGGGAGAATTGGAAAGAGAGTGCTTGTTCCCTGAAGCAGACGCCTCAAGCCAAATTTTAAAACCTGCTCACAGAGCAAATTTCTTTTGATTCCTTAAAATAAAATTTCAAGTTACTATAAGCACAAAAACATTTTACATCTTTTGAATCATTTTAAAGAGACAAATGCATTAGCTCAGTAGATGATTCCAATTGGAAATATTGGAAATGGGATATAGAACCTTTTACCCCAGGTTTACCATTTGATAAATGTAGCCAAGGTTAAAAGTGATTATAACTCATTTCATTGTGTAACACTAGTCTAAGAAGTAAGACTTTTATCAAGATAGGAACACTGGAATTGTCAGATGGGAGAATATTTACAGGTCATTAAACCTAATTTCAGAACCTGAAAAAAATATTTTCTTGTAGTTTACAGAAATGCATTTACTTATAATTAGAAAAATAGCAAGTTTTTCTCATATAAGCATCTAATTTTTGGATGTCAACATCCTTTAACTATTCTATCCCCAGCTAAAATAACTACAAGTAATCTTCCCATTCACTAATTCAAATACATTTTTATTACCTATAAACTCTTTGCTTCAGTATTACCTTGTATAAATAAGTTATGTTAATAATAAGTTTAATTATTTTCTTTTAATATCATTAACTGTAGTCTTTTCTTCCTTTTATCAGATAAATGGTAAATAAGAATGTACAGATACCTTTTTTTATTTTTTATAATTTTGAAGTTATATTTTCCATAATTAAGGACAAGGTGTGTACAGTGTTTTAAAATGATTTTCTTTGAAATTAAATGTAACTTAAAAACACATATAATATTTACAAATCTTTTTTTTTATTTTTTAATTTTATTTATTTATTTATTTTTTGACAGGGTCTTGCTCGGTTTCCTGGGCTGGAGTGCAGTAGCTCAATCTTGGCTCACTGCAACCTCTGCCTCCCAGGTTCAAGCAATTCTCCTGCCTCAGCCTCCTGAGTAGCTGGGCTTACAGGTGCCCACCACTACACCCAGCTAATTTATGTGTGTGTGTGTGTGTTTTTAGTAGAGACGGGGTTTCACCATGTTGACCAGGATAGTCTTGATCTCTTGACCTCATAATCCACCTGCCTCAGCCTCCCAAAGGGCAGGGATTACAGGTGTGAGTCACCATGCCCAGCCATAAATCTTGTAGTCACTGACCAGTCTAATTCCTATCTCACTTTCAAACTGCTGCCAAATTTAGGGAAGGGTTATGTCTCAAAAATCTCTCATCAAGGAATCTTGCTATTAGTAGCATTGGATGAGACTGCTCAATGATCCTGAGGATACATTTAATTTTGAGAATCATTTCATATAGTGTTCTGCCACAGAAAGAGTAGTTTAGTCTTCTAGAGGAAGAATGTTCAAAACAAATTACTAAAAAAACAATGTTCTCCTTATGACTAAATCCAGGGTTATCAATTTAGTTTTTAATCTAAAAGGTTATGGTATAAAAATTGTAGTTTTTTGTTTGTTTTTACTCATGTCTATTTCCAAAATATGCATAAAATAGCTGGCTTTAAAATGAAAAAAAAAGTTATTATTGGCTATTTAAGACTCATAAATAATCCATTCTGAGGCTTACAAATGGATAGCATGGATGTTTGAACCTACTTCAAAGAGAACCTGAGAGGTGTTATTTTAAAACTTTACAATAGAAATTGACGTAATTATGTATTCAAAATGGGTCTAATCCTCTCACATATCTGGTCTTCAACACCAAGGCCTTCTCGCCTTCTTTCTCTCTCTCTTACTCTCTTTCTTCTCTTCTTTTTCTTTATACCCCCTTTTCTCTGTCATCCTTTAAAAATCAATCAATATGTTATTCTTCTGACTTTGGTGTAGCCTACCGTGTGTAAAATTAGATTTTAAACATTTAGATTTACAAATGTATTGATGTGAGTGAATTATTTACTGGAGAACCTAAACATAAAAGAATATGAGAGTATTAAACAAATTATATTTGATGGTGTAGAATTTCATGTTTAATGATGAAGTCATACATTTCAACATAGTAAAATAATACAAAGATCAGAGCCTCCTTGAATATGGGGATTTCAATATATAAATCTTCATTTTGCATTCTTCCATTAAATCTGCATCCTAAAAGATATTTTACATGTTCAAAAAAACTCCCCACAAATTATCAGCAGGTAAACATGAAATTCCGTTATTGGATACTATGTTTTATAATATGAGATTATCATAAATAACCATTAGTAATGTATTACATATATGGACTATACTTTATTCAAATTTTCTAATTTTGACTGAGTTTGTATAGGATAAGGAAACATTTTTATATATTATGTACAAATAATATATGATAATACTGTTTTTAGCATGTCCTATATGGAGTTACTTTGTAGTTTTTATTTTATTTTGTAATTTTGTTTTCATGTTAAGTTTAGCTCAGCTCTTACTGTCACTCTGCTCTTAAGCTATCCATGATAGTGACTCAAACCTACATTCTATATGGTGCAAAAATTGTATGTCAATATCATATATCCACCCACTTCTGCCTCAAGATTAGGATAAACAACTTTGTTGCTTACATCCTTATAATCATCTGCTGCTCAGAATTTCTCCTTCCACCAAATGCATTTACTTGATGAATCAATTTCATATCCCACCCATGTTTTCCACTATATATACACTTGGATGTAAAGCTGCGTGTTCATATCACATGCATACAAACTCATGTGGCATTTGTGTGTTCTGCATAGTTTATTGACCACTTTAGAAAATGGTAACAATTATCCCCAAAATGGAATCTACTTAGTGCTGAATAACACCATTTCTTAATCCAATTGTTAGGTTTTCTTCAAGTCTTTACTGACAATTACTTGTCATGCCTGCTCAAATAGTGTCTGTCCTCCTGATACCTTTTTGGTTGTTTTTCTTCCTTTTTCATAGTGTTTATATATATATATATATATATATATATATATATAAAATAGGCAAACAAAATGTTCTATTTCTTATGCAAAGAAATGTAGTCCTCCTTAATTTTCCCCTCTCCATTTAGGTTCTGCCAATGACCCTTACTCTCCATCAAAGAAATTTCTCAATAAAAACTGTTATCCTTCAAGGTAAATTATTTTTCTACTTCTCAATACTATAAGTCTTTACATCATTGGACCTTGAGACAGTGTTTACTGGTCTCTGTTACAACAGCTTACTTTAAAAAGGTCTGCTTATGGCTGGGCTCAGTGGCTCATGCCTATACTCCTATCCACTTTGGGAAATTGAGGCAGGTAGATTGCCTGAGCTCAGGAGTTCAAACCAGCCTGGGCAACATGGCAACATGGTGAAACCCTGTCTCTACTAAAATACAGAATAAATTAGCCAGGGATGCATGTGCCTATAGTCCCAGCTACTCGGGAGGGTGAGGCAGGAGAATTGCTTGAACACAGGAGCTGGAGGTCGCAGTGAGCTGAGATTGTGCCACTGCACTCCAGCTTGGGGGACAGACCAAGACTCCATCTCTACAAAAAAGAAAAAAAATTGTGCTTATAATGACTAATGTATTGAAAACAGTACGATTATTTCACAGTAAGTAGAATATATTACCCATATATAATACAGCTTTTCGAGATCAAATCCTCCACCAGCAATATGAAAACCAGGTAACCATTGAGCAATTTGTCACTGATAAATGCCTAACCACATATCATATAATTATCTCCTAAAATCAGTTTTCTTAATAGCCTCAGATATAAAGAAACACTGTTTATGGTTTCTGTGTTAAAGTCTCTCACTAGGATGCTGATGACTTCATTGGTTCATTTTTGTTATTCAATTATTTATTTAATTCCTACCATGTCTCAGTCAAAATAAGAGATACATTGAATATGTAAGACACACCAGAGTCATTCCTCATTGATCCCATTGACAGAGAAGGGAGACCATTGTCAAAGCTATATCCTTTCTGATTATTTAGCTTCCAATGTCTTAAAAATAGATTATTCCAAACCTAGTCTCTTTCAATTTGAAATAATGTATCTTGTGAATGTTTCTCAGCACTAACTGAATATAAATCAATAATAATAATACTGCTAAATACATTACTAGCATCTATGTATTAATTGAAGTTCAGTTAACTGTCAACTCTCCAAAGACCTCAAGAAAATTTTATTAATGAAGCAAATCTACATTTATTACACTTACTAGAGTAAGGTAAAACATCATCTTTTTTTTTAATATGGAGATTTCAATGTACAATTCATCATTTTGCATTCTCCTATTAAATCTGCATCTTAAAATACATTTTACATGTGCAAAAAAACCCACAAATTATCAGCAGGTAAACATGAAATTGAGTTATTGGATGCTATGTAATATAATAATGTGTGTGAGGCCGGGCGTGGTGGCTCAAGCCTGTAATCGCAGTACTTTGGGAGGCCGAGGCGGGTGGATCACGAGGTCAAGAGATCGAGACCATCCTGGTCAACATGGTGAAACCCCGTCTCTACTAAAAATACAAAAAATTAGCTGGGCATGGTGGTGCAGCCTCAGGAGGCTGAGGCAGGAGAATTGCCTGAACCCAGGAGGCGGAGGCTGCGGTGAGCCGAGATCGTGCCATTGCACTCCAGCCTGGGTAACAAGAGCGAAACTCTGTCTCAAAAAAAAAAAAATGTGTGTGTGTGTGTATATATATATATATATATATATATATATATATATATATATATACATATAATTTTTTTTTTATGTAGAGTCTTGCTCTGCAGCACAGGCTGGAATGCATTAGCATAATCACAGCTTACTGCATTCTTGATCATGTAGTACTCCTTCCTACCTCAGCTTCCTGAGTGGCTGAGACCACAGGGGCACATCACCATGCCTGGTTAACTTTTTACATTTTTTTCATAAGGACAGGGTCTTACTCTGTTGCCCAGACTTGTCTCAAACTCCAGGGCTCAAGCAGTCCTCCCACTTTAGCTCCCCAAAGTGCTGAGATTACAGGCATGAGCCACCTTGCCCAGCCTAGAACACCATTTTGACCAAGATTTAGTAGTGTCTCAAAGCTTGCACTAAGTGATTATAGATAGATCTTCTAAGTCAGGAGAATGTTTGGCAGTGGCCAAAGTATATGACATACTGGCGTTATATTAAACAGCAAGACTCCAGATATGCTTTGTTGTATTTTTAAGTAAAATCCGAAGGATTATAAATCATTCTACTATAAGGACACATGCACATGAATGTTCATAGCAGCACTGTTTATAATAGCAAAGACCTGGAACCAACCCAAATGCCCATCTATGACAGACTGGACAGGGAAAATGTGGTACATATACACCATGGAATACTATGCAGCCATCAAAAACAATGAGTTCGTGTCCTTTGTAGGGGCATGGATGAACCTGGAAACCATCATTCTCAGCAAACTGACACCAGAGCAGAAAATCAAACACTGCATATTTTCACTCATAGGCAGGTGTTCACCGCATATTCTCATTCATAGGCAGGTGTTGAACAATGAGAACACATGGACACAGGGAGGGGAGCACTACACACTGGGGTCTGTTGGGGGGAAATGGGGGAGGGACAGAGGTTGGGGACGTGGGGAGAGATAGAATGGGGAGAAATGTCAGATATAGGTGATGGGAGGAAGGCAGCAAATCACACTGCCATGTGTGTACCTATGCAACAATCTTGCATGTTCTTCGCATGTACCCCAAAACCTAAAATGCTATAAAAATAAAATATATAAATATAAAAAAGTTATTTTATTTGCTTCATAGTGTTCTAGGAGCATTCATTTTATGAAGCAAGTCAGTTTCTTTGTTGTTATTCTTACTATTTTTGCTATTCTCAGTATTATTCAACATAGGGAAGGGAAACTATAACCAATCTCAGCATTATGTAATACAGGAATAAATATTAGTTTGTTCCAGTTTTAGACTCACTTAGGGAAAGAATACTATAGGATGTTCTTAGAAAAATGTTCAGGCATTTTTATTTTTTATGAAGCACATTTGTAAGACTATTGAATTGGGATTTTCTCTTTGCTGATATTCCTAATACTATATAATATTACATAATATAATATGTTTTACACACACACACACACACACACACACACACACACACACAAGTGTAATCTTCATTGCATTTTTCTCATCCTTCAATGAGAAAGAGGCCTGAGCACCAGCTATCAGTCTTTATACTTAATCTGTCCCTCTTATCACAACTTACTTCTTCTTTAAGGAATTTTTTCATAGTATTGCACTAAATAGCCTGCGTCCTCACTGCTGTAAAGTTTTTTTTCTCTATAATCAAGTCTGCATGCTTCATCTATAGAGGACCACTGCTAAAAAATAAACCATTCATGAAATATACCTTTAAAAAACTCTTAAAATGACTTCCAGTTTACTACAGGGCATCGCCTGAAACTTTGGCAAGCTCTTTAGTGATGAAATCTACAGTGACCAGACATTATCTTAACTCCTAATTTGCCACTTCCCTTATTATCTCCACTGGGTGCTCTAGACACATTGAACTCTCCACCATTATTGGGTACAATTTTACACATGTTTTTCTCTCTTCGTGAAATGACCTTTTATTTGTGTGTCCACTTAACATTTTTTTATCCTTCAAGTCTGATTTATAGGCATTTTATTCTTAGGAAAATTTGTCTAATGGCTTAAAGTAAAATTACTTATCCCTAGTCCAATGATACTTATAAACAGTTTTGGAAATTTTAGAGCTTCCTAAAGAAATCTAACTCAACTTACATAATGACATACATCTGTATTAATAATCCAATAAATTATGAAAATCCTTTTATTTATTAATTGTAGATAAATTGAATAACCAAAGGAAGAAATCTGCATTTGAATAAATAAAAATAAAACTGTATGTTCAGAAAGTTTGAAGTTTGAACTAATCACTATTTATCAAAATGACTTCTATGTAACTTAGGAGGTAAAATGAGAGTGAAGGGGGATGAGGTTTCATTGAGAAGGGAGGAACCAGAACATATCACACTCTCAAAATGCTGGACGTGTTAGGAGGGACAGATTAAGTATGAGGATTAACTAGCTGTAATTCAGGAGAGAGAGAGATTAGAGTTTTATCAAAATCCAAGAAGAGGTAAAATGAGGTAGTAACTAGATAAAACATGAACAGTTATATAACTGTTGAACTGGAAAAGTGATTTGAAATACAGAGACAGGAACAAAGAGGGAAAGAATAAATGCAGATGTAAATATGCACCTAAGTGATGGCTAACATATATGTGAAGATGGACACAAGGCAATCTGCAGAGAAAGAATAGTCCATTGACTAGGTAGGAGACTTGAGGGAAGGGTGTCTGAAATAGCAATTGAGGATATAAAGTTGCCGATCAAGGATAAGGTATGTGAAGATGGAGAGTAATAGAAACAAAGTATATATTTTATGTAATTGTTATCTGGAGCTCTTAGAACATGAGTTGAGTCCAGTTTGGGAACAGGTATGTTTTCGGATTTTTTTTTTTTTTCTTACGAGGCATAGAAAACAAGGAGGTTGGGGGAAGAGGAAGATAGTGAGATGATAGTAAGATATACTCCGTCATGGGCATATGAATTCGCTTTTGGCAACAACCCTAAAATCTCAGTGTCTAATGGCAACAGGCTTTATTCTTTGCTGACAGATATGTAGGTCAGCATTAATCCTATTTGGCTCTATTCTACATCTCCTGTCTTCTTTAAAAAATTTTCTCTAAATTGGCATTGATCATGCTTACTGACATTCCAAAGGAAGCAATTTCGCATGACTAACTCTGACCATGAGATAAGGTCTCATCTTCTACACTGAGGATTGGGAAATATAAGAAATATATAGCTCTTTTAAGAAGGGAGTAAATAATTGGAAAGAATACATTGTATCACATTCATAAGGAAAGATGTATGATATAATGGTAGTTTATGGGTTAAAATTAAATGAAATGGAAATGGGACTGAAGATTAAGATAAAACAATAATAAGTTTAATGGGAAGAAATGATTGAGACATCTTGGAATTTGATGTCAATTGGTAGCTTATTAAAATATCCAAGGTAGACCACTTAGATGCAATGTAAATGTCTAGGTTGTTGTCATAGAGAATATTGCTGAAATAGTAGGCTGTGGTATAATTAACTAGAAGTGTGGAGGACAAGTAATTGTCTGACTGGAATTTGAAATTGTTACCACATAAATTATGAAAATGTCTAATTTGATAGCAAGAGCAATTGGGGGAAAAGAAGTTAGTGAATTTCATATATGGCAGAAGGACACAAAGCAATTCTATAACATGTGAGAATGCCAGTAGCAAAACTTATAGCATTCACTCTGCTGTTCAACATGGATAGAAGTTGAGTCAAATAAAAATGTATCTCCTATGTACTTAATTTATGTGTGGCCAAAATACGTAAATGGGAACAGGAGATGGAATCAGCCATCTTTTCCTCTCTCCCTCTCTGCCTAACAAATCGCTTATTCCAACGGTAAGCTCACCCGGCCCCTGGGGCCCCTTCCTCCATTCCTGGGGCAAGGGAGGCCAAGGACCTGAGCACATTGGAACGGGGAGGGAGCCAAGCCCCTGTGCTCATCTGATGGGGGCAACTGAAAGCATCTTCCAGATGCCCCTGCACTCCCTCCCCTCCATTACACTCAGGCCATCAAGGTAAGTTTTAGTATATTTGTGAGTATTTTTGCTAACATTCTAAGGTTAATTTACATCAAAATAAATTTAAGTTCTCCGAGTTCTTTCAAAATTTAAGCAGACACTATTATGTGTGTCTTGAAAACCTTTGAAAGCCCTTGTTCCAGCTTACTGTTATTTAGGCAGGTTTTGAGTTTTTAACATTGCAAATTACATAATATTTTTGCCTTAGAAAAAAGGAAATTTTATTATTAAAACTCATAGATACTGGCTTGGTTCCATTGAAATTCTACGAAACACTTCAAAATACTTGTCACACACTCAGTTGAACAACAAAATCAACCAGGTTCGAAACGGGCACATTTACTAATCTGAAACTTTATGTTAGTTATCTGTTGTCACCTAACAAATCACACCAGTAACACGTGACTTAAAACAACTGACTTTTTATCTAATTTCTGTCAGCCAGGCATCTGGGCATGGTCCTTCTGCTTCCAAGTAGTCTGCAGGGCTGCAATCAAGGCATTAGCTGGGGTTTATGGTCTCCTCTAATGGCTTCAACTGCAAGCTCATTCAGTCACTGTACATTGTATTCAGTTCCTGAAGACTGTTAGATTGAGGACCTCTGTTCTTCACCAGCTGTTAGGCAAAGGATCCTTTAATTTGTTGCCATGGGGGCTCTCTGATAGGGCAGTTTCTCTTTACTGACTATGTAAGCCAAAAAAGGTAATACAGTCTGTAAACGATATGGAAATTTTGATCTTTTACAACCCAATCCCTGAAGTAACTTGCTTCTGCTTTGTCATTTGTTATTGATGAAAAGCAAGTCACACATCTCATTCCCACTCAAGTCTTGAGTATTGATTGGACAAGGACATGATTACCAGGAGGTATGGATCACTTCAAACCATTTTACAAGTATACCTATCACGTAGGTAGGTCTCCTTAGATTTTAAAATATATCTGTACTTTGCTTGGGTTTAGAATATCAACCATCTATGATCTTTTCATAGGTGTATCATCACGACTTTTTAAAAGATATTAAACTACCCCTAACATATTTAACATAGGCTATAACAGGCATAATTTATTACTACAATGAAAGGTGTCTGTCTTTGGGCTATGCCTCCTGTGCTCCAGAAAAGCCTCAATAAAGGTCTTCACTTAGTGATAAGTTATTTCTCAAACAAATTTAACTATCTCAACTGGTCATCATTGAAACTACTGTTGAAAGTTCAATTTTAAAATCTGAGTTAACTGGAGAATAGAGCAGGCATAAGCAAGCAAACAAAAAACAGTCATCTTAGATGTGATTATCACTTATTTATTGTATCCCGGATAGTCTTTTAAGCCCCAGCTTTCCAATTTTAATGGGGTTCCCTGAACTGCCTTCTTTTTCTAGATACTCATGCAACCTGATTTGTTACAACTTCTAAAACTATTTTTATTATAACTATTTTGACTGCAAATAGTAACATTATCAAAACAAACGTGTAATGAGGTCCTACCAAAAGTCACACTTTAAATACCTTACTTCCTTTAATTCATTGCAATAATCCAAAATACAAAGAAATTATAAAATGCAGATTTTAATTAATTTAAGAAAAATATAGCCAACAGTTAGGATTGGAACAGATGACTTTGAAACACCTTTGGTGTGCTGCAAAGTTACTTTCCCTTCTAATCCAAAATTCTTTAGATATGGCATTAAAGATAAATGCAGAGAATAATTACAATAAAGTACTTCTGTAAAGCACCATTTATGTGAATAGCTCAAAGCACTGTTTTGCGTTACTTCATTAATCTTTGTGGTATCCGACTGAGTGAGGGTGGCAGGGATTTTATTTTACTTTTATGGATTTTTTTTTAAGTGAAAAAAGAACTTTAACTTTCAGGTGACTTCTCCATAGCATATCCATGACTGCTTGAACTGAAAGGTGGTAGGCTTAGATCTCTTATTCCAAAATACTTCATTAATTTGTTAAAGCATTCTTTTAATTAACAGTTGCTAAGTGCAAAAGTGCACTGTGTAATTATTGAAATGAAGACTCTGAAAGAAATCTACAATTTGAGAAAAACATTAGGCTAAGTGTTTGTAACGGAAAAGACAGGCATTGGGGAACCTAAAAAGGTTTGAATTGGGGGTAACAAAATAAAACCTGCAACTTAAGATTTTACACAGAAAAGTCTCAGTAATGGTCTTTGCTCAGTGATAAGTTATATATATATATATATATATATACACACACACACACACACACATATACATATAACACATATGTTTATATATAAAGGCTTGTAACTGTCATCATTCACTTCCTTTCATTGCCTTCCTAGCTTGTACTTATCTTTTTTTGATATTCTGTCTTCTTCCATTTTGATTTATTCTTTCAATTTGTTGGTGTATGTCTGAAAGTAACTTTTCAGATAAGGATATGTGGCAGGTAAGATTTATTATATTTAATAACATATTAATATTTTAATTTGGTAGACACACAACTCAAAGATAAGAAGCACTTTTATTTAAACATTTGTAGGCACTTTCCATTGTCCGTTTTTATTTATTTACCTTGCAACATACTGATGCAAACCATTGTAATTTTTATTCACTTTTATTTTCATTCTGGTTTTTGTTTTTATGTTGTTTTGGGCTTTTAAAAGCTCTGTTAGCTATTTGTTACTTCCTTCATCTCTAGTATGTGGAAAAACTGTGTGTTGTTTAGGTGAAGTTAGTGTGTCCTAGTTAGTCTATTTATATGTACTTGATGTTTTTCTACAATTAATGAGCCTAGAATTTTAAGTCTCCCATCATTTTTTATTAATACAATATTTTTTGCTATTACTTTTGACATCTATCTTATATTTTCTCTTTTCAGAAATTTGTACTTTTAGTGTGTTTCACTGTATGTTTCCCAGATTTTAATACTTTAATTGCATTGCTCTAAATTTTAGATTTTTTCTCAATCTCTCACTTTTTCAAACACTATTCATTTTCAATTTTTACATCATTTTTCCTGTTTGTAATAGAATCACATTCTTTTTTGTGAATATAAAATCCAGAATTTTTTTAATGATACCTATTAAATATAGCTTTTATTCCCCAATGCTAGAAATATTCTTTTCATTTGAGGCCAGCAATTCATTTTATTTGTCTTGCAAGACTTTTTTACATTTTTTTTAAATCATCCATTTTCAATAATTACAGTGACTTTTAGGCTGACAAAGGAATCTCCACACAATTAAAAGTAATCTGTGAGGAATTTAATTATTATATCGGGAATCTCCCAACCAAAAACCTGTGAGGAATTTATTTATTATAACGGGAATCTCCCAACAAAATTGTGTGGAGATTCCTTTGTGTGGTACAGATATTCAGGTATTCTATTATCTTATTTCTCCAAAGACTTTTGGCTTAACTTCTTATGTGATGACTTTAAAAAAAAAATCTACTTTTTTTTTTTTTTTTTTTTTTTTTTGTGAATGGATGAGAACTAGTGGGGCAAAGGTGGTGAACTGTTACATCTCCATGTGTTCAATGCCTCTGTTTACCACCCTCATTTCACATAGCTGCCTCTGCTATCACCGTATTCCTGGAGTTCAGAATCACTTGGTATTCTTCAGGATCATTCAACTGTATCATCTGTTACTGTTAACTTTTTTTCAAATTTGTTTTATTTTACCAGTTCATTCATCTTTATTTTTTGTCTTCCTGATAAATTTTAGAAATTCTTAGGCACTCATATTCTTCATGACATATATTTTATTGATGGAAAAATATACTTTTCTAGTTTACTCTTATTTTGACATATTTTTTCAAATAGATTGTTTTCTTATTGGTATGTTACATACACAACATGCATAGTATTTTTAAAATTTTCTCTGGCTTTTTTATAATGTGATTTCTGTAATATTTAAATTTTATTTTCATTTCTATATTTAAAACATTTTATAATTTTAACTAAATTACCTGCAAATGCTTGACATATTTATTAAGTGTGTTAGTTTCCTGTTATCATTTTGCTATCGCATTCTGAGGTAGAAGAGATTATCACCATATGTCCCTGAATCCTAAATTGATACCATTGTTTTCTTTTGTAATTAGGGAAGTGATATGATCAGAGCTGTGTTTTGGAAAATAACATAATAGTGGATTGAAATGGGTATAGAAAATATATTACGGCTGTATCTATTCAAGGTGTACAAAATAAATAATAAGGATGCGAGCAGTGAATATGGGAATAAGAACTTTTTAGAGGTGAATTTTTCAAATACATAAACCAGCAGTGTGATTCTAAATCAATTTTTGCTGTCCTTAAGTTGTGAAAATTAAAGAAAAACCAGTATAACACATAACAAGTAAGCTCAAATCAAAAAAAGGCATGTGATTAAAATGCAGATTTTTAAAAATATATATTTTATTGTCAATAAAGAACATTTTCAGAAAAGTACATACACCTGTAAGTACAATTTCACAAGTCCTTATAAAGTGATCACCTATTCCACTTATTATGAGAACATACAAACTATACCTAAACTAAGTAATATAAAACATTTATTTATTATGGTTATGAAATCTGTGAGCAAGGAATTTGGACAGAGCACCAAGATAAGGCTTCTCTTCTCTATTTTGTCTGGCTGTAAGTGGAAACTTTTAAGCTCCTTCACTCATGTGTCTTGTGATTAATACTGGCTGTTGCCTGGAGGCTTCAGTTTCTCTCCACTATGGTTTCTTCATACAGTCTCTTGTCATGGGCTAATTGGGCATCCTCACACCATGGTAACTGGATTCCAGGGATAAATGTCCTGGATTCCAAGGACAAATGTCCTGAACAAGGTATAATTTTTACCCCATTCATAACCCAACTTATATCATATAGAATTTGATCTTACACTCAGATCAATAATTCAAACATCAAGCAGGTAGAGTGATTCACAGCTGTAATCCCAGTTTATTGAGAAGCTGAGGCAGGAGGATCACTTGAGGCCAAGAGTACAAGGCCAGTATGGGAAACATAGTGAGATCCTATCTCTATAAAAAGTAAATACCTTTTTTTAAAAGAAGAATTAAAACATTTCCAACTGGGTATTCTTGACCCCAAATTCTTGTACTGCCGTATAGGTAATTACTATTCTTATTTTATGGTAGTTGCTTATTTGCATTTCTTTATGATTTTGCTACCTTTGCATGTATTCCTAATTGATTTATATTAGTCTGGGACAACTTTGCAACAATATTTTAAGACTATAATGATTATTTTGTTTCTTGACTTTCTCATTCAATGACACAATTTGAGAATGATGTGATGAGAGAGTTTCTTTGTATGGACATGGGTGATCAACTGGCATCTTGTGATTGGATAAAACTTGACTACTGTTGAAACTGACCCAATAGTCCCATAGACAGTTCTTTTGGATAAAAAGTAGAAATTGACCCTTCTGATCTTAAAGCTTTAAACATTATTTGTTTATCTGAGTTCATCTAGGGCTCTCAAAAAGGACTTCTAGGGCTCTGAAAAAGTATCAAAGAACTGAAACTCACCAAATAACTGTATTCAGATAATGAGATGCTAGATTCCTCAATTTGTTTTCTTACCCCTTCCTTTAAATAGATTATATTCTTATTGGTATGTTACACACACAACATGCATAGTATTTTTAAAATTTTATTTTCTCTGACTTTTTATAATGCAATTTCCATAGTATTTAAATTTAATTCTCATTTCTATATTTAAAAATAAAACATTATATAATTTTAACTAAATTACATGCAAATGCTTGACATATACATTAAGTGTGTTAGTTTATTGTTATAATTTTTTAAATTGTATTCTGAAGAAGAGATTTGCAACATATGTCCTTCCTAGTCCCTGTTGCCCAACACACTGTTGCACTTTTTTTTTCCTACCATATAAACCCCTAATTTTAGTTGGTCAGGGATATAGAGTTAAAACTCACCTCCCATCTCCTTGGCTGCAACACATGATTGAAGCTTTCATCCATGGTAATACTGGCCATCTCAGTCATTGGCTCTCTGTGCCATGAGCAACAGGACCTAGACCAAACCTCCAGTGTTTCAGTAACACTATGATTGGCTGCGACTCAGCTATCTGTTACAAGAATATACTCTTAAATTTGGTTGCAATTTATTTACATGCTAAGTTAAGTTGCAGATCACTACATAGGAACTCAAAGTAGAAATGCAACCTCAGGCCAAATTTAGTTTAATTTAATAATTATTTCATTTCATCAGCCTCTCAATTTTGAGAGATTGACCAAAACCTTAGACACTAATTCCACTATCTATCACCATCATAATGAATTTGTTCGGTCTCACTATGTAATTCACAATTCATGGCTTCAGGTCAGCTGAATGTTTCTTTATGTTGCCTTTTGATTATTCTGTAAGAAGACCATTTTACATATAACAGATTCAGGCATTTAAGGCACTTAATATGGTACAACAGGGAGACTATTATAATGGCTATGAAAAGGATAATATTAAGAGTCAAAAGTATACTTCTTTATAGGAACTCCTACAAATTGAAGAAATCAAAATCAAATATATTAAAATTGAGCCAGAATGAGCCAGAATAAGAATCTACCTTTTTTTTTTTTTAAACAAAGTAGCTTTTTTGCTTATTTCTTGCCACTGAGTTTCTATCATACTAGATGTATTTATCCAAAGGCAGTAGTGGGTTTTATTTATTACACAGATTTCCTTTATTTAACCAACAGATAATTCATAGCAATTATGTTATCTAAAACACCTTTAGCAAAAATTTAAAGACATTTTTCTGGGCAACTGTAGCCATTGCAGTAGAGGTAGCTATAGTAATGTTTGAGACAGATTTCTAATCATAATCTCATTTAGATTAATGCCAAAATAGGGAAGGAGGTGTCTACCAAAAGATGCCCATTTAGGGGGATTTATGATTGCTTGCAAACTGCTGTTTATTCCCTAGACAAAATTAAAAGGTGTTCAGTTTTCAGTTGTTTATGAAGTGAGAGTGGTACCGACGAATCCCTAATCCACATTGGCCCCTTATCTCCCACTTATTAAGACATATATTTGGCTGTATATTTGGTTGAACATTAAATACTCCATAGCTAAATAATATATCCTAGAGGAGCACAGCAGACAGTTCCCTGTGAGATGCCTGATGTGTTAGGTGTCACCAGTAGGAAATCTCTAGTAATGTTTGTCTAAGGCTTCATTAGTGAATCATTGCATTGGAGGCTACCAACAATTAAAGGATTAGGGTTATACATTTGACTACAAACTTTTAATTTATATTTTATGTTGTGGTTTTCTTATTCAATTTCTGGCATAAATATAAATATCTCACTATATATTTTACTTACTATTAGATTTAAACAAAAAAAATCTACATTTATGACTATAACAGCCTAACTTTACAGAAAGAACCAAATATTGAACTTGGGATATTAGTGAAATTTGTTACAGGGTAAGCCAGAGAATCTGCGAAACTTTCGATCATGAAATCTTAATTACTGCTTTATCTGTCCATGTATAAACAATAACAAAAACAACAACAACAAAACAAACAAACAAAAAAGCAGGGAAAAGAAGAAAGGGAGCGAAGATTTCGTGATGACAGAGGTAAGAAATCTTGACCTGAGAAAACTATCCACATTTAGGATGTCTTCTGGTTCTGAGGAGAAAACCTTCCTAGTGAGTTTTACCTTGAGGACTTTGATATGATTTGGCTGTGTCCCCACCCAAATCTCATTTTAAATTGTAGCTTTCATCATTCCCAGATGTCATGGGAAGTAATAGAATCATGGGGGTGGGTCTTTCCCATGCTATTCTTGTGATAGTGAATAACTCTCATGAGATCTGGTGGTCTAGAAAGGGGAGATCCCCTGCACAGGTTCTCTTGTCTGCTATCATGTAAGATGTGACTTTGTTCCTCATTCGCCTTTGCCATGATTGTGAAGCCCTGCCCCAGCCATGTGGAACTGTGAGTCAATTAAACCTCTTTTTTTATAATTAGTCTCAGGTATGCCTTTGTTAGCAGCATCAGAACAGACTAAAACATTAAATTGGTACCAGATACTGGCGTGCTGCTGTAAAGATACACAAAAATGACTTTGGAATTGGGTAATAGGCAGAGGTTAGAACAGTTTGGATGGCTCAAAAGAAAACAGGAAGATATAGGAAAGCTTGGAACTTCGTAAAGACTTATTGAATGGCTTTGAACAAAATGCTGATAGTGATATGGACAATAGAGTTCAGGCTGACATAGTCTCAGATGGAGGTGAGGAACTTCTTGGGAACTGGAGTGAAGGTCACTCTTGCTGTGCAAGAGACTGGTGGCATTTTGCCCCTGCCCTAGACATCTGTGAAATTTTGAACTTGAGATAGATGATTTAGGGTATCTGGTGGAAGAAATTTCTAAGCAGCAAAATGTTTAAGAGGAAGTAGAGCATAAAAATTTGGAAAATTTGTAGTCTGATTATGCAATAGAAAAGAAAAACCCATTTTCTAAGGAGAAATCCAAGCCAGCTGCAAGAATTTGTAGAATTTGCATAAATAATCAGGAGCTTAATGTTAATCACCAAGACAATGGAGAAAGTGTACCTAGGGTATGTCAGAGACCTTCACAGCAGCCCTTCCGTCATAGGCCTGGAAGCCTGGGAGCTAAATATGGTTTCATGGCCCAGGCTCTTTGTCCTCTTGCTGTGTGCAGCCTATGGACTTATTGCCCTGTGTCTCAGTCATCCCAATTGCTCCAGCTATGGCTAAAAGGGACCAAGGTACAGTTCAGGCAATGGATTCATAGGGAACTAGCCCCAAGCCTTGGCAGCTTCCACATGGTTTTGAGCCTGTGGGTGCACAGAAATCAAGAACTGAGAGTTGGGAACTTCCACCTAGATTTCACAAGATGTATGGAAATGCCTCAATGTTCAGACAAAAGTTTGCTGCAAGGGCAAAGTCCTCATAGAGAACCTCTGCTAGGTCAATGTGGAAGGAGAAAGTGGGGCGAGAGCCCCCACACAGAGTCCCCACTGGGGCACTGCCTCGTGGAGCTCTGAGAAGAGGACCATTGTCCTCCAGTCCTTCAGACCCCAGAATGGTAGATCCATGGACAGCTTGCACCCAGCACCTGGAAAAGCTGCATACGCTCAATGCCAGCCCATGAAAGCAGCCAAGAAGGGAGCTGTACCCTGCAAAGCTGCAGGGGTGGAGCTGCCCAAGACCATGGGAACCTATCTGGCATCAGCATCACCTGGATGTGAGACATGGAGTCAAAGGAGATCATTTTGGAGCTTTAAGATTTGACTGCCCTTTTGGATTTTGGACTTGCATGGGGGCTGTAGCCCCTTCATCTTGGTCAATTTATCCCATTTAGAACAGCTTTTATCCAATGCCTGTACTTCCACTGTATCTAAGAAGTAACTAATTTTCTTTGGAGTTTACAGGCTTATAGGTGAAAGAGACTTGCCTTGTCTCAGATGGGACTTTGGACTGTGGACTATTCAGTTAATACTGAAATGAGTTGAGACTTTAGGAAACTGGTGGGGAGACATGAGTGGTTTGGTTTTGACATGCGAGGACACCGAAGGACTGTGCTAAGGAAAACTGAGTCCACAAGGGGTGTAGTTTCACAGGCAAGAACTTCCCAGCACCATGCCTCTATCCACCTCCCCATCCAGGAACCCAGATTTCTTTGTCAACTTTCCCACGTGTGAGCAGGCTAGGTAAAATTCCAGTTGTTCTCCTTTGTTTAAAACGCCGCAGAAAGCTCTGGGAGGAAGGGCCTCTGTTGTGGGCCAGACAGCCAATCCAGCATCGAAGTTGAAGATCAATCACTCCAGAGGAAGTTTAAAATAACTCCTCTCATTAGATAAGAACATGAATGGGGTGGGAATAACTCCAAGATTAAAGTCCCACTGGATGGAATGAGCAGGTTCCTAGGAAAGTACAGAGAAGTGGTGCCTCAGTTATAACCCACAAACCATTCTTTCATCTTAGGCCTCTGGCCCTGTTATTGTAGAGACTGTCCCACAGACTTCTGAAATGTTTTCAAGGCCTTTTTCTCATTGTCTTTGTTATTAGCACTTGTCTCATTGGGTCATGCTAATCTCTCTAGCAAGTGATTACTCCACAGCCATCTTGTTTTCCTCTCCCCAAAAAAGCTTTCTTTTTTGTCTGTCACATGGTTAGGTTGCAAATCTTTCAAATATTTACATTTTATTTCCTGTTTAGATGTCAGTTCCAAATTTAAGTAATTTATTTGCTCCCACCTCTGATTTTGGTTATTGGAAACACACAGGCCACTTCTTGAATGCTCTGATGCTTAGAAATTTCTTCTGCTAGATACAGTAAGTTGCTATCATGTTCAAATTTCCACACATCTCTAGGGTATGAACACAATGTAGCCAAGTTCTTTTCTAGGGGCTAAAGCAGATGACCTTGACTGCAGTTCCCCCAAGTTTCTTTATTTCCATCTGAGACCTCTTCATTCTGGCCTCCACTGTCCAAATCTTTATCAGTATTTTGCTCACAATCATTTAACCTTTCTCTAAGAAGGTCCAAATTGGCTCTTGTCTTCCTTTCATCTGAGCCTGACAAAGTCTTCCTACCTCTGCCTCTCACCCAGTTCCAAAGTGCTTTCACATTTTCAAATATTGTGTAGCTATACACTTGGTATCAATTTTCTGTGTTACTAGTCAGTTTTCACACTACTGTTAAAAAAAAAAAATCCAGAGGTTGGGTAATTTATAAGAAAAGAGGTTTAATTGGCTCATAGTTCTTCAGGCTGTACAGGAAGCCAGGCACTGCCATCAGCTTCTGTGAGGCCTTGGGAAGCTTTCAATCAAGGCAAAAGATGAAGGAGGGGCAGACATATCACACAGCAACAGCAGAAGCAAGAGAGGGAGCGGTAGAGGTGCTACACTGTTTTAAATGACCAGGTCCTGTGTGAACTATCAGAGTAAGAACACACTAATCACCAAAGGGATGGTGCTAGGGCATTCATGGGGGATCTGCCTCCATAATCCAATACCTCCCATTAAGCCCCACCTCCAATGTTGGGGATCACATTTTAATATGAGATTTGGAACAGACAAACATCTAAACTAGATCAGAAAATTTGACATGGATCAATTGTAGTTAATTCAAGTCGCATAATTTAACAATTTTAGTAGTGGTTGAATTAGAATAAAAACCTCCCAAAGTATTATTTTGGTGTTCAATTAATTCTTCTTATGATATTGGGTTAGAAGTTTGATGAAACCAATCAGTTTCTTAATTAAAGTTCAGGAATTCTTACCTACTCTAATGGTACGATCAAGTATGTAAGAATTTCATACAATATCTGGAATATATACTAATAGTATATACATACAAATAGGACTCAAAGAAGGTTTGGCATTACTTATTATTTGAGAATGTTTCTCACATAATTTATTATATCAAATAAATATAATTCATTTAATATCTTTTGTATAAAAGGATATATCCTTTTCTGATTCACCAAGGGCCCATCTGTAAAATTTTGAAGATAATTTAAAGTCAAGAAAAATACTTAATTTAAAATATGATTTTGAAAAATCTTAAAAAATATCTAAGGCTTAAAACATTTGATCTAATTAGGATCACAGGTCACTACAAATAATAGTCATTTATTTAACCAGAGTAATAATTTAAAGACTTAAAAGGCAAATACAGGAAGTTACATGGTGGTAGTAAAACTTTAGTCCCTATTTTAAGTTTTCTTAAGCAATTAAAAAACAAACTAACAAAGAAAATATGAAGCACAGGAAATTATCTTGGTAAAATTCAGAATTTTAATTTTCTAGGCCAATTACGTAAAGGATAACGAAGTACCTTTCATAAATTTTTATTAAGAACAGAACAATATTCTAAAAAATTGTTGTTTTTTTTAATTTTATAATATAAAGATAATCTGAACTTATTTTCTAATAAACCTGTGGAGATAAGGTTGTACATCTGTATTATACTTAATGTTGACTACTCTGATGACATGCCTATTTTAATCATACCAACAATCTTCTTAATTAACAAGGATTACCCAAGTTAAATAAACTTGAAAAGAATTTGGATAAGTTCTTATTTTTCTGAGAGAAAATTTAATTTTTTTAAGCACTTATTTTTTGTAAGCTAGTTTAAATAGAGTTGCTTTACAATTTTATTTTGGTAATATCAAAAGAAAATAGGTAAATATCATAAATATATATCACATACAGATGAACATAAACCTACAGACAGAAACATATTTTATAGCTTTCATTCTAAAATTATTTAGCCATGTGCCAAATATAATAATACAAAATTCACTAATTTATTGAAGAAAATCTAGATCCAAATTGTTTTGTCTGATCAATACAACAAGAGTTTTACCAAATGGCTAAAACTTTTTACTTATATTTGTGGATTTTTAAAATTTGCCATCTGTAAGAAATCCCTTAATGATACAATCTTTGACTTATTTAATCTTTCTTATCCCTCTGTGTTGTACTGATTAATGAAGGGCTAGGCATTATGGTTTATACCTGTAATCACAGCACTTTGAGAGGCTGAGGCAGGTGGATCACCTGAGGTCAAGAGTTCAAGAACAGCCTGGCCAAAATGGTGAAACCCCCATCTCTATGTTCTACATGTACCCCAAAACCTAAAATGCAATAAAAAAAATTAAAAAAAAAAGATTATCTTATTCACTACCAAAAAAAAAAAAAAAAAAAGAAAAAGAAAAAATTAGCCAGGCATGGTGGCAGGTGCCTGTAATCCCAGATACTAAAGAGGCTGAGGCAGGAGAATTGCTTGTATCCAGGAGGTGGCGGTTGCAGTGAATCAAGAAGATCATGCCATTGCACTCCAGCCTGGGTGACAGAGCATGAATCCGTCTTTAAAAAAAAAAAGAAAAAAAGAAAAAAAAAGCATTCCATTGGGGTTATGGCATTATTGGATTTTTTGGAAATTTCTTTTCTAATGTAATTTGCAGGTGAACAATTTAATCTCGTTAAAATTTCCCCACTATGGCCACTTTAATTCTAAGTTGTATTTTGTAAGTTTAACTTATGTTCTCCAAAAATACACAGATTACAGGCTCGTAATTTTTGCATAAAAAGCTTGTCAGTGTTTCATAAATTGGTGTCCCAAATTCTAGAGTCTTAGACTAAGATTCAGAGGAACCTATTTTCAAAAGTCACTACCAGAGGCCTCTTAACTAGATCACTATCCAGTTAATTATCAGTCTAATCCAATCCTGAATACCCATTCAGTAAAAGTTGTTTAAATAAAGTTGGAGAGGTCATGGAACTTGAATCTGAGAGTAAACACACTCATGACCTCCAATTGTTACAAAAGGTTAGTGGGTACATTGGGCTCAATGAGTACCTCTGCTTGGTCACTCAGTGCTTCTGAGGGTCACTGGGGTTTCCTTCAGATTCTGCTTCTGATGTCAAACTGTCAAAAGCTTTAACAAATTACATTTAGCAAAGTTCATTTGAGCAAAATGTGATTCATGAATCTGGCAGCACTCAGAAGCAGAAGTTCAAAGAGCTTTGCAGCAAGGTGGGCAGGCAGTATTTACCAACAGAAAAAGGAAATGATGTATAGAAACAGCCTGAATGCACCTTAAAGTTTGCCTTACTTGGGCATGGTATTATGAGGCATTTGATTCGTATGGACATGGTCTGATCACTTGGCAGCCTTGATTCTGAGATTCATCTATTTGTTACAAGAATGTTCTCTTAAGATAGGTTGCCGTTTGTTTACATACTAGTTAGGTTGCAGATCACTACGTAGGAATGAAAATGATGGATGCAGCTTTAGGCCAAATTCTGTTTAACACCATTTTCATCATTTTATAGTTTACACCTGCCTACCAAACTTTCACCCACAATCCTCCAACTCTATGTCCAAATAAATGAAATTGCTTAGTTTTTCCCTGACAGTCTTTGTAGTTACAGTTCTTTGCTCTTGCAATGTTCTTTCTCTTTTCATAGCCCAGGAAACTGCTATTTATCCCTGGTACCCAGCTCCACTGAAAGCAAACAAAATCTCCTTCTGGATTCTTCCCAGCAGAGTTTGTCATTACTTTTCTCTAAATTCCCAAACTTCTTTTTATCCTTTCAATACTGTATTGTTTACAAAATTGTGGCAGAATTGCCTAATTTTATACATATCTCTTGTATAAAAATACTAAATTCTAAAAAATAAATTGTCTCAAGTGTTCTTTTTTGGTTTTTATTACATCGTCTGCCATTACTGTAGTTTCTGAATACATGCTTGTGGAATGAATTGTACTTTTAAAATTTTCTTCACTATTTTTAATCTATTATGCTCCTACAACCTATTTTAGATTAGGATTTACATAGGTTAATAGATTTATATTATGTTTCTATATCCTATTTCAAAATAGGATCTAGAAGCTTAATATCCTATGTCAAGGATTAATATCCTATATCCCTATATCACACACACACACACACACACACACACACACACACACACACATATATATATATACACATCTCCTTATATATCCTTTATTCTTAATATTCTAAATCCTTCTATATTCTACTCTAAAATAGGATATAGTAAACCATGCTTATATTGGTTTATAAAAAGGTATCAGAGAAATACATGTTATTATAACCCTTGATTTCTATAAATTTAAAAAATGTATGAAACATAAAAAATAGATTTCATAAAAGAAAAAAGTACTAACAAAAAAATAACATTTCTACATTTTCCCAGTTTTAATTACATATCACACTGTGTTGAAAATTTTATTAATAAATTGTATTTGTGTAAATTATTGATTATATTACTATTGTTTTCCGAAAAGTGGTATTGAATCTAAAACTCTGTTGTTTCCCAAAGCCTTGAAAATATCTACCATGTACATTTTGCAATGTAGGATTCTACATGGAAAATGTATATTATCATTGTTTTATGATTTAGTTTTCAAAATAAAGGAAAAATAACTGTACCATGTAAGAGCCTGGAATAATAAAGCATTTTATTATTTTACTGTAAATGTGAAGAGATTAAGTCAAAAAGAGGTTTCCCCAAGTCAGCATCAACATGTGTAGTGAGTGATCTTTTTTTTTTTAATTATCCAATGCTGTCTTAATATAATACCAAGAACATTTCCTGTTTCAGGCCCACTTCTAATAATTCTTACAACTACGGCCAAAGTACAAATAAGATGCATATTCCAGGAGTTTAATGTACAAATCCAACTATCCCCTCTGACCTGGTCTGCATCTTTACTCAGGGGCCCCAGTCCATTCAGCATGGATCCCTCTCCACATCTGGAGGCTAAAGGACATGACTTTCCAGGATGCTAGATACTGCATGGAGGAAGGCTGGCCAGAGCAATGTATAAAGTGATGATGGCGCCAACATTCTGGGACAGTGCCTCCACCTAGACACACTCCAAATGTTGACTGATTTGATTAAACTTCATAATGAACCAGGGTGAACTGGGTCTTATGCAGCAGCTTCACTTTTCTGACAGAATTTTCAAAACAGTTTAAGCTGCCTCCATAATTCAACAAAGAATAAAGCAGCAGAGACCA
The DNA here is from genome assembly GCF_048565385.1 of Saimiri boliviensis. Lineage (NCBI taxonomy): Eukaryota > Metazoa > Chordata > Mammalia > Primates > Cebidae > Saimiri > Saimiri boliviensis. The sequence continues at coordinate 50,477,277 of NC_133450.1, read as the reverse complement.
GGGAAACACTCTGCGCGTCTTAGAGCAATCAACTTTTAACAGAAGTAAGCACTCTCATGGGTTTCCCAGGGAAGAAGCTCTAATTTTCTTCTTTCCCTTAAAACGTTTGAAAACTCACAATCCCTCATTCTCTGGCCTAAATATACCAGCTTGATTTGAATGACTCTTTAACATAATTGCAATTTGTTAACAAACATTCAAAAATATCCCATGTGGGCATAACAGGAAAAAAAAGCACCATGTGTTTGGGTGTTGGTGACTTGCAGTGGATCTCCAAGGAGTGTTACTACTAATGCCTGCATCTGAGCATGGCACTGCCCTAATTTCTAAAATTGGCAATCTTGGAATATTGTATTATAACAATAGTCATAATGAAGTCTTAAAGATTTCAGACTTTTGGCATGCCTCTATGGTTCACACTGATTTCAGACTGGATATAATCAGCTGAGAACATACACGAGGGAAATTATGTTTTTGAATCTTTTTGGGCACATGATAATCTCCTGAAAAGATCTGTATTCATAAACTATCTTCTCTCCCAGCTAGTGAGGAATTCATGTAATGCTTATACTACTTATAAAAATACTAATAAATCAAAGCAATATATTTATCACATTTGTTTATTTTTAAATTACTTGTATACTGTAAAGGTGTAAGATGAAAGATGACACTAGTAACTCAGTATGCAAATTGCAGATTACACATAAAAATTTTGGCTGAGATTAGGTTTTTCTATATTAATGCCTATAATTACTCTGTAATCCATTACATTTTAAATTTAATTTTAAATTTAAAAATAAGGCATGTTTTTTTTCTTATAAATCCTAAAAGCTGGTGTTAGAATAACTGTTGTTAGACGTTGTCCTAGTTATGATAAATATCAGTAGGTTGTCTATCCTTGAAATTTAGATTCAATTTCATACACGGTTTAAATCTGATTTTACAAATCAAACCCAAGTAAGGAACAAATGGAAATGCATTTTTCAGCAGCATCTTCTGACAGTATATGATAAACACCATCATTTACAGGACATTGCATCATACCATTTACATTTAGAAAGAAGAAAAATGCTGATTAGGCTTCCATTTGGCCCAGGCTTTCCAGTTCATAACATGTTAAGCAATTCAATCTTTTGGTTTTAAAGCCACACATATCTCTAATCACAACATGTCAGAAGCAATGGAACTAACAGAATGAGTGAGGCTGTTTCCTTCTAACACATGATGAGGTTTTGGAACCAGCAGTGTTCTACAAGGGTGCCATTGTTATGTCTGGATTGACAACTCAGCACCCAAGGGTCTCTTCCTATCCCCAAGGTTTGTTTCTAAAATGCACAAAAGGCTCCTTTAAAATAGTGTAAAATATTATCCCTTGTCAAATACTCCCCACTTGTTTCAAAGGGGAAAAAAAAACACATCTGACCATTTTTGCAATCAGATAATCTACAGGTTTACAGAAGAGTTAAATAAAATAAGGAAATTGCTAAATACTGTTGAGTTTTATTTTCTAGATTTGGTGAGGGATATGCATGCATTAAAATTGATCATTTTTTGGCCGGGCGCGGTGGCTCAAGCCTGTAATCCCAGCACTTTCGGAGGCCGAGGCGGGTGGATCACAAGGTCAAGAGATCAAGACCATCCTGGTCAACATAGTGAAACCCCGTCCCTACTAAAAATACAAAAAATTAGCTGGGCATGGTGGTGTGTGCCTGTAATCCCAGCTACTCAGGAGGCTGAGGCAGGAGAATTGCCTGAACCCAGGAGGCGGAGGTTGCAGTGAGCCGAGATCGCGCCATTGCACTCCAACCTGGGTAACAAGAGCGAAACTCCATCTCAAAAAAAAAAAAAAAAAAAATTGATCATTTTTTTTACCGTTTTTGAATGTAGTAAACATGGTAGTACTCCTAGAGCAATATCAAAGATTTATAATATCATGGTAAGAATATAGAGGAAAATCTCATTACTTTGTAATAATTTCAAATGACTCAGTAAATGAGTTAACACTGATCTTACCATTAAATATGAAGAAAAATTTTACTGTATGAAGAACAAATAATACAAATCTTGCATTGACTATTTTGATCAAAATCAGTAATAAACTGTTTTTAAGTATTCTACAGTATTTAAAAATATTTTTATCTTAACATGTCTGCCAATAAATTATTTTATCTATTTCTTAAAGCAATTTTTAAAATACTATCCTGGAATACAGTTTTAGTTACTGAATGTAGTTTTTAAAAAGTGGAATACATGTATTTTAAAATAGTTTACAATTTCGACTGGCCTTCTCTTTTATTATTCTAAAGTACTTAGATATTTTTTTCTCGTTTAGAAACTCTTGGTTTGAAGCTAATATTTTTTCTTTATTGTGCCACATTTACTTTAATTATCCCTGCAAAAACCTGTGTAGACAAAAGAGAATACTTATGTCTTAAATTATTCCTTATTAAAATTCAGAAAAGAAGGTAATGTGGAGGATCAGGTCTCAGAAAATAAAGGTTGTAAAATAGGGTATTGAAAAAGTTAAAATCATCTGAATATTAATAAATAATTTCATATCAGCAAAATTTTAAATTATCTGAGAAATTCTATTTTTTTTAGTTCTAGTGTGTTAGATTTTTCATGATGTATTGTGGTAAGTGTGCATATGTATATCTCTGTGTACATATAGACATAGAAGAGAGAAAGATCTAAACTATATTGCCTTTGAATTTCATACTGGGACAAATTTCAGACATTACCTTTTTGTCTTGATCTGAGCCCAGTCATAACTCAATTATAATCCTAGACCATTTCTGGACATCTTGATACTGTCTTTTCTAAACTACAGTTATCATACTTTGAATGTGCAGTTATAAATTTTGTTGTGTGTGTGTGTGTGTCTGTATGTGTGTGTGCGTGTGTGTGAGAGAGAGTAATCTCTCTAATGTTTAATGTCTTCTCTCCTAGCAATCATCTTTGGAGTACAAATTCAAATGTCACTTCTTATTCAAAGTTTTCTGATCCCACTCCCAAACTAGGTCAAGACTGCTAATTGCATAGGCTTACAACACTCTGTATTTTTGTTTAAAGACTTTTTTTAAACCATATAAATAAGTGTGTGTATATTGACATGTACTCTGTTTCCTGCTTTTGACTCTATGTCCATGAGATAGTGACCCTTTCTGCCATTCTTTGCATGTATCAATAGGAGGCATCACAATGAATGTTCGTGAAGTGGGAAATGGGTTATTAACAAATTAAAGCACGGATGAAAACATTGCAAGGTCCTTGAAATTTGTTTCCTGAGTATATATTATTTGAAATTACTACTAGAAAGGAGTTCCACGAACTGTGCAAGAGGTGACAATATGTTCACAAAATTGAATAAAGTGTCTACCCAAATAGACCTTATGATTTAGTGAGGAGATAGATGGTAACCAAAGAATTATATAAATGAATATAAAATGACACTTTGATAACTGTATGATAATAAAACAGAGATTCATAATACTATAGTAGATAGTACTATGAAAATGTATACTAGCTTGATTTCTCCAAGTCAGGAAGAGATCAGTTCAGGCTTAAGAGTGTGGAAAGTTTAATTAGTTGAACATCAGTGTGGGTGCTGGGAAGAGAAATCATTACAGTGAGTTGGAATCACATGCTCCAGAAAGACGGCATTGGTGTAAAAACACACACAGGTAATAGGGAACAGTACCTGGAGCAGAGCAAAAACACAACAATGGAAGTTTAGAGTTGGAGAATAGGTAGAGGCAGCAAAGATATGGCAAATGAACTTGAAGGTAACAGAAAAGGCACAGATCTATTTGGAGCAATGGATGCTCAAAATTATAACTTACCTTTTGAAAAGATGAGTGGCTTGAAAGAACGTCAGAGAAGGGGGCAAGTAGAGATTTAACTCAGAGAAGTAAGGAGGTTATGACATTATTCCAGGAAAGAGTTAATAGATTCATTTTAAAATATGACTGCCAAAAAAAAAAAAAAAGAGACTTTCCAAACTTATTTGACTTATCCTTTTTATTTGTTTGTTTTGTTTTTAATTCATTTAATTCTTTAACTAGTGTGTCAAGGAACAGGTTTTGGTTAAGGTTAATTTAATATTTTTATGTCTTTCAGATAATAAAACAGAGACGTAGGGATGTTTATAAATTTGCTATATGTGCAGCAAACCTGTGAAAGGGAAAGATCTATTTGAGAGAGAAGTATCCATAACATATAATGGGGCACGATCAAGTGCTAGGAAACATTTTGAAAGATTCTTTGTGTTGATCTTACTTAAAACTTTCCTTTCTCCTTTTCTCCCTCTGTCTGTCTATCTGTATCTGTCTGTGGAGTTTCATTTCTATTTATTCCACTTTTAGGTTTCCCTGCAGGGAAGAAAACTAATTATCTGGATGATCAAAACACATGATCTACTGTAGTACATTCGTTACTAATCGTGATCACTCTGTTCTAAAAATCAGAGGAATACATACTAATTTGTGAATGACCTCTCTTGTACTTTATCTGGGCATCAAGCTGTGTGACTAAATTAAACTGCAGCCAGTTCTGTGGATATAGCTGCTTTATCCCATTCGTCTCTACTCCATTCATCATTGTTGGCTTAGTGGGTGCCCACCTGTCTTCAGGAATCATGACAATATTCTTTCTCTATTCATGATTATCACTGTTTCTGTGACCAGAAGGAGAGCAATACTATTGCAAACATAAGATTTTGTTTCAGTGCAGATAAAAAAGACTTAATTCTGGCCTATAGTCTTATTCATTTAATTTAACCAGTTAAGTAGAGCTAGGCTTCTGCATTGAAAGTTTCCCATTTTCAACCCTCCTAAACTATATGTAGTTTTCTATTTGACTACTACTGCATATACTCTTCTTAGAGTCTTCTTAGTGAGTCATAGATACTATAGTTATGAAAAGATTTTGTCACCCCTGATTCCATGGCTATAATATCATCTAAGCCACGGGGCTGGAAAAATAATAGCTCATGAACCAAATTCAACTTGCTTCCTATTTTGTAGATAAATGTTAATTAGTATATAGCTGTACCTATTCATTTGTGTATTGTTTCTGGCTGTTTTCATGATACAATGTCAAAGTACTTGTCACAGACACCGTATGACCTGTAAAGTTAAAAATATTTATTACCTTGACCTTTACAAAAAGAGGTTTATAACACCTCATCTAAACCAATCTTTGCCTTTAATATTAAGCACTAATAATATATCATGGGACGATTTAATCATCTCATGAAATACTGAGAATTCACAGTAACCTAACTTAAAAATAAATTTTGCATATGACAAAAGTAATAACATATCTTATCAATAACATATAATTTATATATTCATATATATATGAGTAGAGGGATTAGAGATATTTGAATTTCTCTCTGCAATTAGTGAAACAAAAAAGACCTAAGGTATGAGAAAGCTCTTTAAATCCTTATGTTCCCCCATTTTATACACCATCCTTTTTGAGATGTATTTCTCCCTTTGAATCTTTCCCTCATATTTACTTTAATCAGATTTTTTCTATTTTCTTAGAGTTGAGTCTGTGTCTCACAATACCCTAGGGATGCTTTGCCTGAGGGGCTTTGATAAATGGCATTTTCTAGAGCTGATGATAAAAAAATGGATCCGTAGCATGTGTGTAGGAAGATCAAGGATGATCCTTGGCTAGTTGTCTCTGCTGACAGTAGTCATCTAGACTAAGTGGTGACAGACTAATATAATAATGGCTTGTCAAATCAAAATAAAAGAAAACAAAAAATACATGAGATGTATTTTCAAAATACTTTTATGAATCAAAGATTTGTCATGCTGACACTTTTTCAAATTAAGTTAATGGAACTATCATGCAGTATGATATGTTTATGAAACGTCCCAGGATATTTCTGTAAAAATACTTTTCAACTTTCTGTGAAATCAATCTGAATTAAAATTTATGTGTAGCCCCTCTTTTTATTTGATATGAATAAGAGAATAAAAATATTATAATCGTATGCCTCCGTTAAACAGGTGAGACTACTAAGGACTCTCTTATTGTATTATTCCCCCATAGAAATTCCTCAGGCAAATCGTTAATCTCTAAGAGACTCGTTTATTTCTTTTCTAAGGATTGACTAAATAATATATATAATTTCATTACTTGCAGTTGATCTAAATAAATTACATTGCTGTCTTACAGTATGTCAACTCTCCTCAAAATATTCATTCAGAGAAGATAAGACTGCTCTTCACAGTATTATTTTATAGTTGATGAAGCCAGGGAGATTCAAACAAAGGCAAAAATGTACCTTTAGTTCACTTGATTCTTAAGGATATGAGTTTACAATTAAAATGCAATATGAACATCAGCACTCCAAGTGCTCCTCTGGGAGCGTAATGTTGAATTTATGGGAACTTGTTGATGTTATTTCTTTTAATTTCTTTTTTATTTTTATCCAAGTAATAGTTTCAGATTGTTTAAAGGATCAACAGGTACCTTAATACTTATGACAAAAATCAACAATTTCTTAATTTCCACTTAAGTTTTAAAATGTATTCTTTTGATAACATGTCTAAATAAATACTTATATTACTACATTTTGGTTTTTTACTTCCAATGATTTTCTATTGGTGTACTTACATGGAAGATGAGGCTCTAGATCTCCTTTGCATCCTACCCCAAAACCCCACACACTCACGTACACTTCCTAAATGTACGTCCTCCCAATATAGTTGTATTGTGATTGTCATTTAGGTTACATCAATGTTCCCTATATAAGATTAATAAATACATAAATGACATTGATAGCTGAATATTGGCTCATAGAAGAGGAAGTGGGTTCATGTTTAAACATCAAGCTTTTAGCAAACTTTTATTTTGATATTACCTTTACTTGTTATTTCCAAAGACACTTGGTGCTCTCCTTTAAGTTTTCCATAGTATGCCATCAGATTTCTTATTAGCTTTTCTCCTTATCAAATGGAAGAATTTGATGACATTATACCTTTTAGATTATTGTTACTATTATTATTATTAGACACAGGGTCTTGCTGTGTCACCCAGGCAGAAGTTCAGTGTTCACTCTAGCCTTACACTTTTGAGCTCAAGCAATCCTCCAGCCTCAGACACCTAAGCAGCTAGAACTACAGGTACACAGCACTAAGGCTGGCTAATTTTAAAATTATTTTTAAGGATGAAGTCTCACTATGTTGCCCAGGCTAGTCCTGATGTCTTGACCTCAAGCAGTCTTCCCACCTCACCCTCCCAAACTGTTGAGATGACAGATAGGAACCACTTAGGTTTCTAAAGTCATTTGCCATGTATAGAAACTGCCATGTTTAGAAAGACTGGTTCTCATTTTTATTAAACATTGCATTAGTTATCTTTACTTATTTTTGTCTTTTTGGGTTTTAGAACTTTTTATAAAAATTCTTTGGTATTTCTGAGCAAATAGAGGATCATATATGTGACTAAATCACATAATTACTAAAAACAGTGATTAAAGGCCCATAGTAACTCACATTTAATATTTTCCTGTTATATTTAATGTACATTTTTCTTTATAGATGGACAAGTAGCATTATTGGACATATCTGACTATCTAGTTAAATACTGAACATTTTCTTTTTTGAGGTGTATTTTGTGGACTGCAATGATTTTTTTGAGCCTAAAAATTAAATGAAAATAAAGGATACTCTTTAATGAGAAAAAAATCTACAGAGTCAGTATACAACTTGAGGGTACAGAGGAAAGTGGAAGGGACTGCTATACAATCTGTATGATCAACAGAGGAGTGAGTATTCAGAGATACTGTAAATGTATGTTTGCAAAATAATTTTTTTCAATGGTCTTTGGCACTTTCTTCTCTTTGTAACTTCATGAGTTGTCTCTCTATCACTAATTGCTAGAAAGAAACCACCAATCTGATTTTGAACTACTAGTGAATTTGCCAGTTTCCAAACTTGATTTTGACTATCTGCCATATCTTAAACAATATAAGAAACCTAAGTCTCTTATTTTGAAAAAACAATAACAGTAACAAAAGTGTGATATTGTTAAGGGCTCTTCCATTCAGAAGGCTAAATAATTCTCACAGAGATAATGTGTTGACATAGTTTTATGAGACAGTTTAAATCAAAGGAGACTTTGCATAGTTGGAGTAAAGGTATTTACTTACACAGACTTGAAATTAATATTGCATCCACAGTGGGGCAATCTTACAGTTGTCTACAGGACTGATGAAATTCATAAAACCATCCTGTGGATCGGCCTTCTGAGGAATTCATAGTTAAGACTGGCAAATTTGCAATATGAAATGCAACATGAGAGATAAATATATACTTGAGTGGGTAGAAGAAGAGTAAAGATGAGATAAAATGCATAAAATGTTTTCCTGAATTCTCAGCCATCCCCTTAGCCTCCTACAGCAAGGAATTGAATGAATTAGAACAGGGAAAAAAAGGCTGGTTATTATGACTCTTTCCAATAACATCTCCATGAACTCAGTACTGCCTCTAGTTAACCTTGGAGTAAGAACTAAACAGATTACTGAAGCCAACTTCATGTCTTCATTCCTTTGCTAATTATCAAATGTCAATGATATCTTTGCTATGGAATTATAAACTCTTAACTTTTTACTTGTTTAGAAAGACTGGAGAAAAGGTATTAGGAAAGAGATTTTTATGAGCTCAGTATATTGTTTAGAATGGCATGAGGGGAGAAGTAAAAAATATGGTGAAGAAAATTCTGTTATCTCTGAAAAATTAACAGATAAAAATGAAGAGCCTTCTTAAAATGCCCTGTTCTGAGATAATCTGAGCAGTTTTGTTTTTAACTTCCCCTCAGTTAAATATGTTTCTATTTTGCTGTGTGAAGGGAGCAATTACTTGTTTTGCTGTCACTGTTGGCAAAGCAGGAGGTGTAAATATATTTTTCAAATCCTTCAGGGGACTGCTGAGGTCTTCCTCACTCCCAACAAAGATTAGTTTAAACTTTGGCGGGCTTCCATTCATGAGCTTGAAAACAGCCCTTCTCCATCTGGAATTCTCAGTGATGCAACCCTAGCAAGGCCCCAGAAGAAAAGAAAATGTTTGCCACTAATACTATTAAAAATATTGAAATGCTACATGATAACAGACATATAATATGCAGAAAATAAACCTACCTTTCACAACTGGGATCTCAATGCTGGTACAGGAACACACACATGAAACTCTTGATCCTTTCTAATGGAGACCACATATGTATAGAAGGCACAATTGTATGTACCAGGATTGGAAAGGAATCTTTTCCTGTCCTACATCCTTCGGTATATCCTACATGGCTTTTTAACAGATAAGTATACCTACTTGGAGACCTACTTTAACTTTTACTTTGTTAATAACCTTCTACATTTTTTGCTAAGGAAGAAGCAAATTAAAAGTTTATGTGTAACAGAAAGTGCCTCCTGGAACAAAGAAGTACAAAATATAAACACCCTTAAATAAACTCATAAATAAATGGCTAATTTCTAAACTCTGCATATTCTTGACTATACAATCAATGTAACTTTTTATTTAATTATTTCTGAAATTGGCCAGGTGAAATGGCTCACGCCTGTAACCCCAGCATTCTGGGAGGCTGAGGTGGGTGGATCACAAGGTCAGAAGAACGAGACCCTCCTGGCTAACACAGTGAAACCTGTCTCTACTTAAAAAAACAAAAACAAACAAAATTTTTTTCTGAAATTGAGTGGTATTATACAGCAAGAGTGCACTTAATGTCATTTTTAAAAAATGTTTTGCCAACCTGCTATAATTAGAGATAGAATGTCTTATAATCTTCGGTATCCTACAATGAAGAAAAAATTGTATAAAGGAATAATCCCCTTGACAAGTAATTGTTAAGTGATAGTGGCATTCTTCCTGTACTCACAAGCTTAGGATTAATTAATGTTGGTAATTAATCAATTAACATTGCTAAGCCTGGTACAAATGCCACTAATGTTATAAATATTGCTTTTGCTGATTTTTTCCTTTTATTTTCTAAGGTGAACTATTATCTATAGAATTCAGTAACCAAATATATAACACAGGTTGAGTATTCCTTATCCAAAATGCTTGAGACCAGAGTGTTTCAAATTTCATCTCTTTTTCAGATTTTGAAATATTTGCATTATATTTACAGGCTGACAGCCCAAATCTGAAATCCAAAATCCAAAATTTTCCAATGAGCATTTCCTTTGAGCATCAAGTCAATACTGAAAAAGTTTCAAATTTTGGAGCATTTTAGATTTTGGATTTTCAGGTTTGGAATGTCTAATCTGTATAGAAAAATAAATCTTTCTTAACTGGTGAGCTTCAGCAACTAATGTGCCTGCCTCGAATGAATTACCTGTGTGTCAAAATGTGCACCTAAATTGTCTAAATCCTCTTTCATATATGGTATTAGTCCATAAAAATACAATTATAATCCCCTGTAAGACAAAAAGGTATGAAATTGTATATATAAGAAAAAAAATGGGAAAAAGTATTAAAATTTAATTATACCTGTTTATAAAGGATCTGGTATTGCTGATTACATGTAATGAAAGCCCAGATCAATTGTTGAGTCACCCTCAAATAATCAGGTGGTTAAAACAAGTAGAAAAAGTGTTCTTTGACTCAAGGGATGTTAAAAATATGTGACTGGCAACAAAACAGAAATTTATTAATATACAGATACATGAAGACAGAAATTAGACTGTTTTACAATAAATTACAAATCAATTACATTATTTAATTAGGACAAAACAGCATTGGCCAATAGAAATGTAACTGCCATCAGGGCACAAAGCAGTAACTTGTTTGAAACTTTATGTAGAAGATCACAATGGATTGGTGAGGCAATTGAGAAACTGTGGCAGGGCCTTAAAATAAACTTTCCTTGGAAGCATTGGAAATATATTGGACCTGCTATAGAAATGTTAGATCAGGAACTTCATAAGATTGTACTTCCGCTTTAGGAAGATTACTCTGGTAATTAAGTTACTGGAGGAAGGGGACTGGAAGCAAAAGATCCAGTTAAAATATGATTTCAACAGCCTTACAACAAGTGATGCCAAAGGAAAAGGAAGATGGCAATGAATGCTAGGGGATTTTGGAAATTGCTTACTGCATGTGGAGAGCAAGGAAAAGGAAGAAAAAGTAGAAATAATATAAATGTTTATGCTTGAATGACCCAGAAGATGACAAAGAGAATATGAGAGGCAGTAAGAAAATCGAAAGGCAGATATGAGGTGTCAATAGAATGTAAAGCTGGAAATTATATGCAGGATTTGAGAATCAATAGAAAAGTCTATAATCAGAAAGAATTGGGTTTAAACATATTTTTACATGTCATTAGCTCTAAGATCCTCTCTGTGTTTCATTATTAGTTGAGATGATTTTTTCTTTTTGTTAATCGACAATTTCCTTGATATTGTTATCAGGCATTGCTACTATAATAGCTGTGACTAATAACATGATATTCATAGAATAGTTGCAGACACTAACTAACTGTATATGTCAAAGCATAATAAAATGACCTACTAGTAGTTATATTTCAGATATACCTAAGTACTTATAAAAATATAATGAACGTACTCATCTTAGTTTAAGAAGAAAGGAATATTTTTCAGTGAAATCTTTTGTGTACTCATCTGCCATGCCTTAATCTCTATCCTAAATACAGCATTACCCTTACTATTACACCAAAACAGTAATATTATTTTGCATATAGCTCAACTTTATATACATCATATCATTAGCAATTTATCTACTTTGCATGACACTTAAGCTTGATAATGCAGCTCTAATTCATCCATGTTCCCTGCTGCCTATTCTTCTGTTGTAGGAACATGGCAAAATTTTCCACTGTCCTTTTAATAAATATTCAAGCGATTTGCCATTATTTAGGCCATTACATACAAAGCTGCAGTGAATAATTTTGTGGATGTCTTCAGGTGCAAATGAGTGAGAGTTTCTGTAGGGTGATGTATTTCAGGATGGAATTACTGGTTTAGAGGGAATGTAAATCTTCAACTTTAACTAGATATTGCTAAATTGCTTTCCAAATGTTCTGTTATTTTACAGAGACACTGATCATGCTTAAGAAATGCTTTTGTGCCAAGGTCTTGTAACATCAAGTCATCAGACTTCTCACTTTAAAAAATCTGTATGCAGCATGGTATCTAATTCTGATCTTAATTTGCATTTGCATAATTAATAGCAAGCTTGAGCATGCTTTTTCTGCTTATTGATTACTTTCATTTTCCTTAAATTGCATTTTAAAATCTTTGCTCATTTTTGTTTGGGGTTGTTTATAATTTTTAATCAATTATTTGAAGACCTTCATTGTATATCCTTGTTTCTAATCTGATGTCAGTTATGTGCATTGTAACTATGTCCTCTCGAGCTGAAGATTTTGTTTATAACTTCGTTATGATGTTTTATGATGAACAAAAGTTCTAAATTTTGATGATGCTGCATTTATGGCAATACTTTATTTAAAAAGGTAATACTCCCAGATCATAAATAATTTATTCAATGTGTACTTCTTTATAAAATGTATTTTGTTAAGTAGTAATTAAATTCACATACTTTGAACATCAAAAAACATTTTTAAAAGGGGTTTTGTTGTATATTCTTATCTGTCAACCATCTCTCCGAATGTTCTTTTTCTCTCTTCTGCTCTGTGATCCTGGGCACAGCTTTATGGGCTTTATTACCAGGATTCCTTGTTGTCTGGCTTGATTGAGTTTGTCCAATGAAAGGCACCAGAGGACTTGAGGGCTCTAGGGAAGAGAGATGTGTATGTTGCTTCCCCTTTTCTCTCTGCTTTGGCTTTGGGATTCAATTGCTGCCCCACTACAGTCACAGATTTGATCTGGCCGCGCTTTCTTCCAGCAGCTCTCACTGAGTTCCTACAAAATTAAGTCCTCCTTTTCTCCATCAATAGCAGGGAGTGTAATGGCTTTCCACTGTTGCTAATCTCCAGATGCCTCTACATTCCTTACCAATTTCGTCAACTTTACTGATACTTGGCTAAAATCTCTTAGTTAAAAGTATATATTCAGTTAAACCATGATTACTAGCAATCATTCAATAAATAATTTAATATAAATCAATTCTCTTGCAAATTTACTTGGTCAGAAATTACATGAATCTGCTTTAATACTTCTGCATGTTAGGTATGTTTTCAAAGCGTCTTATCTCTTCAACTATTTTATTTGGTTAGATCTTTAGAACATGCTTAGCTTTTTTCTCTTTCCAAATTTTTAAATTTGAAGTTGTTTCTAAATTTGAATAATTTTTTAAATTTGAAGTTTTTGATTCTGACCTCATGATCCTTCCTCGTTAGCTCCCCAAAGTGCTGAGATTACAGGTGTGAGCCACTGCACCCGGCCTATTTCTGCTAATTCTAAATTGTAATGGTTGTCTATTTCTCCTTTTGGAAATTTTGTGTAGTGAGTTGAACTATGGTAGGTTTTACATGTGGAAATCTTATGTGTCCTGAATTGAGGCTGAACCGCTTCAGATAATATTTGTATTTGTATCTGCTAGGCATCACTAGGCAATAACAACTTTTAAGTAATTATTTTAACATAGAGTTTCCTGGATCATATCAGTAATATAAATAATAAATTTCAATCGCCAGTGAAGACAGAAAGACCTGCACCTGTGAAGTCTCAGGAAAGATTTTATTTTCCCGAGATTCAAGGTAAATAAAATCTTCAAACAGCCTCAAGACACCTAGGGTCTAAGGATCCTCATAACAAAATTGTATTCTATTTCATCCCTCTCACCACCTGTAGAATTATGTTATTTTCTTAAGAGCACAAAGTTTCTCATTTTTATTATGTCTACTGTGGGAGAAATTTTTTTTCTAGAATATCTAGTCAACTGTCTTGCTAGCAATAATGCCGTAAGATGATGTTTTGCATGAACAAATGTAAAAAAATGGTTTGGAGAAAGACCAGCATTTAGTATATATTTATTTCAGGACAAAAACAATTTGGCCATGTTTTTAGGCAGGATTTAAGATGTCAGACTAGAGAAAAAATGAAAAATGTGAGCAGGTAATATCAATTTAAGGGTCTACTAGACAGAAAAAGCAGAGCAGGCATATATAAAGGAGCCAAAAAGCACAGGAAATCCTAGAGTGAAATGAAAAGTAACTATATTTGCCTAGATTACAAAAGCAGAAGTAATATTTGAGATTAGAAAAATGATAGTATGTCCAGATCTCAGGGCGTTTGGATATGGTGCTCAGATTTTAAATTTCAGTCTGAGTCTAAACAAGGATTTGCAGTTAAATACTGGCATTACTGAGAGCAGGGCCTTCGTAATCTTGTGTGGAGCTTCACTACTGTACTCTTTATTCCTTTTATTCTAAACTGTTGCCATTCATTCTCCTAGCATTAAGAGATGATTTGGAAATGAGATTATATACAGAATTCCTCAGCAAACATTCAGGAATTTATACAATTAATTTTTACCCTTTTTTGCCTTGTGTCAGGTAAATGTGCTTCTAAGAGTGGGAGAAGACTCTAAGACAACTCATTGAATAAAGGTACAGAAAGATCAGTGGATTTGTTAGATAAATGAGAAGGGAAAACATTAAAGAGATAGAGAGACAAGTATTTCATGGACTGATTCAGTTTGGGACAGGGTAAGCAGTGACCAACTGCTGAGAGTCACTTATTAAACCATCTAATTAGAGTAGTTTGGATTGTTGTAGTGGGGTTATCAGAGGCTAATAAGAGGAGGCTGTTGGAAAGTGTTAAACAAGATAAGATTAATAAGCTTGGTTTTCATTTTAGTTATGTTACTCTGGGTTAGTTTTATTTGTATGGTAGCTACTGAGAAATAAATTTCATACCATAAAATTCACCCTTTAAATGTATAATCTAGTGGTTTTTAGGAGATTCACAGATTTGTTTAACCATCACCACTATCTAATTCCAGAATATTTTCATCCTCCTGAAAAGAAACCTCATGCCCTTTAGCACTCACTGTTCATTCCTTCCTCTCTCCCACCTGAAAAACTGCTCGTCTGTCTTTATGTATTTACCTTGTCAGAATATGTCCTATCATATATCATTATATGTTGAATCATATCATATGTGGTTTTGACTGGATTATTTAACTTAGAATAATATTTTCAAAGGTCACTCATGTTACAGCATGTATCAGCACTTCATTCAATTTTATAATTGAATACTAATTCATTGTCTGACTATACATATTTGTTTATCCATTGATTAGTTGATGGACATTTTGGTTGTTTCCATTTTTTGGCTATTTTGAATAATGCCATTATGAATATTCTTGGACAAGATTTTGTACAGATATATGTTTTCATTCCACTTGCGTACATAACTATGAGTGTATTTGCTGGGTTATATGGTAACTCTAGGTTTAATATCTTGAGGAACTTCCAAACTTTTTAAAAGTGACTATACTGTTTTCTATTCTCATCAACAGTGTATGAGGAATACTATTTGCTCCACCGTCATAATATTCTTTGGTATGGTCTGTCTTTTCTAAAATTTTACCCATTCTAATGGGTGGGAAATGGTATCTCATTGTGGTTTTGACATGCATTTTCTGCATAATAAATGAAGTTAAACATCTATTATGGGTTTGTTGGATATTTCTATATTCTCTTTGGAAAAATGTCAAGTCCCTTTGTATGTTTTAATTAGGTTAATTGTGCTTTTATTGTTGAAACATAAGATTAATTATGTACTGTGCATATAGCAGTCATGTGCTTTCATTTTCTTGATTGTGTCCTTTGAATAACACAACTTTTTAATTTGTATAAAGCCCAATGTATTCATATTTTTTATCACTTATTCTTTGGTTATCACATGTAGGAAACTGTGGCATAATCGAAGGTCACAAAGATTTTGCCCTATAGTTTTCTTCTAAGAGTTTTATAGTTTTAGGTCTTAAATTTAGGTCATTTATTCATTTGGATTTAGTTTTGTATATAGAATGAGGTAAACAGGTATAACTTCATTATTTGGCATGTGGATATCCATTGTTCCAACATCTTTTGTTGAAGAGCCCCTGATTTTCTCCATTAAATTGTCTTAAAACCCTTTTTGAAAATCAATTGGCCATAATATATGGGTTTATTTGGGGGATCTCAATTAGATTGTATTGTTCTATATGTCTATCCTTATGTTTTTACCACACTGTTTTGATCACTGTAGCTTTGTAGTAAGTTTTGAAATCAGAAAATGTGAGTCCTCCAACTTTGTTCTTCTTTTTCAAGATAGTTTTGGCTATAGTATTAGCATACCAATTTCTGGAATAGCAAAGAATTGAGGTTTTTATAAGAACTACAGTAAATTTGTAAACAAATCTAGAGTATATTGCTATCTGAATGATAATACATCCCCCAATTTATGACTTTAAGATATATATCTATTTACTTAGGTCTTCCTTAACTTCCTTCAGTGATGTTTTATAGTTTTGATTGTACAGGTATTACATTTCTGTTGTTAAATATATTTCTTATTTTTTTTGGATGTTATGGTAAATGGAATTGTTTTATTAATATTATTTTTACTGCCAGTGCATAGAAATATAGTAAATTTTTTATATTGATCTTATATTTTGGAGCCTTGACAAGCTAATTTATTAGTTCTAAAAGATTTTTGTTTGTTTGTTTTTGTTACCCTGGATTTTCCATATACAGTCATCCCTCTGTATTCACAGCTTCTACATTCATGGACTCAACTAGCAACAATAAAAAAATTGTTTTATTGCTGAAAAAAAGATATAATAAAAACTACAAATTAAAAATTTAGCATAAATATTTACATAATAGTTACATACATTCAGATAAGTAATCTCAAGATGATTTGAAGTATGAGGGAGAATGTAGATCATATGCCAGTATTATACTATTACATAATTCACTTGAGCATGTGCCAATTTTGGTATCCACAGTGTTCCTAGAGTTAATCCCTCAGGGATCCTAAGGAACAGCCATACAAATCATGCCATTCATGACACAAAAATAGTAATAGTTTTACTTTTTCTTCACAATTTTCATGCTGTTTATTTCTTCTTGACTGATTGCTCTCACTAGAAGCCCAATGCAATGTTAAACATAATTGTCAAGAATAGGGATCCTCTTCTCATTCCTGATTTTAGGAAGAAAGTATTTGTTCTTTCACATTAAACATGATTTTAGCTGTGAGTTTTCTGTAAAAGCCTTTATAAGGCTGAGGAAGCTGTATTCCATTTCTAGTATTATCAAGTGTTATTAATCACAAATGAGTATTGGATTTTGTCAAATGCTTTTTGTGCATCAATTGAAATGACCGTGTGGTTTTTTCTTTTATTTCATTAATATGAAGTACTTTGACTGATTTTCACATGTTAAACCAGTGCATCTTTCCTGGGATATACCTCATTTGGTCATGGTGTCTAATCTTTTCTTATATGTTGTTGGATTCAATTTGCTAATATTTTGTTGAGGACCTCTACAGGTACATTCATAAGGGATATTGGTATGTAATTTTATTTTCTTTTGATGCTTCTGTCTGATTTTATTGTTGGGTAATACTCATCTCACATCATGAATTATTTAAGGTTTGAGGAATAAAGAGGAAATGATAGTGTCCATAGACCAATGAAGGGACTGTTGCAATGGCTCAGGTGGATATACTTTAGAGTAATGATAATGAGAATGGAAATGTGTAAAGAAGAAGCCAGTATTTAATATAAAGATATTTTTGAAAAAAGCTGATTTTTTTTCCTGCCATTCAAGGGAGAGCTATGCATGTAGGGATATAGCATCTCTGAACCAAACAGAACTGTGGGTTTTATACAGAAGCAAAGTGAAACAAAGAAAATAATATTAAATGCTCAGGCATTGGACGACTTCCAAAAGTGAGTGTGTGTGGAGCATGGCTGTTGGTAATTGGCTGCTATGAATTGGCTGGCTTTCAGAAGCATAGTTACTAATATGAAGTTGTAATTGATCAATTGGCATGGGTTCAAATTTATTGGCATGAGTTTAAAAGTTATTCTGGTGATTGCCTAATATTATGGACACAAAAGAATAGGAATGTTTTATTCTTGGAGAGAAATGAGCAAATAAAAAGTGAATTCTGGGCATATGTTGATTTAATGGGATGCTAAAGAAGAGGAACATGTTAAGCATGCCATTCAGGTTTCTGGCTTGTATGACTTAATGTGAGCTCTGTCACATTAAGAGTCTATCTCTTTTGTTCTTTTTTGAGTTGCCATCTCCAGTGCAACTGCCACCAAAATGTAAAATTTTAATGAAAATCCTTACTGGGAAGACCTGTAAACTTGAACCCTCCAATACAATAGAAAATGTAAAAGCCAATATCCAGCATGAGGAAGGAATTTCTCCTGATCAGCAAAGACTGATCTTTGCTCTCAAGCAACTGGAAAATGCACATACTTTGACTAGGACATTAAAAAGAAGCCCACTCTTTACATTGTGCTGAGACTTTCTGGTGGTGCTAAGAAAAGGAAGATGCCTTCCTTGTACCACTTCCAAGTAGAATAAGCATAAAAGAAAGAAGGCTAAGCTGGCTGTGCTGAAATAGTATAAGGTAGATAAGAATAGCAAAATTAATCACCTTCGATGGCCTTCAGATGAATGCAGTACTGAAGTTTTTATGGACAGTAACTTTAACAGACATTATTGCGGCAAATGTTGCCTAACTTACTGCTTCAGCAAATTAGATGACAAGCAATTGTGTGTGAGTTAATAAAAAATGTGAACTTAAAAAAAAAGAACAAAAAACCTATCTCTTTATTGACTGATGTACTCCAAGTTCCTCAGAAAATAGCTGGAATGTACTAGGTACTTTATACATATTTTCTAATAAAAGTATTTCCCTTAACATAGGAAACATTAATGAAAGTGTAAAATGCTAGATGTGTTTAATTTCAAATCTCTGCAAGATATTCCAAAGAAGGGGCATTATAGTAAGCTGGAATAATTAGTACAGACATTTATTTTGACAAGATTTTTTGGGTACTAGCATATAGATGATTTTTGAAAATGTAAGTCATATAAAAGTTCCCAAGAACTTTATTAAGAAAAGACAACTAGAACAGACATCTGACAAACACAATCATTTGAAGAACCAGGAAGCAATAGACTGAAAAGAACACTGATAAGAAAATACCTAAAATAAGCGAAAGAAAATAATGAGAGAAGTGTGAAAGCTAAGTGAAGTTGTTTTGTTTATTTGTTCCCTCTTTTTTCCCCCTCCCAAAGAAAGAAGTGGTTAACCGTATTAAATAAGCCTTAGGGGGTGCACAAGTAAAGGAAGAGGACTGGAAGGTACCTACAGGATCAACTATTGGGTCATCAGTGTCCTTGACAAGAGTTGATTTCCTGGAGTGGTAGATGCCATGTGTAGAAGAAATATGAATTGAAGAGAGTGAACAGAGCTTTAGCTGAACAGAGGAGAGTAGAATAAGCAGACAGGCTCTGAGTTGAAGAAGGGAGTTTATTTTTGTTTTCGATGTTAAGGGAAACTAGACGTTATTAAATTCTGGTTGAAAAGAAATAGAGATTTACAATGAAGGAAAGACAAAGGATGATCAAAAGACTAACGTAAATAGTGAGAATTTATGATTCTATGTTTTCTAACTCTCAAAACACTTGCACCTCTAAATTTCTATGGTTTTATTTTAATTGTCTCTGTAAATAGCTGCTTTATTGAGAATTTATTGTTAACTATCTTAATGCAAGTAATCCACAGATTATACAACAAAATCGATAAAGTTATTTTATTCTTGTATAGGGAATATATAACAGAGTAAAACAATTACTGAACATTTGAATTTTTTCACAAATTTTATATCAAAAAGGGAACCATATATATCCTTTGCCTATATATGTCACTTGCTAATATTTTACCACATTTTTTAATCTCTCTCTTTTCTATTCTATTAATAAACTATTTTAGGATTAGTTGCAAATATTGTGACACTTCACTCTAATTAATTCAGCATAAAACATTAATCATCTAAGAAGAGGAACATTCTCTTACATAAGCACTATAAAATTGCCATACCGAGGATATTTAACATTGAGACAATGCTATTCTCTAATATTAAATTAGAGTCTATATTAAATTCTACCCACTATCAATGAAGTCAATGATATATCTTATGAACTTTTAAAAAAATATAGAATGCAAATAGGGTTTGTGCATTTTATTTAGTTTGCATATATTCTTTAGTTTTCTTTATAAACTTCCCACAAACTTTTTGCTTTTTAAAATATTACAGATACTGATATATTAAAAGAGTTTATTCTAGTTGTTTTTTTTTTTGCAGAATTGTTCTAATTTAAATTGTCTTATTGTTTCTTAGATACAAAATTCAGGTTAAGAATTTTAAGTGCAAATGTTACTTGGGAGATTAGTTCATCACATTGCAAAGCACATGACATCAATTTTTAATATTACAGGTAATATTAAGTTAACTCACTTAGTTAAAATATTCTTTACCAAATTATCTAACAAAGTACTTTTCTCTTTGTAGTTAATAAGTAATTTGTTAAATAATGCATTGAGCCTACATGCATATCTTTTTTTTTCAAAAGATATTTTATTCAGTGTTTTTCTGTCTACTGAAGACTTTTTTTCTGAATCTGTTCTTGCTGTGTTAATTGTGAAATGGTTATTTGCCATCTCTTTAATTTCTTCTATATTTAATAGTGTATTTGGCCTCATGTATTTTTATTTAAGACAGGTCTCACTCTGTCACCCAGATTGGAGTGCAGTGGTGCGATCATGGCGCATTGCAACCTCAAATGCCTGGGCTAAACCGATCATCCCACTGTAACCTCCTGAGTAGTTGGGACTAAAGAAGTTCACTAGAAATTAATTTTTAATTTTTTGTAGACATGACATTCACTCTGTTACCTAGAAGGCTCATTGCAACCTCAACTGCCTGGGCTAAACCAATTCTCCTACTTCAGGGAAAGAGTGGTTGAGATTACAGGATTACACCAAAAAGCCATGCCCAGCTGATTTTTAATTTTTTGTAGACATGGGCTCACACTGTGTTTCCCAGGCTGGTCTTGAACTCCTGGACTCAAGCAATCCTCCTGCCTCATCCTCCTAAAGTGCTGGGATAACAGGCATGAGCCACCATGTCTGACAAGCCTTATGTATTTTTACAAAAGTATATTTGTATCCAAATCTTTATTTTTACTTAAAAAATAATTATTAGTATGCTTTCACTGATTTATTTTTAATTCAATATTGATAGGTTCTGAATGTTTGTGTTTCTCCAAAATTTCTATCTTGTAGCCTAATACTCAATGTGGTTGTATTCAGACGTAGAGTCTTTCGGAAGTGATTTGTTCATGAGGGCTCTGACTACATAAATGGGATTAATGTTCTCACAAATGAGTCTTAAAGGAAGACAGCCTGTTTTCCCTTCCTGCCATATGAGGCTAGCAAGAGTCACCATCTCTGAGGCAAAGCTCTCACCAGATACTGAATCTGCTGGCACTTAAATCTTAGACTTTCCAGCTTCTGAACTGTGAACAATAAATTTCAGATATTTATAAATTTCCCAGTCCAAGGTATTTTGTTATAGCAGCCCAAATAGACTAAGACAAATATATTTTTCCAAGTTTTATTGATGTATGATTGACAAATAAGAAATTGTGTAGATTTAACATGTACAATATGGTATTTCTACATGTGTACCTTGTATAAAACGATTTTCACAATCAAGCTAAGTAATATGTGCATTACCTAATATGGTTACTTTTTGTGTGTAATAGAAACACTTAAGATCTACTCCTTAAGCAAATTTCAAGTCTAAAATATATTGCTATAAATTATAGTCATCATATTATACATTAGATCTCCAGAACTTAGAGCTTAAATTTTGTACTGTTTGATCAACATCTTCCCACTTTGGCCAAAATCTCCGCATTTCCCTGACATCTCCCAGGCTCTGGCCACATCCATTCTACTCTCTGTTTCACTCTGTTTGATTATTTTAGATTCCACATAAAGGTGATCTCATGTAGTATTTGTCTTTCTGTGTCTGGCTTATTTCTCATAGCATATGTCCTTCAGTTTCATCTACCTGCCACAAAGAGCAGACTTTTCTTGTTTTATAAGGTTGAACAATACTCACACACACAAACACACACCACTTTATCCATTCCTGCATCAATGAACACTAAGTTGTGTTCATATATTGGCTATTGTGAATAATGATGCTATTTCTTTATTGTATTTGTATCACTGTTTAACACTTAATGTGTCCTAAATTTGGCCAAAGAGAGTTCCTTTAAGCTTTTCAAATCTTTGTTTTTTCACAGTAACTTAATTCCCAACAATATCAACACATTAAATCATTTGCTCAATTCTATTATATATGGTCAAGCTGGTTTCAAACTTACTGCACTAATACCACTACCAATAATACACGTAAGTAACACTCAAGATTTATTTTGTTTTAAAAATACATTCTACCTATTGATAGAAATAGTAATCAAATGTTTTACTCAATCTTCCAAATAAGCCTACTAAGATCTTTAAATTAAAATAAGACCTATAATAGTATAGTTAATCATAAATGCAATTATAATGCTTTATTAATCAAGAGAAAGCCAATCAGAGTGTAAACCAACATTATAGTGCCCCCTTCCTTATCTTTCCTTTGTGAACATCGCATTGGAAAATATCTTACTTGAAAGAATTATTGTGGACTTAAACCTATGTCAACTTGTGGTGCAAAAGGCAAAAAAAATTAGAATTCCCTCTACCAAGATTATAAAAAATTTAATCACAGTATTAGCTTTTTCGTTGAGGAAGAAGGAAATTACTGACAACCATTAAAAATAATAATGTTCATTTCTGAGTGCCTTTCAGAGATGCATATTTTTTGGGGAAAACCTGGGTAGGAAAAAAAAGAAATGAGTCAACTTAACTGGCTTCATTTTAAATTCTGTCTCTTTATTACATCAAAATGACATCTTTGCAGTTTAGAGGGACCAGTAGGCACTGTTATAACTAAAATTGGATAAAATTCCAACCTGTGTCAAAGACATTGTTTGAATTCACTTAAAAGTGTTTTATGTCACTGTTCACCACTCCCCTTCTCTAGTCATGATCTGCCTGTGGCAAACTGTTTCTCTCTGGGACTGAAAAGATTACTCCCACTGATACTCCTCTGACAGTGTGTGAATATTGACTTGCACTTATAAAGGTCAGACAGTTCCGCTAGTTAATAGGAGTGAGAAGAGCAGCTCCAACAAGTCTCTTTGAAAGGAATTTAACCTTCAAATTGCAAAGCATACTGCTCTGTGGAGCCAATTTTGGCAACTAAGAATACATGCTTCTCTACTTTCCAAAAATACTAACAGGAGCCTGGAAGTTAACATTACAAAGGGAAACAACCATGCCTTGTATCCGACAAACGTCTGTGGGAGCGCCATGCAGGATATACCTAGTTATTTTACTTTTTAAACATACTTGGATACTGTGGAGTAATTCTCTGGGCCTTTAACTTTCCTCAATGCATAAAAGCCTTTTTGACTTTTAAGAGCCATATGCTGTAAGATGATAAGACACCACATATATTTTTCTCAGCATCATTCTGACACAAGATCAAGAAAAAGGTTTATTCCCAGTGGAGCATAGCATCTCCTCGCCTATTTTTTTGAAAAGTCCTTTGCCTTCTGTTATTGTCTCATGACTGAGAGTACAGGAAAGGCTGACACAATATAAAGTCTCTGGGAATGTGGCCTATCTGTTAATAGCAGTGTCCTGAAGTACAATACAAGAAAAATGGGAGTAAGAAAACAAGACTGAAAATGGGAATGAGATTTCACTTGTTATTCTGATGGAAAGTAAAACCAATATTTTTAATTTTTAATAAAACACATTTATATGGTGGCATCAACGGCAGAAAGGATGTGCTGCATATAAATGAAGATGATTCCCTATTTTTCTTGAGCAGTGGAAGACAGAAGACATAATGATAAAGAGAGCCTTTTACAAGTAATAAGCAGGAAGAAGAATATGTCCTGGGTGTCCTGAAAAGCAAAGCTTTCATGATTCCAGAGCATATTTTAGAAACGGCATTACGGCTTTCACTGCTCTAAGTTTGGCATCAGCGAGATTTCAGATTGCACTAAAATCATCCTTCATGTCCTTTCTGCCTCATCAGTGGGGGACCATTCAAGTAACAAAGTGCCAATCAGGGGCTCCTGTCCCTCTTTAGCTTGAAGATATTACTGTGGAGCTTTTTCTGAGAGCATGATCTCTCCGCTTGAGATGCCCTTTATTATAACTACAGTTAAAGGTCTGCTGACTTAGCCATTACAAAGCCCTAATGTTCTCAACTACAAAAATTTGCTCTAAAATAAAACTTAGCATACTAAGTTGGAGCCCGGGAGAGCCATGATTTTGATAAATTCTAAGGGAATAAAATAGTCATTTTAGGATAAAAAGAGAGTAACAAAAATATAAATATCAAAGCTATTTGAGTTATGTGTGTCACTGCTCTGGTATCTCCAAAAATAGCATCGTTAATTAAAATGAAGTTGGAAAGTAATTTGCTCATAATGTGCACTAATCATTTTTGTAAGTTTGGAATATAAAAATGTAATTAAGGAAAAGAAAAATGGGTTATAGACAGGATGATTTTCTTGATTGAGAATATATCAGTGAATTTTTAACTCAAATGTTTTCCGGAAATACAGGATCTGTGTTGCTATCACAGTCAGTGCAGTCTTTTAGTCCCTGAGTCAGATACTCCTAATGCTTAAGGCTTTCCCTGTATATTTTTTATTTTTCTTTATTCTTTTTTATTTGATTTGATTTTTTAATGAGACAGTATCTGTCACCTATGCTAGAGTACAGTAGTGCTATTTCAGTTCACTGTAGCCTTCACCTCCCTGGCTCAAGCAATCCTCCCACCTCAGCTTCCAGAGCAGCTGGGACTATCAGCACATGCCACCATGCCTATCTACTTTTTTTAAAAAAGAAAAATTATAGAGACAAATTATCACTATGTTTCCCAGGCTGGTCTTAAACTCCTAGGCTGAAGTGTTTCTCCTGCCTTTGCCTCCCACAGTGCTGGGATTTCAGGCATGAACCACTTTACCTGGCCATGCTGAAAATTTCTTAGCCATCTTTAAGGATTGTATTAGTTGAAGTGATCTACAAATAGCAATTTGTAAATATATATATATATTATATATATATATAATATATATGGCAGTTTAGGAGCAGAGTATTACAAAGGAAATATTGACAGTAGAAAATAGACTTCAATATTTTAAACATGAAGATTATAGTTATTGAAATTGTATACTTTTAGCCCTCTATTTAAAAAAATACCTAAAGAAACCCGCACTATTCTAGTGATAGAAAATTTGTTCAGAATTTCTAAATAGCAAAACATTTTTAAGATAACCTGCCAGCATAATACAACCTTTCTGCAGATAGTGACCGTAAACTCAGGACAGAATTAAACAAAACAGAACATCTACTATAGAACTCTAGAAGTTAACAATGATGGGCAGATTCTGGAAATGCGCTGATAGCTAGAAAAGAGTACCTCTACAGGTGAGCGTTTAATTTTACATGAGTTTATAAATGAATAAACAGTGTCATGTCTTAGAAAGTGGAAGCGGGGGGGGTCTCCTTTTATATAGGGTAAAGAAAGGCCTTTCTGAGAATTCTGTGTTGTCTGGTGGTGACCCTGATGTGACCAATACCACAGTAGCTAAGAAGTGATGAACAAGAATTAGCACACTAAACATTTCTAAAGAAAGAATATTGGAATTAAGGGGAAGAAAAATTACTAAGGTACTAGGACAAGGTGTGGCATGTTCCAGAAACAGAATGGAAATGCATGGAGTTGAAGATTAGTGATTAAAAAGCAGAGTGGCAAGAAAAAGTTGAAGAAGAAGACAGGAACCAGATCATATATATATATAAAACATTTCACGTAGGGCTTATTCTGTACTAGGGAACGTATGTAGAAATACAAGTAAGATATGATTCTTACCCTATATGATCTCCCAATCTGTATGGAAATGGGGTTTTTGGCTGTGCTGTCAATGCAATGCAGTGCAGACAGAGCACAGGTATGCCTTTGCTCGATCATGCCATAGCTTAGAGTCAGTAAGAGAAAATCATTAAAAAAAAAATGTTATTTTGGATGGACCAATGCATGGGTAGATGGATGAATGACAGACTGAGAAACTACAGCTGGCTTCTCAGACACCACACAATTGATCTTTTCTTTACATTTTGCCACATACAGATTCTGAACTGCACTAGTAATTTTATGGTTAAAAACTTAGAAAATACACTGTGAAGTCAGGTAGCGTGATGCCTCCAGCTTTGTTCTTTTTGCTTAGGATTGTGTTGGCTATATGGACTCTTTTTTGGTTCCATGTGAAATTTAAAGTAGTTTTTTCTTATTCAGTGAAGAAAATGGTAGCTTGAGGGGGATAGCATTGAATTTATAAATTACTTCAGGCAGTATGAATGTTTCACAATATTGGTTCTTCCTATCCATGAGCACAGAATGTTTTTCCAATTGTTTGTGTCCTCTCTTATTTCCTTAAGCAGTGGTTTATAGTTCTCCTTAAAGAGATCCTTCACATTCCTTATAAGTTATATTCCTAGGTATTTTATTCTCTTTGTAGCAATGGTGAATTGAAGTTCACTCATGATTTGGCTCTTTGTTTGTCTATTTTTGATGTATAGGAATGCTTGTGCTTTTTACACACTGATTTTGTATCCTGAGACTTGCTTATCATCTTAAGGAGATTTTGGGCTGAGATGATGTGATTTTCTAAATATACAATCATATAATCTACAAACAAAGAAAATTTGACTTCCTCTCTTCCTATTTGAACATGCTTTTTTTTTTTTTTTTTTTTTTTTTTTTTTTCTTGCCTGATTTTCCTGGCCAGAATATCCAATACGATGTTGTATAGGAGTGGTAAGAGATGGCATCCTTGTCTTGTGCCGATTTTCAAAGGAAATGCTTTCAGCTTTTGCCCATTCAGTATGGGGCTGTTGGTTTGTCATTAAAGCTCTTATTCTTTTAAGACACTTTCCATCAATATCTAGTTTTTTGAGAGTTTTTCCCACATGAAGAAATGCTGAATTTTATCAAAAACCTTTTCTGCATTTATTGAGATAATCATGATTTTTGTCATCAGTTCTGTTTATGTGATGGATTGCATTTACTTGTGTGTGTTTAACCAGTCTTGCATCCCAGGGATGAAGCCAACTTGATTGTTGTGGATAAGCTTTTTGACGTGCTGCTGGATTTGGTTTGCCAGTATTTTATTGAGAATTTTTGCATCAATGTTCATCATGGATATTGGCCTGAAATTTTCTTATTTTTTTTGTTGTGTCTCTGCCCGGTTTTGATATCAGGATGATGCTGGCCTCCTAAAATGAGTTAGGAAGGAGTCCCTCTTTTTCTGTTGTATGGAATAGTTTCAGAAGGAATGGTACCATCTCCTCTTTGTACCTCTGGTAGAATTCGGCTGTGAATCCATCTGGTCTTGGGCTTTTTTTTGGTTGGTAGGCTATTATTTACTGCTTCAATTATAGAACTTATGATTGGCTTATTCAGTGATTCGACTTCATCCTGGTTTAGTCATGGGGTGGTGCATGCATCCAGGAATTTATCCATTTCCTTTCAATTTTCTAATTTATTTGTGTAGAGGTGTTATAGTATTCTCTGATGGTAGTTTGTATTTCTGTGGAATCATGGTGATATCTTTTACCATTTTTTATTGTGTCTATTTGATTCTTTTCTCTTTTCTTCTTTATTAGTCAGGCTAGCGGTCTATGTATTTCAAACTATATTCAAACAAAGCAGCATTGTACTGGTACAAAAACAGATATATAGTCCAATGGAACAGAACAGAGGCCTCAGAAATAATGCCGCACATCTACAACAAGCTGATCTTTGACAAACCTGACAAAAACAAACAATGGGGAAAGGATTTCCTATTTAATAAATGGTGCTGGGAAAACTGCTAGCCATATACAGAAAACTGAAACTGGACCCCTTTCTTATAACTTATACAGAAATTAACTCAAGATGGATTAAAGACTTAAATGTAAGACCTAAAACCATAAAAATCCTAGAAGAAAACCTAGGCAATACCATTCAGAGCATAGGCATGGGCAAAGACTTCATGAGTAAAACACCAAAAGCAATGGTAACAAAAGCCAAAATTGATAAATGGGATCTAATTAAACTAAAGAGTTTCTGCATAGCAAAAGAAACTATCATCAGAGTGAGCAGGCAACCTAGAGAAAGGGAGAAAATGCTTGCAATCTAGCCATCTGACAAAGGGCTAATATCAGAATCCACGAGGAACCGAAATTTACAGAAAAATAAAAAAATAAAAAAATAAGTGAAAGATATGAACAGACTCTTCTCAAAAGAAGATATTTATGTGGCCAAAAAACATATCAGAAAAAAAGCTTATCATCACTGGTCATTAGAGAAGTGCAAATCAAAACCACAATGAGATACCATTTAACACCAGTTAGAATGGCAATAATTAAAAAGTCAGGAAACGGCAGATACTAGAGAGGATGTGGAGCAATAGGAACACTTTTACAAGTTGGTGGGAGTGCAAATTAGTTCAACAATTGTGGAAGACAGTATGCCAATTCTTCACGGATCTAGAACTAGAACCCAGCAATCCCATTTACTGGCTATATTCCCAAAGGATTGTAAATAATTCTACTGTGAAGACACATGCACATGCATGTTTATTGGAGTGCTATTCACAATAGCAAAGACTTGAAACCAACCCAAATGCCCATCAATGATAGGCTAGATAAAGAAAATGTGGCACATACACACTATGGAATACTATGCAGTCATAAAAATGGATGAGTTCATTTTCTTTGCAGGGACATGAATGAAGCTGGAAACCATCATTCTTAGCAATCTAACACAGGAATAGAAAACCAAACACCACATGCTCTCATTCATAAGTGGGAGTTAAACAATGAGAACACATGTACACAGGGAGGGGAACATCACCCATTGGGACCTTTTAGTGGGTGGAGGAGGGATAGCATTAGAAGAAATATCTAATGTAGATGACAAGTTGATGGGAGCAGCAAACCACCATGGCACATGTATACCTGTGTAACAAACCTACATATTCTGCACATGTATCACATAAGTTAAAGTATAATTTAAAAAATACCTAGATAAAAATGTATAAACCTGTTTGTGTCTTCCAGTAGACCTCTGACTAGCTTATTACAGGGGTAGGTTGCTTAGCTTCTATTTCCCTATCTATAAAATATCCATAAGCATACTTATCTCCTGGTGATTTATCTGTGATTTCCTATTTTATTTTGTTTCTGTTTTTGAAATGAGATATTACATGTAAAGTATAACAACTGTTAATAACTAGACCCAGGAACTCGATATTATCATTTTATCTGAGGCTGATTATAATTGAAAAATACGAACTTGTAATAATTAAACCTGTAATAAACTGAGTCATAAAGCAGACACTGGCTTATGAATTATCAGTTTACTTATTATCAAGAGAGATAATTATTGATAAACATGGCCTGGTGGTTCTCTACTTATCTCTTTCAGTAAGATGATATCTTATAAATCAACATCTGGTTTATTACTCAGTTTATTGTAAATTTGATTATTGAAAGTTAGTACTACTCAATTATGATCAACTTCAGATAAAATGACAATATCGAGATCCTGGGTCTAGTTATTAACAGTTGTACTTTGCATGTGATATCTCATATCAAAACAAAAACAAAGAAACAAAAAACGAGAAATCATGTGTAAGTCCCTAGAAGATAGCTACGATTGTGGATATTTTATAGCTATAGAAACAGGTTAAGCAACCTACCTCAAATCAGGAACATTCTATTCTGAGAATGCTGGAGATGCAAAGGAAAACAACAGACTGGTAGAGTAAAGACGTTGCAGTCAAAGAGGAAACTGTGGATCCAAATAACATATTTGACTTAAGTGGTGGAAAAGCGACAATTCAAATCTCTTCAGATACTCTTGTTTCTTTTCTTCACATATATATGTTTTCAATTTTCTTGTGTAAAATTGAGTAGTCTCAGATAAATAAGTTAGAGTAAGAATGGTATAAGTCACCCAGTGAACTAAAATTTGGTGGTTATAACAAAAGATTAAGGGAAAATACTTCCTTGGTTGCTAGAAAGTAGAGTCTCTTCTGAAGCGCTAGTTTATAAGTTTGCCCCACCCCACCCTCAATTTGTGCATCATTATCCTGCTCTTTGTCACTGACTGTATAAAAATATATTCAAGCTTTACACATCTTGAAAAAATATTCTTCCTTTAACCCTACATTTTCAACTACATACACTACCTACACTATTTCTCTCCTTACCTTCAAAGTCAAACCTCTAGAAAAAATAACCTGTACTCATAATGTCTACCTCTCTGCCTTCCATTCATTCTTCAATTCCTAAAATACGGCTGCTATATGGATTACTTCTCTGAAGCTGTTTTCTCTAAGGACTCCATCAACACACTTATTAAACCAACTACATGTTTTTATCCCAATTATACTCATCTTTTTCCAGTGCTTGCTTCTGTTCACTACTACATCTTTCTGAAAATTATTTTATCATTTTCTATCCTGCAAATTCCTCTGATAATCTTTCTATTCTTTTCATGAGCACTTCTTAAATAGTTTTCCCATTGATCTTTACCAGATACCTACTCAAACAATCTATTTCTTTATTTATGTAATTTTCTTAGGCAATATTTTCAGCTTCCTAAGTATTAACCACCACACTTCCTCAATTACTCATCCATTATCTACCTATCACTTACAGCAGTTCTTAGAGCTGAGGAAGCATTTAATTAGTTCTGAATAAATCAAAGGATAGATAGATGGATGGATAGATGGGTGGATCTACATGAGAAGTCACAATCTAGAAATGTTAGGGATGGATGTGAACCATTGGCATTTTGTGTGTATGGCGGCGGGTGGGGGGGATGGGGGAGGAGTGGAGACCCAGTTAAAAACAGTTTGTTAATCTGTGACTTCCTTACTTATGTACCAAATTTCAATAGAAAATTTATCCACATTACATAAGCCAAAAAACAAGGGTCCTGGAGGTTCTTCCTGTTTACTTCCCGCAATATCTTATCAACATTACCTCCTGTCAGTATTCACCATTATAAATATGCCTCTAGTTTATCTCCTTTTCTTTTATTTTAGGCACACATTATCATTCCCCTACAAACGTTGTGACAGGTTCCTAACTGCTCTTCTGGCCTGTTCTTGTTTCCTCAATACTCATCTATCTGAAAAGCTTCTATATTTCCTTTAAGTCTCAGTTCGAGTGCTCTGTTCTCTGTGAAGCTTATCTGATTTAGAAATAAACTTATTTATACCTCCCTTTATCTACTAAATTTTTAGTATTATTGTAATGTTTTAGTAGAATAATGATAATGACAATAACAATAGCTAAAATACATTAAGTGCTTTATATAGTACAGGGACTCTCCTAATAACTTAGTATATCTGTTCTCATTTTATTTTTGCAGTACTATGAGGTAGATAAAATTATTATCACTAAATAGAGATGAAGAAGCTAATGTATAGGCAGATTTTTAAAAAATATTATCCAGGAATGAAGTTTGACTTGTTTATTTTGATCCCAGAAGAATAAGTCCCTTCTAAATCTGTGATTTTTGAACTGTGCAGTGAACAACACCAATTTGTTTTGGAGCTTTGACAGTAGTTTTGTAGCTTTCATAATCTGTGTCTTTTACATAGTGATAGGTACAATAAATTTTATTGAATAACTAAATGATTAAAACAATTGATTTAACTGCTAAAAAGATAATGAAACAATCCCATTTTGTTGTTTAAGGCTTCTCAGTTAATGCTACTTAAGAGTTTTTCCCCCCGCTTTGTCTTAAGGTCATCTTCTAAAATAGTTGAAGTCTATAGGTCTTAGACATTAAAAACATTATAATGCAATTATGATGAAGGTATTTGCTTTTAGGACCCAGTGCTATGTGCCATTGGCTCCTAACTTGATATTTAATGTGTTGGTGACTCCTGTTTGAACAGCCCAGGTTCTGAGGGCCTAGATTACAGCTTAGCCATAGTTTGCAAATCTATTTTTTAAAGTAATAGTCAACTCAGATAGGGCGAAAATAATCTATTTCTCGCCTCTTACCAGAATCTAGAAAATTTGCCTTTGGCTAGACACATTTACTGACTGTGACATGTGGCAACAATAAAGAAATGCATGTAACCAGGAAGAAGTAGACCGATTAGGTAGAGAGTAAAGTTATGATTTTAAAAAAATCGACAGACAGCATTGCAAATTCAAAATTTGCAGATTAAAGAGTTCTTATTGTTGCTATGCTGCCAATTTGAATCTGCTGCTAAATGACTGAATTGAAGAATGGGGGTCATAGTTAATAGGCATTGTTATGAATGTTGAAGATATGGCACTTGTTGCCTCTACTACATACTTGACATTAAACATGTTATTTCCCTAAGATATCTCCGATCTAATATGCAGATCTTAAAGTAAGCAAGTCCTTTTTGTTATTAATAAAATTATAAATACCTAAGGGCAGGCACTTATTATGATACTTTTTACCATGTTGCTTAGAACAGTACACACACCAGATAGCACAAAATCAAGATAAACTATAAATCAGTCAACTAAGAAGGAAGCATTTTCATCACAATAAGATTCAATACATAAAGTTTTACACCAAGCATGATGACTCATACCTGTAATTTCAGCACTTTGAGAGGGCTGAGGTGGGAGAATTGCTTGAGGCCAGAAGTTTGAGACCAGCCTAGGCAGCAAAGAGGACCTTGTTTCTAAAAAAAAAAAAAAAAAAAAAAAAAATTGAATAAAGGCATAAAAAGAAGTTTAGTTAGCCCAGTGTAGTGATTAGTGCCTGTAGTCCCAGCTACTCAGAAGGCTGAGGCTGGGGGATCTTGAGACTTTTAGTTCAAGACCGCAGTGAGCTACCACTACACTCCAGCCTGAGCAACAGAGCAAGACCCTATATCTACAAAAATAAAATATAAAGTTTCATTACCTGGCAATCTTTAAGTTAGAATTTTTCATCTCTGGCTTTTTTTTTCTTTATGATCTTGTAAATTTGGAGTGGGAATTTAATAATACAAAATAATTCTAGTTGAATAATTATATTTGAAATAAATTTGATTTGAGGAAAGTATTGATTAAGCCTCTATTTATTTTCTGGCTGAAGAAATATGTATTTAGACTGTCAGAGCAAACTAATAATTTTCTTTCAAATTTGTATTAATTTACAGAAGAACAAGTGAGTTAATTTTTGTTTATAGCACTTCTTTTGTGTTGGTGGGATGATTCACATCAAACTGCAGCTTCTGTCAGATGTGTCAGTATAATGGAGAACTTCATCCATCGCTCTTTTTGTTAAAGTGTAATGTTGTATCATGTGATGCTGTTTTAAGTTTCCTCAATGACAATGTAACTTTGTGAAATATTATTGCTATTAGAATAAATTTATGCATTAGACAAGTTCATGACACATTTTGAAAATATGGATGTATTATGACTCACGTATACTCTAGTTTAACCTCAGTGTTACAGTTGCACAATTAAATCCTGAACATAGTTGATTCATCTTCTATCAAATGTTAATCTCATCGATGTTTGTTGAAAGGGTAATATCTGGTAGAAAAGGTAGCTTATTTAGATGATAATAGAATGGGTTTAATACGGAGAATTTTGCATCATCTTATAAATTAGGAAACT
Source organism: Saimiri boliviensis (assembly GCF_048565385.1). Classification (NCBI taxonomy): domain Eukaryota; kingdom Metazoa; phylum Chordata; class Mammalia; order Primates; family Cebidae; genus Saimiri; species Saimiri boliviensis. Next base: position 50,443,442 of record NC_133450.1, on the reverse strand, counting down.
GAGGTTCAGGTGATATGTTCAAGCTCATGGCATTAACTGGTGTAGTGAATGCTTTAAAAGCTAACTCAGAATTTTCTGCTGCAACCTGTAATTCATAACTGACGCTAGACTACTACTTTTACAGTAAACACACATAAAGCTGGAGAAAAATATATATAAATGAGCCAATTGTTTTCAGCATTGGATTGCAAGCCGAGGAACACACTGATCCATGAGAGGAAACTGAAGTGAGCATCACAGTAGCTCAGAGGCTTTCTTTCTGGGTAAGAAGGGAGTTACAAGGTTGGAGACACAGAAATTCATGTGAATAGGTCTCCTGAGAATTCTTGGCCATGGACTGGCTATGAACACACAGAGTGAAACTGTTAAAAAGTTACGGGAAAGTTGTTGCTCCAGCATAAGAACAAAACAAATATACTAGAGGTCAAGCATTGCTGGGAAATGGAATTCTAGCCTAGAAAGGTTAGAGAAACTTCAGTAATACTTTATTGTTGTTGGACATGATGGTAGGTTCATTTTTTTAAAAAACTTTTTATTTTTAGATAATGATTAGATATACATCAGATTCATGATGTCTGAAGCAGGGTGCAAGATAGGAAGAAGCTTTTTACTGTAAAGAGGGAAAAGAAGCTTTCTGGAGTGCTGGAAATGTTTACTATCTTGACTCAGTGGTGCATGTGTACATTTGCAAAAATTCATCAAACCGAATATTTATAATGTGAGTATTTCATTTTATGTTACATTCCAGGAAATTTTATTAACAACAGCAACAACAACTATTGACTTAGTCTAATACTATTTCCTTGAAAAAACAGTAACTTCTGACTTAGCTTTTGTAATTTGCCTAAGTTTCGAGTTGGAGAGATTCTTGCATGTGATTGATAGTAAACTTTTAATGAGAAGACAACTAAATCCTTAATACATTAAGGAATCACCTGGCTATTCTGAGTTTTTAACAGAGCTTGGACTACAATTTACATGCCTTAGTCATTTTCTAGTGTCCTCAGTGATATGATGTAGTCTTCCAACAAATCAGCCCTCCTAAGAACATGGACTGTTTTGTTATCAATGTCCTACTGTGACAAAGTTTCATAAATTGAAACTAATATGGCTCATTGTGGTTTGCTCAATCTCCTTACAAGAAATAAGTAGAATAAGTGAGACTAACCTATATTTGGTCATAATATTCATCACCTGCCACACTCATTTGCACAAAATCGTATTCTGTCTTGTCTTATTTAGCCTGAGGGTACCTCATTATCCTACCTAGACTGCATGCAGTTTGAAGGCCATCAGCCTGACTCTAATAAGTTTAAATCTCAAATTCGATTTTGTACAGTGCTACGTATACACCAGTTGCCCAGTAAAAATCTGGTGTAAGACATAAGAACAGGAAACTGAAAAAGGAGAAAACCTAGTAACTGTAGACTTCAGTTTTATCCAGCCCTGTGATTTTATATACCATGTACTGTAGACTCTTCAGTACATTCACTCATAAACTGGATGTATAAAAATACAGCTTCAAATTTGCTAAAGGTCTTCTGAAAGTGGAAAACTTAGGCACAGGGCAAAGGAAAATATGACAGAAAGAAATTAATTCCACCTAAAGTGTGCAGCATTTACTGTCCACTAGGCCAACTGTCTGACCTGTGTCCCTACACCAAAGTTCATTCAGGATAAAGCACCCACGTTTCTCCATCTCATTCACATAGATCCAGATCTCTTATTATTTTTATGGTGCACAAGAAACACACAGAACTCAAAAAATACAAATGAAGCAAAATGACTGAGTGAATTGAGAAGACGACTTTTATGTTCTTTCTAAAGAATTGCCACTTCATTTACAGACCATTAGAAACAATTATCACCTTCTCCCTAAAGAGAACTCTTTGCTGACTTTTTTTTTGGTAACTTTGATGCTATACTCTATTTTTGGCATACTATTCAGTTTTTCACTCCATCAATAATGTTGTCAGCTAATTCTTTCTAACATTATATAGCCAACTCTGCGTATAAAAATAATTTGTGAAAATACGTTTTTAAAATCACTGCTATAGTTTGAAGGTGTCTCCTAGATTTTATGTTTTGGAAATTTAATGCCAAAATTCATATACTGATAGAATTTGGAAGTGGAGGCTTTGGAAAGTAATTAGAATTAGATAAGATCATCAGGATGGGGCCTTTATAATAGAACTGGTAGTTTTAAAAGAAGAAAAATATTTGAACTGGGACACTTTTTGTCTATCCCATGTGATGATCTCTATCATAATGCACAAGAAACATGGTATCTTTTTTATGGTGAATACATAGCAATGTACAAAATCTATTCTGAAATTTAAAGGTATAAAAGGCAGGCTGCCTGCCTTTAAACTGCATGGCTCTAAAAAGAGAGGAAGAGAGGCCTGAACGAGCATGCTCTTTCTCTTTTGCCATGGGATGACGTAGCAAGAAGGCCTTCACCAGATGCCAGCCCTGTGACATTGGACTTCCCAGCCTCTAGAACTATAAGATACAATTTTATTTTCTTTATGAATTATCCAGCCTCAAGCAGTTTTTATAGCAACAGAAAACAGACTAAGATAATAACTGTTTTCATCCTTTATCCCTCTAGAAATGCTTTTTTTTTTTTTTTTTTTTTTAGACGGAGTTTCGCTCTTGTTACCCAGGCTGGAGTGCAATGGCGCGATCTCGGCTCACCGCAACCTCCGCCTCCTGGGTTCAAGCAATTCTCCTGCCTCAGCCTCCTGAGTAGCTGGGATTACAGGCACGCGCCACCATGCCCAGCTAATTTTTTGTATTTTTAGTAGAGACGGAGTTTCACCATGTTGACCAGGATGGTCTCGATCTCTTGACCTTGTGATCCACCCGCCTCGGCCTCCCAAAGTGCTGGGATTACAGGCTTGAGCCACCGCGCCCGGCCCCCTAGAAATGCTTTTATTAAATTTATAATGCTCTCCGAATTGCCAGATTTAATACTCTCTATTTAATCATCGACCTATTTGATTCTTGTTAACACAACTGTTCTTGTTTACTATTTTAACTTTTTAAAACTCTCATTCCATGAATCCAGGGAAATCGTGTCTGCTTAGTCTACCTACTATCTACCTGAAAATACTCTTTGTCTTATTTATTAATGTCACTTCTAATATGTATTAACACATTTTAATATTCTCTGAGGTTTTGTCCTTGCCCTTCTTACATTCTTTTATTTACACTCACTTGAAAAATTTCGAAAGAGTTGCTTCTACCAATAAATAGCTGATGATCCTCAAATATTTTTCTCTTCTTTTTTTCTCTCTTCTGAGTTCCAAACCAGCCACCATTTGGATACTTCTAACTCAATAAACTACTTGAAACCAAATATTAATATATCAGATATTTTACTCATTATATATACATATATATATATGCATTCCAAAGTATCTCTTGTATTATCTCAATTATTAGTATCCATTCAGCTAGACATGTCATTTTCATTTCTGATGCATCCATGTTCTCACAGACTATATTTCAGCATCAAAAATTCCTATATATTCACCCATTAAAACATGTTATTTCCTATTTCTTCCCTCTATCTCTACCACTACAATTTTTGTTCAGATTTTCATCATTTCTTCCTTGAATTGTTACAATATTTCACATTTTAGACTACCTGTTGTCAATATTTCCCTTTTCCAGACTTTGCCCCATCTGCCCCTATCTGTTGCCAGAACAATGTTTAAAAAAAAAAATTCTACCTCTCTCCTCTGCTTAAAGGCAGTGCTAGCTATAGTTTCAACTCTACTTCTTCTCAGAAAAAACTTTTCCTTATCTATCCTTAAACATCTTCAACCTCATTGTCTGTTAGTTATACCTAATACTGCAAACAATAATCTTTTGTTCTGAACACAGTGACTAAACTGGTGTTTTTATATAATTGTGTCTTTGCATATGTTACTGTTTCATGTTCATATTTCTTCTGTTATTATATCTGGAGTACAACAATGTATTTATTCCTCAACACTTAATTAAAATGATTTTTTTCTTTAAGATAATATATCTATGATCTCCAAGATTCTAAAATATGTGCTATGTATATACACACACATATATATACATTCATCCTTGCCAAAAAAAAAAAAAGGGGGAGAGATTAAAAGCCCTGGTTTTCCTGCTACTTATAAATAAAAATACTTCCTAAAAAAAATTCCCTTTAAAATATACTATTCAACAGGAGATTATCACACCACTGTTTATCAGGTCTTCTAAGACGCCCATAGAATTAAAAGTATATTATTATCTTATGTTCAAACTTTATAATACAGAGGCAAGACAACTAATTTTTATTACAAATTATTTTTATGATAGATAGATATGAGGATGTGATATAACCTTGGGAAACTCACTTTACCTGTCAGGACCTTGTTATTCTCATTTGTAAAATTAACTATTTGGAGTAGATCTCTAAGTTTGCTTCCATGTGTACAATTTTATATTAAATGGCTCTAAATATATCCTCATGTTTTTCTTAGAAGAGACTCATGTGAATTAATTTCATCACTTAAATGATGGTCATTTCATTGATAGTCAAAATATATTCCTGATATTACAATATGATTTTAAAGTTGAGTTTGCAACTAGGGTGAAAACACAGATAGGGAAATAGGAGCAGATTATATTTGCATCTGCAGTGAAACAAATTAAAATCATTTCTTTCTATGCACAGGTGTTTTAGTTTATAAAGAATGTCTCTGCCTTTGGAAATATGCCAAGAAAAGGTTAAGGTAGATATTCTGTTCTATGCAACTATTGCAGGTTAGACTCTTATAGACCTTTATTACCTTCTTAAAGTACCAGCTCACTGATGGCTTTGCTTGTTTTTCTGAGTTGAGAAGGAAAAGCACATATATTAGGAAACAAAGTGAAAGGTTGGAAGTCCAATGGTTGCAACTTCTCTTTTGTGACTATCATGGATAATCTGAGGGAATTCCTTATCAGTTGGTGCCTTTGTTTTCTCCTTTGAGCAAAGGGATGTAAATAATATCTTCCTTTGTTTCCTCTAAAGGTTGTTGTATCTATAAATAAGCTATGTATAAAAATACATATAAAAACAAATTGACCTCTTCAGAAAAATGAAACTTTTATAATTTGGTAAAATATTATTTTTATATTCGGCTGTAAACACATGTTCATTGCTTCTGAGCATCTCTATTACTCCATACTTATCCAGTTGTAAGCTAAATGGAACATGGGAGCTAGTATAATTGTTTGTCCTCTGCTTTCAAGGAGACAAACTATTCCTTACAATTGCTGTAATACATCTTTGGTAAGGAAGGGAGGGAGTGGGGCACAGAAGGATGGAGACTTAATAGAGTTTTGTTTGTTTAATTGTTTAATACAAGGTAATGGATTACTAGTTCTGTTATATTGTGACTCACACTCAGGAGAATAAGAGGGAGCAAGCGATGATTCTGTTTTGACATTGTCAGTTGGAAAAAATGCCCTGCAAAGAATTTAGGCAACAAACAAAAAACCAAGACAAAGAGGTGAAATAAGTGGAGAACCATCTTGTGGGAATTCTCATAATTACTAAATATTCAAACTCTGTTTACTTCATGTCAGCTATTGAAACTGACTTCACTGTAGCAAAGAAAAAACACGTAGCCATCCAGGACCAAACTGGAAAAGATGTAGAGAAATTTGACATGAGCAAATAAATTTCAGGATAAACAAATCTGCTACTCTCTGGCATGAATTTAATTATGGACATTGCAGTTAGTCTTGATAAACATGCTTTGCCATGACTAGAAATTGTGTTAGCACAATAGCGTTCACCAAGATAAAATCATATTCATCCACTTCCTGAAACATTTCACAGTTCTGTTGAATACTAGCCGAAAAATTTTAAACACATGAATCCTGTTCACTGACTGCTGTGATAAACTGCACAGCATAAAACAGAAACCAAAGTTTATGAGCCAGGCAAAGAACACTTTTTAACACCTCTGTTTTTTTATATTTTAAAATTTCTTATTTGATTTCCTAATTATATCTACTTTCTCAGAATTGCCTAATTTTCAAATATTCAAGCAGTACTCATGCTACCTTAGAGCCATTTTAATTGTAATTTTTTCCTTAATTTTTATTAATAAATTGCTTAATTTTGATATTGATGTCCTCTGATGACACTGGTCATTATGAATTCACTATTGTGAATATATTGTAGAAGGTCTCAAAGCTTCTAAATTGGAATAAGTCATATGTATTTTTTCTAGCAGATGATATTTTTTCTTCTAGTACCACGTAAACAAGCCATAAACTTGTGAGAATACTTGTTCTAAAAATAGAATTTTATAATTTAACTTATTAGTATCTCAAAAAATCCTTTCCAAGGTAAAATAATAAAATGATTCAAATTTTCTGTTTTAACAAATATTTATCTCATGTGAAGTAACATAAAAACACCAAAAGAAATATCTTAAAAAATATTACTGTGCTAGGAATATTGCCTAGAGTATTGCATAATAAGAAAAAACCTCAACAAACTATACATTTAAGGTTAATTGGAATTTTGGTGTGGAAAAATATATAAAAATATCTCACAAATTTATTTAAAGCTAAATGTCTTACCCATCTAGCTTTTGTTAAAATAAACCTCTTCTAGTTGCATATGGAAAACACCAATTGGAAAATTTGAATTATCACAGAAATAATTAAGATTTGCAAACACCTTAAGATATCCCTAAAATTGTACAGTAGGGCAAATTCATTCTTTAAACTTTTAACTTGCATCATCTATTATTTATCTTGATGTGGCAGAGGTGTGATTCTGGGGGTCTACCATTACTGTTATGAAACTTCAAAAAAAGCTGATGGAATTTGGTTTACCAGGGAAGGTCCATCAGGGAGTGCCTCAGTGTCTATTTTACTTCCTGAACACAGCTGGATTGGTCATTGTGAGATTTGTAGGATGCAGATAACACATAATTACCACACTAGGGAAAAAACTAAAATTTGTGCATAAATAATATACTTATGAGATCACCAGTAGGTACTTTCACATTGACGATTCTTGACTAGGCTCCATTACTGTGTGTGTATATGCATACATGTGTTTTGTGTGTGTGTGTGTATGTGTGTGTGTGTGTGTGCACGCATGTGTGTGTTTAGGATTTAATAACTATGTCTAATCTCTGGTGTACTGTGTCATTTGTCATTGTGGCAGTGTTTCCGCACTATCCCTGGGTTAGTTTATTTGGAGAGTTCCTCTTCTAATTACCATATTATCAGACGTCATACACTCTTTCCAATTTTTCCATATAAAAATTACAGTATTCCTTATGATGTTTTTATTTAAATATATTGTGTTTTTAAAAAGTTTCTCTTTTTCAAAAGATAGGCATCTAGCTAACTCTATTCTACATAAAAGCTGTGTACATATGTTAGTCATTTTGTGGGATGTATTTTAAGGCCCCTTTCTATCCCTGGATATTTTGAGTCTATGAAAATCTTCCTGTAATATTTATATTTTTTTCTATATAAACTTATGATGCCTATATAAGTGACAAGTAGCTTTAGACAGTATAAGAGAAAAGCAATCACCAGGACATTTTCCTCCTACGCTTAAACAAGAATTGTGCTAAATGAGGATTTAGTCACCTGGGACATAGAAGAGGTTAGCTGTTGTAATTTTGGGCACATTCATGTATTATTGCACACATGAAAAAATTCCCTTAGAGGCAGGGTGTGGGAGAAGGGCGTGAGGTGTCAGACCTACAAGCTGTAAATTTCATTTCCAAGAATGGGATAATGGTGATCACATAGTTTTCACTCTTTCTCCTGGAGAACCATACAATTTCAAAAGATACTTTAAAAAACAAGAATGATCACTACAAATCATAGCACCCAGCCCCAAATTTTGATGAACTCTTCCATTATACAGAGTTAATTTCTGTTATTATTTTTTGTGATCTTCATTCCACGAAAATCTGGAAAAACTTCAATCTTCATTAATGAAGCTACAAATTGAAGTATACTCTTCCCTAAATCCAAATCCATATATACATACATGTGTATATATATATATATATATATATATATATATATATATATATCTTCAAATCGAAATAAAATGTGTTATGCTGTGGGTTCTAGTTCTGCTTTTTCAATAATCTGTTCAGAATCTAAGAAGTTCTAAGTATGGCTTATCTGGGTAACCTTGATAAAGTCCCTGAACTTCCCTGAATCTGTACTTTCCTATTTTTTAAATAGAAAAACTAAGTCTTACCAATTATCACTCATTTTTAAAATGAAGTGCTAAGGTGGCTGGCACTCTATAAGCCTGTAATAGGACACCATTTGAAACTCATCATTAGCATGTGTCCTTAGGGTATGCAACTCAGGAACTAGCAGTCCTTAATTGGACTTTATTAGACTTAAGGGAATCCAGAACTCTCTTCGCAGTGAGAACAGCTCAAGTGCAAATCATGGAGTCATAACAGTCAGGAGAAGGACAAAGTAACATTCACAGGGCTTGAGGAATAGAAGTGATTATTTTTCCTGTTTCAGCATCATTAACATGCTTTCACAATTCCACTGGCCAGAATCACATAATCAGAAATCACTTGGGTGACCTAAGATAACTTTTCAAACTTAGGTATTATATTTATAAAAATCCCGCAAAAAACACATACACACACAAAACCCCACAGCTGTGACCTTAATAAAGGTTCAAAAAGTAAGATGATCATACTTTTCAGTGAATGAGCAAATGTGTACAATGTTCCTGAGGCTGTTTAAAGCATAAAATTATAAATGCTAGAGATAAACTCTGTAGTTGTTTAGAGACTCTGAAAGTATACAAAAATAAAGAAAAATAATTTCATCTGATACTAATTTTGTACTATACAACAAGGACTAAACATAGGAGAAACTCTAATCAAGTAAGAAGAGCATAATAATAACTCTAATATTTAAGTTAGTGAATAACATCAGGGAAAAGTAAGAAATGGATTAACACTGAATTAACAATTGGACCAGAATAATCACTGGTAATGATGTGTGGAAAGAAATTGAGTGGTTTTCTGTATTAACTTCAGTCCTAATATGTTAAGTAAGTTCCATCTATTTATTTGTTTATTTGAGACAGAGTCTTGCTCAGTTGCCCAGGCTGGAATGAAGTGGTGAGATCTTGACTCACTGCAATGCCCACCTCCCAGGTTCAAGTGATTCTCCTGCCTCCCAAGTAGCTGGGATTATAGGCACCCACCACCATGCCTGGCTAATTTTTGTATTTTTAATAGAGGTAGGGTTTCACCATATTGGCCAGGCTGGTCTCAAACTCCTAACCTCAGGTGATCCGCCCACCTTGGCCTCCCAAAGTGCTGGGAAAGGCGTGTGCCACCATGCCAGGCTATGTTCATTAAGTTCTATGGAGTCCTACAAGTACAAATATTTGCAAATATAATCTCTGACAAAGAAGAAATGTTTTAATGTGGCGAATTTTCTTGCAGTCTCTGAATTACAGACTTCTCTTATCTGTATCTCTATTAAACTTTTATATTTGGTATCTCTAATGAAGATATCTCCAATATCTTGTTTCTTCTTCTTCCTGGGCACAGCTACATTTCCCAGTTCCCATGTATGTAGTTACATAGTTGGAATTTTCTAATTCACTTCCTACTTTCTGGTCTCCTGATTGGCTAGTTCAATAGAAGTAAAAGTGATTTATGCCACATGGGGATCTGGCCCTAAACTTTCTCACAGAAACCCCCGTGTTATTTATTTTTACCCACCCATGCAGCTGTAAGGAAAGGACCTCAAGGCTTTACCATATGGAGTAGTCACATGAGAAAATACCCAGATTCCTGAGTCTCCATGTAGACTAGATAGTCAAGAAACCGGGAATCCTGAGACAGCACATAAAGCACAACAGCTCTGGAGAGATGCCAGATTAGGAACATTTGCATTACATGGTAGAACTGTAAAAATAGGCTTTTTTCAAAAGACACTGAGACTTTTTGAATTTTGATGAGAGTCTGCTTTGTATAATACTAATATTATTGCTAAAACAATATCTCATCCTACTTGCCAAATATTGTTAGGAGTGGTCTGATTTAGTAATCTGCTTAAGCTATATGTTTCGATGTTACTTTTTGTATCTGTGTTTCATTTCTCTATTGTTTCTTTCCCAATATTGGTGAGATTCATCTGTTCTTTGGCTTTGCAACAAAAACTCCCTAATTTTGGCTCTCAGTTCTCTTTTCTGGAATGCTGCCATGAGATCCTAAGTGAAGCCTGTAGCTACAGTCTGCCTTTTGGAAACCATAGGTAGTACTGAGTTAATCTTGAGACCTAATTAACCTGGCTTGAAAGGATCTTGGTTACTGCATCCCTTTTACCTCATCTCTCTTTAACAGATGTTCTCTTGTGTTTAACAAGCCTGCTAACTGCCCAATTCTGACCTTTGCTTTTAATGCTTTCCTGGCTTCAGAATAATCTTTTATTTTTCAGTTTGAATATATGTATTTTATGATCTTCATAAACTATCCAGCATACTGACAGTGATAGATAGCCTATTTATTCTGATTTCCTCTGCCTTCTTCCCTACTTTGAATTATTCTTAGATTGCTTCCTATGTGCATTACAACAAAGTCAACACCTTTATTCTCAGTACCAACATTATAAACAACAGTGTATTAGTCTGTTTTCACACTGCTGGCAAAGATATACCTGAGAATGAGCAATTTACCAAAGAAAGAGGCTTAATGGACTCACAGTTCCATGTTTTTGGGAAGGTGTCACAATCATGACAGAAGGTGAAAGGCGAGTCTGACATGGCAACAGATGAGAGAGGAGAGATCGTGCAGGGAAACTCCCCTTTATAAAACCATCAGATCTTATGAGATGTGTTCACTATCACAATACCACCATGGGAAAGACTCACCGCCACAATTCAATTCTCTCTCACCAGGTCCCTCCCACAGCATGTGAAAATTATCGAAGCTACAGTTCAAGATGAGATTTGGATGGGGACACAGCCAAACCATATCAAACAGTGAGTTATTTTTAATAAAGAGTCTTCAAATTATAGTCAATAAATGATCTGATTTTTCCACTTATTGGTTGTACACAGAATATATTACTGAAATGTAAAATATTCTAGAGACAATTCATAATCATTTTGTAAAAAAGCAAAGGGCAAAGTTGAAAAGTCACCTTAAGTTTGAAGAGAGGGATATTTACAATTATCTAGCTCTAATGTCAGGAATAATGATTTACTATGATGTTTCTAATGGAGATTTTCATGATACTGAGTTCTAAGCCTACTGAACTGTGGCTTAGAACATGTGTGAGGATGAGCCCCAAGGACTCACATTTTTTCAAGCAATCATGCAGTCTTCTACATTTTTATCAGTCTTTTACATAGATTTTGTTTAAGGTTCTTGAAGCCTTTATTAATTTTCTTTTCAAAGATCTACCAGTTTTTACCAATTGTCTAATTCCAAAGTGGCTTCACATTTTACATTTTTGTCATGGCAACATGGCAAACCATGTCCAGGTACTAATATTTGTATTATGACTGATGCTTGGAATTTATATCTGTCATTTTCACAACTTTCTATTTGTTAGAACACACTCATAAAGCACAGCCCACACTTGAGGGAAGGGGATCTAAGCTCACTCTTTGGAGGGAAGATTGTCAAAGTATTTTATCTGTGACCGTATAACATAACACTGGAGGGACAAAACATGAATAAGACACATCATTTTACTTCAAGGCTTTCATAACTAGTAAAAATAGATGCATAAATAAGCCTAATAAAATATAAAATATACTCAGATTTATTAAATATTTTAGATATAGAGAAAGAAATAATGCACGTATGTGGTTTGGATGAATTTGAAAACCTTAAGACTGTATAACAATTCAGAATTCAGGAAAGTTGGTAAATGATGTTCTAGGCAGAGGGGCCAACATGAGAGAATTTAGGCATGCATGAAAATTATGACTATTTGGAAAATGCTCCTAGGAGTCCATGAGAGATATCTGATAAGAATGTAAGTAGCAAGGAGTTACAGGATATCAAGTTAGCTGGTGTCCAGTTGTGAAGATAATTATGTGGTATGATAAGGTGTTTGAACTCAAAATTCAAAGATGATTGATTTTATAAGCATGATATTGCTTTAAGGCTTCATATTTTATTATAAAATTCATGTGGCATTCTATGCTATTCTATAATAAATAAGTATTTTATTTAAAAAGGTTACCCAATCCTTAAGTAAAATTGCCGTTTCTGGACGAGGTACAATTGCTCTGGCTTGATATACAGTTAATATGTTGCTAAATAAGTGAGCAATCCAAAGTGCAAATGTAATTCATGGCACAGTCACTCATGCTGAGACATAATGAGTCATTTTTTAAAGGGGACATCATAGCCAGGTCTGTCTTTGAGAAAGTTAACTCTTGGGATGATGAAGACTATAACCTGCATTTTGAGAAATTAGAAAGGGTATGTTGAATGTCATTGTAAAAGACCACTGATGTTTAAACAGTATTGATAGTGTAACTTAATAGAAAGAACATCTTTGAGAGACTTTACAGGGTAATGGGTATTCCCTGAAATTAACTAAATTATTTATATTTCATAAAATGTTTGTTTTCGAACAACTGGCTCAGATAACTATGAGCACAGAATGCTTTCCTTTTGGGAGCCACTCATTTACTTCTTGGTTCATCTTGTAACAATTACCACGGGACAGAACTGTGTAAGACAGCACAGACAAAACACATTCTACACTACAGATTCTATTTCATTTCTAAATAATGACAAACTATTTCCAGAGCAAATTTGGAAGAAATCTAATTAGATAAACTTATGATTATTTATGTGTTTATTCAGCAAGAAAATCTAAAGGGCGTAATTTATGACCTCAAAATTGTTGTGTTGAAGAGGCCCCAAAGCTGATTCAGAGATTAGATGTTATGCCTATAGACTCCTAATATACAAAGCTCTTAATCCACAAATACAAATTTCAGAAAAATAATATTTATGCTGCTAATACTGTTTTAAAATTAAAATGTAATATATTTTCAAATAAAATCAAAGTATATGGTAGTTACATAAAAACTGGCCCTCCTTCTATTCTCGTATCTTCAACTTTCGCAGTTTACTACCAGACCTCAAAGAACTCAAGAAAAAAGTTGCATCTGTTTCCCAATCCACTCTGCAAACCCACTTGTGAACGTGACAGAGGAAGGAAACAGGGCAACTGCTGCTTAAATTCTGTTTTTAAGAGGGTGGCATAAATCATGTATAGTGAGAAGATATGGATGTTTAAATGCCTTACTTACCTTGCATTAACAGTCAATTAGCCTGAGGAAAAAACTTTTAGTAGAAGGTGTGGGAGAAATTGTCAAAATGCTTACCGGAGGCGGATCAAAAAGTAATAATGATCTCCATGCCAAGATGCCTCCTACTCCCCAAATCCCCATGAAATCTCAGCAGTCCCTGAGTTAAGCAGATGTGATTCTAGATGCCTAAAACAGAGAAAATAAGGGGGAAAAACACAGAACTAGTAGTTTTGGGAAAAAATTACTTAGTGAGGAAGAACCAACTTTAGCATTCTCAAATGGAAAATAACTGAAATTAAGCCGGAGAAAGGCCTTTACAATATTAATGGCATAAAATTGGAGTTAGAAAAACAGTACTGGTGTTTTATAAGTGTTTCAGAAGAGTACACATAGTTTAGCCTATAAGAAAGAAGCTCTGTGAACAGGCACATTGACAGAGTCCCCTAGAATTCTATTTCAACACAATTTAAACTTCGTGAGTATAGAAACTGTGAGTCAGGAAAGAGTAATAGAAATCTTTTATTGATGATGTAAATCTAACTTTTCACATAAGATAGGGTTTCCAAAATAGTAGATCAGGAAATACCTGAAGTTATGGAATCCTTATATCTCATAATAACACTTGTAACTTGGCATTCTCCTGCAAACCCGCCATCACTGCAAACCGTTGCTTACTAGAAGTTAGAGAAGTGGAATATGAAGAGGGGTTAAGTGCTCCAGCTCTGGAGCGGACAGATAGTCAGCAGCATTTTCTTCAAGCTGTGTAGGATCTTAAAGTACTTGGCTTTCTTTCTCTCAAATAATTACAGATTCACACGAATTGCCAAGGAATGTATAGAAAGGTCCAATTCATCATTTATCCAGCCTCCTCCAACGGTATAAAATGGCATCTTGTATAACTGTAGCACAATGTCAAAACCCCTCAATGAACATTGCTGCGATTCAGAACGTATTCCCATTTAACCAGTATATATGCATTCATCTGTGTGTTTGTGTGTGTGTGTGTGAATTTCTATGTAATTGTATGACATGTATCTCCATGTAACTACCACAAAAATCAAGATGCAGACCACAGAGCTCCCTCGTTTTACCCCTTTATTGCCATATCCACTGCCTGTCACCACATCCCTAATCCTTGCTCAGTACTAAGCTTTTCTCAATCTCTACTATTTAATTATTTTGAGAATGTTATATAAATGGAGTCATGCAGAATGTAACCTTTTAAGGTTGTAGTTTTCATTCAGCATAATTTTGAGGTTAACTAAGCTGTTAGATATATCAATAGCTTGTTTCTTTTCATTGCTGAATGGTATTTCATGGCATAGTTATACAACAGATTGTTTCACCATTCACATATTGAAGGATGTTTCATTATTTTCCATAGATATGAAATTTCTATGAAAATTTGTGTACAAATTTCTGCATGCCTATATGTTTTCATTCCTCTGAAATAAATGCCCAAGAGTGTAATTGTAGGATCCTATGATAAATCCATTTTTGGTTTTAAAATAAATTACCAAACTATTTTCTAGAGAAGCTATACCATTTTATATTCCCATCATCAATGTGTAAATGAGCCAGGTTCTCAGCATCCTCATCAGCATTTGACATTATCATTATTTTTCTTAAATTTTAGTCACTAGGACAGGTGAATAGTATTATCTCATTGTGGTTATAATTGTATTTTCCTTGTGGCTAATGATGTTGAGTAACATTTTCTTGTATTTGTTTGATAGTTGCTTATTTTCTTTAGTGAAATGTTTATGTCTTTGGCTTATTTTCTAACTGGAATTATTAAAATGTGTTGAAAGTTCTTTATATATTCTACATGAAATCTTTTTGATAAATTTATAATTTGCATATATTTTCTTCCAGTTGTTTTTTCTTTTTTAGAGCCAGAGTCTCGCTCTGTCACATAGGCTGGATTGCAGTGGTGCAATCTTAGCTTACTACAACCTCTACCTCCCAGGTCCAAGCACTTCTCATGCCTCAGCCTCCAGATTAGCTGGGATTACAGGCACACACCATCATACCCAGTTAATTTTTTTAAATTTTTATTTTAGTAGAGATGGGGTTTCTCTGCATGGCTCAGGCTGGTCTTGAACTCCTGAGCTCTAGCTATCTGCCCCCCACAGCCTCCCAAAGTGCTGGGATTACAGGTGTGAGCCACCACCCCTGGTTTCTTCCAGTCTTTAACTTTTCCTTTTTTCACCTTAACAAGATCTGTAGAAAATTAAACATCTATAAATTTTATAATTTTCTCTTTTGTTACTGTGTTTTTTGGTGTCAGTACAAATAACTTTTCACTTTGTCCTAGGTCCTGCAATTTTTTTCCTGAAATTTTATGTTTCTGTATTTTAAATTTAAATCTGTTACCTATTTTGAGTTAACTTCCTAATGAGGAGTGAGATTTAGATCGAGTTTTTAAAAATGACTTTTCATATAGAGTATTTTCAACACAATTTGTACTACCATCTACTGTAACTATATATTAAGACAACACTGAGAATAATGATTCCTCCTAGTTTACTTTCTTTATCAAAATTGATTTGGGCATTCTATATTCTTTCTTTATCCATGTAAATCTTAGAGTAAGCTATCTATGTATACAAAAACTTTGCTTGGAATTGATAGGAACTGCATTAAATGTATATTTCAACTTGAGAAGAATTTACCTCTTTTCTATATATGCGTGTGTGTGTGTGTGTGTGTGTGTGTGTGTATCCTTCATTTAGTCAAGTCTTCTTTTATTTTGTAAATCAACGTTTTTAATATTTCAACATACAGATCAATATATTTTGTCAGTTTTATCCTTAATCATTTTATATGTTGTGTAGCACTCCTAAATGGCACTAAATTTTGATGTAGGTTTAATTTATTTATTATTAGTATACAGAAACAACTTATTTTCATGTTGATCTTGTTTTTGGCAACCTCATTGAAACCACTCATTAGTTCTCAGTTTTGTGTGATTTCTTGAGTTCCAAGATAGAAAATCATGTCATCTGCAAACAGAAACAGTTATTTTTTCTCCTTTCCCATGTGTGTAATTTTATTTCATGTCCTTGGCTTATTGTATGGGCCAGAACCTTCAGTACTGTGATGTGTAAGAATAGTGAGCATGGCCATCCTTATAGTTTTCACAATATTAGGGAGAAGGCATTCAGTCTTTCACCATTAAGTGAGATGTCATCTGCAGACTTTGTTTGTAGATGCCTTTATCAAGTTCAGAAAGTTTCCCTCTATTCATGGTTTGCTGCTAGTTTTTATATTAACAGTACTGGTTTTTGTCAAATGCTTTTAATTAATCAGTTGATATAATTGTGCAATTTTCTTCTTTTTTCTATTGATATGATTAACTGTAGTTATTGATTTTTCACATTATACCCGTCTTGCATACTTGTAATAAATTTCAATTCATTGCAGTGTACTATTTTTTCTATACACTATTGTATTTGATTTGCTAATGTTTAGTTGATCCTTTTTGTGTCTAGGTTTATGAAAGACATTGGCCATAGTTTTTTTTGCTCTCTTTTATCTGGTTTATTATTAGAATAAGGCTGACTTCAAAAGTTGAGTTGCAAAGTATTTATTTAACATTTTACAGAGAATACTCACCTTTTAAATGGGGTTAGTGGTCTTTTTTAATCTGTACAATGAGTATCATAAACTTATATGTTAATAAAAATATTTAAAAGCATATATTCTTAAAAGTATTAATCTAGAATCTGGTGTAGAGTAATTGCTCAACAAACATAATCCAGAGCTGTTTATATTAATCTGATATCCAAAAGAGGAAAAGAACTAAAACAAATCAGCGTCCCTCACTTTCACACTCTACTGTATAATTTCTTCAGTCTTTATGACCCATCCACTTACAAGTTTTACCCACAATAACCATCATCTTCTACCATACTCTCCACCCCACCCAATCCGTACTGTTAGATGTAGTGAACTCCATGTTTCTCTTCAAAGAATCAGTATGTCAGTATATTCAGCTCTCTTATTCTTTAATTCTTCATTTTGAAGTTTAACTTCCTTGTAGTTTTAGTAAATAACCTTTTTCCACCAGTTCTAATCAGTTGTTCACATCTGTTTCTCTGGTCTCCTCCTCTGTCCTGACTCATCCTGGTCACCTGCTCAGTCACCTGCCCTGGTCACCTGCTGTGATCTGAGTAACCCCTGGTCACCTGCTCTGACCTGTCCCATAACTGTCCTTCTTGCCAAACTACCCACTCCACCACTCCTGCTAGTGCCCCTGCTCTCTTTAAAATAGCCAATTGGAATTAGCTTAGACTGTGAGGGTTAACCCTAGCCAACAGGGGAATGACACAGCAGTAGGGGCTACCTGTGTCAGGAATAAGAACCCCTTCCCCTCCCTTGTCCAGATGTGTGCTTGCCATTGCTCCATCTTGTGAGATGTACCCTTCCATTGCCTTGCTGAGGAAATTTATATTCGAGTGCTACTTCTTTTGTGGCACCAAAAATTTACATATAGCAATACTTTGATAAAAGCATCAAAAATTTTAGTTTTGGATCACTTTTTACAAAAAGATAACTAAATCCATCTAAATCTATCTAATATGAAATTAACAAGATAAACTATGCAATTGTGAGAGTGTCAAATGAGAACAACCTAAATGATGATGTTAGAAAGACATCAAGAGAAAAATAAAGAAATTAAGACTGCAGATTCTTATTATTAAAAGTGTAGCCTGGGTCCAGCAACATCAGCATAACATGGGAGTTAATTAGGAATGCAATTCCCAGGTTCCTGCCTAGACTTACTGAACCAGAATCTACCTTTTAACAGAACCCCAAGGTGATTCCTATGCACATTAATGATTGAGAAAAACACTTCTTTAGAAAACAGAAGAAACAGAAGACAAATCAGAATATATGTATGTATCTGATGTATTCATTTGAGCTTGCCTAACTTTTTCTTTATTCCCTTCATTTAGAATATGGCAACTTTGGTGCTACTGGCTTAGCTTAGAAAGAAAAAGAGAATGAGAAGCTAAGCTGATGAATTTACTGCTGAGCTATTTAGAGCTTTTCTTTTTTCCTTTTATTTGTAAAGTTTGTGATTGTCAAAGTAAATAGTATTTATGGCTTGAAACTTAAGAAGTACAGTCATAAATCCTCAATTTCAAACTTTAAAGACATTAAATAACTTGGCAAGTACTTGCTATTCTTGTCTCCAAATAAATGAACACAAGTAAGTAAGTTATTATTCTGCATTTTTGGGTAATAAATGCTATTTATTGGTGTTGGCACTTAGTGATTTTAAAAATTTCCTCCATTTAGCTTCCTTAATCTTTTATGAATGAGGCATAACAAGGAGAGATACAGGCAGTTTTGGGAGCTGGAAAATTTGGAAGGAAAGTATAGAGATAAGATGTAAACAAATTATGGTAAAAATGTCCAAAATGTTGTTCTAAGACTCTTGCCTTTAAAAGATCTAGAATTAAATTAATTAAGTCACTATTGGTATGTTTTATAAGGAGTTACAATTAAAATGCATAATCTTAAAAATTATTTAAACTGTTACAGACTGAATTGCATTCTCCCATTGGATTTTCTGTTTCAAATATAAACTTGTCTAATTAAAGGGGAATTATTACTCAAATTTTCTATACCCTCTCTTTCAATATTGCATTTTTACACTAGTTTTCCAGATTAGGTCACACTGAAAGATAAGAATTGAAGTAGCAAGGTTCACCTAACCCTTTAAGCCAAATCTCTATGGAATCAATTGACTAAACTTTTAGAAGAATAAACAGCTAACACACTTTATGTCTCTTCTGTACTGTTTGTGTATGGGATGACAAGGCAGGAGGTGCAGGTGTAGAGTTAGTGTTGTTCCTTTAACTAACTGTGACCTTCAAATGGAACCATACTTCTGTACACTCATGTAAACTAAACCATTTTTTAAAATTGTTTCTGTTTAGTAAGTCTAAAACTATGTAGTTTTAGTCTAAAACAATCTTTCTGCAAATGACCCCAAAAATATTTGTGTGTCAGTACACTTAGCATTTCCAACCACAACCTCAGTAACATGCTGGGTGTTGATGATTTTTTAATACTAAGCTTTTCTATCCTGCAGGGAATCAAAATCATACATCTAACTCCATTCCTGTAGCAGATTTCTTTCTTAACTAAAACAAGCGACTTATTCACGTCCCGGTAGACTCCCATTCAGACATAAAGTATTACCCTGAGAAAATACATAAATTGAAAATCTTGTACCTGGAGCCTAGTCTAATATGTATTTTTCTTTAAATGCACATCCTGTAGCAAAAGCAAACCATGACAATGACACTTCAGTGTTGTATAATGCTATGCCAATTTTAATACTCTTATGCAACTGCTTGCTTTATTTCTCACAACTCCTTTAAAAAAAAAATGAAACCCAAGTTTCTTAAACTTGCTATATTCATCGGTACACTGTGTCTCCAATTTTCTGCTAGACTTGAGCCAATATTTTTAAAGCAGTGAAAACATTCATGCTATATATTTCAGTACATGCCTGTTAAGAATAATGAAACTATAGAATCTAGGAAGGAATAATAAAGATCATCTTGTCCAAATCTCAAGCAGCATCTTCTACACTAGATCAATATCCACACCAAATCAACGTCCATACTAGATAAGAATCTGATCTCTTGTATACAGAAGAGGTGGGGCTGAAACCTCACCAAGTATCCACTCTGTTGATGACCGGTTTCAATGAATAGAAAGTATTTTTTTAATATCGAATACTTTTTGTGCCTTCACCCACTGGCTCTTAACTTGTAGAAGTAAACAGAATGGTATCATCTCTCTTCTAAATGACAGCTACTGAAATATTTGAAATTTTGTATAGGTTTCTTCCTTCTGTAGACCTAAGATTTCTTGTTTCTTTTTTGACAGATTTTCAGTAGACAAAAGTTCCTGGCACATAATAGGCAGTTAACAAATATATGCTGGATAAGTGACAGCTTCTTCAGCTGTGGCCTAGGTCATGCAGTGTGTGATTAAGTAACCCATTTGTATGCTCAATATGCTTCTATTACGTAGTTTGAGTTTTGGGCTATCTGAAAAAAAAAAAAAAAAAAAAAAAAACAAAAAAAAACACTTGGATTCATCCTTGCTTGATTTCACTGCAGCCATTCAAAATTTATTTATATGAAGAACTCAGTATTTCAGTTCATCGGCATGATTTCTGAGCTGTTATCATTATCAAATTCTATAAACATGCTGTATATGCTCCTTCAAAATCACAACAAAAATGTTGAAGAGGCCTACTGTAGAACAATGAAGAAATAAACATATATTTCCTACCTTTTCAGTAGTATTTGTTCAAGAGCTCAGAACCCACTTGAATCACTTGAATTTACCTATTCATCAAAGTTTTTTTTTACTGTGCCTTTCTCTATATATTATATGAAGATTTTATTTTTTTTCTAAAATTCAGAAATATAATTTAAACAAAGAAGTAAAATTAGTTCAGCAAAGCTTGCTTTTACTGAATTAATGATGTTTTCTACTGCCCCTAATATTCTAATACCTTGCCTAATAATCCTTTCCTAAAAATATTTCTGGAGTTACTCATTATAAACACTTAGTTTGTAATTTTCAGAATTCATATTTGGAAGTGGATTTGAAAAACTATGACATTGGAATATCTTCAAGTTTTCTTCTATCCTAATTCTCCATGATTTAGAGAAAAATGTACATTTTGTACAGGATTCCATTAGTTAATTCATATGGGCATAGCATCTATGAGGAAATTAAACTTTATATGTAGCCTCTTTATATACCCCTATCTGTCTTATTTTTCTTACTAAGGCAAGATGTTCTCTCTTTTGTTTTTAATTTCAAGACTATCTTTTATGATGCAGCAAATTAAAACTCAGCTTTATTTTATTTTATTTTCTTATAAACATTGCACCAATTGTGGGTCTCTCTTTTTTATGATCAAAGCTAAATGCAAACACACATTTTGTTTCTGGTACCCTTGTTTTACATCTAATTCTAATCTCATTGTCAATATCCTTATAAGTTTAGAGCCCTATTACTTATTTGCTTGTATGTCTATTGTTCCTTCTTTTTTAAAATTTTATTTTATTCATTTATTTATTTTTGAGATGGAGTCTTGATCTGTCACCCAGGCTAGAATGCAGTCGCACAATCTCAGCTCACCGCAACCTCTGCCCTCTGGGTTCAAGCTATTCTCTTGTCTCAGCCTCCAGAGTAGGTGAGATTACAGGCACCCCACAATGGGCCCAGATAATTTTTGTATTTTTAGTAGTGATGGGGTTTCACCATGTTAGCCAGGCTGGTCTTGAACTCCTGACCTCAAACATGTTTCAAGGGACTTAAACATTCTTGTCTTATGCCAAATTCTTCTCTTATTGTACTCAACTGGCTATGGACAAAAACCCCACATGGCATTCAGTTCCTCTTATTACAGTTCATGGCTATTCTTATAAAGCTCATAGTAGGTACTGGAGGGAAACCTGCATGTGGCATTGGTGCCCACCTAAAGTCAGAAACATCTGACACTCTAAGATTAGACCCCATTGGAGGAGATCTGGGGGATCTGCCAGACCTCAAACTCTCCAAAGAGAATGCTCTTGGCACAAGTTCTGAGGTCTTGTATTAGGCCCTCCTTAGAATTTTCTTTCAGAGTTGCAATACTGCTTGGACCCAACATTTTAATGGTTTGACTTTTAAAAATCAAACTGCCGTGGATACCGTTTTACCTGAAATTTTGTTTCACAGCCTTCACTGGATTATCTATCCAGCCTTCACTGGATGAACAAAGTAAAACGGGCAAGCTTGTATTGCTATCTCATAGCTAAGGTTCCAAGCTGTTGGATCTTTGCTTATGTATGTGTATGCATTCCAGATCTGTTTATTTGTATGTACACTTATTGCTGTAAGTTGCATCTACTGAATTGGCTTATAAGTAAATGAACACTCATACATTAAGTAAATAAGTCTCAGCAATTTTCAAGTTCATGTAACATAAGTAAAATTTTACTGAACAAGCTAGCTTTAAAATTATTGGTGGAATAAAAATAGAAATGCTTTCAAAATTGTCAGTATACATTTTGTCTGGATTTTATGTTTGTCTTTGCCAAATATTTTGAGACGTCAGCATTTGACATGGAAGACTATAAAACTGTAAACCGAGCCAAGATAAAAATATCTTGATTTGCATGCTTTATTTGAGGAGTAATAAAACTATAGAATTTATGAAAGGAAAATATATCTGCCCCCCCCCCCAAAATCATTAAGGTTAAGGGAAAATTCAAGCTGGGAATGCTTGGGGCAAACCTACCTCCCAGTCTATTCAAGGTCATCCCTCGCTCACTGAGGTAAATGCATATCTAATTACTACCTTTGGAAAGGATAATCAGAAACTCAAACATCTACACAGATGTGGAAACCCCAACCTCCCTCCTCACTTCAAGTCGCCCTGCCTTTTGAGATAGAACCAATGTTCATTTTACATATGTTAATTGATGTATCATGTCTCCCTTATTAAAATTGAAAGAATTGAATATAAATATTATTGATAAACTAGTCATGTAAATTAAAATCTTAAGTTATTTTTGATGCTCATTTAATAACTGGATCATTTCCAATTAAGAAAGGGTTGTGATATGAAGAAATATTTTTCTAAAATTGTGGAATTGTTCTTATCTATAAATGCCTATATCTGATATTTCAGCATTTCTTGCTCTTTAGGGTTTCACTCCAGTTTTATGTTTCTAAGAATAAAAATTCTAATTAACTAGTAATTCTGTATACAAAATGTGCTGGAAAAGGTTATGTTATTAGTGAAACAAAAAGAATAATTTTTTCTAATGTGGAGTTATCTAAAAGTTAGTTTAAATTACAGATTTGAAAAGGTTATTTATGAAACGATGTAGTAAGGAATCATTAAGTATGGGAGAAACATGTGGAAAGGATTTAAATAATAAGACATTCTTTAAAACCTCTTAGAAATTTGGAGGCATTTGGCTAATTAACAGTTTCACAGTGAAAGCCCTTACTCTTGATTAAAGTAAAATAAAAAAGTATTGTAAAGAAATACATCGGCAGTTTGACAATTTTTTAAAACTATAGTTAAAAATGAAGCTGGATTTAGTGTGGAGCAAAATTTCATCCATGCTTGCCTTGCTTCACACTATGTTTACTCTTTTGCGTGGATAGTGCTAGAGTACTTATTGGTCATTTGCCTAAAGTGAATTTCTTGATTGCACAGAATGCATGATGACATTGGAGAACTTAAGGCTATTAATTGTGTACCAGGAAAATAATATTTATTATGTGGGTTTTTTCGAACCCTAGATAACACTGTAGCCTCCAGGATAGAGTAGGAATATTTATGGTTGGTTTTCTGTTTGTGGTGTGAGTGTGTGTGTGTGTGTGTGTGTGTGCATTTTTGCTTCAAGTTTTCATATGTTTGCTGTTTATTCTCTTCTGGCTTTGCTTATGTATGTGCATATATAAAACCCTGATTCTTTCTAGTTCCTAGTGGAAGGGTTTTATTTGGTTCTATGAATAGTTATTTTGTATCCTATGCATTTCTAGCAAGTAATCATTTGTCCCATTTATCTAGAATTCCTAAGCCATCTTTGTTGGGCCTACAGGAATCAATGGAGCCCACTAGCTTTTTATCTTTATAACTTTTTGGATTTTAGGCTTTGTGATACTTTAAGTGTGTTGAGTATACTCTTATAAATAGATTTTGAGTCATATTTCTTTCTCTGCCTAATTTCTCTAAAATTTGTAAACTATTTGTGAGTATTCTTAATTTATAACAATGTGGTTCTTTGTGCACAGTCAAGCAGGGTCACTAGGGCAGCTCAGGGCGAAAGTACCCAGAAATCTTGCATTCTGGTGAAAGGATAAGAATTTCTTACCAATCAGTCTCTGGCCTCTTTCTATGTGAACTGATTAAATGAAAAGTAAGAGTCACTGTTTACCTCCTCTGTAAAGTTTTAAATTAATCAGTTAATAATAATAAAAGCTTAAATGAAATATTTTGTCAGAAAAGTAAAACATTTAATGCCTTTTGGTTCACATGACTTTAATAATCTTAGGGAAATAAACAGTTTTAAAGGTAATTGGCAAAATACAATTGTTTTCAGAATGTAAATGTGGTCTAAATTATGTTCAAATATTAGGTTTTCTAAATGTTTTAAGGTCATAAACTCTTTTTTTGGCTTTTGAAAATTGTTTAACTTGCCTGATTTCTACCTAGGTAAGGCTTGAGGACATATGGAGTTGTCCACACCCTTAGCTATGCTGGATAATAGTCAAATCTTATCAGAACGTAACTTACCAGGTTTTACATTAAAATTAAAATCGTTAAGAGTCACCATTATAGCATGCAATTAGGCTACTAGAAACAGTTTTACATGCAAGGTGTGTAAAAACATAGAGACAGAGTGTATGTGTGTGTTTGTAAAAGGCTATAGGATGGTTTTGCTTCTTTAAAATTTATGAGTCATCATTTTGGCAAAATAAATAATTTATGGTAATCTGGATTTCCAGAATCGAGCTTTGGTTTAAAAATTGTTTTTCCTAATGCCTAGCTTTTTGGATAAATAGAAGATCCCTGAAACCATCCAGAAAAGGGGTAAACAGTATTATTTCATGTATTTAAGTACATGGGATTGCCAAAATGATGTTCAGTCTTCTTTAGGTTTTATTTTTGTGATTAATACTAATATATGTTCCAAAATCATATGGGATTTAAAAATTTTGAATGTCTAAGTATATGCTATCCATTATAATTATGCTTATTATGTTTTCATTGTAAACCACAGAAATAACTGACTTCCCTAGTACAAAGCTACTAACCCAAATAGAACAAAAAATCATTAAATACCAAGAAAATACTTCGTCATATCACTCATCAGTTATCAGAGCTATGTACCTAATTTAGAAAAACAAGAAGTATTCAAGAGAATATAAGTGTAATGTTAATTAAACATGAACCCATGGAGATCCAGGATGACCACCTTTTCTTTCCTGAGCCCTTAAAGTTTTTATTATTAAAAGTTTTGCATTCCATGACTCATCATAGAAAAGATAAAATAATCCAAATTGAATAAATTGGGGTGGTGACTTACAAATTACTAAAATAATTTATAAACAATATTTAATCTCATATTCCTGGGAAAACAATTAAAACTTCAGGTATATTTGGCCACCTAATGGGCCATTTAAATATTTTGTAAAGAGATTTCATTCAATTGTTATGTTTAATGCATGTTTGCTGGTTGTAACTTTACCATGTAAGAGGGTTGAAGAGTAGATTATTATGCTACAGTGTATTTTCACCAGATAAATAGCTTTTTTATTTTTATTTTTTGGAATTATTTATTTTATTTTTATTTTTATTTTTTCTTTTTTTTATTGCATTTTAGGTTTTGGGATACATGTGAAGAACATGCAAGATTGTTGCATAGGTACACACATGGCAGTGTGATTTGCTGCCTTCCTCCCCTTCACCTATATCTGGCATTTCTCCCTATGCTATCTCTCCCCAACTACCCACCCCCCATCCCTTCCCCATTTCCCCCCAACAGACCCCAGTGTGTAGTGCTCCCCTCCCTGTGTCCATATGTTCTCATTGTTCGATACTCACCTATGAGTGAGAACATGCCGTGTTTGATTTTCTCCTCTTGTGTCAGTTTGCTGAGAATGATGGTTTCTAGGTTCATCCATGTCCCTATAAAGGACACAAACTCATCATTTTTGATGGCTGCATAATATTTCATGGTGCACATATACCACATTTTTCCTGTCCAGTCTACCATCGATGGGCATTTGGGTTGGTTCCAGGTCTTTGCTATTGTGAGCAGTGCTGCAATGAACATTCGTGTGCATGTGTCCTTATAGTAGAAATATTTATAATCCTTTGGATACTGGGTCAAATGGAATTTCTATTTCTAGGTCCTTGAGAAATCGCCACACTGTCTTCCACAATGGTTGAACTAATTTACACTCCCACCAACAGTGTAAGAGTGTTCCTATTTCTCCACATCATCTCCAGCACCTGTTGTCTCCATATTTTTTAATGATCGCCATTCTAACTGGCATGAGATGGTATCTCAATGTAGTTTTGATTTGCATTTCTCTAATGACCAGTGATGATGAGCATTTTTTCATGTTTGTTGGCCTCATGTATGTCTTCTTTTGTAAAGTGTCTGTTCATATCCTTCACACACTTTTGAATGGGCTTGTTTGTTTTTTTCTTGTAGATCTGTTTTAGTTCTTTGTAAATTCTGGATATCAGCCCTTTGTGAGATGGGTAGACTGCAAAAATTTTTACCCATTCTGTTGGTTGCTGATTCACTCTAATGACTGTTTCTTTTGCCGTGCAGAAGCTGTGGAATTTGATTAGGTCCCATTTGTCTATTTTGGCTTTTGTTGCCAATGCTTTTGGTGTTTTGGTCATGAAGCTTTTTTAAAAAAAAATCTTCTGAGAACATCAGAGAAAGACTGTCATTACCATCCACACTACAACAAAACTTCAGGACCTTGAACTTTGGGTTCATAATCTCACAATTGAGAAGAGGCCCTCCACACTCTTTTAACTATATACCCATTGGAACTTTTAAGGTAAAACTAACCAAGGAACATTCCCAAGAAGAAGATGGCATCCTTGATGTCAACAGCTTTTCCCAAGTTCACAGAATAAGACTTCTATTATCATGAAACTCTTATCTTTGAAGATTTTCTCTTGCTTCCATTTCTATAAGCAAGAAAAAGTGGAAGAGGGTCTATTATGTGCACTTATGAGATGTACTTTTATTCTTGAAAAAATTTGCAGCCAGCCTTATACATAGATAACCTTATACTTTGAAAGATACAAGATGAAGGCTCAATGTAGGTAAGAGCCTTTAATGGTACATGCATTGCCTCATAATCATGCAAAAACAAAACATTGGTTCACTCCTCTTAACCCACATCATGGGTTAAAGAAAACATTGCCAGGAGGGCTTCACTCTCTAAGAAGAGCATCATTTGTTAAATACTTTTTCTATGGTATAGAGTAAAGAAGCAATGAATAAAAATGTATCCCCCATGATAGACTGTAGAAAATTCTACTGTAAGGCTACAGTTACATAACAGTTTTAAATTCTCTTGTGAAAGTTATGATACAATTGACTGAAAAAGAATTATCTGTGTAGCTGCTGGCACTTGTGGCCTATGGAAAAATACATCAAATGAAGATTATAGAATTTCAGTGGTAGGGGATTAACAACGAGATTGCTTACTTAAGTAAGTACACTCTTTATCTAGCTTATTCTTTGATCTATTTTAGGAGGTTTAGTTTATGGGGACCTTGAATAAGAAACATAACCCAAACTATTGCTATTATCCTCCCAAAAGACATAATAATAATCTCCCTGGTGCACTGTATTTTCTCAAAGGTTTTAATGCTTGCATGCAGCCATCTCTAGGATATCATATGGTCTCTCTTCAACTGGAATAATAAGAGCTGAAAGAAATGTGCAACCATGTGGACACCATAACCTACAAATGATGTGCTGAGACCAGAAACCCAAAATCATGTTAACGGAGAGTGGTGCTAAGGCCCTAAGTTTTGGTCACACTCTCACCTAAGTGAGAACCTGGCCAAAAAGAGGGATTTTTTTTTTAATAAAATTCTGAGAGGCCATTGTTTTGGACTAAGCTCATCCACTAGGTCCCAACAGATCAAACCAAACCAAAAGGGAGACGTTTGTGCTCCAGAACTGACAGGTTTTTTTTTTTTTTTTTCTCCTGCAAATCTCCATAATGAACATTTCTGACAGCATAGGTATCTCCACCTCCTGAAGTTCTCACTAAATCTTTTAACCAAATTAATTTCCTCTTGCCTAGAGACTATCAAGCTTCAGATGATCATGCAACAAAGGTTCCAGCCAGTTCTGGGTGAACATACCACCCCTGGCCATTAAAAAGCTAATCCACCTCCACCAGACAGAGCAGGGTGAGAGTTCCATAATCCCTAACAGATAGGGACTATGCTCCAAACCAGTATGAAGTAGTTACAGGAAAGAGTCATCAGTTCGTCTGTCTCCCATAAGGATTTATGGGGATCAAATCTCTCAGCAGAGAATGAGCCAAGAAAATAGGGTCTGGAGACAGGAAACCTAAGGCCAATTTGTAATTCAGCTGTGACAAGAAATATCCTCTCCATAGGGCATACACTGAGTAAATGACTTTGTAACTTTACTTCATCCTCTTCATTTACATGGAGCATACTCAAAGTTACCAAAGGAATCGTCTAGAGGACAAACTCCCCAAAATACTGTGACAGGGCCTTGAAAAGCATTATTAAGACATCAGTAAATCTCTTCATTCCTTCCTTGCTTTGTTTGCACATTTTGTCCAGTTTTCATTCAAGATGCCAAGAAACTGCACACCCTCCACTGGTGACACTGAAGTCCACATATCTGATGGTGGCGATTAATATCCTATTTATATGTCTTTAATCGTGATCACTTTGTATCATTTAATATTTTTTTTACTAGCTGCCTTTTAGTATCTTTTAGTAATTTTTTATGAATAAGCCAGATTAGATCTGTAACCTTTGACTTTAAAGCAAAAGATATACTAAAAAGATCAATGCCTTCTGTTTTAATTTGATAAAATTCCTAGGCAAAGCATGGATCAGATTTTTTCATTTCATATGTATGTGTTCTTTCACTGACACAATTTAGCTACATGGTATTTACTGTCATCCTAATAATCATCACTATGTTCACTTAGGTATTTATCTTGATTGGGTGGTTATGCCACAGTAATAAATTTACCATAATATCTAAATTGCTTAAAAGCAACAACATACTGCTCACAATACATATTTATCTAGGCTTGGTAGTGGTAAGAGTCTTCTGTTCTACTTAGTTTTCAGGGACCGATGCTGATAGAAACTCTACTACCTGGAATGTCACAATTCACTGTGTGCTAGCTAGAAAATCATTTGCATATTTTCTATGCTCTTTCTCAGAAGTGCTACACATCATTATGCCCATGTCCATATCCAAGAATCAGGCAACTGTCCTGCCTAATTGCAAGATTTAAAATACAAATGGGGTATTTGATGAGCAACATTGTCTCTGCCTGGTTTGTGAATTACTTTGCACCTATATACTTAACATCCAACTCCTTTGACTAGAACTGCTACTTAAAAGCAACAGCCGTATTCCAGTTATAAGCACTATACCATTGAATTTCCAGTAATAATAATGAGAAAATATCTATTTTTGTTAAAACACCAGGTCCTTACTTTATTTGCACAATAACGGTACATGGTGACTGAAGTTCTATATATCAACATCTCTATATCTCTATATGCTCTTCAGGTGCATTATTTCCAATAATTCTTTACATGACGTATGTCTTTCTTTTACAAAATCTAGTTTGCGTTTTGTTTGAGAATTCCTGTCTCTGATAATTCAGTTTATTTTGCTCATAGGAGAATGTTTTGTTAACTGCATTATTCTGAGTACTGCAAGATCTAATGTCTTTGGCAATGAGAATTTTAAAATCCTATTTTTAACTTTTCCACAGCCATCTGTTCACTTCTCATAAATACGTGTTCTTTCAAATTTTAACTTTCAATTGGAAGTGGTGAATATTCCACATATGTTCCTAAATACTTGCATTTACTATTCTGTTGACTAATTTGCTAATCAATATTGCTAGAAAGCAGTCAAGTTTTCTTTATTCATTTATTTTGTATGAATTAGCTAATGTAGCAAATGTTCATTTAGCATTAACCCCGTGCCACACATTGTAATGATGTTAGTTTAATTCTCCCCAATATATTAAAAGTAGGAGAGTAGAAATTAAGGTAGGAATGGTTGATTGAATACACACATCTGTTTTCTTATCTTGAACTCTGATCAAACAAACAGCAATATGACTTTTTAATTAATTAACTCACAAAGGTTAAAAGAAAAAGACAATAGCATCACCACTGTGAAAGCTGGAAAGCATTTTTATGAGTAAAAATGGCTAAGAGAGCCAATAAATGTTAATCTAAGTTCACAAAAGGACAATTTAGAATGATTTTTTTTTTCTGTTGAATCATGAAAATAAGTAGGCAATCCTAGACCATCCTAATCTCCTTGGGCCAATCTAAGGAGCACCAGTTGAAAACCTTTTCAAGAATTACTCCAGTATTCAAATCCCTTCATCAGTTTTGCTCAATAGGTGATTTCTTCTCCCCAGTTTTATTTTTTAAAAAGTAGAGGCTTACTCTATGGATTAAAATGTTAATAAAAAGTAATATTAGATTTTTATTATAGGTAAATGCAACACATTACTTTAAACAGAAGAACTGTGTAGGCATATTGACATATAAATGAGTATTGTGAGATGTACTCAGCACTCTTCCTTCTCGGGGTTTCTTAGGTTACCAAAAATTTACTCAAGCTAAATTTACTCTGTCTGGAAAACATATTTAAAGAATCTTCCATCAGGAATCTTAGTAGCCTAAGAAAAGAGACAAAGAATAAGAAGAAGCAAAAGAAAAGGAAGAAAAAAGAAAACAAAAGAAAAAGACCTTTGATGAAACAACCTCAGCTAAGATACTCAGTTAGTTCACCCACAGTGAAGGGCATTTTCTGCACTTTCCACATACGTGCTCAGCTCAGCGCTTTTGACAAACTTGGGTCCTGCAGTCTTAAATGTAAGCAGAAAACAAAAGAAGACTAGAAAGATTAGAAAGGTACTAATATGAAAAATTCTAACCAAAACCAAAAAAGAAAGAAAGAAAAAAAAGGGAAAAATTTTAGAAAAAAACAGTCACTACCTATTTTGAAAAGGAAAAAACAAACAAATAAATACAAATAAAATCTACCAGAAATACATAAGAGAGGACAGCAAACATGAAAGAAGAATGTGATTCCTTGTCAAAGAAATATTTAAAATATGTAAAAGGTATTTTTATACAATAACATTTTGATGACATGACTGAAAACTCAGTAACTGCTGAAAGAGAATGCTAAGGATATTTCCCACATATTATGGCAAAGAGACTAGCAGATAAATAGTAAATGAGGAAAGAGCAAAATATTAGAGGAGCTTATTAAAAGGCCCTACATCCAAATACCTGAACTTCTAAATAACAAAGGAAAAAAAAAGAAACATTATAATATGAAAAGATATTTTTCCAGAACTCTTGGGCATAACCTCCACATTAAATGTAGAAAGACCCACAGTAAGGCACATCTTTCTGAGATTTCTGAAAACTACTGACAAAGAGCAGTTTTTGAAAGATTCTAGGGAGGGAAAATAGGTCAGGAAAAGATCAGGATCAAATAGCAATGCTCCCCTACAACACTGGGCATAATTTCTGAAAGAAAATATTCTCTACCTGAAACTCTATAGTGACCTAACTTACCAATTATGTTTGAAAAATGAAGATTTTAATATGCACCCAGTCTTAAAAATGTATGTAAAATATCTCTCTCATAAAGATAATTGTATGGAAAACAAAAGAATCAAATGATAAAATTATATTTTGGAACACTTATTTTAAAAAGTAAATATATAAAATATATTGCCAATTTTTTTTGAATATTTTTTGCTCTTGTTGCCCAGGATGGAGTGCAGTGAAGCGATCTTGGCTCACTGCAACCTCCACCTCCTGAGTTCAAGCAATTCTCCTGCCTCAGCCATCCCGAGCTGTTGGGATTACAGGCACCCACCACCATACCCGGCTAATTTTTTTTGTATTTTTAGTAGAGATAAGGTTTGACCATGTTGGCCAGGCTGGTCTCAAACTCCTAACCTCAGATGATCTACCCAAGTCAGCCTCTCAAAGTGTTGGGATTACAAGTGTGAGTCACTATGCCCAGCCTGAGCCACCAAGCCTGGCCACCATTCTTTTACAGCCAAATTTATATCTAACTTTCGGAATTTTATTTTGATTTCAAGGAAAATGAAATAATACAGTATTAATGGAAATGTTTAATTGGTAACCATTACCTTTTTCCTTAAATTAACACTGCATAATTTAATAATAATCAAACATTACTCTTTTGTGTGTTTTGATTTTTCTATTTATCTTATTAATGAACTTAATTTTACTTCAGTGTGTGTATTTTATACATTGTGTAGATATACATATTGAAATGAAATTATCCTCTCTATAGTCCTCAAAGTTCACAAAACTTCCTCTGTATTAAGAAATAGAAAAGTTCATTAATGTTTTTGTAGGAGGATCTTACTAAATAGGTTGCAAAGTTTCTGAGACAGTTTCACCTTCGAATGCCTTGCAAACACTATTCAGACAGTGAGGCAAAATATACAACTGTCTAATGGAAGCAAAGAAAGTCTGTTGGATTTGTAAATTGATTTTAGAGAGTGCATAATAACACCTGTGGAAAGGAAAACCCTTAATTTACAACTATTCCAGGAGTATGAGTTTTTCTTATTTTTTCTTAAGCTTGATATCTATGTAGAAGTGGAAAAGATTATTGAAGATTTTCTTTTAACTATCAAAAGACTGTAAGGCCAATGAGATTGATGAGTTTAGTTGTTTCTTTCGTGTCCCCCCCCCCCCCCGATATATATTAATAGCTAGCATCTGGAATGGCACTGACATACACAGAGAAACAACAAATATGACTAGATAAAATAAATAATGGATGAACAATTTGTTCATCAACAATTTGTCTTTAATCCTCCTCCTGTCTTGTCTTGTGAAAGACAAGAAGGATTAAAAGACAATCAGGATGATGCAGAAGAGAGATTCTAGTGTGATAGCTGTGCTCAGGTACAGGCAGCAGACCACATAGATTACAATAAGTGAGAGAATCCTAAAAACATTTTTTCATAAAAATGAAATTGGTAGAATACCTGATGCCCCAGAATACCTTGAGAAATAACATAAGCAGTCGGCAGAAGTTTAGGATTAAATTAGAATGCATATATGAAAACTGAGGAAACAAGAAAGCAAAATTAACTCCAAAAGAAAAATGAAATAGAAAGTAAGAAAGGAAAAAGACCTAAGCTCTTATTTTTCACAGTTGGACCTCAAAAGATAATATTTCAAAACTAAAAATAACAAGAACTAATAATACTAATAATAGAAGGTGATTATCTCAAAACTTGGGTTAATTCTGAAAATAATCAGTTAGAAGAAACAGAAGCACTTGCCATTGAGAAAGAATTACAGTGGGGGGCTGTGTTTCCAAGTAAACCTGGAAAAATATTTGACATTTTCTGTTATGTACAACTATGATGAAAATAAAAACTAATAAACAATGAAATAAAAGAGGGTTGATGAATGCCCTTGTTTGCACATACTCACAACTTTTATCCCTCCTCCTCCCCGAGAAAGTGTCTGTATCATCTTTCTTTGGAACTAATGGCACTACTTTTCTTTCTTTTCTCCTGAGATTAACAACATGATTCTTTCAGCCTTCTTATGATTACAAACTTTGTTATTGTTCTATCAGAAATTGAGGTGCTAGCTTTGTTTTGTTTTGTTTTGTTTTGTTTTTTAATTCTGGAAACTTGCCATGACTTGTGATGAGTAATCTATACCACTCCTTGACGCTATTGTTTCTATACTTTCTCAAAATTTTTCATCTGTCACGCTGCTAAGAATTAGCATGAGCATTTTTAGGATAAAATATTCATGATTCCTTCCAGTTTTCATCCTGAATTATTTTCTGTATTCATTCTAGAAACTTTACTTGTAACATTTTAAATTTGTTTTCTATCAAGACACACTTCCTTCCAAAGTCCACCTGATTGATAATGACAAACAGTAATAAGCACTAATAAAAACATAGCAACTATCTTTCACGTCATTTAAATGAATAACTTGGTGAATATATTTCCTGAAGTTCAAGATTTAAAAGCCTCTTATCTATGGTCTTTCTATGAAAGACCATGACATATTAAGAGTTTCTATCAGTCAGTTATCCTTACATTTGCATCTCTTTGTCCAAGTATTCTGAATTTCTTCCCACTCTTTTAAATTGCTCAATTAATATTTATTTTTCTGTCTCCCCAAAAATCTTATTCTAATTCACTTTGTTCCCTAAAAATTATCTAATCAGCTGTTAATATCCAAATCTTATAGCTACTTTTCAACCCTAACCTGTTCCTGGCTTAACTTCTCTATGGCTTTTAACATTGCTAACCATACCTTTTTTCTTAAATTCACACTGCATAATTTCCAAGACACTGATTATTTTCCTGCCACTATGGTTATATATTCTCAGTATTGTTGTTGGTTATTTTTCTTCTTTCTCAGTTTACCTTAACCATTATTTTTCATGAAATAATCTTACTTATCTTTACAGTTTTAACTACAACCTATATTTTATTTATACCTTGATATCTCAAGATCAAGGCTCTCTCATGACTTTCAGGAGATTTGTCTGTCACACAGACTCTTCATCCTCAGTTCATCATTTTATCCAAACTTCTCTTCTGTATCAGTTCGTTTTCATGCTGCTGATAAAGACATACCAGAAACTGGGAAATAAAAGAGGTTTAATTGAACATGGCTTGGGAGGGAGACCTCAGAATTATGATAGAACACAAAAGGCACTTCTTACCTAGCAGTGGCAAGAGAAAAATGATAAAGAAGCAAAAATGGAAAGAAGCAAAAGTGGAACATGAGAAAGAAGCAAAAGGATAAACCCATCAGATATCGTGAGACTTATTCACTGTCAGGAGTAGAGCATAGGAAAAACCTGCCCCTGTGATTCAATTACCTCCGCCTGGGTCCCTCCCACAACACACAGGAATTCTAGGAGATTCAATTCAAGATGAGATTTGGGCAGGGACACAGACAAACCATATCATCGTCCTTCTAGATTCTCTTTCTTATTACAGAGACCCCTCGACCTGGGAGTCATTCTAGTCTGTTCACTCTCACATTCCTCATTACAAGGTTAATGCAGCCTATCAAGACTTAATCTTGTCTTTTCTCTATATCTACTCCTTTCCATTTCTACAACAGATGATTTAGGGTTAGTCCTGAGAAAGACTTATAATTGGTATTTCAGCTCTACACCCATTAGAAGGATACGTTAATCAAATTATTTAATATCTTTACATCTCAGTTTCCTTATCTATAAAATGGAGATAACAGAAGTGTCTAAGTCCTAGAATAAAATGTTAATAATATATGTAAAATTTTTTATCACATCTCTTGTCACTAATTTTACTGATAAAAGGTAGCAAAGATCTTGTAAGATGAAAAAGGAATGAGAAGAAGGAAAAATATTAGTATGAGTTAGAATTGTTTGTACACTGAGGGTCTGCAGGATCCTTTACTTACGTCACTTTATGAGGCTTTTACTCCTCACCTTGACTGTGGCCTTAATTCATCACCTGATATTTATAATTTCATTTACTTGGAATAAAGATTTTCTAAAGTTACTTTATTTATAGATGTATTACCTTTAGTAATATTTTCAAATATTGTTATTGTAACTTTTAAAACAGTTGCATACTGCAGATTAGACTAGAGGTGGATTTCTGTCACTTACATATCATTTTCTCATTGAATTATAATTTAATTCAGGGATGTGTTCCTGCCTTGCTGATGACAGTGTGCAGTAGAAGATGCCAAGACTGCAGCTTCAGCTATCATCAGCACAAATCAGGAAGAGTCAGTGATGCAAGCATCAGCTCTTCACATAACGTTTTCTTTTTTTTCCCCAGGATGCAACAGATGTGAACAGCAGGGAAACAACTTTTATGTTTCTAACAGAATTCCATTAATCTAAGTCTTCAGGGACCACACTCCAACTTTGACATTGATTTTCTAATTCCTTTTTGGCCTGTATCTGTAATGTGTATTGCCAAAGACTGGGTATACAGGTGCACACTGCATTAAAAGAGAATGTGTTTTGGGAAACTATATCTTAAGCCCCAAGTAAAGAAATCAACTCAGAGATAGGCAAATCAACACTTACAAAAAAAAAAAAAAAAAAAAAAAAAAAAAGAACAATTTTGTCCTAAATATCAGCTTACATTTTATTTCTAGTGGCTAAGAAAAAAAAAAAAAAACACCTTTGTTACAATTCAGTTTTTATGTTAATTATACATTGGTAAGAAAAGAGTGACAAGAAGTATACACTCTAAACTTGTTCATGTACATGTTATTGTGATGTAATTTTTCCCTTGATTAAGGCTTTTTTAAAAAATGAAACTGATTTATTCTTCCAAAAATATTAGTGGAAATGATGCTAAAAGGCTCTGAAACATTAACAATCCCTAGAACATTTTAAGCAACCATGGGGAAAAAAAAAAAAAAAAAAACACAACCAGAAATACTCAATGTTCTGCCCACACATAGGCATACGAATTTCCCCACTGTCTTAAAGCATAGGAAACATTTCATTTTACCCTCACAGCTTCAGCTAATGCATGTAATAGAAATGGATATTAGAAATCTATTCTCATTTATTGTAACACAAATGCAAGCAGAGAAAACAGTAAAAATCTGCAATGTCTGCATATTTCCTAGCACTCTTGCTTGCAGGAGAGTAAGAATTATTTATGGACATTCTTGCACTGCTCTAATATTTAAAGGACTACAAGTCATTCTTTTCCAAGAACTGCAGGTTTAAAAGTGTCGTATACAGATTTCCATAAATTAACCTTCTTAAAAGTAAAGGGGGAAATGTCGGTCTTTACATGGATTAAAAAAGACTTAGCTGTGTGAGGTTGGCTTAAGTCTTTTATTATGCATTTCTTTATACTGAGTTACCACATGACTTAAAAAAAAAAACATAGAGGTAATTATCCTCAGTAGTAGTACATTTTAGAGACAAAAACATTCTAGTATTTCAGAATCCCTAAAAACTGTTGTTTATGCTGGTAGTTCTTTGTTATTCGTTCTCTGAATACGCAGAAACATTCAAAAACAGTAAAGTAACAAGGTTTCTAATAAACTTGCTTAAATTTAAAAACAATGTTCTGGGGATAGATGATTTCATATTCTTCTAATTAAAGAGTAGGTTTCCAGGCCCACTGGAATAAAAGGTATTCATGTTGGCGTTCTGCTTCCTCATGATTATAACTTGCTCAATTTCTACCTAACATCCCGAATCACCAGTGGTGACTCATTTGTTTTTTTTTTTTTTTCATATTGAATTCTACAACTATGCAATATTATTCAAAATAAATCTTCTTAACTACTTGTTCTCAGGGACAGAACCCTTGTACTAAGGGAAAAAATACCTGAATAAGCTGGTAAGCTATTCTATCTTAATTCACGGAATTGAATATCTGTGTAACAATTTAATTTTCGTAAGGAAGAAACTAGAAATTTCTGTAGAATAGGCTATGAAAAGATAAAACAGGTCAGTGAAATATTTGGTAGTACTGGAAAGTGTGTAGTTGGGGAGAAGCAGCAATTTTAAATATTTGATAGTACTGGAAAGTGTGTAGTTGGGGAGAAGCAGCAATTTTAAATATTTGATAGTACTGGAAAGTGTGTAGTTGGGGAGAAGCAGCAATTTTGTTCAAGGAAGAGATTCTTACAATCCAGATGGCAGAAACCTATGCTGATTGCCAACACCTTTAAAGGTGTCTGGGAGGGGTTTGGGTGTAGGTATATATTTATGGAATTAAAATCTGTTTTTCATGACTTTTCACAAGGAGTAACCTCATTCACTGTAAATGTCAACCATCAGGGGAAACTTCTTAATAAGGTATTGGAGTAAAAGGGGGATTTCTTACCCATATAATTTTTCAACTATAGGCACATATTATGCAGCATAGACTTTTTACCTAGTATGTACAATACAGGCATGCAATACAGATCAATCATTTTATGATGTAGCCTGAAATTTTAAAAGGCTTGGAAAAGTTACAAAACTATATTCCAATTGGAAGCATTTTTTATGCTTTTGTTCACCAACTTCCTTTATTTTTTTGCCCTTTGCACAACTCCACCCACAATTAAATCCTGTGTGAGAATACAAGGTTTTATCCCCAGCTCTTACTGCTTCCATACACTCAGTTACCACAATGGCTTTACATCACACTGGCAGCTTCCATAGACAGTTATCTCAACAGGTTTCCATCTTAGCTTCTGTAGTTACACTATAAAACAAATTGATATACCAATACTAGTATTA
Organism: Saimiri boliviensis; assembly: GCF_048565385.1. Taxonomy (NCBI): domain Eukaryota; kingdom Metazoa; phylum Chordata; class Mammalia; order Primates; family Cebidae; genus Saimiri; species Saimiri boliviensis. The sequence continues at coordinate 50,404,967 of NC_133450.1, read as the reverse complement.
TATATGATACCATGGTTAGGTATAATATATCAATGCTAATGAATACTACTATTTATTAATTGAAGAGAAATATAGGCCCAATGTGAGATCTGGAAGTTTACCAATCTTCAAGGATAGTCACTTATTCATTCCATCCCTCTGTTTCCCCATATGTAATTCATTCCCTTATTTAACAAGGGAAATGAAAACATTTGAATATCACCTTTAGGATTAAACAAATTACTAAACACTTCACATTGTTCAAAGATATGTGTAATGTAAGTTTGAAACAGAATTATGCATATTCAAAGGAAAAATAAACATATATTTGAAGAGCGTCTGAAATCAGATTTGACATTTGTAGAACTAAAGTAAACACAGGTGAAGTTTCTGTGTGTTTGCCTCTAGAATGAACACGTTGGATTTGATATCTCAGTACAATTTCAGCTTTAACTTTCCATAGTCCTTTGATTACATATTTTTTCAAAAGGAAAAAATATATAAGCAAAGAATAATAATCACATTCTGGAATCATTTGTTGTTAATCTTTTGAAAGTTTCTGATGTAGTTCATAATTGGACATTTTCATTGCTTACTCCATATTTCTAATTTTAGCCTTTACTGTTAAGAAATTGGTCTTTACTAAGCAATGATTCCACTAATTAGTTGTAGTCTGCAGTGTTACTTCCTTCTTCCAAATACTTGTATTGATTTATATTCAAGCTTTCCAATGGAGAACATTCTGAGCTAAACAAGTTCTATGTTTTGCTAAATAATTTATACACACGCCTTTATCATTATAAGACTACTTTGCCAAGAGAGTTTCTTCCTGAATAGTCTATGTTTTCATATTGTCTTGGCATCAATAAAAATGTGGTCTTGTTATTTTTTTTCAATCACAATGAAATAAGTGGCTCCATATAAAATGAATTCATAGCTGGTGCTCTAAAACTCTCAAGTGTTAAATCAAAGTAATACAAATAAGCTTACTCATTTGAGAGAAAATAATAAAATAATGAAGTTTTCCCTTTTTTTTATCCTATGTTGTATTGGTCACTATTGCTTCCTCTGTTGAGTGAATTTAACATAATCAGAAAGGGTGTAATTTGTGCATACTTCTTTATGTCTTTTATATAAATAAACACCTGTGGTAAGCAAAATGTTGTAAAACTAGAAAATATAGTCGGAATAACTTAAAATAGTATAAAAATCAAATAGGGCCAGAATAATTATAAAACTAATTATGTTGGATATTCCTTGAGCTGGAAGTCCTATAAATATATGAATGGACAAAATAATAATAGAATTGTTACTCCTTGGGAGATAAATTCTTAGGAATGTACAAGTATAATAACAAATCTTCCATAAGCATTTACAAGACTAATCATCATTTCATCTCTCTAGAAATCAAGGAGGCATTTTTAGTAAAAATCTACATTTAAAATTATTGGAATCGAAGTCATTTTCAGGTGGGGTCACCGCCCTTAAAAAATAAGAGGCAGGATGGCAAAGTTACATAGTTAATGAGACAGATGACTGTCAATAACGTTCATAGTTATTTGAAATAACTAGAAATAATGTAATATGCAATAGCTGAAATGGGAAATAACATAGTCACAAAGGACAAATATTGGCGAACAGATCAGGATTAAGAATGCATTCTGATACTCCCATTCTGAAATCATAGACTGTGCTAGAAAAATTGTTTTTGTTTATTTATTTCTGAATTCTTGGGTCTAAAATATATATGAACGTCCTCATATATCTCAGTAGTAGACTTTGGCCTTGGGTCTGCCCCTCAGCTGAGTGCTGGAATGAGAGTTATTAGAGGAGCCGAAGATGATGTGAATGACTGATGAGGCAATTTGCCCTTTCTATATCCACAAAAGCTTTCTTGAATCTAACCTTCTGTCCTGAAAAGAAAGGCAGCAAAATCTCTGAAATGTGACATTTTCCAAATAGAACAATATGAGAAACCCAATTACCATCTTACTCACTCATTCTTTCACTCTTTTTACCACTGTCTTCTTTATAGTCATTGAAATCAGAGGTTTCATTATAGTCTCAGCAGACCAGCCAGTTACTTACTAATTGTATCCATTCTCTATTCATGTTTTATGAGTCAGATTTCTTCAAATTTCCATCTAACCTATGTACAAACCAGTTGCATTTGATCCACACTGTTAGATTATAAAATTCTGTACTGTGTTAAATTTCAGAGGGAAATGAAGCAGCAAAAGAGAGTAGTTTGTGGTCAAAGAGTTTTCAGGGTGGATATAACTTGCCCCAAGTGAAACTAGAATGAATATCCATGAGATGCTCATCAGTCTTTCTTTTCAGCTCTGCCTCTGACAAATGCATATAGCATAGTGTGAACACCTTTATTTTCCATGTGACCTGGTCAGATACTTGGTAATGGAAATAGCTGACATTTCTTAGGGAAAAATCTAACAACTTAACTTTAATTGAGTGCACTGCAAGGCAGCCACCAACATAATTTTATTTTTCAAAGATTTCCCAGGATGGGAGAAATGTTCATAGAACTGACAAGCATAGTGATTGCTTTTCCTCTAGGTAAAAAAACCAGCTCTACTTCTCTCATTTTGCCTGCAGTTCCTAAATGCAAAAGAAAAGCAATTATTACATGAAATGTATGCCTAAGGTACTCTTCCTTCATTAGTCAGTAGGCATCTATTTCCCTTTCAATTCAGGATCTTTTGGAAGGAAAGAAAATTTCAGGCCATGTAAGATATATGCCCAAAATATTTATGAGATGGGTGGGTTTCTTTTTAATTTACTGAATTTACTCTAATAAAGACAGAAGTCAGTTTTTTCTAATTATAGCAAAAGACAGTTCCCTAAACCTGTATATATATATATATATATATATATATATATATATGTGTGTGTGTGTGTGTGTGTGTGTGTGTGTGTGTGTGTCTTAGAAACAAGAAAATTTCTCATGTTAGTCACCTTCTAACAGATATTTTCTTTCATGTTTGAAGCTTTAAATTAAAACAAGCCTTTGAGACAGATAATTAACTGATTTGAGAATTATATAAAAATTTATTGGATTAAAAAGTGATATGTTACTTACAAATATTTCATAAATGTTTATCTTTCCTTCAAGCAGGGCATTTAACAGTGTATCACTATTTTCTAAGTAAGATACATGAGCAATAAAACAAAAATGAAAGGAAGTTACAACTTAGGTTTTAGGTATTTCTATACTAAGTGTTATGCTCAATTTTTTAAAATACCTCAAATATTTTGGGGGAATTAATGGGTTGGATCAGTTAGCAAAATATTTGATTTAAACTTTGATATAAACTATCGATAACTCAAATTTTTACCCACATTTAGCTAGCCAATTTAGTTGCATCTGGTATAGATTTTGAATCTTCAGTACCAAACACGAGGACAGGTGAAAAAGTCTTCTCAATAAGCATAAGTTTAATGAGTAAATAAAAACATTAATGCATTTTTTAAGTGTTCATGCAACATTTATTCAACTATCTACACCCACTCAAATATATAACTGTATATACATCAGTAACTGTGCTAAATGCAGAGAAAACAAGATATACATTGTTGGCCAGGCCCAGTGTCTCATCACTGCAAGCCCAGAATTTCAAGAGGCCAAGGCATGCTGATCTCTTGGGGCCAGGAGTTCGAGACCAGCCTGGCCAACATGTGAAACCCCATCTCTATTAAAAATTTTTTTAAAAAAATTGGTCATATGTGGTGATAGACACATGTAATCCTAGTTACTCAGGAGGCCGAGGTAGGAGAATTACTTGAACTTGGGAGGCAGAGGTTGCAGTGAGCTGAGATCATGCCATTGCACTCCAGCCTGGGCAACAGAGCAAGACCCCATCTCAAAAAAGAAAAAACTATGTATACACTGTCTTTGGTGTTGTGGAAATTATATTCTAGTAAAGATGGAAAATTATATTCAGATACATTTTGAAATGACCAAAAAGTCATAGGTTTCAATAAGTTTAGTAAAGGCAGTAAATCGGAGTGGTGGGGTGATTAGACACTTTGCTTAGAGTAAAGGAAGCCTTTCTCAGGAAGTGACCTCTAAGCTGAAGTCTCAAGGATAGGATGGAGCTAACCATATTATAAGCTGACAAAAAGAAAAGTAAGAGAAAAAAGAAACTAATGAAAAGAAGAAAAGTAAAGAAGGAAGGGAGGGAGGGAGGAAAGAATAAGTGTGGGATGGAGAAAGAAAGAAAGGGAAGAAGGGAGTAAGGAAGAAGAAGAAAGGGAGAAAAGAAAGGGTAAAAGAGAAAAAAGATGTAAGAAATACTTGCTAAGTCTGAAATACTGTTTCTCTAGAATTATTCTCTATTAGCATTCTTTCTGTACAATGATCATAAGGCAGAAAACTGATAAGTAGTCAGAAAATGGAAGGTTAAAAAAAAACCTGTTTTGACAAATACAAATATATTCAATTGTGGAAAGTAAAAATAAATACATGGAACATGAATCTCAACAAACATTATGGAATTCATTTCTGAATGTATTTCACGTACAAGAAAAATTAATCACTAATAATTAGCATATGTTCATATAGTTAAGTGTTGCCAGATTTTACTATTTTCCTATCTTAATCATGTTGTAAAGTTGCCAAGGAAAATTCCCAAATATTTCCCCATTCAGACTCACGTAATGGCATACTTGTACATATTTCCTGGGGGAAATATGTGTTACAGAATAGTAAAGATATGTAAATATATAATTATCAATTAGTAATAATATCAAATTAAGAGGTTATCTCCAGCAATGTGCTATAGAGCTCTGTCCCCCTTCTACAGGATTAAGAAAGAAACATAAATGATGATATAGACATAATAGAGCATCTATGATATCTGGAAGGAAATAGAGCATTATGAGAAAGAAAGAATTTTTTTTAAACAAGAGACTAATCTATTAGCTTTCGTATAACTTTTATCTTTGGTCCAGTTTGGATCCTTTGAACCTGTAAAGAATACTTTCAACATTACTTCTATGTTGTATTTCTTCAAACATTTGAAAAAAGATATATTCATATTCACTCTCTTCTAGATATATTATACACACACATACATATGTGTTTGTGTGTATATGAAGCATATATATGTATGCATTGTGTTTATATATGTATGAAGATATATATCTAATTGTAAGATAGTCCCTATAAAAATAATAATTGAAAACAGGCCAAGAATATGTATGATAGAATTTATATTCACTCTCTTCAGATTTATTATACTCACATATATAGAATATATATGTATGAAGATATATATGTATGAAGATTTTCATTCATACATTCATTTCATTCACTTTCAAATACATTTAATATATTCACACACATATATGAAGATATGTGTATGTATGAAGATTTTCATTCCTATATATCTTCATATATGTGTGTGTATCTTCATATATATGTGTGAATATATTAAATGTATTTGAATATATAGACATAAGTACACATAAAATACATCTCTCTCTGTATATATACATACATATATATATGCACACACACACATATATATAAAACATCTTCAGTTCTTGCTCTTATTCTTCACCATCTTGGTTAAGTTTCCCTACACATATTTCAACTTATCAGCATGCAACTTAAAGTGTGGTACCAAGAAGTGAGAATAGTATGCTCATTCCAAGGTCTACCTCAGGAAATAGTTGAGTTCCACAATAGTCCAAACCTGGAGCTGGATAATGACTTGGAGCTCACTCTGGAAAAAGGATCTTATTCAGTTGACACTGTGATCCTTAAGGCAGCTAGCATGTTAAACTTCATCCATCAACAATGGTTTAAAAGAGTTTAAAAATTTTATGAACATATGGTTAAACCAAATATTGTATAATATTTTATTAATAATTGGTAGACAAGTGCTATGTTGGATCTACAAGTATAGAATACATTAAGAAAGAAAGAATCAGAATAAACAAAGAAACAGCTCTCAATCATCTCTTTCAAAAACTACCTACATTGACTATTTGATTGGGATGACTAATTCTGATTTATGGGTTTGAAAGAGCAATTAAAATAATTTTTTAATGTTACTGAACTACTTCTATTTAAGAAGAAATACTAGATCTCAAAAAAAAAACACTAAGAAAATGTGATTTTTATATAGAAATAGAGTATATATGTTGAGTTTACTATTTTGGTTGTTCTTTACTTTGATTCCTCTTCTCTGAATTATGTTTTTATTCTATTAACATCCTCTACTTAGCTTACATTTGCACTTATACTTTATCTTTCATCAGTGAAGGAATAAAGATATGAAAAAATGAATGATTCTATATACAACTGAATGAACAAAATGAGCCTTTGGTGCTTACAGGAGTTCTTTGAGACATGAAATTCAAGACAGAGTTGAAATTTCGCTAAGCAATTCTTGCAAATTGGATATTTCTAAAGTCAATTTAACTTGTGACAGTTAATAGACAGCCTTAGAAGCACATATGAAGGTGGCTAGTGGAAAGTAGAAGGTCAAAGGAACAGAAAAGATACATTATTATTCTTCTGTATGTGCTCAACACACACTCTTAAGAATCATATGTTAAAAGTTTCTAAAATTCTGAGAAAAATGAGGAAGCATTCTAATACTCATCTTAAGAATTACAAAATAATTTTGTACTGTAGGTACTTGAGAATGCCTGTGAATTTTTTGAACAGAAAACCGATTATAAGACAGTCCTCATAAGAATAATAATTGAAAACAGCCCAAGAATAATGCAGTTTGTAGATGAGAAAGCCAACTATATACCATAAATTTTATGTACATAATTGCTTTTACTCTTACAAATACCATTTGTATACGGAACAAAGCTGATAGCATTTATTATCATTATTACTTGAAAAGGCACCCCTCACACACTCAAATGCCTCCAAGAGTAAAAACTATCTGTTGCAAATAGAAGAAGTAAATAAAATTTGCTTTGCATTTCTCCATCAAAAAAAAATATTTCTGAATTTTTGATATATCTTGCTCCACATTTCTCTCTAGGTCTGCAGAATTTATATTTCTTATATACTTGTAATTAAATGTACATAGGCATACATTTGCATATACATATACACTTTTTCAAAGTATTTTTTAAAATATAGTTTTTATTTGTTTATTTTTATAAAAAAACTGTTTATTTGGACCATATTTGAGGATTGCAAGCCAGGAGCATAGTTTTAAGTTGCCTAATATACTCTTCCTCAATGCTTTTTAATATAAAAGACTCAAACCATACATATTCCTTAGTGTTTTTTAACCACAAAAACTTTTGGTACACATCTTCTAACTTAGCATATACACATAAATTCATTCCTTTTAATAAGAGTAGTACATTTCATAGTGCACCACGTTTTTTGTTCAACCATTTTTCTATCAAAGTCAATTTAAGCAAGTTCTAAATTAAACTTGCTTTTTTATAAAAATGATACTGTAATAATGTTGTAAGATATGCATATATTTCTGTATTTTATTTTTGTACTATCTATCAATTTTATAGAACAGTTTGTTACCATTGTTAAGTCATGAAGTTTGAATATTTTTATAGATTAAAGTTTGCCTTTAAAATATTGTCTTAATATATATTCATACCAAATCAATATTAGAATAACTTTTCTTTCTACCCCTTTAAAAATAAACATCATTAAGTTATTCTTTAATAAACTTTTTATTAATAAATATTTTTTAATTTTGTCTCTTTGTTAAACAAACAAAAGTGACAACTAATCATTGCTTTTATTTAGATTTCAGAGAACTTATTTATATTTTGTATTGTCAACAGGTGATACGTGAATCTCAGTTTATAGGTAGAGGTTCTATGTACAAATCCAGAAAAGAAGACAATGGGATTTGTGTTGAGGATAGGATTTTTTACTGATATTTCACCAAAAGGCAATGTGTTTGTAAAACTGGTGAAAAACAACAGTTCATTTGGCTTTTCTATTGCAAGACATCTTAGGATTTTTTCCCATTATTCTTTAAGATGGGTAGATCTAAATCTTAAAACACCATTATATGAAGATTTCATCTTTCCTACTGCTCCCATACGATGAATATCATTATTTACCCTTGAGATGTTTACAATTTAATGAAGAAAGCAAGCCTCATATGTAAAACATAAAACACTTAAAAATTTAAACCAACGTGGATGACATTGTGTAGAGTATGTAGATATGGAAGAAGTAAAAGAGGAGAAAGTTTGATGAGTTGCAAAATCCTAAATTAACTGGGAAACTAAGGATTTGTTTTAGTTTTCAATTACAGAAAGCACCTTAAGATCTTCATGATTATTCCTGTTATCATAGATGGCATTATTAAAGGTAAGAAAATTGTGCAATCATCAGCAAGTAAGCTAAATTCACTGTGGTTAGTAAATTAGCAAAGATAAGAAAGCAAAGTTTACCACACAAATAGAAACTGATAAAAGAAAGAAAGCAATTACTTTCCCTCAATATTAGTCTCCAAAAAAAACAGTACAAAAGAAGCTTTAAATATATGTGCAGCTTTGGGATTGCAATCATACTAACCATGCACTCTATTTCTTTTGCTGTACTGCTGGCAGAACTTGACCATCTTTTAAAGATAGTAGGAATGATTTATATATAATTGAAAATCAGAAAAAAACTTAGGAGTTTCACACAAACAGTTTGTATTTTCAGAAAATTAAGTTTATTTTAAAATACAATGCTACATTGTAAAGATTATGAGAAACTCTATATTTATTAGTATAATACGCTTGGATTATCCTAGTTGCTTATTTGGTGGTGAATATAAGCACTCAAAAGCCAAAGTATATGTATTATGTCCATACATGGACATAAACACACACACATATATATACACCTAGTTTTAGCCACGGAATCTCTCTTCATCTTGACCCCTAATATATACTCACAAAGTAGTCATGTATATATAAATGGAGGAAATTTCCACTCTATTTCAAAATTGAAGTCTCCTTGTTGCTAATCTGGCTCTGAATTTATGCTCTGGGAACACAATAACTGATAAATGTCCTTCTGGCATCTCAAGTTCTTGTGCCTGAATATCTGACTTAACCTACCAAATACTATACCAAGTCCTTCTGGAACTGTTTGTCCTTTGAACAAGGTCATTCAAGAATTGGAGTCTTCCATCTAAATCCCAGTTCTATGGCATTAAGAGATCTAGCCCTCTTAAAGAGTAGTAAATGGGAAAGCTCCTAAGATGTCCTGCAATTGAATAAGCCATATGAACTGTTGTTTTTGGTTTTCACCAGTTTTATAATCACACTGCCTTTTGGTGAAATCTCAGCCAACAATTCTATCCTTAGGACAAATCCCATTGTCTTCTTTTCTGTATTTATACATACAGAAACTTGGTATTACCAAATATTCTTAACCCTTTACCACTTGCCAGGAATTATTTTTTAAATTTGTTAACAATTTGTGAGGTACATGTGACATTTTATTACATGTATATGATGTGCAGTGATCAAGTCAAGATATTTAGGTGTTTATTACCCAAACATAATACATTTTTATTAACTATAGTCACTCTACTCTGCTATTCCAGTTTATTCCTTCTATGTTACTGCTTGTACCCATAATGCAGTTGTCTTCATTAAATCACCCACTACTCGCCCTGCTCAGTCTCTGTTATCTGTTTTTCCACTGTCTTCATGTGATCAATTGATTCACCTCTGACATATAAGTGAGAATATACATTAGTGTTTTTGTGTCTGATTTATTTTACTTAAGATAATGACCTCTAGCTCCATCCATGCTGCTGCAAATAACATTATTTCATTCTTTTTTATGGTTGAATAGTATTCCACTGTTTTATATACCACATTCTCTTTATCCTCCATTTAAGGACACTTAGGTTGATTTCATATCATTGCTATTGTGAATAGTGACACAATAAACATGCAAGAACAGGTATCCCTTTGATATATTGATCTATGTTCTTTTGGATAGGTACCAGCAGTGAGATTGCTGGATCAAGGGGTAATTCTATTTTTAAAGTTTCTGGAAATCTCCATACTGTTTTTTATAGTGGCTGTTCTAGTTCACATTCTTACTGATAGTATATGAGTTCCCTTTCTCCACATCCTCACCAAAATCTGTCTTGTGTCTATGTGATTTTAGTAGTATCCATTATGACTAGGATAATATGATATCTCATTGTGCTATCAGATTCTTAATGGCCTCTTACTTACTTATTACCAAAAGCCAAGGTAAAAAAGAAAATAATATGGATTTTGAAGATTTTTAATGTAAGAAATTTAACTAACTCTAAACTTTCCCTGTTCAGAGCATCAGATGAAGACTTCATTGGGTTTTATAGTGGCTTTCTGATTTTTGGTAGTCCATCAAAGAAGGGAGTTGTGAAAGTTTTGTATACTGTTAATGATTGTCTGCCTATGTCCTGCCTGAAATATCATGATTGTTTATGGAAAGTATCTTTAATAGAGCTTGATAAGTTTGGCTTGGAAAAAAAAAAAAGAAATTAAACTAACCAAAGATTATGAAAACTGTTGCTCTTAAACTATCAACGCAAGCTTTCCTTTTCTAACTTGATGGAAAGGTAAATTGCTTTAAAGGGGGGTACAGTTTAAAGTAGAAGTAATAGATAAATGCTTTGTTTCAGTTTTTGAAGCAAAGGCATTTAAGAAACTTCAGTCTGTCAAAACTGCTGCACAAATTGATAAAGTACATTTGGACAGTTCTGTATCCTGATTTCCATGAAGGCCATGAAGCCATGGAGCCACAGAAGTGCCTTGATGGCCAGCTCTAGGAGAGAAGGTTCAACACTTACTCTCATCTTTGTGTCCACCTGCCCTTTGTATATTATTTTAGGGAAAACTTCATGGATTTTCCTGGTGCACTACTCACCTGTGGAACCAGAAAGACACTTTCCAGAAAGATATAGGTTAAGCTAATAATACAATAATGCAACAGTAAAAGCTGTGTTGTGTGGATTTAAATTCGGAAAAATATGAAAAGCAAGATAAAAAATACTGTGGATGTGGGGAAAGGAAAGTGAGTGACATTCACATGTGATTAGCCAAGAGGTCAGGTAAGGACCATTATAGAATGATGCAGGCTTGTATTAGTCATCAACTTCATACCTATCTCTCCCACAAAAGGAACCAGAGTGTGCTTAAACAAGAAGAGTAGTAAATAAAAAGAATATATTCTAAACTTGCATAATAAAAAGCACATGAGACAGATGCCCATATAGATGTTAATTCTACTTTGCCCAAAGTATTTCATTTCAAATGGCTAATGTAGGCACCTTTTATTTTCAATGCTGCTTCATTTATTATCAGTAATCTAACAACTGTCAGGTATGTTAGAAATAGTGCTAATCTGGGAAAACACTACAAAATCTTTAAAGCTTAACAAGAGGAAAATTTTATAGAGTGTGAAAAAATCCTATTGCATTCATATCTTCATTTTTCCCTTGGTGATTTTTATGTTAGAATGACTACTGTGATTTTGATACTGACACATGCAGTTCATCCAGATATAGGAGAGACAGTGATTAGAGTTTTAAAATAATATACAAGACTTTTTATTAGAAAGATTTAAGCTTTTCAGGAATTCTTTACATTCCAGCAATTTTACTCTCTAAAGCTTTATATTCAATGTATCTTTTTATGCAAATGAAATTTGATAGATTTGTAAAGAAACATATAATTTGTTAAATTTTATTATGATTTTTTTTCTGAGTTTAGGCAATAACTAGATACAAATGTTAATTTTTCCAACCTCAAAAGTAGTCCCTCACAAAATTGCAGTATAATATAATAGGTGGGAGAGAAGGAAATGGAACACACAGCATTTATTTTTTGTTTGATTTTAATCATATGCAAAATATTTCAGAGAGAAAACATCCTAAATAAAGGATGCTACTGAAGAAATGTAGATGCACACATACCCAAAGTACATTTTTTATAACTTGTTGTCTTAGTTCTTTCAGGCTTCTATAACAACATCCCATAAATTGGGTGGATTATATGCAAGAGAAACTTATTTCTCATAGTTTTTGGCTTGGGATGTCCAGGATCAAGGTGCTGGCATATTAGGGACTTACTTTTTGGTTCGGGGATGGCATCTTCTTGCTGTCTTCATGTGAGGGAAGGGACCAGCTAGCTCTCTGGAGCCTCCTTTCTAATGGTACTATCCCTATCGTAAGAATTCCAAACTAATTGTAATCATCATCACCCAAAGGTATCACCTCCTAATTATCAACTGGGGGATCAGGATTTTAACATATGGATTTTGCAGGTACACCAACAGAATTTAACCTATGTGATGCATAGAGGTGCGTGAGGAAGAATCAGTGAATGTTGGGATATGTAAAAGTTGCCTCTGACTTTCAAGAATGTATATTCCAATAAATTTAGAAATAATATCAGTTTTTAAAGAATGTATAATCAGAACATTAAATTTAACAAAAGTATGTAAAGTTACAGAAAAAATGACGGTTTAGTTCAGTGTAGTAGAAAAGATATATGCTGTAGAAATTCAAAAATCATTTGTTGGAAGAGGAGGCTTGATGGAGTAGGTGAGGCTTGAATTGGCTAGAAGAATGTTTAAGATATAGAAAGGCTGATGTCAAGAACAAGAAGCTTTCTTCAGAATGGGCAGTGAGGGTAAAAGTACATAACCCCAAACTCAGAAATGGACACAAGGGAATTCCAGTGCTGTAACTGGAAGATGAATAAGTGGAGCTAGTGAAAAATGAGGCTGAATTAGTGAAGCATGTATCTGCCTGGTACTATGTTCAGCTGTATGTAACAGAGACTCAACTGAAGTGGCTTAACTAAAGAATAGATTGTTTCTCTCCCAAATCGAGGATTCTGAAATTAGACAACTCAGGGATGTCATGACAGCTTTTTAAGGTAGCATGAGAACCTGTATCATCTCTCTTTCTGCTCTGCCATTCTTACATCTTTAGCACTGTTAGTTACAGCAGAGTTCCTGCACTGCAAGCAGAGTATCTTTGTTCCAAGCAGATGAAGGGCGAAGAGAAACCTAGATTTTCTGAAAGCTCCATGCAATAAACTCATCAATCTCTCACCAGCCAAAATCATGTCACGTGGCTCCATTCACATGCAAGGGATCTGGGACATCGTGTTCTATTTTATTTTACGTTTAACGGACTACATTGACAGACTTATGCATCACAGAAGAAGGAATAAAGGAAAAGTGTATATTGGAAAAGTATCTTGCAGTATTTGCTTCCAAAGGAAGTTTCAATACAAAAAACAAACAAACAAAAAAAAAAAAACAATAGATGCAATATGATAGTAGTAATGGACTATTACAAGTTCCTTAACAAGGCAATTTGGAAGGGAAGTAATGGGTCATAAAACTGATTTGGCAGCAGTGGATATGGAATAGAGAGAGGCAATTATGGAAGGAGGGAGGAGAATGACCAGCAACAATGCTGCAGTCTTATGTATAATGTAAGAGCCTATTCTTGTCTGCTGATAATAGAAACATAGAAATAGTAGTGGAGATATTCCCATGGAAGGAGCTAGTGAACACAATGCCATTTTACATTAGGTGTTAAAAGGGAGAAGTAAAGATCATGCATGTTCCAACTTGTGAAAGTTTAAAAAAAAATTTATAAAAACAGTTTTCTTATTAGAAAACGAAAACAAGAAAGGTCAGCAAGGTAATAAAGCATCAGTGACAGCTTTGACCAAACTATATGCATGTAAATGTATGCATGTATATTTTAATAAGATTGAATATTTTATACATTTAGTAAGAATATTCCCATTCATTACAGTGCACAAACATTAGGAATCTAGGGTCTAATACCTTTAGTTCTTTGTATTAATATCTCCTATATTACAAAATTTTTACAGCATACTTTTGTTACTATATTATAAGGACATTGCTGGAAATTGCATATATAGCCTTTAGTCACAAAACATAAACAAGATAACATTTGTAGGATTCTTATAAAATATTAGAAAGTGAAGAAAATTACTCTGTACTGATACACACTTGGAACTTTTCATTTGCATATGTGTCAGAGAAAACTTACTATAAGCAGATACATGGTTTTAGAAGAGTCTTTTTGGGTTGTTTATTTTCTTATTTATTTATTTATTTATTTATTTATTGAGATGGAGTATCACACTGTCACTGGGGCTGGAGTGCAGTAGCGCAATCTTTGCTCACTGCCATCTCTGCCTCCTGAGTTCAAGCAATTTTCTTGCCTCAGCCTCCCAAGTAGCTGAGATTACAGGTGCCCATCACCATGCCCAGCTAATATTTTTGTATTTTTAGTAGAGTTGTGGTTTCACTATGTTGGTCAGGCTGGTCTCAAACTCCTGATCTCAGGTGATCCACCCTCATCAGCCTCCCAAAATGCTGGGATTAGAGGCATGAGCCATAGCATCAAGCCAGATGAGTTATTTTTAAAGTTATGGTGTTGGCTCTTTGACAAAAAGCCATTCACTCTTACAACATTTATGTTCTAAGGTTTTACCTATATTCACCAGCTGTATAGTGCTCGCCCCATCTCTAGTACTCTCAAGACTCATTTACTTTACTCCAAAGAGAGAAATTTAAGAAAGCACCACAGATTTCCCATCTTCCCAAACCTCTGTGCCAACCACATATGCATCAAAACTGACCTCTGCTATGTCCCAATTCCTAGGTCTTTGCTTTCTTCTCGAAAATAGATCAATAAATTTGAGTTAATACATGTAATTTCAAAAATGATAATATGTTCTGTCTCCTAGGTATTATTTTCCTTTTAATCATACTTTTTAATCAAATAATGGGCTTTAATCACATGGGCTTTCAGACTTAAGAGGAAAGCAGCAATTACACATTTATTAAAGTACAATCACAAATTACATATTATTCATTTACATAATTAATAAACATTTCTAGATTATCTACTATATACCAGACATTAATTCTAAGAAAAATACGCAAGGTCCCTATCTACCCTCATGGAATGTAAATTGTGGTAGGACATTAAATGTTAATGACATAAAGAAATACAAAATTCCAAACTGTGCTAAATTCTATAAAGCACAGGATTCTGTGAATAATCTCTAAAGTAAGATTTGGGGTGAGCAGAAGAACAAAATGAGATTTACTCATGAATGCTTTTGTACTTGATAGAAGTATCTTTTTTTTTAAACAAGAACCTCTAATTAGTATGCACATTTTTTCTATCTCATTGTCTAGGATTGCATATTATAACACTTATACGTTAGTATGAACATTTAAGATTTTCAGCTAAATAGTTCTTTTCTTCAAATGTGCCATTTATTAAGTCTCTGTAGAGATTGAAGCCTATGGAATTAGAAACTAAAGAAATAATAGAAGTAGAAAGTATTTTCTTAAATTACGTACAGAAAAGAATATGTCAGAGTTGATACAGTGTATCTCAGGTCACCATTTAAAATTTTTCTGGAGTATAAGCTAATTTCTCTACATGTTAATCAGTGTTAGATGTTTAGAAAACGTGTTAGGAAACAACATATTTTTAAAGTTTCTAATTTTAAATGAGTTTGGAGAAATAAAAAAGAGGCTATGCCCAAGGCACAAAAATAATTAAGGAGTTGGCAAATAGCTTATTTGAGTAACAGTGAGATTGAAGGATTTGAAATAATTTAGCTGCGGGAGAGAAAATCTAGTGGTAATTTATTAATAGTCTTCAAACATGTAAAGGGTTAGTAAGGAGGGTATGATAACCAGATATTCTTGATCTCTACAGTAGAAATAATAAGATCAAATTAACTTAAAGAGCAGCTAGAGAGATCAAGGCTAGACATAACTTTCAGACAGCAAGGGAAAATGAGTACAAAAACTCTTGTAAAAGAGTTTACAAGATGAGACCACCAAAGGTTATAATGAAATTGCTGCTATTTGCTTGGAATTGTTTAGGTACAGATCTGTTCATGGGTCCTTCCCACCTTGTATCTCTCTGATGATTTGCATACAACATTCAGCACAAGATTTCCTGAGAGGAGATTAACTAGAAGCCACATTGGTAATAAGATATGAATAGTCAGAGGAGGAAGAAAAGCAACAAATTTCAAAACAGTAACAATGATTTCATACTTTGTCCTCAGGTCACAGAATAAGAGTTGATTTCAAAGTTAGCTGAGTTCATGTCTGAAAATGTCATATTTTTTTTTTTTACTGTGGAATCCAAGATTACTTGGAAGTTAACTCCTTCCCTAGCCACTAATATGGAAGAAAATTGACTGATGAACTCTGAATATCTGAACAATTCTTCAACAGTCCTGGATCTTGACAACACGTAACATACGCTCTTATAGTTGAGTTTTTTACAAAAATACCTGGCAACATAAAACTTAATTTGTTTCTCATCCTTTGTAAATTAGTGGTGAAGAATGAAGTAAATGAGGGGAAATAAGACCATGAGCAATTCCATACAACATAAGGAGAGTAACTACTATCATTTGAAGCTTAGTGTTGATAATAATTATAATGTGGTATACTTGTGGTTTAGCAGGCAATATGATAAAATTGTATATTACTTTATTCTCACACCAAGCCTGTAAGTTCAGTACTTCCATTTCCTCTAATTTACTGATTAAACAAGTAGGACTTAGATGGCAAGGTAAGTGATACAAGGTTATACATACAGTTAATGGCAGTCTCTAAATTGAAGATAGTTCTATTTGATTCCAGACTACAAATTCTCAACTGCTATGAAATAAATTTACCAAAATCCACAACGTTTACTATACTCACTTGCAGAAGAATTTTCCAGGATGAATTCCTCTTGCCGTGAAGATATTAGAAATGTTTATTTATTAAAAGAATGGAAGCATAGTAAAATTATAATGTATTATCATTTGTTTAATAGTAATATGTGTTCTAAATTAATTAAATGTTGTAAAATTCAGCTACACAGTTTTCACTTACCATCTGCCAATCTTTGAAGAGTCTTATGGAAATGTTTTGAGATGAACCTTTTAAATATTCCAATTCCACAAGCGAAACATGGCAAGGGTTTACAGGAATTATCAAATGTTGAGTAAGAATGAGCATTAAGCAAAAGAACTGAATTTTTTTAAATGCATGAAAAACGAATTATATCAGACATCGTTATGCTTAGAATAATAAGTGACTTTTCTCTATGACCTAATATTGTCTCCATAATCTTTTCCACATCTGTTCTTCACCATTGTTACAATTCTTGGTTGAGTTGACAGTTTTAACATTTATTTATTTATTATTTATATTGATTTAAATAAATATTTTCTAACCATGTTTTAATATTTATCATTTATATTTATCTAAATAATTACAATTTTTCATAAAACTAATCTTCTTATTTCTTATGTCTCCATTAATTAATTACATTTACACACTATCCCTGGATTAGAATTTTTGAAATGTGGCTATAGGCATACGCCACTGCTCAAAATTTCTTAATGACTTTTTCTGTTGCCAGCATCATACATTATTATAGTTACCATCATTGATATCAGATTTTTTTATTTTTATTTATTTTTAATTTTGTTTGTTTGTTTGATTGAGACAGAGTCTCGCTCTCTGTCACCCAGGCTGCAGTACAGTGGCATGATCTCAGATCACTGCAGTATCTACCTCACGAGTTCAAGTGCTTTTTCTGTCTCAGCCTCCCAAATAGCTGAGACTGCCTGCCACCAGACCCAGCTAAGTTTTGTATTTTTAGTAGAGATGGGATTTCACCATATTGACCAGGTTGGTCTCAAATTCCTGGCCTCATGATCCACCCACCTCAGCCTCCCAAAATGCTGGAATTACAAGTGGTGGCCACCACATCCGGCTAATATCAGCTTTATTTTAATGAGCATTTTATGTGTGCCAAGAGGTATGGTGAAAACTTTTTACATTCTATCTCTCTTTACCCTCATATGTATGTTGAAATCCATATTTTGTTATCATTATTTTATAGATGAGAAACTGAGACTTACAGATGTTTCTGTAAATTAACAAGAACTTGGATTTCAACAAGCATTGGCTCATTCTTCTGGCATCTAAAATCTTGAACAATGTCTTCCAGCGCCCTGAATTTCATATAAGTTTGTAGCACTGGTATTTCTTCAGCTTTAGTTCTTCTACAAAATCTGTTTTTTCCTTCTGATTGAACAAAATTGAACATTTTCTCTGAACAAGCACATGACTTTGTGTGTATTGTTTGCCATGGGTTACTTTCCACAATTGATTAAATAGTTGGTTAATCTTTCTTAGAGGGATAAAATATTTTATGCTGACAAGAACAGTATCTGACTTAAATGTGACTTGCTAAAAACAATTGTGTTGTATTTGCTTTTAGAGGACCAAAAGAAATAGACTTAAATTATTAGCAGGACTTTACATAGGCCTTAGAAAATACAGTTAGTAAGAGATAATAGATGTAAAACGGTTACTATGAGGAGAAGTGGACTTTTTCCCTCAGAGTATCTGAGCAAGCAGGATAGACTTTTATCTTTCATGAGAGTTTCTAAGTGGTTCTATCTGAAGAACAGGAATGAAATTCAAGACTGCTTAAAACTAATTTATAATTCTTTAATTTTATTATTGAGTGATAAAATCTGGGCCCACTGCAATTAACTAAGAAGAAATTTGAGAAGAATTAAAGCTACAAAAACATAACCAAGCATTTTTTTCTTTTTTATCTTCTTTCTCTTTGTTTCTGCCTTTAAAAAAATATTATTATTGTTATTTTTGTGAGTGATGCAAGAGATTCAGTCAATTTAGAGAAATTTCCAAGGCCTAACTATAGTTTATTCACTCAATTCTTCAGAGATGAATTTTACATTCCATAAATATTTTACATCCATATTTGAAATTGGAAAGAAAAAATGGGAAGAAAATGCTCATGTCATTTTATTGCTTCCCTCTTTTGGTTCAATGCAAAAGCATAACCACATGAAATATTTGACATAGGGAGTAAATTAACTATGTTAATATAGGTTGTAAAGGTCTAAAATCATTTGTAATACAGTCTGAGGCTATGAAGAAAGCAGGAGCTATTTCGCAGAAGCTATTTAACCTATAGACTACTTGCCTCTTTCTTTGCGTAGTGATGTTGCTGGCAGTGTAGTGCTGAATGATGATGAAGTAATACCAAACGCAAACCTCTGCTGGGCTCCCGATAGGAAAGCGTGCCTTAGTCACAAGTAATAAAGTAAACACAGAAGCTGCAAAAATCCATCACCAGAGGAAAACAATAATTTAAATGAGTGATAAAAAGGACACTTCATCTATGCATAATAAGAAACCACTGAACAAAACAAATTATACACCACATCAGAATGGCTCACTGCCCAAAGAAATTGCAAACAGCTTATGATGAGAGAGGAGAGAAAACCACAGAGACTCAGAAATGAAAGGAGAGTGTCCCTCATAAAAAGAATACCAATGCTCTGTTCCTGGAAATCCTACCCAAAGTATTCTGCTCAGTTGCAGGGATTGTATACAAGGAATAAATGGCCATTAGTGAAGAATGCCTTTGATGGTGTTTTGGATAAGAGAACAATACCATCGAGGAGGTATCTGTCATACACAAATATGTGTAGCAATGCATTATGTATATTACACCTGTGTCTTCAAGTTACTGTTTCCTTCTGGTGAAGTTCAGTTAGATCAAACTAAGGCCTAGATTTTGCTATTTAAAATAATATTTATTATAGATAACCACGGTTGTTGTAGATATTTTTGCCTGAAGTATTGTATGAGCCATTTCCATTATGGAAACTGAAGAACAGAAATATTTAGTAATTTCCTAGTCTGTAGGTAAGTCAGTA
Organism: Saimiri boliviensis; assembly: GCF_048565385.1. Lineage (NCBI taxonomy): Eukaryota > Metazoa > Chordata > Mammalia > Primates > Cebidae > Saimiri > Saimiri boliviensis. The sequence goes on along the minus strand of NC_133450.1, from coordinate 50,385,176 downwards.
TTCATCCCCAAACAGAACATAGTTTATCATAAACTCCTCAGATACTAAATGTTATAACACCATACTTATAGCTTTTTGTTTTTGTTATTTTGATGATATGCTGTTATATAGAGAACTTTTAACAATTTCTGTCTATAATATAAATAGAAGTTTAGGAATTAGAAAGTTTTTATGTAATTACATAATTAAATTTAAATTAATTTTCAGAATTAATGGATAATAATATAAGATACTGTAATATATTGAGTTTTAGGTGTAGTATAGAATAAGATCTACATTAAGGTGGAAATACATATCTATGGAGATCACCAAAGGTGATGACTGAGCATGAAAAAAATAATAATGATCAATCAAATAATTAAATTCTAAGAACTTTTATTGTTTATTAACATAGAGAAAAATGATGAGAAAAAATTCTGAGGAAAAAAGAAATAGATGACACAAGAGAGTTAGAAGTAAATGTAAAACAAACTAAAACATAATTGAGGTACAGGAATCCAAAAGTCATATGGATCAAAGCAAAGAAATGCAGGTTAAAGAACCGTTAGAAATTAAGAGACATCTTAAGGGTCCTTAGTGAAAACAAAATAAATAATGTTATAGCAACAAATTACTCTTTAAGTGTTCTTAGCAATATCTTGAAAACACACAAAGAGCAGATTAAAATGGTGAAATGATTACAAATGCATAATTCTCATTCAAGTCCCTAGTTTCAAAACTATATGTATGTACATATATATATATATATATATATATATATATATATATATATAAAATAAAAGTAAATTCATAATAAACCTGAAATACAAATAAGCAAACATAATATCAGCAAACTAGAATAGAAAGTAAGAAAGTCAGATGAGCAGGGTAGGTCAGCCGATTTTAAACATGTTTCTTAGGGACTAGCAACAGAAACTCTTACCTTTGAAGATGAAGCAATAGTTTTAGCATTGCTGCAGGGACAGGCTACTAGCAAGAGTTGGGAAAAGCAATGAGATTTTAAGCCCAGAAGTCAGATTTCTAGTATGGAAGCATCTCTCACTATTCTTCACGACCCTTTGAGACAGGTTCAAGAAACTAGTATGGCATTCGAGAATTGATAGTGGAAAACTCAAAAGAACAAGATGACTATGCAACCAAAATTCTAGAAGTATTATTATTAGAGTTACATGAAGCTCAATAGTCAGAAGTGCTAACAGAGGAAAAACTCTTTAGAACAATAATACAAATTTTAAAAATCTGTATATAATACAACTAATGGCTTTAAAAAAATTGTATGTATAAAATGTGAAATTTGAATATAAAAATATGAATTCATTTTAATATAAAATCTGTAGGTGCAGCTGAATAGCATTAGTAACTTAGAAAATTTAAATGGTAGTTTCTGAAAAACAAGATGGAAAAAAATCAGTGATTAACATACTGAAAAAGAAAAGTCAAAATTTAGAGAGAATAGGTCTAGAAATAACATCTGCCATCCATGATGCAGAGAGAATAACATAATCAAAGATATATTATAATTTTTTAGATATAAAGGTAATATTTCTTAAAACAAAATTCCTTATAGTTTAGAGAAAAAATGATAGCAAGATAGAGACCTTCAAATTTCAAACTTCCAAGGTTAGAAAAATATTAATCTAGACATGAAAAGATACTGCTTTAAACATCCTAAGTTTAAAAGCTAGGTAACTGCAGAACAGATACAATTGAAAATAAAAATTAGAGAGAATAATACATCTGAAACATTTTCTAAAATTTAGAATTGAGACAGCAATCAATAAGTTTAAAGAGATATCAAGAAACCTCAAGAAAATAATGAGAAGATCTAGAGAAAGGTGTTTAGGGTTCTAAAGAAGAAAAGAAATGCTGAAACAAAAGCATTATTTGAAACAAAGGCTGAAACAAAAGAATTATAGAAAAATTATTGGAAATTTTGCATAATTGAATAAAAACGTATTAGATTTGAAACACACACAGGTAAGTAGCATATATACCTAGACTGCTATTACTGTAAGGCAAAGGCAGACTCAGAGTAGCTGAATGGAGGGTAGAATACCTACAAATAAAAATCTACAACTAAAGTAGAGTTAATACAAGAGTTCATTAATAAGAATCTCACAATTGGGTAGTTTGTGAGAGGTAAATTGTGATCTTAAATATGTGAAATGACTGTCAGGAAATTGTTAAATAAATATTTGTATATACAAGTAATCTCACAGTCAATAGCTACATGAATAAATAATCTAGAACTATCATTACCAATGTGAATGAAAATGTTTTCATATGGAAGAATAGTTATGTGTCAGTGCAAATAAATCAATGATCTATGAATATATCAGCCTAGACATTTAGGAACATTTAAGTTAGTTTAGTGAGGTTTGAAACTATATAGGGGTGTGTTCTGTGAGGAAGGCATGTGGTTATTAAAAGGTCAGCCAAAAAGCAAGTGCTGCTCTATTTTTCCCCAGCATTGCCCAGGGGAGGTGGGCGCCTGCCAGCAGATACAAGTTTCTGCCCAACCTAACAGCCACCACCCTGCAGGGACCACAGAAGCATCTGGCTTGCAGCACTCCATAGCCTCAGGCACTAAGGTCACTCAACCAATACTCCTTCCCAATTACATTTAATTTCAAGGAAAAACCGAAGGAAAAAAAAAAGACTAAATGAGATTGGAATAATTGTTGAGGATTTCATTATCATTATTGTTTATTTTTCTAGAGTGACACAGGCTCATGTACTTGTTTAGAAGAAAAAGTTACATAATGGATGGGTAAAGTCCAATGGACAGAAAGAAAGTCATTGAGTTATAGCATAAGCAGATTAAAAGAAGGATAGTGCTTCCTCTAAAATTTGCAGAGCAGGAAGAAAATAGGAAATGGAAAAAGTAGAAAATGTCATTGCTGTTGGAGCACAGTGTTGAAAAATTTACATATTATATTCACTATATTTTCTGAAATAATTATTTTGAGGATCAGGAGAATAGATTATAAGAAAAGCAATAATGTTTTCAATAGCTAAATGGAAACATGGAAGAAAGAGCTGTCAGAGACAAATGTGAAATACAAAAATTACTGAGGAATGCTAAAAACCCAAATGAGAGTAGAGATGGTAGATTTTAATGGCTTAAACAGCATTATACAATACTTCTCTATGAAGCAGGTGTTTGTTTTAGCCCAAGTTTGGATATGAGTGAGGTGAAAAAAAAAAAAAAACCAAGAAGAAGAAGAAGAAGGAAAGAATAGAAGAAGTTAGGTAGAAAGTAGTTGACATGTGAAATTATAGAAATTGTACTGGATAAGAAATGTGAAAATAGAGATAAAGAGTATATGGCTAGACATGTGAAAATGAATACATCAAGGAAATAAAAATTCTGATACAGTCAAAGTGATCAAATAAAGGAGTGAAAAAGGTACAAAAACAGGAGGTTATGATTAAAAATCAGCTTCCTACAGAAAGAGTTAATATTGGCATTTTCTTGGACTGGAAACTTGTTGTCTTAATTTATTTTATTTCTTAACAGTCTCTCCACTCATTTTTTTTCTTTTTTTAAATTATACTTCAAGTTCTTGGGCACATGTGCATTTATTGATAGATCCCTACTACCCCACTACATATCATGGTTACTTGCACGTTGTGTTTGATAGTTATTTTTGAATATCTGATTTCATAGATGGTTTTTGGTCCTTTGTATGGGGGATAACTAGAAGAGCAGTTTTACAAAAATAAAAATCTTCACCTGAGAGCATTATAAGGGAAACAGTAATGGCAGAGTTGGATAAGTCTTAAAAGATACAATATGGTGAGTTGGCTAATAGGCCTCTAGAGTAAATTTAAAACAGTAAATTTGGCAATGACACCAAAATACATTAGCAGTAGGAGAATATACAATAAACGTAATCATTGTGAGCCTGCATTTTATCATTCCTAGAAACGGTATAACACTACCTTCATAACATTTTTGCAAGGACGTAATTAGATTACAATGAGCATCTGCTTATTTCTGGCATATATGACAGTTCATTATACATTTGGTATTTTTATATGCTCCCCAAATTACTGTAATAGAATCTATGCCCCTTTTTATGAAATAACATTACTTTACCAAGACATTAAAAATTTCCAAGTTTCATAATTTGCTCACTCTTAAAGTCAAATAATTGTACCTACTGAAGATTCATAATATATCACTTAATCTTTGAATCAAGGAGAAAATTTTCATGGCAATGAAATTGATAAGCACAACTAATTGTACATTGTACGTAAATATAAATTTCACTTTATAAAGCCATTAATGTCCTGACACTATGTAAATCTTCATTTATACTACAATTTCACAAAACATTTTGAAGAAATAACTGTGTCTTTTAGCTCTGATGGACGTCATCAGCTATGGGACATGGTATAGTGTCATTGGCTTTTCCAAAATTCTTTCAGCCATTATAAGCAAAGAGACAGTGTCCTGACTCTTGAAATTACCTTCTGTAAGTGCTGCTGCATTGAGAGGACAAGTGCTAGTCTGGAGAGGGAAAGTGTGAGCATAACACTTTGATGACTTCATTCAGTTTTTTAATTTTAAGCTTTCCCTTTAACTACTTGAAAGCCATCCTGACTTTAAAAAAACAAAAGGATGTAAAGCATCAACTAAAGCATATTTAAGTTCTATTCTTCCTTCTATTTGACTAATCAAAAATAATGTATGTATCTCAATAATTTTAAGCCAAAAAAGCATGACCATATATTGGCAAATTCTTCATAAGGGCTCCTTCAGACTAAATCAGAGCATGCTTCAAGATAAAAAGGAATTTAAAAATCTTTCCACTATAAGCACTGGAATTCACTCATTCCTTTAGTAGCCTTAATTCATTGCTGGAAACCCCACAGCTATGTGAAAAGTTTATACCTAAAAATAAAATCCATAGTGATAAAAATATTTCAATTGACAAGAAGACATGTTTATATAAGGAGCAAACAGGTTTATTAATCTTAAGGAGGAAACGACTCAATAGTAGAGATGGGAAAGATATGAGAGCAATCATTATTTTGATGATTCATTATTTTACTGCCCCATTTTCATTTTCAATTTGTCACTCTTCCTGGATTTTGGGGTTACTTTGCACTCAAACTTTACTTAATACATTTAGAGAAAAATAAAAGTTAATAAATCACAAGATCACATTGAAACACATAGAAATAGTTCATGAGCACAAGAGATACAGTTTAAAAAGATGCTCTATTTTCATCCCTTTTACTTGGCATACATACTGAAGTAAAACAGTGTGGGTTCATCCAAACATGGAACATAATTCAAATTTTTCCATAATTTTTCGAAGAACTGTTTTGTCATGTAATTTATTGAGTGTATCTTTGCCTGAAATTAAAATGTCAAAGTATCACTTTTTACACATTATTAATTTATTGTTCCTTTAACTGAAAAAGTCATCATACCACAACAAAAGGAGAAAATGTCAAAAATATAATACAAATTTTCAAGAGCTACTACAGTAAATAATTTTTATCTGAACAGGCATTATGTTAGGCAGCTCTGTTTTCATCCCAGTTTATTTTCTAACTCAATATATTTTTTGAAAGGGAAAACAGAAGCATTGATAAAATATTTGCAATATTTTTTAAGGTACTCTTAACGTCGGACACTGTAACTTTTAATAACATAAACACACCTATAATTACTAGAGTAACAGTCTCTTCATTATGGAAAAATAAGTTTTCTCAAACGCCATATTTGCAGATAAGAGATATCCAGAAGTTAAAGATATCTTTGCTTTCACCAAAACTCGGGAAGTAGTGACAAAAGACTCAAGCTTTTGTTTAATTTAAGGACAACTGCTCAACAAGGTGCAGCTGTTTCTGTAGTTTCTCAGGATTCAGTGAGTCATTTCCTCCATCCCACACCATGGCGTGATGTGCTTTGTCATAATGGCTGTGAGGCAAGACATCAATTTTTTCCTTATCAATTTATTATAAAAAATGTCAAAATGACTAGATTAGAGATTTCACTTAATTCAGCCTCAATGAAGATGTGTACAGTGTTGCTACAGGCACGATATAATCCATTCCACTGACTCATGAAATGAATATGCTCTCTTTGTTTAGGCCCCAAATATTTTCAGCATCATTACTGAAGTACGAAATCTGCATGTCAAATTAATTTGTGCTTTTTCCACCTCACATTGATTAGCACAAATTAAGTTTCACATTTCTCACCTAGAAGAGTTAATAAGTAGTAGCAAATTCCATTATTTCCCCCACTATAGTTCTTGAAACTTATCTTTCCATATTTCCTATTTAAAAAATGCCTGCAGTGTTCATTTCAAGCCAATCATGTAAAATTAAGTTTCTCACAGCAAGTCTCAGATATTCCTTAGTATTGAAAGACCTTGTTTAGAAACATCTATAAATTTCAGAGCTAATGGTTTCAAAAGATGTACCCAATAATTAGTTAAACAATAAATATGGTCTTAAAGATCTTAAATATTATATGAATTTGCATCTCAAAAATCCACAGGCATACTGTCAATCCCTGGACTATATTCATTTACATAAAAATCAACTGTAGATATATCACATCATAGAAAACCTTAATATGTACAATATGTCAGGTTTTAAACTGCTTTACCTATGTTAGGTAGTTTCCTATTAACTCAGAAGGGAGTTAATGAATGAGGAATTTTGCTGAGAGAGTCTATGTTCCAAATGTTCTCATAGAAACTCTGTTTATGTTAAAGTTTTGTAAACGTAAATATAGGGGTAAACATGATTAGAAATATATAATAAAGCATATATTAAATAATAGGCTGAAGGAGAAATTTATTTAATACATGAATATAGTTTTGTATTTAATCACATTATTCAGATAATGTGAAAATATTATAGTAATAAAATGTTAAATTACACATTCTGTAAAGTTATAAAAAATTTTAGCAAACTCATATAAAACAAGACTGCAAACACTTTACATTTAATATTTCAAAGTATTTACTAATTCATTTTGGATATGTTCTCCTGTAGGCTGAGAAATTTATTTTTAAGAGGAGATATGTGGGGGAGGGAAAGGAAGGGAGAGAAATAGTTAGAAAGGATTCCTGTAACATAACAATGGTAAATTCCAAGATGGGTTCTAGTATATTCACATCCTAAGCATCACAATATTAATATTGTGGTTTGTTCATGATACTGTGTTTTGTGATTGATTTCTGTTATCTTTTCATTTCAACACTGCATTCAACACTAAATTCAAGGACCAAGCTGGTGCCTTTCATTTACTTGGTGGTCTGATTATTTTCTGAGTCTCCTAATGTCTTACAAAATATTGATGCTCAAGAATGATCCTCTAGATATTTCTGTCCCTTGTGCTTTGTTATAGACTGAATATTTATGTTCACTACCCCTACATCCATTTGTTCAATCTCTAACTTGCAATGTGATAGAGGCATAGTCTTAGGGACCCAATCAGGTTCAGATGAGATCATGAGCATATGGCCCCCAGGATAAGATTAGTGTCTTTACAAAGAGAGAAAGAGGCCAGAGATCCCTTCCTTTCTCCCAATGTGAGGGTAAAACGAGCAGGTAACATATATGTATGAGAGCCAGAAAGAGGGCCATTACCTAGAACCAAATCTACTACCACCTGATCTTCAATATCCTAGCCTCCAGAACTACTAGAAATTTCTGTTGTTTAAGCCACTCAATCCATGGTATTTTGTTATAGCAGCTTATGCTGACCATAACGTGATTGATTCCTAATACCTAAATGTCATCAATTTTTTTAACCGGTATGCTTTTCATATGAATGACATCCACTTGATGTACTCTACCACCTTATAATACCCACAAGAAAATGATATGAAATATGACAATTATTAGGAAATACTAACACCATATTCTTGACTCCGCTCTTAAAGAAAAATATAATATCAGTACAAAATGTTGTTGTGTTTTCTCTCATTTAATTGCATAATATAGTCATTTACATATAAGGAAGGACATTTTTAATGACAAAACTTTGTGTAAGACATCAAAAATACTTTTATTAATTTATGTCTAATAACTGTAACTGTATACCTAATTTCCTTACCATATTATTTTGTTTATCTATACTTATATGCTCATTATTTTAGGAGTCAAACAACTATTATAGATTTATCTTCAATTAATTGATGTATTTCAGTTTAATGTAGTAATAATTTCAATACCTAGAACAAGTCTTTCTATGGATTTCTTAGCAAAGAATAAATTTTCATTAATGTATACATTAAGCAAACTTTGATTAACTCTAATGCTTTCTTAAACAATGATTCCATACATTCAAGGCTCTGTCATGGTCTCTCACTTTGCCTCTCTGACCACCATTTGGACCCAGTGGATGCAGAAAAATTAAACACCTCATGGAGCAATATAATGTGCTAATGACATAAACGAAAAATATTCATTAAAATTCTAAGGGACATGAGGTCATCAAGAGTGGACTTTTCATCTTATGTCCCTGGTATAATTCACAGAGACTAGAATGTACTAAGTTCTTGGTATATTTCATGAATTGGTTAATTAAGAAAAAGTGCCAGGCACTCTACAAGGCATGAAGCATTAAAAATACAGTACATTGAAAGCACAATTCTGAAAGAAAGTACAGTCTAATAGAGGGGCTTATTCATACTGAGAACTAATCAAACTAATTAGTAATGAGAATAAAATACAGATAAATGCAATTCATTTTTAAAACAAGTACAGTGCATATTTTAAAGGCAGTAAAATGATGGGCCTGAAAAATCATACCAACAAAAGCCAGAGCTGCCATATATAAAGTTTGAATACTCAATGAAGTATTTTTATGGTGTTCTTTACTCTGTGGAGTTGTGAATCAGAGAGCACTGGTAGTGTTCCTGGACTAGTCTAGTAAATGAATATGTTTGCCTTGCTGCCCAGTTTTGTGATTAAGGATTACTCTGAATCATCTACCAAGTACTTTCATATTAGTAAAATCTGGGGTCAATAATTTGAAATCAATAATTTCAAATTCCTACATGTAAGGAGAGACTTATTATTCTTTACCTTACAATTAGATTAGAAAGAGAAAAGCGCATCTGGAATGAATGACTAAAGATCTATGAAAAAAACTGTTCCTTGGTGAAATTAATAAAAGCACTGGGAAAATTGTCAAAATCAACTTTTTGAGAACTCTGGAAAGTATCAAAGAGTCTAAACAATAAAAAGAAATAAAACAATATACATATTGAAAAGTAAAAAAATGAAAGTGTTTATTTGCAGATGATATGATTGTCTTTGCAGAAAATTCCAAATAAATGTGCAAATAACTTGGAACTCATTATTGAGTATTGGCAGGTCCCAGTATATAAAGTCCATGTGCAAAACTCTGTGGCTTTCATATCTAACAAAACATGTCTATAGACAAAAAAAAAATCTATAAAATAATGAAGAAAGAAATAAAAAATATCTAAATAAAACTACAATCTATATTCATGGGTTGAACCATTCAATATTGATAAATAAGTCCAATTCTTCTCAACTTCATCTATATATTCAAAACTATCATTTTTAAAATCTCAGTTGCATTTTTAATTGAAATTGACAAACTGATCCTAAAATTTATATGGAGTTTCAAGGGTACCCAATATAACCAAAACCATCTTGATAAAGAAGAAAAAAGTTTTGATGTAGGATTTTTTCTCAACACCTTCATCAGGCTTTCAACAGGGTGCTTTGTTTACTCAACCTGCAACACTAAACCTCTTGCAGGAAGGAGGCCTCAGCAAGCAATGCAGGATCTGGATGCCTGCTTTTGGTGCCTGCAGGTGCAGGCTCCATGTGGGCCCTGTGGTGGCACCCAGGTGGGGGTGCCTGCAACCCCTGAAGCCTCAAAGGTGATGTTACAATGCTGTCTTAGCTCCACTGTCCATGGACAGCAGTGTTGTCAACTTAGTGGGCCCCTTGCCTCATCACGTGGGGCAACTGCCCTCCACCAGCAAAAATAAAGGGCTAGTGTGACAGCCTTTTTTGGATACCTGCACTTGGGGGTCCTGAGTTCTTGTCTAGCATCCAAAAAGAATAAGGCAATGTGGGCACTTGAAGGATGGTGGAAGAGGATAATTTTATTTAGCAGTGGAAATGGCTGTCAGAGGAGAAGGGAGCTGGAGAGGAGATGGGATGGGCAGGTAATCTTTCCTACAGTTCGGCTATCTCCAGGCAGCTCTTCTCTGAAGTTAAGCCATCTCTCTTCTAAAATCCATTAATCCCTGTGAAGTCCAGTCACCTCTCTCCACTCAAGCCATTTCTGTCTTTTACCGACTGAGTCTGCAGTCTTTCGTAGGCACAGGATGGAGGTGAAGCAGGCTGTAGGTAGTTTTAGAAAAGGCAATATTTGATTAGTAAAAAGACATTATTCCGAAATAACTAACTGGGAGAGAGTGGTCAAAGAAGGATAGAAGTTCTCACATTGGGCCAAGGATTTCAGGCTTTTTGGCTTAAAGGTGAGGTTCCACCAGGTACCCATGCTTGCCTGACTATCAGTTTGAAGACTCACATTTTTCAATTATAAGACTTACTAAAAGCTAGTAATCAAGAAAACTTGATATACATAGAAAGGAACATAGAGGTGGTAAATATAGAAATGATAACATACATATAAATTTATGATCATTTGGCTTTCAACATGGATTCTGAGACAATTCAATTATGAAAGAATAATCTTTTCAATAAATTGCCCTGAGAGATATGTACACAAACACGCCAAAGAATCATCCTGTACCCTCTACTTTTTATCATATTAAATATTAAGTCCAAATGGATCAGAGACCTCAATGAAAGAGTTGAAACTATAAACTTCTGAGAAGAAGCCATAGCCATAAGTTTTTATAATTTGGGATTAGCCAAAGAATTTTTAGATATAAAGCCAAAAGCATAGGTAATACAAGAAAAGTCAAATACATTGAATTTTATCAAAATTAAAATGGTTTTATTCAAAGGGCACCATCAAAGATGAGAAAAGACAAGGGAATGATATCCAGATTATATAAAGAATTGTTATAAATTAACAATAAAAATGCAATATAATTTAAAAAGGACAAATACTTCAAACAGATGTTTTTCCAAAGAAGAAAAATAGCACCATAAGCTCCAAAAAAGAGACATAAATGATCAATGGCAATGTGCAAAGATTTTAAATATCATTAGTCATTAGATAATTGCAAATATAAACCACAATGAGATACCAATTTCACTCACTAAAATGGTTAATATTTAAATCCAATAGATAAGTCTTGACAGGGTGTGAAAAAATTACAATCCTGGTACATTGCTTCTGTGAATGTAAAATAGTACAACTACTTTGGAAAACCGTTCGGCATTTCTCCTAAGTGTTAGACATAGAGTTACCATTTACACAAACAATTCCATTCCTAGGTATATATTCAAGAGAAATAAAGACATATACAAAATCTTGCACATGATTAATCATCATGACATTATTTATCATGGTAAAAACATGACAACAATCCAAAGCCTATTAACTAATTAATGGTTAAATAAAATGTGATATACCCATGATATGCAGTATTATTTTTTCCATGAAAGCAGTGAAGTGCTAGTACATGCTACAATGTGGATAAACCTTGAAAACATCCTAAGTGAAACAGGGCATTCACAAAACACCACATACTGTCTGATTTAATTTATATAGAATTTGCAGAGTAAGTAAACCTATGGAGACAGTGTATATATAAGTGGTTGCCAGAGGCTGAGGCAAAGAGTTGGAGACTGAGTACAAGTTTATATGGAGTTTCATTTTGAAGTTGTAAAAATGTTCTAGAATTAGAGTGGTGATAATTACACAGCTCTGTGAATACACTAAAAAATCAAAAAGTTTTACACTTAAAGGAGAATTTTGTAGTTTTTGAATTATATTTATCTAGCTAGCTATCGTGCTGACTATCTAACTTAAGAAACTAGGTTTGGGAAGATGAGAGAAAGGTAGCTACAGAATCTTACATTCCAAGTGAGATGCTCTGATTGCTTCAATCTCTGCAACTCTGGAATAGGCATTCTCTCTTTGATTTCTTGGTCATAAATGTTCAAAACAATGCATATTAATAACAAAGTGAAGGCACTCTTGTCTGAAGAATGTATTTGTGAAATAAAATTAACATATATTAACAATGTATGAGTCAAAAAACAGCTTTTGAGGAAAAATACTGCTAAAGGACTTGATTGCATTAGTGTTCCAGATGAAGCTGTCAACTCTTAGGTTTGATCCACCAAAGGGAAAGGAAGCCAACCACAAGGAAGGAAGACTGTGTCCTCTAAACAATTCCAAAGAACTCTCATGTCTTCCCAGGAGAGTTTCAAGTGGACCAGAAAGATTTCTGGATACAATACAAAGAAAAGACGTGCTTTGTTAAGTATACCAAGAACAAGAAGAAGTAAAATACAAGGCAAATGGAAAATGGGGGTCAAAATTAAATAAAGACTTCCTACATTGTGCTCCTTTGTAATAGCCTCTTAATATAGCTCATAGCTGCAATGTTTACTGTCCTTGTCATGTAGCTTACAGTGAATTTCAGATCACTCTCCTTCAAACAGTGTTGTATGTATGTCAATGTATGTTAACACTGAAAGACATATTTTATAATTTACATATTTTATATTAATTTATTAATTTATTATTTATTTTTATATGTATTATTTAGATAACATAAATATATCTAAATTGGTTTTTTCCAATCAAGATAGTCAGAAGTACCTGTCAAAATATCTTAGCATATAGATTCCATAACCACATCCCAAATTCACTGACGAAGAATACCAAGGCATGATAACCAGTTATCTGTATTAATAATACAAATAATAACAATAACAAACTTGGACTATGATTTTATAACCAGTCAGGTTTGTAAATTACTAGTCAACATTATGAAAGGCAAAACACATACAAAAACATAACCTGCAGATTCCTAAAAACACATAACTTGAAATCTGCAATGGGTAAATTAAGGATCTAAACAGAGAAGGTGGTTTGTGTGAAGATACATGGCCAGCTAGTAGCAATATTGCATAATTACCTGAATTTACTAAAAATAGTATTCTATTGGCTGAGCTCATGCTTTCCTTTTCCTTCCATTTCCACAGATAGACCATAACATTTAAGATTTAATGTTACATAACATAATCATTTATTAAATTACCTCTAAAATTTCTTTAAACTTAAGGGCCAATCAATCAAAATTTCACTTTTGTATTTTATAAATATTAGAAAAGGCATCAAATTAAATCACTTTTAAGTCTTTGTGTATGCTTATGAGTTTGGAAAATCATTTTATCTGGGGTGAAAGCATAACAGAACATAGCAGTTGCCTCTGATGAGCATAATATAGGTTTGTAGAGTAGGAGGAGTATTTTATTTACGCTGTGTAAAGTTTTGTAATTTTATTTTTTCAAAAATTCAGATTCATAAATTAAATTTTTACATGTTTAAAAGTGTACAGAATAATAAAGGAATGAAAATCTAACTTATTCAAGAAAATCCAGTAGATTAACTTCCCAGTAGATTAGCTTTTCCATTGCTAATCTCTAGCATAAGTTTAGCAGGTTAAAATTAATACATTTAGCAACTTATAGTTTCTGTGTGTCAGGAATCCAGGTACATCTTAGCTAGGTCTGCTGTAAGAATTCAAGTACTGTATTGGCCAAAGATGGATTCTCATCTGGTGGGTCAGCTAGGGAAGAGTCACCTTCTAGACTCACTCACATTGTTGGAACAATTCCTTTCCTTGTGATTGTTTAAGACTGAGAGCCTGACTGACTGGAGGTTGGTCGAAAGTTGCCTTCAGCTCCTATAGGTGTCCCTTGGTTCCTTGCCATCTGGTTCTCCCAACATGGCTACGTACTTCTCCAAAGGCAGAAAGGGTGTATTACATATATAACGTAATGACAAACATTACGTTTCATCACCTTTATCATATTCTATTGATTAGAAAAAAGTCATAGGTCCTATTTTACACTCAAAGGGAAAGGGTTACACAAAGATGTGAATGGGACCATGGGTGGGCCACAGTAGTCTATTTGCTGCACCTATTGACACAGTTCAACAAGATCTTTCCTACTTCTCATCCTACTCACCCAAATTTCTTACACTCTGGTTTACCCTATCTCTTACCAGGTGAGTTTTTCTGGATCTTCATGATAGAACAGAGACTGTATTTTGGAAGACAATAATGCAAATATTTATTTGGAATCTATTTTGTGTCTGACATTCTGGTAAGCTCATGTTTCTTATAACATTCCTATAAAATGGGTGGTAGAAGTTTTACTTTCTGATAAAAACACAGACTGAATTTCTGGGGTATGAATTTCAACCAATGATGTTCCTTAATCCAAAGGTTTTTCTTTTTCCATTTTACTATATTGCTGTATTAATAGACTAGGGGTTGCAAACTAGTTTCATTTACTCCCCAGTTTGAACAAAGCAGTACATGTTAAAAGAGGCAAAAATGAAAATAGGAAAAAATATGGACAGAGATAATAAATCAACTCACATAAGCTTTCACAATAAATACAGATAATTCAGTTTATATTACTTTTAATTGTGTGATTGCAAATACTCAACTTTGAACTTAAATTATTTCTTAGAAATGATCCTTGTTGATTATACAGATAAATTTCCATGGGCACACTTCAAATTCGGGTTTTAAAAGAAACAATGAAAGAACTTACAGCTTTCTCCAAACAGGTTTTTCTTTGACAGTTAAATAGTAAGAAAATTCACTTAGATGTTTCAATTTTCATTCATAATTGGCAACAGTAATTTCTAGATTTTAGATTAATTACTAAGAATTTCATTCCCCATAGGTGGCAGCATAAACTTCAATAGAATATTCATTACTAGCAATATTAGCTCAGATCTCCGTCTATAATAAAAGCAAAAGTACTATTCTGAGGGTTTTCTGATTCCACTGAGTCCATCTTTTGAATCTATTTAAAACCCTTAATATAGGACAGTCATGAGTAATTTATTTTATTGAAAGAATAAGACTATAATTTTACATCATTTTTTTCAAGACAGCCATGCCACTTAGCAATGAAAAATGAAAATAAAGAACTAAGATTAAACTTCAAAATTATAGTAGTTTTAATTGGTATGTTTGTGTGGTCAAAATGCTACTTTTAGGGTTGACAACATGAGGTGATTTTATATTGATCAATGTACTCATTTATTGTACATTGAATTCTACATCTTGTGTGTATAAAAGTACGTACATGTGCATAATATTACAATTGAATCAGAGCTCTCAATCTATACAGATTTTAAGTTTGCTCATTTCTTTGGATTTCTGAAGCAAGAAAAGGTGTATGTTTGCACTTAAAAGAATGATGATGAAGTCAATCAATTATAAACTGTATTTTTGTATCCCCCTGGAAACACTGGAAAAATTGTAACTCTCCTTAGAGTCGAATTTAAATCCTACTTACTTGCTTAGATATTAAAAAAGAAAAGAAAGAGACTTCAGTTGCTGTTAACTTTAGGTTTATGTTCAATTGGAAAGACATTTTGCCTTAAAATGTTTTAACCATTTATTTATTTATTTATTTATTAATCTATTTGCTGGCATTTTTTCTACTATTCCCCTGTATAACATTAGCTGATGCTAATCTACTGTATTCTGGATAAATAGCATACTTCAGAGAAAGCCTACTGGATTTTAGGTCGAGGATATTTTAACATATTAGCTTACCCTCAAGTGTGCCACTTTATGTTTCAAAAGCCTGGTAGCAGTTCTATCCTCAAATTCCTGCCTTATCTCCTAGGATATGTTCCAAAACAAGAATGTATATTGTTGACAAAGAATTAAATGTAATAATCAGGCAATTAACCAAGGGTGTTTGCAACACTATATAAAGAGACAAATTAAGAAGACTACCATGGTATCCAGAAGCCATCTGTTAAGGAATGTCAAGTTGATGATAAAGAAAATTGAGTTCCCTTGGCAGCTGGTTTTTCTCCAGCTGCATGCAGCAATAAAAGAGCCATCAAAGACAAATCTGCATTTGTTGTTAATTTGGAAATGCAGTAGACAGTCATTGAGAAACCTCTAGTGACAACTTTTGATTCTGAAAGTTGATGGTAAGATTCCAGTAAAAGTTATACGTTGGGCCTTGGATTGGCATTTAAGACATTCTTAATAGGGTAAAAAGGTAATCAGTACAATTCTGATATGTGTGCACACACACAAATAGAATAAAAATCTGTTCAGAGTATGAAAAATTAAGTGAATAACTTCTGAAGTTATCAATCATACAAAGCTTAGTCAATTGTCTATATGCATTTCAAACATTTAGTATGGTATGTATCCTAGCATAAGCCTCATGATGAAGCAGTACCAAAAATAATCATAAATTTTGATGGTCTTTATACCACATCTTGATAAAGACTAATATCAAAGACGTGAGTAAGGTATCCTTCAGAATATTATCATTCTAATGCTCAATGGAAACTTCAAGAAGTTAACATAATGTCTTGAAAAAAGTTGGAACCTGGAATCAGGCAAAAGTGAAGCTTAAATTCACACTTCAGACTTCATTAGTTATATGACTTTGGGGACATTACTTAATCTTTTCTAGTGTATGTATAATAAAGATAATGATAATAATAATAACCTTTCAAAAATATTAAAATAAAATGAATTAATGGGTGTCAAAACTTATTTCTACAAAATAAAACAAGATATTTTATCAATGCTTTATTAAAATATAATAATTGCTGAGAAATCTAAACTTATTGTGGAAAAGTCACTGGGCCGAAGTTCAGGAAATCCATCTTGTTCTTCTAGCCTTGTCATAAATTAGCTATGTAACCCTGTATAAATAATTTTTCTGGACTTTAGTTTACTCTTTCCTAAATTGAGTTTGGGATGGCACAGAACTTAAAAAGCCTTTATCAATTTTAAAATCATATAATTCTAAGTTATGTTACAGTTCAAAAATAAATGCAGAATATAAAATAATAAATTTGTATAAGAAGAAAACATTCAAATAATGCAATCTCTTGCATGTGTGTTTACTACTGACTTAAAAAAAATTAAACAGTGGGGAAAGCACGCTTCTATCATCCACTTAAGATTTACATTTTTATGCATAATTTTATTATAGTTCTTATAATGATAAGTAAACATGTGTTTAATTTATTCACTTAAGATATCTGATTGAACCAAATTAACTCAGAACTCTGACTTTTCTTGTAAGAGTAGCCTTGAACTTTAGAACTGAAGGAGACTAAAAAAAACCTACTTATTCATTCCCTATTTAATGGTTGAAGAAACATAACATAAATGAGGGATGACTCTAAGTGACAGACAACTGGTTCTGATCCTAGGTTTACTGACTCCCAGACCACTCTTTTTCTACATCACATTTTACTACTTACATGTCTTAATTTAAATGATCTTGGAAATGCACTCCATCTCGGTCACATTATCTGTTCCTGATACCTTATCTGACTTTAAGTTAATTATGACAAAATTCCCACATTTAGTTTTCTTTTGAACCAATGAAAAAGTATTTTATTTTGGATGATATCAAATGCAAATTTGTTTGGTTTTCCACCACCACTTTAAAATGCATCCAATGAAAGAGGCTTCCCATGCCATTGTATGAAAACTAGCAGCCCCCCTGGTTTTCAGTTTACTCCTCACTCTCGAACACACTACAGTCATTTTAGGTTATAGCATACGGTTTTAATTCAAAAATATTAAGACTTATTACAAGATAGTAAACAATATTTAACTCTTTATTCAAAAATAAGACTCCTCTCCTTTTAGGCATGGCTGGTTCTTCCATTCACCTCTTTCACTAGTTAGCTGCTATTTTGATCTTAATGAATCTAAATGAATTTGGAATAAAATAAATCCAAAGAGCAAGACTGTTGGCTATTTGGAAAGTTACTACAGTAACAAGTTTTTACAGTTAAAATAATAAAAAATAATATATACAGAAAATAGTAGTATTCAGGATATAAAGAATAAATAAAAAGAAACACTTTAAAGTGAAACACTGATCTTTAACAAAAGAGTAAAGGCAAACCCATGAGGAAAAGAATCTTTTCAATAAATGGTGCTGGGAAACTGGGCATCAAAGGCAAAAATAATTTTTTAAGAAAGCATGTACACACAGACCTTACATCCTTCACAAAAATTAACTGAAAATAGATTAGGCACCTAATATAAACTATATAAAACTTTTAGAAGATACCATAGGAGAAAATGTAGATGGTCTTGGATTTGGCAATGACTTTGTAGATACAACATCACAGAAACGATGCATAAAAGGAATAACTAATAAGTTGAACTTTGGTAAAATTTAAAACTTCTGTTCTGAGAAAGACACTGAAAAAATAATAAGAAGACAAACCACTGACTGGGGGAAAATTTTTCAAAAGATATATTCGAGAAAAGACTGTCATCCAAACTGCATAAAGAATCCTTCAAACTCAATAAGAAAATAAAGAACCCAATTACAAAATGGCAAAATATTTAAACAGAAACTTCACTAAAGGTGATACATAGTTGGCAAAAGAACACATAAAATGTTGTTCAACACCGCATGTAATTAGGGAACTGCAAATTAAAGCAGCAACGAGATACCACCACACATCTATTAGAATAGAAAAATTCCAAACCACTGACAATGCAAAACACTGGCCAGGGTGTGGACCAATAGAAACTCATTCACTGTGGATGGGAATGCATGATGGTACAGACTTTGGAAGACAGTGTGAAGTTTCTTATAAAACTAAATATACTCTTGCCATATAACCCAGCAATCACACTCCTTGATATTTAACCAAATAAGCTGAAAATGTATGTTCCTACAAAAATCTGCAGACCAATGTTTATAGAAGCTTTAATTATAATTGCCAAAAATTGGAAGCAACTAAGATGCTCTTCAGTAGGTAAATGAATAGATAGATTTTGGTACATTCATGCAGTGAAATAGTATTCAACCCTTAAGAAAAAAAAAAAACATATCAAGCCAAGAACAGATAAGAAGAAAACTTAAATTAATATTACTAGTGAAAGAAGCCAAGAAACCAACCCGAATAGTCTGCATAACTGTATGATTTCAACATGAAACGCTGGAGCTGGTAAAAAGATTATTAGTAGTTGCCAGAGGTAAGATGGGATGGGTGAATGGACAGAACAAACATGGTGCTTAGGACAGAGAAACTGCTTTCTATGATAGTGTAATGGAAGATACATGTCATTATACCTTTGTGAAAACTCACAGAATATACACCAAGAGTGAAGCCTAATGTAAACTATGGACATTTGTAAATATGATGAGTCTATGTAGTTCAGAATTTTTTTAATGTATGCTTTTGAAGTGGGATGCTTATAGAGGTAAAGTATAGATCAATGGGGAAAAAGATACATGGGAAATCCGTAACATTCTTATGAGTACAGTCTGCTAAAAAAATAAAGTACTTATATTTTTATAAAGTAAAGCAGAATGCTCTAATAATATATTGTTTTAACAGTGATGACACAGAAAAACTAAAATTTCTGTAAGATAATTATAAAAAGGGTTAACATTGGGCACATTCAGTTGGAGGTGATAAAAAGTTCAAAGTAAATGTTAAAATAGAGGCATGTTCTAAAATCATAGGTAAAATATATTTTTTAAAATTCCAGATTACTACTAAAAACATTAATTACACTACAAAATAGAAAACAAACACAAAAAATTCATGAATTGTAATTCAGGTACAGCTACTCATTTCAGATCAGCTCTAAACATATCTAAAGAAAAATAATCAGTAACTGTTGTGATTTTTATTTTGTACATCAAAAATTTGCACTTCCTTTATACTGCAAACCTATAAATTGTATAGTTTCACTAATACTTCTTATCAGAAAAGAAATTAGAAAATTAGAAACAGTAAATGCTTGGGATTTTTTCCCCAAGATGGCAGATTAGAGGCTTTTAACATGCCTCAGTCACTTGGAAATCGCAAGACATTATATAAAGATGAAATCTGTGAGCTTCACTTCAAGAATGAAAAGTTAATATACCAGAATCATGAAGGAAACCCCAGATACCATGGAGGAGAAGATGGGCAGACATCCCTCATGATGGCATTTAGCTAATAAAAATGAGTGAAGCCCCAGTATGTGAGAGAGGCAAGGAGCCTCTTTCTGTGATTTTAAGTGTTTTTAATTTTACACACCTAAAAAGCACATATATTGTAAAAGAACAGCCTGATAAATTTTTACAGAATGCATGTACTATGAACCCAGCACCCAGTGACAGAAGAGTGTGAACCTGAATACTCTCCCTCCTTTATTCTCCCTTTCAATCACTATTCCCCCAAGAGAAACTTATATTCTGGCTGTTTATACAATAAACAATATTTGCCTGTTTTTGAACTTTAAATAAAAAGATTAATACAATAAAAAAATTAGTAGCACTTCTATATAGCAATAACATTCAAACTGAGATCTATACCAAATGCACAATTCCATTAACAGTCACCATACACACACACACACACACACAAATAAAATATCTAGAAATACATCTAACCAAGGAAGTGAATGATTTTTACAGAGAGAACTACAAAATATTGCTAAAAGTAAACATTGATGATAGAAACAAATGGAAAGACATTCCATTCTCATGGATCAGAAAAATAAATATTGTAAAATTGGACATACCATCCAGAGGTATATACAGATTCAATGCTATTTCTATCAAACTACCAATGTTGTCTTTCAAAAAACTACAAAAATCTATTCAAATTTATATGGAACCAAAAAGAGCCTGAATAGACACAGCAATCTTAAGCAAAAAGAACAAAGCTAGAGGCGTCACATTACTTGAGATCAAATTATGCTATAAGGCTATAGTAAACAAAATAGCATGGCATTGGTACAAAAACAGACACAAAGACCAATAGAACAGAATAGAGAACACAAAAATAAAGCCACACACTTAGAATCATCTGATCTTCAACAAAGTCGACAAAAATAAGCAACTGGGAAAGGACTCTATTCAATAAATTCTGTTGGAATATCTGGCTGGCTATAAACAGAGAATAAAATTGGACCCCTGCCTTTCACCAAATACAAAAATTAACCAAGATGGATTAAAATTTTAAATGTAAGAGCTCAAAATACTGAAATGTTAGAAGAAAACCTAGGAAATCCCATTCTGGACTTTAACCTTGGAAAAGAATTTATGACTAAGTTCCCAAAAGCAATTGCAACAGAAACAAAAATTGACCAATGAGACCTAATTAAACGAAAGAGGTTCTGCACAATAAAAGAAACTATCAACAGAGTAAACAGCCAACCTACAGAATGGGAGAATATATTCACAAACTATGTTTCTGACAAAGGTCTAATATCCAGAATCTGTAAGGTACTTAAACAATTGAATAAGCAAAAATAAATAAGACCAATAAAATGTGGGCAAAACTAACAGATACTTCTTAAAAAAATATGTAAAAGCAGCCAAAACACCTATGAAAAAATATTCAACATCACCAATTATTAGAGAAATGCAAATAAAAACCACAATGAGATGTCATCTCAAACTAGTCATAATGGTTATTATTAAAAAGTCAAAAAACAATGGATGCAGGCTAGGTTGTAGGAAGAAGGGAATGCTTACACACTGTTGATGTGAATGTCAACTAGTTCAGCCACTGTGGAAAGCCATTTGGAGAGACATCAAAGAACTTGAAAGAGAACCATTACATCATTTGACCTAACAATCCCATTAATGGGTATATGCAAAGGAAAATATATCGTTCTTCCAAAAAGACACCTGCATTTGTATGTTCATCACAGCGCTACTCACAATAGCAAAGACATGGAATCAACCTAGGTCCCCATCAACAGTGAATTGAAGGAAGAAAATGTAGTACATATATACCATGAAATTCTATGTAGCCATAAAAGGGAATGAGATCATGTCCTTTGCAGCAACATGGGTGCAGCTGAAGGTCATTATCCTAAGTGAATTAACATACAAACTGAAAACCAGGTACTGTATGTTCTCACATATAGGTTGAAGATAAACATTTGGTATTCATGGATAGAAAGATGGTGACAATAGAAACAGGAGACTACTAGAGGTAGAAAGTGGTAGCAGGGTTGGGAAGGGTTGCAAAATTAAGTATTAGGTATTATGCTGAGTACCTGGGTGACAGGGTCAATTATATTCCAGACCTCAGCATTACGCAGCATACTAGGTATACTGCATATTTACCCTGAATCTAAAATAAAAGTTCAAATGACTAAATAAATAGTAGGTGGCATGATTAGGGTAGCGTATACAGAACTTTAATCCAGAATTTTTTGATACAAAGAGAATTATAATTTAGTTTATACAGTCATGTGCTATTAATGACAGAAGTATGTTCTGAGAAATGTGTAATTAAACGATTGCATCATTGTGTGAACATCATAGAACATATTGACATAAACCTAAATGGAGAAGCCCACTACACATTTAGACCATTTGGTATATCCTATTGCTCTTAGGGTGCAAACGTGTGCAGTATGTTACTCTACTGAATACTGTAGGCAAATGTAATACAATGGCAAATATTTGTGTATCTAGATATATCCAAACATTGAAAAATTACAGAAAAATGAAGTGGTTATAATCTTATAACTACTATCATATATAAAGTCTGTCATTAACCAAAACAACATTATCCAGCAAATGATTGTATACTCTTTGTTTTGGGTATCTATGGAAGAAACCTTATTAATAATGTCTGCGTTGGCAAATGGCTACAAAGCTCTAAAACATAAAGGGTTAGCAGAGTTAGTAGGAAGGGAAAGAAAAATGAACAGGGTAGAGTAAAAGCAGCATCCTAAAAAGCTTCCAGTAAGCAATTGAAGTGATTAAGTTGTTGCTATGACAAGATTTAGAGGAAACGTTTCCTGGGAACTCCAGGGGAAGCCACAGAGGACTGTAGTGATGTCATCTATAGGGAAACGGTGAGATTATTATTCCACTGACGTTCAACATATCTACTGCATCAGTCTTTCCTGCCTCGGGCAGGTATCAATGATGTCTGACATAACTAAAACCTGGTCACTCTGATATGGGAGGTTAAATAGGTTTAAAAGACAATGTTCTATTTTCTGATTTATTATAAAGGGTGCAGAGATCCTAATAAGATAGAAGAACTTCTGCATAAAAGGCTGAAAAATATTCCCAGGATAAAAAAAAAAAAAAAAAAAAAAAAAGTCAGTTTTTACAGTTTTGAAAAAAATAATAAAGTCCTTTTTTAGGAGACGTGGTTAAGAAAATTTTTAAATGCATAAAATGAACAGGAAAGGGGTTACAGGTAATTACCCAGTAATGGCTATTTTATTTTTTATTTTTTTAATTTATTTATTTTTGAGATGGAGTCTTGCTCTGTCACCCAGGCTACAGTGCAGTGACACCATCTCGTCTCACTGCAAACTCCACCTCCCAGGTTCAAGTGATTCTTCTGACTCACCTTCCGAGTAGCTTGAATTACAGGTGCCCACCACCACACCAGCTAATTTTTGTATTTTTAGTAGAGACAGGTTTTCACCATATTGATCAGGTTGGTCTCAAACTCCTGACCTCAAATGATTAACCCACCTTGGCTTCCCAAAGTGCTGGGATTACATGTGTGAGCCACTGCACCCAACCCATGTTATTTTAATAAATGAAATTAGTGAATATTAGCCAGACTTAAAGTCACATATAGATGAAGAGTAAAGATAAGGAGCCGTTACCACCCATAAAAAGGAATGAGTGGGGCTGAGGCTTAACCATCTGGTATCTACGGTGATTGCTGTATCTGTTAAAAAACAGAAAATGAAGGGCATTTAAGTTTGGTAGCCAATGAAAACCAATAATTTCTCTTAGGTCAAAGAGAGTGTTATTACTGGGTACATCTAGAATAATAACAGGTAATGGGGATCTCATTATGTTGCTGTCTATTTATGTAATTTCTGCTTTGGCAATAAAAACGTCTGTTCATAAAGTCAATAAACTATATTTTAACCAACTTTGTCACACTGTGGACTAGTTTATTTTAGCTTGAAGTTTGCAAATATAAATCTGGGTTGTTATTGACAAATAAAAACTAATGTCATAGAAAAGAGAAATAGAAGTAACTTACTCTACACAACTGGTACCAGGTACCGGCACATTTTAGGGAGAATCTAAAACTTCTGAAGTCCATATCATGTAATCTGAGGCACAAAGGCAGAAGCTGGAATGGCTTTTTATGTTAACAGAACAGGTCAGCAAGTATTTTAAAAGCTAAGACAACCAAAAGGCATACTTTAGCTTATTGCCAGTATAAGAACAGAGAGAATAAAATTTTCTGTACCTTCTTTAAATGAGCTTTACACTGAAAAGAGCAAAATCAGCATAAAAAAAATGGACAATTCCAACATAGAGAGGAGCATAATAAAAGACTACCTTGGTATTTTATGTTAGTTTATAGACTTATACCAAGACTACTTAAATAACTGAGAGATAATAAGAAAACGTAGTATCATTGCAGAATTACTGAGAATCGCTGAGGACTATATTTTGGGTCTAAGGTAAAATAGAAAATGTAGAAAGAGACAGGTAAATATTAATGCTGGTAGCTTAAGTTCGTTTCGGTTCAAACACTTCTACAACATTTTTCTGAGTGAGAAGAACTTTTTAAAGTAATGGGAAAGTATAAAAACCTGGGCGAGTTAACAATATATTTTAAAAGTATATTTTTTCTCTTCAGATAATGAGCTTTCTATTTATGAAAGTGTGTTTATGAAAGTGTACCTTTTATGAAAAAGCTATCTGACATGTTAGAAAAATACACTTTTCAGCGTTTAAGAGGTTGAAATAGATGAACTCTAAGGTATCTTCCAAATTTTAGCACTATCAAGTGCTAAGAAATTGTCCTAATTGTCATTCTTATTATCACAAGGAAGCATGATATTTATTATATGCCATGTTCATATAAAAATTAATGTATACAAATGTAGAAAGAAAACTCAGACAGCTTTTGTTGAGTTTCAGAATAGGCTCTATAGGCTAAATAAATTTGAATGTCCAGTTTTTTGTTTCTTTCAGTTCTGTCTAATTATATATCTACAAGTCTAGGCTTTAAAGTCAGCTAGAGCTCAGGTGAACATAAATGGTGGCAAAAGACATTATTCTTAGCTTTTACATAAAGTTTAGATAACAAAATTTTTTATGTGTTACCTCATATAGCAAGCTATATGTTTATCCTCTATTTAGTTAATATGATACACAGGAACCTCTCACAAAATAAAAAGGGCACATAATGTAGTTAAGTATCTCCTGGTAATCTCTCCTTACTCTACTCAAAGAAACACCACCAGCATCAGCACCTCCACACTAATTACATCCCTTACAAATGAGTGGTTATAGTGCTGTGGCAGGACACTTCATTGTGAAACAATCAGGGAAATTTGACTTATAAAAATTATAAACAATTTTATTCTGAGACTAATTAAGTGAGAACCAACATAACCAGACAATTTCTTAAGATTTTGCCTAGAAACCAATATTTTAATGAAAAACACAAATTAATGGTTACTATAACATAAATTCTTAAATGAATATAAATATTAATGTATAGTTATTTTTATCAAATATACAAGCTACATAAAATCACTCACTCAATATTTTCAACAAAATTAATAAATGTTATCTCTTTTGTTCATTGAAAGAATATACACAGTAAGGTGTAATTTTCCCTAACCAACTCTCAAAACAAGTAAACAAACACATGGATGTAGAAAACAGTAAGTTGTTTTGCTTTCACTAATTACAATACAAATAACCTAGTTACATTTCTGGAAGTAGCTTGTAATTTTAGTTTTAAGCATATGAACAATAAGTTGTTAAAACAAAAAGTTTATTTTTTTCTCAACATGAATTATGAAGAAGACTATAAATAGATAAGACTGATAAATAGGAAACAAAAAATACAGGCTTTAGCTATTACACTGGAATTATATTACATAATAAAATTCATGAAATATGCTTTCTGAAATTACCAACAGCTTCCAGTAATACAAGTGCAATTGCAAGTTTTCATATACTATATTGTTGGATATGATTAAGATTTTATATGTGCTTTATTGTATTAAGATAGCCTGTAAAGGTTTTTGTAAGGCTACAGAAGCAACGTTTTGTTGACTATAGAGTAAGACTTGTTTCAGCAAAAAATGGTAGGTAGAAAAGCAGAAATAAACATAAGGAAAAATCATCTACCATTGAGTTAAGGAGAACATAAGAAGCTAACACTAAAGACAATGAGATTTAGGGCATTTAAAAAATTGAATGCATTAAGCAAATACAAAAACAAAATAAACAGAATGCCCCCTCACTATGTAATAACAAACCATAGCATTATCTTGTATTCACCCAACCCATTTTATTTGTACAAAATATCTTCATAGAAATTATTGCATTAATCCTCATGTTTCTCTGATATGAGTTGGAAATAGATGGTATTATTTTTGTTTAATAGTCGATAAGAATTGCTAAAATTCAAATAGAAATTCAACGACTTCTGAAGTAAAACCAGAATCCAAGCAATCACAAATTTTAACTATTAATCTATTTCCTAGCTTACATTACTGATGAAAACCTAATGTTTGAAATTTCTTCTCTGATTCATTGAATACTTCCCATTTTGCTGGTGTTTTTCTGCTATTTTTGGACAGATGATTAACTGCCAGTGGAAACATTATTTCTCTTTAACTTCTGAGGACTTCAGAGTAAACAACATTACATAAAAGGCATGAACAAAGGTGCTAATTCATTGGCTAAAAATACCCAGAAAACCAAACAAAAGGCATTTATTACCTCTCCATTCTTTTGAAGGGCAAGTATATAATACATGTCTAAAAATCAGACTGGTGGAATAATATGTACTTTTCTATGACAGTGATTTAAAATATACCTATAACGCCACTTTTCATATTAGATTTTAAGTGAAAGAAGAGCTAGCATAAATTGTTCTTTCATAATAAAAACCAGCTATTTCTTTTCAACTCAAGGAGGTCTTACTTCTCTTCAGTGTGGCCATCATAGGCACACTTAAAGTAACCACTTCTCAAGCATCATTTTGTAAAACTAAACCAAAACGATATTAATAATGATAATAATTTGTATGACTGATGGCTTCAAGGCAGCTCCACAATCAATCAATATCTTCTTTTGATTGCATGCAGTAATTGATGTTTGTTAGACAGAAACTATGGTTTGGCTTCCTTTGGCAACAGCAGAAAGAAAATGAAAATATTATCAGCATTTTAAAGATTCCTGAAGTCTGCATATGGCAATGCTTACCAGTAATTTTTAGCACAGAAAAGGTGCTCCCACTGTTCCCAAGCAGATAGCTCACTGTTAGCCATCATGCTTCAAATGAAAATATTCTGGAACAGTCTTGATCTGACTGACTCCTAATCAGACAGCCTGTCAACATCTGAAAATCAATGTTATCAGTATCTCTTTCAGTGGGAGGATTACTTAACAGAGGTATCTCCACAGTCATCCTTGGCACACCTGGTCACAGGAACACATGATTTATACAGCTGCCCAGTAGGGGGTTTATGCTGAGAGAGATTTTGGCAGATGAGGCATAAAATTTGAAAACATGCTGCCAGGAAGACTACCCATATGAAAATCCTGTGTTCTGTAAACATCAGCCTTCTGAGTTTGTTAAGTCTTTTCAGCTAAAATAGAAAAGTAACAAAGTTGCAAAAAAAGCATATAAGGATGCTGGAAAATAAATAGATTAATAATGATGAACTGGCAAAAACAAGGGCACTACATTTACATATTTCATAATCTAATAAACCTATTGGCCAAAATAATATTGGACAGCAAGAGACACACATATGAAATTATACACATGAATACATGCTAGAGATAAATCCAGAAAACATCAACAAAATTATCTACACTGACTGCTCTGCAGATAAAATGGGAATTCAAAATACACGTATGGACTATCATGGAAATTCACCTGGCTCTGCTTCCCTTCACACCTGAGATGCTATGGAAAATTTGTTCTATTAAAAAAGAAAAAGGAATAGAAGTTATGAATTGGTTAATATGTCTTCCGTGCACATTCTCAATTCATTACTACTGTAGCCAGTTACTGAGTAATAATTTGAATTACACTATCTACCTTGAAGAGAATATTAATCAATAAAAAATCTTATGGATATACCATGAACCAGTTTCCTTTTTCAACTTAATATTACTTAGCTCCTAATGCTGCTTTTTCTTGAACATTAATATTTTAATACAAATTAATATAGAATACTAATGTATTGAAATGTCTTATTTTGTTAACTCAAGAGTAACCATATGCATCCACATGAGTCTTATTACTTTTTCCCAAAACTTCACTGTTCCTTGTATTACTAAAAACACACATACATATTAGTAAGGACAATAAGTTTGGAATCTTATCTTAGGACCAAAATAAAAGACTATAATATATGCAAAAAGACAAATATTAAATGTAACTAATAGTCAAGTAAAAACCCTCTTTTGGTTGTGCCAATGATATGGAAATTAACACTTTCAGTAACTTGTCAAAATAAAATAGTGACATTTGAGTCAACTCAACAATCTAGATGCCAATTACTCCAGGAAACCTCCCAACATACTATCATCAGCTGTGAGTGACATTTCACTTTTCTGCTGTCTCAGAACAATTTATTCACTATCTCCTTTATGAAAAAAAGTGCCTTTTAAGATTCCATACAATTCATTATGCACCTTATCTCTTCGGTTCCTATAGAAATTTCTTAAGGGCAGGAGCTTATAGACTATTTTTCAAATTGCAATAATTTAATCAGTAATATTTTTAAATGAAGGAATAGAACAGTGCTTTTCAAGTATTAAGATACTGGTCAGTGCTACAGTTCTCTGCTACGGCTCTGTATCAGCTTCTTCCAAGGTTGGTGGTTACTGGGAGAATTTGGTTTCTTGTGACTATAGGACTGAGGTCCCCGTATGTTTTTTTTGGTTTTTGATTGGTCGTTCTTACATATTGTCCTGTTCATATTTAAGCAAACAAAGCATTGAATTCTTCTTGTGCTTCAAATTTCTCAGACTTCCCTTTATGTCTTACTCTTCTGTGTTTTAGGTGGGGATCATATTGGTTCCTCCCTGCTGGATAATCCAGCATAATCTTTCTGTTTTAAATTAAACTGATTAGTAAGTTTAATTACATCTAGGAAGTTATTTTACATATGTAAAATAACATACTCATAGTCTGGGAATTAACATGTAGAATCACGTTGGGAGACGTAATTCTTCTATCATATCCAACTTGTCTGAAATGTCATCATCAAAGGTATATTTATGAGAATAGGTAAGTATAATCTTTTATTAGACAAATGTTCCTAAACATGTCAATATGGTCATTATTAACACATTTCAGTGTGAATTTGTATAGTCAGAATATTACTTTTTAACAACTCATATTTGCACTTCAGTAATGAGAAATGTAGAGATGAAAATATGAAGTGATGCTGTAATTTTATACCATGGACAGGAATTTCCTGGTAGAAAATTGTAGGGAGCTCTGGGTGGAATACTTAATTGTGGCACTCTGGAAAGGATGCTAGAAAGTAGAATGAATTGAGCAGAGTGTATAACAAATCATAGAATAGCTTTCTTTCTTTCTTTCTTTTCTTTCTTTTTTTTTTGATGGAATTATCTCTCTGTCATCCAGAATGGAGTGCAGTGGCAAGATCTTGGCTCAGTGCAATCTCTGCCTCTTGGGTTCAAGGGATTCTTCTGTCTCCGCCTCTGGAGTAGCTGGGACTACAGGTGCTCATCACCACACCCAGCTAATTTTTGTATTTTTAGTAGAGATGGGATTTCACCATATTGGCCAGGCTGGTCTCGAACTCCTGACATCATGATCTGCCTGCTTAGGCCTCCCAAAGTAAAACATGTTTCTTATAGGCTGGAATTATAGTACTGAGCTAGCTATGTTAATTGTATCTTTGATTGACTCCCTTCTTTATCAATTACTCAAACATCTACCCTACCCTCTCCCCATCCACCACTCCCCACACAGAAATGTCTAAATAGGTATACAAGACAATATCCTGGTGAGTTTCTGGAGTTGAGAAACTTGTTTCTTTCTCTTGAAGCACTATAAAGTCTTTTCATAAAATAACAATAGAAGTAAGTGGGCATTTCAAATAGAAGGAAAGATACAATATATAATTATTTCTAATATTTTCTAAAAACTCCTTAACTAACAGGAATAACCTTGCCTATTCCATTATTGAATTGTTTATTTAAAGAAATAATTTTCTTTGTTTCCAATATTGAGTCCGTGATAATCCAATCATAACCTTGACAGGGAGTAAAACCAATTTCTGCTTCACTTTACTGCACCATAGTATCTAATCTTTTTCTATTGATAGTTATTCCATGCAATTTTCATTAGAAGAGTTTTAAACATCAAACGTAACACTCGGAGGCTGCAGCAGATTCATAGCAACTCTTTCATATCTGGTCACTTCATAATTAGGTTATAACTTTACAAGAAAGCACATACAAGGCATTGGGTCACAACTTTAAAGTTATAGAACCAATAAAATTACCCAGGGTGTATCATTATTTTGAAATGACTTATAAGCAGTTTCATTTTATTGCCAAACATTTTTATAATTCCTTTTCCAAAGACAAATGTGCTTAGCTTGATTTGTGTTTGTTTTTGCATTTAATCATGTTTGCAGTCATTTTTTGAATTTACAATGAATCCTTTTTACATTTATGTAACACTATCCTGAAAATTTTTTCCCCTAAATTTATCTTAGTGGGTGATTGCTTATTACATTTTTATAATGTAGTAATTATTATATATACATAGTGCTTTGAGCATCCTGACAGAAGATATTTTATAATTTTATTATTTAATTGCTCAAACATTTGCAAATAACACCTTCATAAAGTCTAAAACATGTAAGCGTGGCACAGATTCTAATGCTGTTCAGAAAAACCACTAGATCACAAATACTTTATGTAAACATAAATTAACATTTTACATACTCCTGGCCAAAATACACGAGACTTGGGCCTGAATTTAGTTACCTACCCACAGACAGCTAGTAGCAAAGATATGGTATTCCATATAGAGTGCAGCAATAGATTTATGAGGCAAAACATATGGTTTACTGTTGCTTGCTGTTTTTTTTCTGAAGACAAATAATAAAAATAGAAGTCTTAGAAAAACAATGGGGATGATAAAGAGAAAACTGAGACCTAGTCATAGTTCTTCCACTTACTAAGCACACCAGTACATCACTTAGCCTCTAGGTTTCTCTTTAGCCGATGTGAAAAGATGAGACTGAGCTACAGCTTCAACTTGGTACTTTCTAGTTTTGGAGTAAGAGGAGTTTATGGATTGATACATGTTCTCCCTGGCCGTAAGCTATTGTCCTGTCGTAAACTGGCAGCTTGGAAGACAAAATAACTGTATTAGTCAGGATTCTCCAGAGAAACAGAACTAATAGGATAGAGATAGATATTAGGCCTGTGAATATAATTTTTTAAAGTTTCAATAGCTTTAGGGATGCAAATGTTTCTTCATTACATGGATAAATTGTATAGTGGTGAAGTTTGGGCCTATAACATACCTGTCACCTGAATAGTATACATTGTACCCAATACCCAATAGATGATTTTTTATCTCTCACCTACTCTCACTCTCTCCCCTTGTGAGTCTCCAAAGTCTGTTATACCATTCTGTATGACTGCATAACCACAGCGTAGCTCCCACTTATAAGTGAGAACATGCAGTATTTGGTTTACCATTCCCGAGTTACTGTAGTGAGTAAAATGGCTTCCAGTTCCAGGCAAGTTGCTGCAACAGACATTACTTCATTTTTTTTTTTTTCTGACTAAGTCACATTCCATCGTACACACACACACTCACACACACACACACACACACACACACACACTCACACACGTATGTAATCACATTTTGTTAATCCATTCATTGGTTGATGGGCACTAGAATTGACTCCATATCTCTGCAATTGTGAACTGTGCATATGAGTGCATATATCTTTTTTACAAAATGGTTTTCTTTTCCTTTGGGTAGGTGCCCAGTAATGGGATCACTAGATTGAATGGTAGATCTACTATTAGTTATTTGACAAATCTTCATACTGTTTTTCACAGAGGTTGTACTATTTTACATTCCAAACAACAATATATGACACTTCCACCAACAACGTATAAGCATTCCCTTTACACAGGTCAACACATACTGTTTTTTCACTTTTCAGTGATAGTACTTCTGACTAGGGAAAGGTGGTATCTCACTATGGTTATGTTTTGCATTTCCCTGGTGATTAGTGATGTTGAACATTTTTAAATATATTTTTGACTATTTAAAAATCTTCTTTTCAGCAATGTCTGTTGATGTCATTTGCTCACTTTTTAATGGAAAATTTGTGTTTCCTTGAAGATTTGTTTGAGCCCCTTGTAGATATTAGCCCTTTATCAGATGTATGGTTTGTGAATTTTTTTCTCTCATTCCATAGGTTTTCTATTTATTCTTTTGATTATTTCTTTTGATGTGCAGAAGCTTTTACATTTAATTACTTCCCATTATTTTTTCCCATCCTGTTGGTTGCCGATTCACTCTACTAACTGTTTCTTTTGCCGTGCAGAAGCTGTGGAGTTTGATTAGGTCCCATTTGTCTATTTTGGCTTTTGTTGCCATTGCTTTTGGCGTTTTGGTCATGAAGTCCTTGCCTACACCTATGTCCTGAATGGTTTTGCCTAGATTTTCTTCTAAGGTTTTTATGGTATTAGGTCTGATGTTTAAGTCTTTAATCCATTATTTTTAGTTTTATTGCATTTGACTTTGGGGTCTTAGTCATCAATTCTTTGGCTAGGCCAATGTCCAGAAGATTTTTTCCTAAGTTTTCTTCTAGAACTTTTATGATTTCAGGTCTTACATTTAATTCTTTACTCCCTTTTGAGTTCAATTTTGTATATGATGAGAGATATGGATCTAGCCTCATTCTTCTGCATGTGCTATCTAATTTTCCAATAACAGATGAAACAGAATGAACATAGCAAAATTCACAAAAGGGCACAAGTTAAGATAACAGTAGATATAACAGTAATTCCTTTCAGTGGGAAAAAAAGGAGTCCAAAAAGGTTATAAGCCTAGCAACAATGATTACATGGTCTGAGAGTTTGGATGAAACATAAATCATTTCATTAATCATATTATCAATAATATTAAAGTATGATAATGATTAATTTAATGTTAATACTCTTAAAGCCTTTCTATGCAATTACTAATAAATACTATTTAATACTATTAAAAACTTTCTATGCAATTATACAACTAGACAGTCTTCACTCTTCATATGCAAGCCCAGCATTGACAGAGACACTGGTTACTTCCAGACCAAAACTGAAGAACTGCTCCCCAAAGAAACTGAAAAATGTACATGGAAGAACTAGTGATGTCAGAATTTTTTCATTTTTTAATTTTAATGTAATTTTTTACTTTTGGAAACCAGAATGAAAACTAGCTTTTCTATCTGCTTCATATTCATATGCCATTAGAGGAAATGCTGAGAGCTAGTCCTCCTATCCAAGAAGAAAAACACTGGGGACACTAACCTACAGAAAAACAAAGAAAACCAATATCAGTCATGCATAATATGAGAAATACCTGGAGATGTGCCTCAGTCAAACATTAAAAGTAACCTATGAATGTGTACAACATAGTATCAAAGAAACAGCAGGCATCATCTCTACACATAATAAAAAATATCCCTGCATAGAAATAGGCAGCCCACAAAGGAATCAGTCTACATTGGAGGCAAGCCAGAAGGTATCTAGAAAAATTCAACATATTTAAAATTTTTGTCTGTGTTTGCCTTTTTCTTTTTTCGTTCAGCATCTGAACATCCTATAATACTTCATCTGAGAAATCTGTTAATATGTGATTCTTGGGGTAATATAGCAATTCATCCACAACTCCACAAGTCATTCTACTGGTAGTGATATAGTATGCATTAGCCAGTGGTATCAGTGTCATCAATGATATATATGTTGTCCAATTAACAAATGAATGGTTAAAGAAAATGTGCTATATATACAAAATGAAATCATGTTCACTCATAAAAAATAATGAAATCCTGCCATTTGTGACAACATAGATGAATCTAGAGAACATTAAATTAACTGGACTAAGTCAGGTACAAAAATAGAAATACCACATGATCTCACTCCTTTGTGGAAGTTTTAAAAGCTGACCTCATAGAAGAAGAGAGTAAAATGTAGGATATCTGAGTCAGGGAAGGGTAAGGAGAAAGGGGATGGGAGCAGTAGGATAGCAGGTACAATGTTACAGTTAGGAGAAAAACCTTCTGGTGTCCTAATGCACAGTAGGATGACTATAATTTACAGTGATGTATTGTGTATTTCAAAAAAGATAAAAGAGAGAAATTTAAATGTTCTTACCATAAGGAACTGTACGTGTTTGAGGTGACAAAAATGCTAATTATCCCAATTTGATCATTACACAAGTTAGCCATGTATCACAATATCACACTATATAAATATGTACAATCAAAAATAAAATAAAAAACAAGTCTTTTAAACAAATGTTGCCAGAGCATTTGAATATCCATATGCAAATATAAAAATTAAAGTTAAAATATCTTGGAGTAGGCCTTTTATCTTATATAATAATTTACTCAAAACAGATGACATATTTAAATGTAAAATGTTAAATTCTAAAACTCTAAAGGAAAAGATAAGAGACAGTTTTAGTGAACTTTGAATCAAGAGAAGTATTCTTAGATATGATACAAAGGCATGATTCCCCAAAGAAAATACTGATAGATTGAATTTTACCAAAATTAATTTTTTTTCTCTGAAAAACACTGTTAAGAGAATTAAAAGACAAGCTACATGCTGGATATTTACAAAGTTGGTGTCTTCCTAGAAACTTTTTATCCATAGTACAAAAAGACCTCTTAAAACTCAAGAAAACATCTCAATTTAAAAAAGGAGCACAATTTTGAGTAGACACTCACTAAAGAAGATATATGAGTGGCAAATCAGCATATGAAAAGGTGTTCAGTATGATTAGTCATTGGAGGAATATAAATTAAAACCATAAAGTGGTAATACCAAACACCTATTAGATTGGTAAGCAACAATAACTGAAAGAAAACTTGATAAAGCTACATTTGCTAGCAAGTTTACAGAGCAGCCAGAAATTTCATACATTGCTATTAAGAATGCAAAAATGATACAGCCAAGAGCTTAGCATTCTATTATTAAACTAAACATATACTTACCTTATGATGCCATGAGTTTTATCACTAGGAGTTTACCCAAAAGAAATAACTTTAATTCATTAAAATTTTTACTGGGATTTTTTTAAGTAGCTTAATTTATAAGCTCCAAAAATAAAACAAAAACAATCTAAATGCCCTTCAGCCAGTGAAAGGAACAACAGACCCTGGTGAATCCATACAGTGAATGCTACTCAGCAATAAGAGGGAACAAATGACTGATACAAATAATAATATACATGAATATCAAATTAATTATGATAAAGGAAAAAAGCCAGGCTCAAAAGGCTGCATGATGCAAAATTCCATTTGTATAACATACTGAAAAAGACAAAACTGTAGGAAATGAGAACAAATGATAAATGTCAGGCTTTAGAAACAGAGGAAAGGGTTGATTTCAAAGGGATAGCACTAGAAAATGTTCTAGCTGATGGATTGCTCCATACTTTTCTTATTGTGGTATACACAACTCTGTGCCTTTGTCAAAACTCATAGAAGAACTGTATATCCAAAAGAGTGAATTTTAATGCATGTAAATTTAAAATATGTAAATTAAAATTAAAGAGTAATGGAAATTATCAAGGATAGCACGTAAATGATTAAATGGTATCAATGATGAGAGAAAAAAACTGATGTGGAAATAGAAGTCAATAGAGGTTATCACAGGAAAAGAAAAGCAAATACCATGTGTTTTCACCTATAAGTGGTAGCTAAACATTGAGTACATATGAACTAAAGAAGGGAACAAACACACAAGGGCCTGCTTGAGGAAGGGAGAAAGGTGAGGATGGAGCATTCACCCATTGGGTACCATGCTTATTACCTGGATGGCGAAGTAATCTGTACACCAAACTCCTGTGGCACGCAATTTACCTATGTAACTAACCCTCACATAGATCCTTGAGCCCACAATAAAACTTAAAAAATGTATACCTATATTATTTAGAAATATTGAAGTAATCAAGAGAATTGAAAAACAAAAATGGCTTTCCCTGATGTATTATGGGAAGAGTTTTGTACTTACCCCATCAGTCATGATTGAATTTTTAAAGTATGTGCATATATATTTTAGTAAAAATGAACTATGTACTGTTTATATTTTATAAATATGTTTACAAAGATTATATTGACAATATAAGGGTAGATAACATAGAGTAAGTTGATCCTATTTAATTTAATTCCAGTCAATTAATGATGTGACTTGTAATTTTTATATAATGTTTCTAATGTCTTCACAATGTGTGAAGATAAATAAACTATCTTGTTTTTGTTTAAAGTTTATTTCTGTATCACTTAGACCTCAGATCACAATGGCTTCATGAATATTGTGAGTAAAGCAGACAGCTGAAGCCATACTCCTTATAGACCTATATTTTAGTCCTGTATTTGTCAGTGTGTGCTCCCTGCTTTTCTCCAAAGTGCAAAATAGTCTATCTGGTCACCTTGGGGAAGTCTAACAAGCAGTAATTAATCAACTAAAAGATATGTGTCTCATATACTTACTATATGACATAAAGCTCTCAATATAGCAAAAATATTATGGATTCTACTAGACAGGGCAGGGATCTCAGGAGGAGGCTGGTAATACAAGCTGCTGAGTGGAAGCATAGAAGACATCTTTGTCCAAGCTGTTTAGTACATTTTTAAGCTCTCAAGAAGCCCTAGCAAGTATTATTCTGGACCTCATAAATACGTTCTTGTCCTATTTAAATATAGTACTACTTTTCTCATAGCAAAGATAGCTTAAGGTATTATTAGTAATATGATAGCTTAAGGTATTATATCATAGGGTATTATTAAGTAATATGCCATCATTATGACAAAAGCTTAAAAAACTTTCTGTATTTATTTGTTATTTATTTTACAACCCTGTTAAAACCAACTTGCTGTTGACTTTCATGCTTTGAAGCCAAAGATTTTGTAGTGATTTTTAAAAATATAGCACAGGCCACTAAAAGGCAAGCATTACAAGACCTGGTGATAGAAAATCATTGATTTTGTTATAAAAACTTCAATTCTATTTTAGGGAAGAAATTTTTTCTTATAATTTAACATGGATTTCTACATTTAGTGCAGTTTCTGCATATATTTGCTAGATTCAGTTAATTTTATGATAAATCCAGAAGGAGGATCCCAAGTGTGTCATTATACAAACATAACATTTATTGAGAAATAATACACAGTCCCCTTTATCCTATTTCTTACTGGGTAAGGTATGCTGATTAATATATCAGTGTTCCAAACTTGTCTTTTTATTCAGAACAACATTGCCATAATAAACCAGAGATGGAAAGCTTACTGAGGGCGAAAGAAGAATTACATCTCAATAAAGAAATAGATTTCATTTTAAGTACCCAGGGGGTTATTTTACAAGAATAATTAAAATAAATTTTAAGAAAAATACTGCTTGGCAATGGCCTTTATGTCTAGAATATTGCTTTCTCAATATAACCCCCATTGAGGCAAAAGTAATATTAACAAATGATAAAGTTTTGCTGTAATTCTTAGTATTTTAATAAACATAGTTATAACATGCCAAGTAAATTAAACTCTTTAATCTTTCCTCCCTATTTTACTTTAACACTTCAATGCTGTACTTGGAAAATGATCATTCCACAAACAAAGTCACTAATCATCCAAGAATGATTAAAAAGAAAAAGTTTTCTTAATTCCTGTGACCCCTAAGCTGAAGTCTTTGAATAGGAGATTAAAACTTAATTATTTGATGTGAAAGTTCAATGTTATCAATCTGGCCTCTTTACCACTTTGAAAGTGTAAATTGCTTGGGTAAAACAGGTGAATGGTCTCTCCTATTCTTTTTTAAAGAATTCACATTTTCAATTTCCAGATGAAAAATAATACCTTGACTAAATGCTAATCATACTTTTCTGCTGACAAAGATAGAATAAATCAAGAGATTACCTAGAATACTAAGGGGATAGCAGTATGCATAAATCAATACTGCCTCTACCCATATTACTAATCTTCTTTCAGACATAAAACACAAAGGTTTTTGAAAAATGT
This sequence comes from Saimiri boliviensis, assembly GCF_048565385.1. Lineage (NCBI taxonomy): Eukaryota > Metazoa > Chordata > Mammalia > Primates > Cebidae > Saimiri > Saimiri boliviensis. The sequence goes on along the minus strand of NC_133450.1, from coordinate 50,346,732 downwards.
AGACCACTTTGAGATGAGGTTTAAAGTGCTCTCTCAATCTTAAAATACAGTTTTCTTCACTAAACAATTTTAAACTAATCTATTTTAAGTATAAATAATAAAAAGAAAAAAAAAAGCCAGGACCCGCTCTGTGCACCCTCACTACCATCCACCCAGTATTATTCCACACAGGTAACCACATCAGTTTCATGTATGAACTTCCAGAAATAGTGTATGCATACACAAATGTTATTTCACAAAAATTTTAACATGAAACTACATCTGGTATTTTTTTCTTGAAATACAGTTTACATACTGATCCATATGAATGCATATGGAGTTGATATCCAACTCCATATGCATTATGGAGTTATGTAAATGTTTTCTGACTGATTTAAATTGTTGCTTATGATATGTCCAGAAACAACTAAAGCCCAGTCTGCTTCTGTGTTCTTCCTTATGGTGAAGTTCCTTTCCAGGTCATTTTAATACTTTGACAGCCAAGTAAAAGAGAACAGGATCTCGTGCCAGGTTGCTTGAGTTCAAATTTTGGCACCACCACTTTTCACCATGTGAAATTTATGTAAATTATTATAAATTTATGTAAGAATCAGTTTATATTTCTGAAAAATGCTATAATTATATCTCAAATTTTATAAATTGTAAAAGTCATGAAAAATGTTTACCACACTTACTGGCAAGCTTTAAGTGTTCTATAAATAAGGTGTGAATATTAATGCCCTTGCTTTCAGGAGCCTTCTGAAACATGAGATAAATTCATCATTACATATAAAGTTCTAAGTACATCCTCCAACATTATGTATGGCTCTGGCCATTGAATGGATCCACAGAATGGATCCTTTTCCACTCCTCCCATTACAGTCAACAGATATTTTTCTCTAACGCCTGTCTAAGTGCAATGAGCAGGTAGATAAGTCTTGTCCCAACACTGAAGAACTACTATAAAAATGATGAGACCCTCTTCACATTAAAAGAAGTTGCAGTATATCTTAAATTGCAGATTCAAACTACAAGACTCCACATGTCTGCTAGTAATCTTTATACAAATATATTGCTCTCCATCGGTCAGGCACTCCAATTGTCTGGCATGCATTCAGATAACTTTTATGTATATCAGTTAACACCTTCTCTCTCCCTGCTCTGTGGATACAGCTGTGCTCTGTAAAGTCACATGTAACTCTCTTACCTCTAGAACTAAATAGTTAATTCCTACTGTGCTAGCATTTGACTGCTCTATAAGTAAATGGGTGTGGGCATTGTGCCCACCATTTCTTTCAGTATGCATATCCTACCAAGCAAAGATACCCCGGAATCTAGATCACTTGTTCCCTAAGTAGTCTCAGTTCCTGTGTGGCATTTACATTTGAATGTCTCATAGTTATCTTATTTATTTTTAATATTCATGCTTAAGGTGGCTATTATCCATGCCTAAAGTGGCTATTATTATTATCCCAATAATACAGAAAAAAACATTCAAAAGTTTAAAAAGCATAGGTAACTTCCCTAAGGTCCAAAATCATTAAGTGGCAGAGCTAATACTCAAACAAAAGTTCCATTAACTTCAGGTCCAGATTTTTCCACCACAAAATATTGTCTCTCATAAATAAGTAAAGAAGTTCTGTGTGAAACTGATTAAATCCTGCAAGAGCAAAATTACCTAAACCAGATTTTGTTTTCTTTTCTACAAGAAAAAAGCTGTATGTACAGGGAGTACAAATGTTGTATTATGCTTGGCAGTATGATAAAATGTAAAACACGAAGACTGTTGACACATTTTCAAAGCTATCAATCCAAGAGGTAACCAGGCAGTGGTTTACAGACCACAGTGAGGCCTGCAAACACTTGAGGATCCCTTTACAAAAAAAAATAAGTAACTGTAGATGACAACACAAGAAAATTTACATGAAGTAATTTAGGTGGTAAAATTAGCACATTAAAACCAATGTAACTAAATTATTTTAGACCCTCTCTATTAGGATATTGTTTTCACACAAAATGGTTTGTAGATTCTGCTAATAAACACATGCATTTTTTTAAAGTATCACTTTTGCTCTTTAATCTAAATAAAACATGCAAAATGGCTAGTCCCCAGGTAAGAACACCCTTCCAGGCCATTGGACAAAATGAATTAAATGTATGAACTTGTTCTTACTAGAGCTTTGCTCTAAAGTAGTGATTCCAATCTGTGGTCTAATCCTAACAATGGCAATGTGCAGTCTTCAAATTGCCTTCACATTCATTTACTCATTTGATTCACACACACCAAAAAAACCTTTCATTTTGACGAAGAAGATAATACTAATCACTATTTTTAAAAAGGTAATAGCATTGGGCTGGGCACAGTAGCTCATGCCTGTAATCTCAGCACTTTTGGAGGCTGAGGCCGGTAGATCATGAGGTCAGGAGTTCAAGACCAGCCTAGCCAAGATGGTAAAACCCCGTCCCTACCAAAAGTACAAAAATTAGCTGGTCATGGTGGTGGGCACCTGTAATCCAAGCTACTTGGGAGGCTGAGGCAGAAAATTGCTTGAACCAGGGAGGTGGAGATTACAGTGAGCCAAGATTGTACCACTGCACTCAAACATGGGTGACAGAGTGAGACTCCATCTCAAAAAAAGATAGTAGCATTTTAGCACTGAATTTGAGGTTAATGAATATACCCAAAAATTCATCTGTCCATTTTTGAGAAAGAACAGAATTTCCTAACCCTTAGCAAGTGTTATTCTAGTGATAATGGCGGTGATGGTGACAGAACAGGGACATCTAGGCAATATTAATACCAACGACAATAGTAGCCTTGCAATTCTAATTACATATATGAAAATTTCTTTGTCATGGTCTTAATATTACCTCACCTAATCCTCATAAACAATGTTGCAAAATGAAAACTGTCTTGCACAAATCATGAAACTCAGTCTGGGAGAGGTTTGATAACAATCCTAGATCACATAGCTAGCAAATGCCACTGTAAAAACACGATGTTTCACAGGTAACACTGTTTATCAGATATAAAATTTATAGTTTAGCCCATGCGCTGGTCTCCTCTAATTTTATTGTTCAAAATAGAATATGTTAATGCTCTATTTAAGACAAGAACTATTATCTCATAATTTTAGCTATAAAGTCTGATGTCATTGTTTTCTAAATAACATAGATTATTAGTTTACCATTATTAAGGATGGGGGGTGCTTTGATGTAGATATTTTGGAGCATTCCCTCATTTGATGATAGTAACAAATGAATGTGAGTTTTTTGTCTTTAAAGGCAGAAGAACATTTTTTTTCTTCATCTCCACAAGTTCTGTTCTCTCTGTATTTCTTTCCATATTTCTTCAGGTCCTAACTTCTTTCTTTCCCCATGATCTCTCAACACAGGTCACTGATATAACCAATTGCAAAGACCCATCTCCATCACAATTCATTCAACAAACAATTGTTAAGAAACAAAAATACTTCAGTACTTTGTTAAGTGCAATGTATATAGAAATAAATGAAATGAACATGACATCTCTCCTTATAGATAAAAGCATTTATATAAAGAGATTGACATTAAGCAAATGTGTTAATAATTGCATTATGAACAAAAGGCAGGATGAGGAAAAAACAGATGCAGGATGATATGTGACCTTTAACAAAAGAGGCTCTTGTAAACAGTAATCTCAAGAAAGGTCTCCCTGACAAAGTAATTTTTGGCTGAAATTTGAAAAGTAAGTAGGAATTATGCATACAAATAAGGTAGGAAACTTCTCCAATGGTCCTGTGGGAGGAAGGCACTGAATGAAGGAAGCGAAGCTGAAATTTATTAAGGAAGGATGACAGTTCATTAGGATAACGAATTAATCAAGAGCTATGTACACCTTATTTATGATATTCAGTTTCTTCTATGATTAAAATAGGTGATTGAAAGACTCTAAGCAGGGAAATATTTTCTTTCTAAAATCTTACCTTGGTAGATGGGGAAATCATAGATTAGGTCTCCAATGCAGTCCCAAGACTCTATTTGAGGAGACTGGTTATAAAAGTAAGTTACCAAATACCTAGTAAGAAATGCTGGTAGCTAAAATTGGAAATGTCTTGATCGATATTTGAGAAATAGAGCACATGTTTGATATAGATTTAAGGGGTTTAGTCTGCACTATTGGTAATTCATCAGAAGGGTGAAGGAGCAGGAAGACTCAAGAGGAAATTCAAGTACAAAATTGGATACACATTTTTGAGCTTTCAGGACTAGAAACCAAATTGAAAACTTGTTCAGTTTAGGATGCCAAAGAGAAGTGAGGGAGTCGAGAAACAAAACTGTATGAAACAGAAGACAAACATAGATAACCAAATTGTGGTATATTTATATTACTCAGCAATTAAAGGCAACAAACATTTGGTGCATGCAGAAAAATGAATGAATCTTTAAAATGTTATGCTAAGCAAAAGTAGTTAGACACAAATCACAAAATTATGATTCCACATATGTGAATATCTAGGATAGAGAAAACGAATCTCTAGTAGTAAAATCAAATGACTAGTCACTTAAGGTAGAAAGGTATGAGGTTAGGAGGTGAAAAAGACAGTTAAGGGGCAATAGGAAGCTTTATGGGATGGTGGAAATTACCTAAAACTGGTTTAAAATGATGATTAAAATTATGTATATATGTATCAACATTGATTGAACTGTACAGTAAAAATGGGTACATTTTATATATATGCAAACTATCACAATAAAGTTTATTTTATTTATTTATTTATTTATTTATTTATTTTTGAGATGGAGTCTTGCTCTGTCTCCAGGCTGCAGTGCAGTGGTGCTACCTAGGCGTACTGCAACCACTGCCTCCCGGGCACAAGAGATTCTCCTGTCTCTGCTCCCCAAGTAAATGGGATTACAGGTGCGCGCCACCAGGCCCAGCTAATTTTTTTGAATTTTTAGTAGAGACAGGGTTTCGCTATGTTGACCAGGATGGTCTCGATCTCCTGACCTCATGATCTGCCCCTCTCCGCCTCCCAAAGTGCTGGGATTACAGGCGTGAACCACCATGCCCAGCCAATAAGGTTAATTTTTAAAAGACAAATATATACCATCAGCTAATTTAATGTTTTGTACTTGTTCCCCAAAATTCAAAAAGAATCAATTTTTAGAGTTAATAATAGTGTTTCAGAAATTGAGGCTTTACTCCTAGCAATAATATTCACAAATAACACAGAAAGTACAAATGTATGGGCTTTGAATGGGCTGGATTTGAACTGCCCTTATAGTCTCATTTAAACCCAAAGTGGCATTTTGGGAGGCCGAGGGTGTGGATTACATGAGGTCCGAAGTTTGAGACCAGCCTGGCCAACCTGGTGAAACCCTGTCTCTACTAAAAATATAAAAAATGTTATCGGAGCATGGTGGTGCGTGCCTGTAGTCTCAGCTACTAGGGAGGCTGAGGCAGGAGACTCTTTTGAACTAAGGAGGCAGAGGTTGAATTGAGCCTAGTTTGCTCCATTGCTGTCCAGCCTGGAGGACAGAGTGAGATTCTGTCTCAAAGGAAAAAAAAAGTGACTATCTTACTGATTATAATGATGATCATGATCATATTTCTGATTGTTAGATATAATTGAATAATCTTACTGCTAGGACTGCAGTAAATGATCTTTATTAAAAGTGTTTAAAAGTTGTTTTTCATATATAATTTGTCACTCCAATTATCTGCTTACTAACTTTAAAAAATGTTCCATATTTTTACAATTGTTTCAATTCAGATCAGATTAATAGTTTCACCTGTGTGACACAGTGGAATTTCCAATATTTTGCGGGCCCCATTGGAGGCTTACAGTAAGTTTCATGTACAGATATTACAGCAGATAATTTTATGACTTTTTAACTAATATCTTAAATTTATCTCATTTACAATGAGATATCAATTTTAACATTCAAGCAGTACTGCTTAAAGCATTTTGGTGAGTTCAAACTGGATACTATTACAGTTGTGATATTTAGCAGTGTTTTGAGAAGGTATAGATAGAATAAAATTGTTTGACTTTATTGAAATAGTTGGATTGTGTTTGTATTTAGGTAGAAATTATTATCATGTGACCCAACACTGACTGTCAACTTGTGAGTGTCTCCCACAAACAATACATCATTTGCTGAACACATAATACCAAGTTCGGTGATCTGTCAAAACATGAAGCCATCAGAGTTTGAAAAGGAGGATAATAAAATTGTAACACACCTGACATACATTAGGCTCTGCTAGAAGGAAGCAATTACTAGAGTTCCATGTTTGATTAAAGCACAAGATGGATAGGATTTGTTTGATTTTAATTTTTAGACTCTAGGGATATTTTTGCTATATTAACCACTATGAATTTTCATAAAATAAAACAATGGAACTATGCCCAGAAAAGAAAATTAAAAGTCCAACTTTAATTATTTACACAATTTAACATGAAAAATGAAAAGAATGACAATGGGAAAATAGAAGAAATGAAAAGAGAGAGCTAATGAAGATGTCTGCCCTGATTAAAAATATGTTTTGTAAAAAAGAGGAAAATTACAATTGTTTATGTAAATATAAGTGTACATTCCTCTCATGAAGGTTAAAACTGAGTGGCAACTTGATTGGATTGAAGGATGCAAAGTATTGATTGTGGGTATGACTGTGAGGGTGTTGCCAAAGGAAATTAACATTTGAGTCAGTGGGATGGGAAAGGCAGACACACCCTTAATCTGGGTAGGCACTATCTAATCAGCTGCCAGTGTGATCAGGATATAAGGCAAGCAGGAAAAAAAAAAAAAAAAAAAGTGTTGAAAAGGATAGACTGGCCTAGCCTCCCAGCCTACATCTTTCTCCCATGCTGGATACCTCCTGCCCTTGATCATTGGACTCCATGTTCTTCAAATTTGGGTCTCCTTGCTCCTCAGCTTGCATATGACCTATTGTGGAACTTTGTGATCATGTAAGTTAATACTTAATACACTTCCCTTTTATATATTTTCATCCACCTTATTAGTTTCATCCCTCTAGAGAACCCTGACTAATTTTGGTACCAGAAGTGGGTTGGTTCTAGAGGAACAGAATTTTCAGGGTGGAGTTCTTTTGTTGATTTTGGGGTTTCTGGAATTGGCTGCTTAATACGATTAAACTCCAAAATGTTAAAGACTCAATTTTCAATAGTATGAAGAACACTGATAGTCCTTGGTGTGTTTAGATAGTTAAGCAAAATAAGTGCATTTGACACTGCTGATTCACAGCTTGTGAGAGGTAAGAAGTTTAGTGACTCTATACATAATACTTTAGATGATAATGTGGAGAACCGAGGAACATAATGAAGCTGATTGGCTGCTCCTAAGTTCAGTGGACAAAGTGATGAAATAAAATAATGAACTCAGGGATTCTAACTCCCAGTTTGAGAAGCAGATACTGAGCCTCAAAACTGCTAAGATTCCCGAGTGACAGTCTTAACTCCTGTTAAGAGAGTTAAGAGAAAAAGCTGTAGAGAAAGAGCTGAAATTGTGGAAAAATAGGCACAAGCCCTTATCATGCAAGTGGCTCAACTGCAACAAAAGGTACATGCACAGACTTGCCAGTTGTCTTTGGTTAAAGTGAGAGCATTGTTTGGAAAAGAATGGACCCTGCAACTTGAAATGGGAACATGTGGGAGGACCCTGATGAAGCTGGGGAACCTAAGTTTGTAAAATCCGATGAACGTTTTTTTGGCAGAAGAAACAGCTTCCCCATCTTCAGCAGTGGCAACATCCCCTCCCCAACCCATGCTTCCATCAGTCTTTCTACCTTTGTTTGGGGAGTTAAACCCTGTGCTGACTAAAGCAACAGTGATGGCCTCCCCTGAGGCCATTGCCCGGCAAGATAATGTTGATTCTCCTAAGGAGCAACCCCCAACACCCCTGGTTGCTTCTAGACCTATAATAGACTAAAGTCTCAGTGAGTCCCTAGAGGTAAAGTTGAGTGTGTGACCCATGAGGAGGTGTGCTGCATTGGAAAACAACTGCTTGAGTTTTGGAATACATACATAAATAGAAATCTAGAGAATGGGCATGGAGATGGATATTAAGGGTGTGAGATAATGGTGGAAGGAATGTAGAGTTGATCAGGTTGAATTTATTGATTTGGGTCTAAAAAACGTTCTAATACTTTATTTGCTTGGTTAGCTAAAATACAGGTTAAAAGATGACCCACTATGAGTGAGCTGGAAATGGCTGATCGCCCTTGGTCTAATGTAGAGGAAGGGATCCAAAAATGGTGGAAAATCAATGCCTTGTGAAATAGATTTGTGAGGGCATTACCTACATCTGTGAAGAGCCCTGTAATTGATCTTCTTTGTATGTCAGATCTAACACTGGTAACCACACTCAACTATAAAATTTAAATAAAATGGGAATAGTTGGATTCCGAGGTGTCACAGTCCAAGTAGCAGCACTGAACTGTCAAAGGCAAGGTAGACATAGCTACCATAATGGACAGCAGAGACAAAGTAGCAATCAAAATAGTCTAACTTGTGTAGAGCTCTGGCATTGGCTTATTAATCATGGTGTTCCTAGAAGTGAAATTGATAGGAAACCTACTGCTTCCTACTTAATTTATATAAGCAGAAAACTTCTAGGTCAAATGGACAAAAGACTAATTTGAATTATAAAAACAGAGAATCATAGCCCATCATTCAATTTCCAGACTTGAGTCATTTTACAGACCCAGAACCCCTTGAATGAAGGGGAGGATGGGTCTGTTTGAGGAAGGATTACACTACATTACCGATAGTTTCTGCAGTGACTCTTTCTCTCATTCTTCCCCAAGGAACCCTCTGGCCTTTTACCAGGGTAACTGTGCACTGGGGAAAGGGAAATGATCAGACCTTTCAGTGACTACTGGACACTAGCTCCAAGATGATGTTAATTCTAGGGGACCCAAAATGTCACTGTGGTCCTCCAATTAAAGTAGGGGCTTATTGGGGATCAAGTAATTAATGGAGTTTTAGCACAGGTCTGACTTACAGTGGGTCCATTGGGTCCCTGGACTCATCCTGCAGTCATTTCCCCAGTGCCAGAATGCATAATTGGCATTGACATACTTAGCAGCTGGCAGAACCCCCACATGGGCTCCCTGACTGGTAGAGTGAGTGCTATTATGGTAGGAAAGGCCAACGGAAGCCATTAGAGCTGCCTCTACCTAGAAAAATAGTAAATAAAAAACAATATCACATCCCTGGAGGGATCACAGAGATTAGTGCCACCACCAAGGGCTTGAAAAATGCTAGGGTGGTGATTCTCACCACATTTCTGTTCAACTCTCCCATTTGGCCTGTGCAGAAGACAAATGGATCTTGGGGAATATCAGTGGATTACTGTAAGCTTAACCAAGTGGTGGCTCCAATCGCAGCTGCTGTACCAGATGTGTTTCCATTGTTTAAATATATTATACATATTTTGCATATCCTTATGTATACTCTCTGTCCTAGTAAAATATTTCAATGTCAGAACATTTTAATTGCAAATATATTATACTTATTGTAATTATGTAATATCATAGAAATATTACATGTAATTATATGATACTATCTCAATAAGATAACATATCATTAAACACTAAAATATAGTTTGAGTAACATGAGATTAATAGAGTTTGTAGTGATCAGAAAAAATTTTATAAAATGTAAAAGAATAATATGATGTATATATCTATAGATATATATATAAATATCTATAGATATATCTGTAGATATAGATATTCCAGACAATAGGAATTAATATCAGCTAGGTATATATCAAATATGTGCTCAAGTGTACACACAAATACATAAAAATTTTTCTAAGTGTGTTAAAGACAGGAGACTTAAAAATAATTGAGAAAGCTGGGTCCAGAATGTGGTGGAGAAACTCAATATTTTTTGCTAAGAATTTGAATCTTTCAGTAAGCATGGGGAAATTTCAAACAAAGGAGTATAATGGAAATCTTTTTAAAGCTATTAGCTTTTAGCTACCAACCATTAGAATATAAGATTAATATAGAATGCTTTTAATGCAGCTTAAATGAACACTTAAATCTGTTTGTAAAATTACCTGCAATCTTAGAGAATTAAAAATTAATACAAACACAATATGGTACCTTGATTAGTCTTTTCTCATGCCACTAATAAAGACATACCCAAGACTGGGTAATTTATGAAGGAAAGAGGTTTAATAGCCTCACACTTCCACATGGCTGAGGAGACCTCAAAATCATGGCAGAAGGCAAAGGAGATGCAAAGGCATGTCTTACATGGAGGCAGGAAAGACAGCGTGTGCACGGGAACTGCCCTTTTATAAAACCATCAAATCTCCTGAAACTCTTTCACTCTCACAAGAACAGCATGGGAAAAATTGGCCCCATGATAGAACCACTTCCCTCCACTTTCTTCTTATGACACATATGAATTATTGGAACTACAATTCAAGGTGAGATTTGGGCAGGGACACAGCCAAATCACGTCAGCACCTAATAAGAGCTGAGGATCCTTTCAAGCTAGGGATTAATACAAGTGATACTTGAGCTGAGTTTAATAAATTACTATTCCAAATACCATTACAATAGTTAATGTTGATAAAACAAATAAATGTACACATGGAAGCATATTACACACATACAAACTGATGGCCATTTTAAAAATCAAATACTTTACTTATTTGCCATGCCAAAGACTGTCACATAAATATGTTTCTCCGATTTTTAATGTTTGCCTTACTAAGTTCCAAATGGGTAAAAATAATAGCTCAGGATAAGCCAATTAGAAAAATGTCCCCAGTCCAGACAGGCAAAGCAGGTGACTTTAAACTAGTTAGAAATAATTGTACCTTTTTCAATGGTACATGGCATATATATTTGTGAGTACAGCAAAGTTGAATTTTAGCTTCCACAAACAATCTCAGCTGGAAAATTTTGTGCATTGAAATTGCACAATCATATATTGTGCTTAGTTGCCTATCTAATAACCCTCTTGGTGATTCACAATGTACAAGGGCATAGAAAAAGATATAGAGGTCTTAAGCAAAATACTGATATTCTTCTTTATAACAACTATTCTCCAAACTTACGTTTGTAAAATATAGTAACTACTCAATGTATTTATTAAATAATGGGTATGAAATAAATATTTTTTCTGTCACAAAACCAATTTACATTCTATGAAGTTGGTATTCTAGGAAGTTTTCCTTAGCTCTTACTCACATTAAATGAGCCTACCTACTTTCTACTATAAACGTTTTTCACATATTTCAAGGTGAAAATTATTTTCAGAATGGTGAAAGTGACCAGCAATTTAACTTCCAGATAAGTAGAACGTGATTGTACACTTTAAAACAGGGGGAAAAAAAAGATGACATTGTTTGATAATTGGCTTGTGCGTCTTTTGTGCATTTTTGTAAGAATCTGCAATAAGAATTGCAGATGTGCAATGCTCATTTAAAACAGCAGCAACAGAACTAAAAATGCAAATAATTTGTATTTTTGTACAGGGCCATCAAAATGTTCATTTTACTTCTTCAACAGTTTCACACAAATTAAATGTATAATACTAGGAGATCTTAAAAATAATTTGAATTCATACTACACAACATGAAATTGTATCTTTAGTAAAACTTGATTTTAGTATTTTAATAACAAAATAAAGTGTTTTTAATTGCTGCACTCTACTTTTTTTTGTATAGTCTTAAATTTGCAATGTCCTTGTCAAGTTTTTTGTTTGTTTGTTGGCTTTTTTGTTTGTGTGTTTGTTTTTGAGACAGAGTTTTGCTATCCTTGCACAGGCTGGAGTGCAGTGACACAATCTTGGCTCACTGCAACCTCTGTCTCTCAGTTTCTAGCAATTCTCCTGTCTCAGCTTCCTGAGTAACTGGGATTATATATGTCTGCTGCCACGCCCACTTAATTTTTTGTATTTTTAGTAGAGAAGGGGTTTCACCATGTTGGCCAGGCTGGTCTCAAAGTCCTGATCTCGGGTGATATGCGTGCCTGACTCCCGAAATGCTGGGATTACAGGTGTGAGCCAGCCTGTCTGGTCTTTGTCAGGTTTTCATATTGGGCTCTGCTGGTTTGTTTTCTTAAAAACATTATGTAAAGTTGATATAATTTTGTCCTTAAATGTTTGGTAGACTTAATCAGTGAAAGCATCTGGGCCTGGAGTTTTCTGTGTGGAAAGCATTTTGATAATTTATTCAAATTTCTATACATATGGTATCGTTCTGGTTTTCTATTTCATCTTGTGTCAGTTTTGGTAAACTGTATTTATAAGATATATGTATATTGCATCGATTTTTCCAATTTATTTTCAGTAAGGCTTCCCTTGTAACTATGTCTATGTGATATGCAGTGATATAGTTTTATAGTTTTAAAATTAAATTTCAGATTATTACATAGGATCAAGTGTGGAGAAATTTGATTAATTCAATTATTTCAGCTTCTAAGCATTTTCATTCCAAATGGACAATGAAAAAAATAGTGTAAATGTGCTATATGTATAAAATTTTACATTTTATTTATTTTTTGAATGAGAAAATATTTTTACACATAAATTATTTGTAAATTATTATATTTAACATTGCATTTTATTTAACCTAAACTATATTATTGTCATTGATAACATGTTTCCTGGTGTCCTATATGTAACAGTTTTTCACCTTTCATTGCTTTAAATTATATTAAATACAGTGATTTCAATTAAAAATAAAAATTTGCAGCATCCTCTTGGAACTGATAACTGGTGATGATAATGTGTAAATACATAGGCAATGCCAGTATGATAAGTTATTATCTACTTATTTTAAATTGACTTAGCAATCAGAAATCAAAAGTCATTTGTTAACAATGAAGCAAAACAGAAAACAAGTGAAAACCTCATCTATGATGTGTCCCATTTGTTTTATGAGAACTCAGTTAATATCCTTGTTAAGGATATATTGCCTTAACAGAAGAAATAGAGACAGAAGAGTTTAGTAGAATTCAGGAAAACATTATTAAATTATTTTTTAAAACAACAAAAAGATACATAAGATATTAGTATCCTTCATTCTAACACAAGATGGTCCACAAAGCTTTAGAAATAATTTTTATTTGAAGACCTGTTAATAACTAAATCTGTTCAAGTTTAGAAACCAATTTTCTTATAGAAAGGTTGATAAATTTTGTAGTTCTTGTTTCTCACAGATAATTCCCAATTTTTAAGCAAGCATGCATTTAAAACTTAATGCCTAATTCACACTTAGAACAACAACAACAAAAATCTGAAAAAATCATTCTGATTTTCATGTTATCTCACAATCATCATACAAATTACATCTTTCCAAATACTTCTGAGAAGATTAATATGACATCCAAAACAAAGCACATGAGATGAATCCAGGAAATAAGCTACATTCATCCAGTATAATGGGCAGTACCAAATTTGACAGGGGGTTGGCACTTAATACATGACATTTGTAATTTCAATATGAAACAGGTTTTGTCTCTAGTGCTTTAATACTTCTGAATAAACATAGAACTGAATCATTCAATGCTAAAACATTTTTTTCTTATGCTTTGGGCATCTTGTCATTGAACTCACAATAGGCCCCCTTTTCTAAGGATTTTTGTGAAAAGACTTTTTTAGGGACATATGTTGAGTTCTTTCTAAGAATTTTCGTTTGTTTGTTTGTTTTTGTTTTTTTTGTTTTGTTTTTTTTTGTTTGTTTGTTTTTGCTTTCCATTGATTTTCATTTAAAAAGCAGATTGAATAATGGCTTTTGTATTTAGAGTAAATCTTCATCTAATTTATCTGATAAAAACACTTGATTATCATCCTGCAGTAGGTAAGAACAAAAATAATTTCCTATATAGTATTTAAAAGTTCTTATTTCTTTGTTATTAATCATGTTTTCTCCAATATTTCTTAAGATTGGTCACCTACAAAAAAATTAATAAAAGGTCATCCAAGAGAAGATTTCAAGAAATGCATAAGATCTATTTTTTCACCGCAAAAGAAAATTCAGTTAGAAATGTGAACTTTTATTGTATTTTATATTTTTAGAAAATCTCTTAAAAATCTGAAAAACCAACCTTCACTATCACCAGGAATTAAATCTAATGTTATGCAAATCCTTAGATAAAATCCTACGTCATCTTCATTAATAATCACTCTAAAAATAGCATTAGCCATGAATTGTGAATAATGTGGACTTGATTTTTTTTCAATCATCTATCTACTGGAAAAGTATTTAATCTTAGAGACACTAAATGGAATAAACCACCCTTTTTTATTCCCTGTGGATTGAGTTTTTCTGGGAACAACAAAAAAAATGTGCCTCTTCCCGTGTATCTATTAATGAAACAGAGTGATTGCTTAGGTTTGATGGTGAGAATATTTTATTTATTAGTTACTTTACATATATATCTGTTGAGCACTTTTTGATATTATATCCTAGGCTAGACACTGAAGATAAATGAAACACTAAAACACCTCTTTCACACTTGCTAAACTATTTAAAATAATCTCAGTTGCAAGTCATAGAAATTATAAATCAAATGGCATAAACAACAATGGGAAATATTATCTCAGGAAACAAGAAATCCAAATGCAGGCAGACTAAAATGTTAGTTAATTTATGGCCATTGTCAGTATCGAAGGCTCATGATTCTTTTATCTTTTTTGTTTTGTCAGCCTCAGCATGTAGACCTGTTCATTATGATTACACATATAGAGCCAACAACATCCAATGAATGAAGCGGGTATGTTTCTTCTTGAGTACTTTTATACCAATGGAAACCTCCAACTTTAGTAGATTTCAACTACTTTATCATTGGCCAATATTAGTCACATGTCCTTTCATAAACTAATTACTGCCAATGACAATTGGTTTACCATGAATAATTTAAACTAATATTACAACCTCCCTTTTGATCTGAAGATATTATGATGTCTTATTAACATATGACCTTTTAATGGAGAGTTCCACATCAAGTAAATTAGCATGTGCTGTCCACAGAGTTTCTCAGGCACTCATGTTTCTTGACATACAGTTTTTCCTTTTCTTTTCTTCAACTTCTCTGCACTCCAATGTTGCCTATATTTTGAACTTCTTTTTAGCCTTCAAGAGTCAATTGTAGGTTAAAAAACTGGGAACAGACTTAACTATATTTTACTTTTATAAAAGAAAACAAAAATAAATAATGAGGACTGTACATTATTTTGTTCTGAATGTAGTAAGAGTTGATCACTATTTCAGAAAAAAAATTTTACCAATGGAAATGTTGCTCCTAATTTTGTCACTAACACAATGCACCTGCATTAGTTTAGATTTATAGTACATAAAGAGTGCCTCTGCTTTGTTACGTCTTCTAGTGCAGTCATGCTTCAGCATTCACATATTAAAATATCATTTTATTATAGATTATGTTTTTTTAAAAATGACCTATCCATCATAAACTGTTTTCTTTCTGTCCTACTAGGATATAACATTGGGAGTACATAGAAGCAATCAATTATGGTGGAAACACAGTAGAAGTGAGATTAAACTTGAATAGTTCCAGAGGATAGAACCAGGTTGCACATGGCTCAGACTCTATTGTGTTTCCACCTTGTTTTTAACTCATGCTGATAGATTTGTGAAGAGTTCCCTATGACAGGTTGATGGACTCAGGAAAAATATCAGGCCTGATTTATTGATGGTTATACATAATATGCTGTGACAGTACAGGTTTCATATAATCAGGAAGGACAGTAGTAAAGGAAGATTATAAAAACGAACAAATGTGAAGTTATATTTTTGATTGTCCACTACTGCTGTAGGGATCTTTAAATAAAAGTATAATACATTGCTTTATCGTAGTGTTTAATTTTTTTTTTGTTTGTTTTTGTTTTTGTTTTTGTTTTTTTTTAGTTAGAGAAATGGAAATGATATGTTTGAAACATTAAGACTAGCAAGACTAGAGTAGGGCCATGTAGGTACATCTCTCAAAGTGGTCTTAGCTTGTGAATATATTTGTTTCTCATGTAAATATTCACCAGAGAATATCTAAAGCAGAGGAGTTTTTCCATAATCAGGTGAAAAAGATGACACAGTTCATACATTACTACTTTTTTACCAGTCACATAGTGTCCACTTAACAGGAGATTAATCGTCTGAATGTAACTACATATCATGGTGGCAGGAATGTTGGATATGGAGAAGCTTAACAACATATAATTCCCCTTACCAGTGACAAGAATTGCCCTCATTGAGAAATTCAACATAGAATCCCCCTCATTACATTCTGTTGTAAACAGACACCAATGCTGAGCTCCCCATGGCACCAACAGTAAGGAATCTTCCAGTTAGCTGGTGGCAGATTGAAATCACTGGGTCCTTCTCATTATGAACAGGGAAGTAATTTGTTCTAATTGAAGAAGATAATTAATCTAGATACAGATTTGTTATAGTAATTAATAATAGCCAATAATAACCCTTTTACCTTGATGATGGTTATATTTGCACCAAATGTCCTTGGGTAGTCCCTTTCAAGAGGACTGAGGCCTGACACCTCTATGATTTTACTTTCAAAAGTAATTTTAAAAAAATACATTTTTCACTTCATTGATGAAATTGTATCTTACTATATATTTAGCCCTTTTTAAACTATTCTAGGATACTTTAGTTTAACTTTAAAGTTATAAGAGTAAAAAAGGCAACACAAGTGGCTTATTGGAAGTGATGGTGAGAAGTATTAATACTACTTTTATCTCTTGATTTATAGTTTTTTTTTTTTGTCTCTAGAAATTGGAGATGCAGCACCATATATTTGTCATTGTTCCAATGAACATCATATTTTCTGGAATAGAGTATTCCACTTCAACGGATGCTCTTTCCAAGTTGGCACATTTATTTTATCCTTTAGTAGGCCATTCTATTATTTTATTATACTGACAACTTCTAGACGGTGCTTTGAATAATAAAACCTGTTTATAATGTGGATGTATGACCATTATTCCATGTCTTTGTAGTAAAATGATTCCTTTATAGAGGCAACTTATATGGGAATATAATGTAAGTAAATCTAGCATTCTTTAAGTACCGAGATAATAGTGGTGGCAGCAGTTTTATATACTAGGAAGATAACCTATATTCAGAGCTAGAGTATATTCTAGTAAGGCTGAATTACTATTATCTCCAGGGTATACAGAGGCCTACGTAATTAAGGTGTCTACAAGTAGCCAACTGGTCATCCCTAATAAATGGTACAATATTGAGAGGGGGATTTGGTTCTCCTCTGATGGCCGGGTATATATTCATCAAAGACAGTAATTCAATCAGTTTTAGTAAGAGGCCTAGGCCACTAGGTATATGCATAGCCTCTATCTACCATTGCCACTCTGCTCATGGGTTTATTGTCCAAATACTATAGTGGCTAAGAAGACAGACTACCTTCTGTCCATCTGACAAGTCATTTTGTATAAATGATGTTTGTGCACCTTCTCTGTAAGGTATGCTTCATGATGAGAATTAGAAAACATATGTATTAAAAAAAAAACTACTACCTTTTGTTTGCATTTATTGGTTGTCCTAAAAACTTTATAGTGGATGTTGTGACGCAGGTACCCTTTTGAGGACTAAGGCTTTTTCCTTATCTCTTGAGTATTTCCATGGCTAGAGGCTCTCAGCTGAGTTACTCTCCAGGAGTTGCCCTAGTGAAGTAAACAACCTTTCCCAAGGTCATTGTCTATCCTTGATGGCCGCATTCAATGGGGCTGGTTAATTACTGCGGTATAAACTTTGGTATAAGTTAGGAATACTCCAGATATTCCCAAATACCTTTGTTGAGATAGACTTTTGTTGAGAAATTGTCACAGTTCAATTTCTCTTTTATTCAATGCTACTACCTTCATCCCCAACATATGCCCCTGAGGGCACTACCCAATTAATTTACTGAAAGAAAAACAGTCTCAGTCTCTGAAGGACAACATAAGACAGTTGGTGCCAGGAGTGATGTGAAGAAACATACATGAAAATTGGATTTTGATGCTTTGTGACCAGCTAGGAAGGAAGACTCCATCCCTGGAAATGAATGAAATTGAAAAAGTTATCAGAATACAGTGGTCATACAATTTTTAAGAAATTTTCATTGGTAATAAATTGAAATGGTATACCAGGGAAGGAAAGGTATTGGTAAGGGCAATATCCAAGCATTTGAAAAGCTTAGATAAGTACAAATTATGGAATCTATGGAATTGAATGGCTCTCTGGTTGCTTCTAATACACTGCAGAAAGTTGATAAAGACTGAACGTGATTACTTAACACGTTAAAGGCTTAGTTTGAAAGCTCAAAGGCTTTTCTTGGTAACATGCAAATAGCCTCTCATCTTCAGCAGCCAGAGGGCAGGAAAAGACAAAGATTTGACCTAGGAATTATCTATAACATTATCTAGAAGAGTTGCTACTGGAGAAGTGTGAATTCTCAACCTCATTAAGTAGGCGCTACCAAGTTCAGGTTGTTCATAAGGAGGGAGAGGGATATTGAGAAATGAGGTATCTAGGTTAATACAAAAATAATGAATTTTGGGATTCTTCTAAACCTGGAAGTGCTCAAAATGGCCCACTACTTTCTGTTATTAATGGTGAGTGCAGTCTCTTGCTTAAAGATGAAATAGAGACCTCTGACTTTAAGAAAGCATACCCCTTCTCCAGAAGCTACCCTTGCCACTTTTCTGGGCTACTAGACCAATAAGTACAGTTAAGCTACAACATAACATGACCAGGGAAGAGCTAGACCTACTAAGACAGGAAAGGGTATATAACTGAAGAAAGCTTTAAGATGCATCCATTACATACTGGCAGGATCCTAGGGAATGCATAGGGCCTGAAACATGAGGATGCTGCATGAACAGTAGCAAAACTTAAAGCTGGATAATGGAGAGCTTATAATGATGGGACACTCCCATATAGTACAAATATATCACCTTAGCAAGACCTCTAGAATGTGATAATAACACCCCTTTAGGATGGTTCCTGGAAATTGGAGAAAATGATGGCTCACAGTTAATAAATAGAAATGCCAGAATTTCCATAAAAGACAGTGAAATAAGAGATTAAAAGCTCAGGAAAATGGACATGCTTGAGTAGATAGGCCACCTAAGGTCAGGTAGCCCACCAATTGGGCTAAGTTCTACAGGTGTGGTACGGGTGATAGGGAGAGTCAGAAGACAGTTTCTTTTTTAACCAAAACAGTAATTAACATTCTATGGAAAGAGGTACCACCACTTCTGAGAAGCTCACTGGTGATTCAGTTGTGGAAGACATAATAGGAGATGCTGTTTCAGAACAGGGATCCCTGATAGCAACAAAGTTGATAGAATTCCTGAGTAACAGAGGCCAGATAGCAGAGCTTTAGAGTGTGGAGGTCAAAGTGGCAGCCAAAGAAACCTGACTCTTTGACAGCTATGGAAATAGTAAGTTATTATGTACTTATTTGAAAATTAATGTGCTTCCATTATAAAAACTGCACAATCTAAAATTGGGGGTCAGGAACAATAGAAAGCCAGTTTGTTGAAGGCAGCTGCCCCTAGAAATATCACGGTGTTTCTCTAAGGTCTTGACTTGAGCCAGTTCCACAGTTAAAACCCATTTGCCACAGGAAAGACAGAGTCTCTATAAAGAAACACCCTGAAATACCATGGAAAGTGAATAGAATAATGAATTTATCAGTCTTTCTCCAAAGAGACCTACAGCTACTTACTCAGATACACTGGACAAAAGTGAATACTGAGTAATTGAACAAAGGATCACACTATAATGAGTTACGTTTATCCACTATATTAATGCTATCATGTCAATCAGACCAGATTATATATTCAAAGTGAAAAAATAAATTGTTGCCATTTGTGCATTCTATCACTTGAAAAGAAACCTTTTCAGGTTCTATAGATAGCAAATTCCATATTTGGAAATATTACTCCAGCAAGTTTATTTGGTGTCATAAAAGGCTGCTAGTTTTGTATGAAACATAGAGCAACAAAATGCTCTACAAGATACTCAGTCTGTGCTACCGATGGCTTTCCTGTTTGGGTCACAGACTTACACACTCTATGGTGTTAAAGGTATTGGTGCTAAGGAAAGGTGTCATGTACTATTTGTACCCAGCACCAATAAAATAATCTGAATGAAGGCTCCTAGGTTTCTGGGTGAAGCTTATGCTATTTTCAGCCAAAAAATCATACATTTAAAAAACAGCTTTTGCTAATAAGCCCTAGTATTGATGGAAAGCCTGACCAAGAGCATTAATACTTAGTTGAGTTCTCTCAGGCCTACCTCATCATAAGGATGAGCAGATCTAGCAGCATTTTAAGATGAATCGTGCAAAAGCAGCAACAGAGGACATGGGGCTGACTGCAAAGAAGGTGGTCCAGAGTTCCATTGACAGCCAACACTATTGCACTGGCCTCTCTTTCAGATAGTACCTGTAGTCTTATGGGGAATTGAGAGTAGAATAGTAATTTAGGACTAGAAAATTGAGGCCAAGTTTGAATTAGAGATGGATGAACTTGTATGTTTATGCTAGTTAAAAGCAGACTGCTGAAGTCCTACAGTGCCACTTGAAGTAGCTATAGAAGACAGAGGTGAGTCCCCTTTGCGTATTGGATGTAGTGATTGATTCTGAATATCAGGAGAAAACTGGTTTGTAACTACTTAGCACAGGCAGGAAGGAATGTGTCTGGAGCCCCTGAGATTCTGCAAGGAATATTTTGGTTCTCTGATGTCATGTGGTAAATTTAATGTCAAACTATATAACCAACACAAGAGTGCTAAAGAGTCACTGATGATTGTAAATCATAGGGTTGCTTTCTTAATCTATTCACTTTCTACTTAAAGGGATTGTTGGGTTTCCCACAATCTGGTCAACATTCCTAAGTGGGGAGTGGAGGGTAAGGGAAGGTATGTTCTGGGAAGCAGCAGTTGTTTGGTCTTCTAATGACTGCATCCTACAACTCACTTTGAGGTCATGTACCCAGAATATATTTTCACAACACTCCGCCCCTCCTGCCTGACCTTATATTCTTACAAGCCCCTTCTTCCATGAGAGTTCCAGGCTTCCCTGAGGGATTTTATATGTAGTGTGGATGCCTTATTCACAAACTTGGTGCCACATTGCACAATGACTCTACAGCAACATTAGAAACACACACAGGAGAAAATGTAAAGCAAAAGAAATATTAACAAATGTTTCCACCAACTTCCCCAATCTCTAAACTAATGTGACAATAACTGTTCCTATAATGGGTGGAATCATTTATTTGTGCTGCCATGTGATACAACAAGAGGCAGCTAGAGATGGAAAGATAAAAATCTAGTAGGTACTTTAAAGGTATATCCTCTTTTCCAACAATGATTATGATGGTGGATTTGTCCCAAGTGGTCAAAATAGCAGCTGCCTGGGAAGGCTTCCCAGGAGAAGCATATTATACTTGCCTGCTGGCAGAGGTAGGAGTATCTCCCACATCATTATTCTTTCTGCAGACTTAAATCCCAGATCAGGAGCCTGATCAGTTCTCCCTAATGCAAAGTGTGTGTGCCCTTGCATTAGTGTCTCCTTCCCTCAGGCTCAGAATCTAGTAGGTGACAAGAAGGTGAAGTCCTCCTTCCACTGTAAGACAATGGATCTCATCCAGCCTGGCAGGGTATTCCTGTGCCAGTCTCCACTGCAACAGCTGTCTTCTGGCTGGATGTCTCAAAAGATATGCACTTTCCTAATGCACTTAGTAGAGGCCAAATGAGGCAAGAACATGTCTGTCTTTGTTTGCCATAGTTGTACATTTAGTGATAGCTCATCTATCCTATCATATGGAGCAATAGGTCCTATTGGGTTTTCATCCATAACTCTAATAGCTCATGGCAACATTTTGTCCACCCAGCCAGAAGATGAGTTTAGAGTGGTCTGTAGGAGAAAAAAAAATCTTCAGAGGTTAACATGGTATCATTGATGTCATGTGACCATGCAATGCTGGAGGTGGGGAAAGGGAGAAAACAGAGTTAAGTCATGGGCTACCATTCCATGGCAGATTGCAGAGTTGTGTATTTCTGGTTTTATTTTGCCCTTTTCACCTCCCAGTGCTACCTGATTGGGCTTGATCAGTGAAGCATAGTGTTGAAGCCCCTCTTGAGTGCCCTGGGAAACCTTCTGGGGTAACAGATAGGTGTTATCACTGATCCTGCAGACTGGTCCTTGGTGAGTGTGAGGCTGGACACACATTATTACCCTGATATTTGAATATAAGAGAAAAGAATGCAACAACAGCAGCCAATATGAGCTCATTAGCTTCAGAGAGGTTTTGAGTACTAGCCATACTACCTCTGGTCACAGCCTCCCATAGCCCCTACCAGAGTGAAAAGCTGGCCCATCTAAGATTCCTCAACACTGACAATCCAGACCTGGCTCCTGTACTCCCACTTCTTTCTTCCAATGTCTTTCCTGGGTTGTTTCTACTTATTTCACATCTGTCTGTTACTTATTGTTTTTTTGCTTTAAACTTACACTTTCATTCCCATGTGTTTTTTGTGCATATCTCTATCTCTTGGCCTCTGTGTCCCAAGATGAAGCACCCTTATTATTTCTAGTTTTAATTACCATATGTTAATTAGAATTTTATTCCCTAACAATCGTGAACTTGCATTCTGTAGATTAACATCATTTTATAACTTCCAGAAATGTATGCTTCCTAGAAGTTCCATTTTTCATGTTAATTAACAGACCCAAAACATAGTATTTAGTGTTTCTAAACCATGTAAAAATAAGATGACAGAAGTATTCAACTTTGCTTCCTTGAGAGTACAAAGAATGAGCATTTAGCTATTTTCTTAGACTTCTCCAGTGACATCATGGTTCAAGATAACATTAAGAAACACTGTGGTATAATTCTTAGTGCCTATAAGTGTAGATTTTTTAGGTATAATTGATTTATCCAATTTGTAAAGTTAGTTCTGCTTTAAAGATTATTTAATAAAACAATGAATCAACTATACAACTATGAGGTTCAAAACCATTATCTTATTTAAATTTACTTTTCATAACAATTCATCAGTGTAGAGGTATTTTGACTCTTATTTCAAAAACTCAATATTCAGTAACTTGCATAAAGTTAATTAGTTACAAAAAACTAGAGAAAGATTAGTGGAAAACTCCATTTCATCTAAAAACTTTTGCCTTTATATATTTTGCTATAGAGAAACATGTAAATCAGATAAATCAATCATTTCTAAAGTTGAAACTATGATGGGTGCACTGGCATCCATCACAGATCTGAATATATCTAAATATCTAACACCACTGTGGTCCCCAAAGAGACTGGATATTATTGCACTAGAGTCTTTTATAGGCTAAACATTATACTTAATTATACAAATAAAAGATAACAAAACATGCTCCTTTACTTCAAGGGAACTTATACTCTAGTGGGAAGATAATAAATTAATGTACAAGATCGTCATAGCCATAAAGTGCAATTAATGATAGCAGATTCATTTGGTGTGTGGCAGAAGAGAAGCAGAAGTGTACCTTGAGGAATGAGAGATGACTACACTGATGAGTCGTGACTGAGACTTAACAAATGTTTATCAGATTATTAGTCAGATAAGAGTTGGAGAGTTCTCTAATCATGAAGAAAGGCATGTGCAGAAGCCAAATAGCATGAGAGAGCTGAAACATTCAGAGCAGAGCAAATATTTTGGTGTTTTGGTAAGGTGAGAGTATCAAGTCCTTAGTTGAGGCAGTCTTCCAGAGAGTGTCATGGATTTATAATTTATCATATTAGGATAGGGACTGCTTAAGCAGTCAAAGCATAGACGTGGCATCATTTCATGTGGGTATCAGAAACCTAACTCAGTAAAGTTATTAAATTGGTTAGTAGGCAAGAAACAGGACAACCAGTTAATAAACAATTGTAATAATCCTGGTGAGAAGTGGATAACAGATAAACTAAGGATCTAGACTGGAAAAGGGGCAATAACAAAAGAAGACATTTTGAAACACGCAAAAATTAAGGTGTTTGTGGAACAATCATGTGAAGATATCCTGCAGAAAGTTTGACTTTAAAAAAAGAAGAGTATACAGTTCATAAGAAAATCTGGCTCTAGAAATGAGTTTTAAAGTCAGCAATATTTAAGTAGAAATTATGTATTCTTAGGCATGGATAAAATCACCCAAGAAAGAAGTGAAGAATGAAAAAAGAAAAAACACTGTGACTAAGAAATAGTTTTAGAAAACACAGATGTTTTAATGGTTGGTTGAGGGAGATAACTTTAACCTATTCTCTAACTAAATATTTCACTCCTGTAGTATTATCAAGATTATCAATGGCTTTCAAGGATTTCATCTTCTATATATGTTAGTACCAAACATTTTATTAGGGTCAAGGTCACGAAAATAACAGTACAACAATTTAAATATTTGTTGTGCCCTGTATTCATAGCACAAATTTATCTTCTCAATCATATTAAGGGGTACCCAATCTAAGAGGCAAGAGGTTACTGAATTATCAGAATTTCCAATCTGTCTTCCTCAGGCCACCTGTTTAGTCTTTGGTCCTGCTTATATGTCTGAGCAGGTAATTGTAATTAACTGGTAATTAATGTCATCATATTTAAAATTAGTATATTTTTAATACTGCTGCTAAAGCCACTAAATTACATAACTCTTTAGTTATAATAAAATGGTTTCACATGTACTAGGGCAAGAGTTAAACCCCATTTTATTTCATTTTTCAAGCTTTGATCAGCTTTATTTTTTACCTAAATTTAACAAAAGAGATAGAGTGTAAACATGGGAAGTGAAAGGTGAGATGGAGAGTCTTCTTTGAGATTGCATGAACACAAACAAGGGAATGCATGTTATTATAGGCAATGAGGAACTGAAGAGGGTAAGTTTGAGTAGAGGCCTTCTTTAATGGCAAAGTAGGAAATATGGGGTAGGATTAGGAAGAAAGCATTTTAAAGAAGGAGAAGTCTGGATTTCACTCTATAATATTGGAATTTTATTCAGTGAGTGCTTATCTGGTACTGTGTATATGGCTATTGTGATAGAACTTGTGAAATGATTTGAATTGGAATAGAGTTGGTGGCTACGGGAATAATAACTAATAACAACAACAACAACAAACAAAGGAATAAGTTTACAGAGACAAAGATATTGTTGAAAATGTCTGGCATTTAATATATGGAATTAAAATCTGAATTCTGACTAAGTATAGAAATAATTCTGATGTGCAAAATAATTGAATAAAAACAAAATTTGTTCTAAGATGGTGACATATATGTTTTGAGTGCAGAGCAGGAAGTCCAAAGCTCAAGACATGCTAGATAAAAAAATAATAATAATTGAAAAAAAATTTGGCATGTCACAGAATACTTTATCATTTTCAGGATGTAAAAATGGTCATATGTCAAAAGCTGAAACAAAGACTTTATATAATTGATGGTGGTCATTTAATATTGATTTTAAAATGTCAAATGATCAATCAAGTTTATTATGTTTAAAATCTGAGGAACTGAAAGATTATATTTGATTCAAATTAATGAAGTGTATGTGAATGCTCAATGACAGTGTGCTTTACCAATAAATCATTTGCTAACATGGAACTTTTTGTGAGCAGTGTTGGATCAACACTGTATAGTGCATATATCCCAATAAACCACTTGGTTCCACTGGTTTGTTTGGGCAAAATGAAAAAAAAGTTGCAACTGGTTAAGATAATTTAGAATATTGTAGAGGGTTTTAAAATATTTCCAAAGGATAATATTTAAACAGGTTTTAAATAGTGCCAGTATCATTAAAGTCAGAATAGAAACTTCCAGAATTACAATATTGAAGGTGGTAATACTTACTTGGATATGTTCCATCATTTTTTTAAAAACTAAAATTGATCTAGAGGGAAAATCAATAGCATAACACCAAACTAGCAGCCAGCAGTATTGCTGAGTAAGCCTCTTTTGTCAAGCCTGCTTGTTACACAGACAAGAAACAGCTGAACTTAGCACATAATACATTTACATGTAAATTGTATTTTAAAAATTCTTTAAAATAGTTTATCTTAGGTAGGTTAAGATTACTCTCTTTAAAATTCACAACAATTTGCATATCCAGACCTTTAAAAACTGATGATTAAATGTTAAATGTGGTCCATCTTGTACATGAGTAATTAAATCCACATCCTATTTTATTGAAGTCTAACGTAGATGATTTTTATTGTATTAAACCAAAGACATATTTTTTAGTGAGGAAAAATATTCCTAATGGCAGTTTGCTTCATATGGCTGTATATTACAGAAAAAGATAATTTTAACTTCTATATAAATTATTCTTTTGAACCATTTTTCTTTGAAACAAATGAGTCAGTGACATAACAGAGCAGAACTACAAGGAAAAAATAACATGAAAAATAAGTACATTATTTTCCCTTTGCTCTTCACTTAAAGGCTATGTTCAAAAATGTCATGATTCTATTCAATACCATACTTTATCGTTAAAATGTAAGGGCAGTCTATTAAATTCAGAAACAAAGAAAATGTATCTAGTGTTTCTTCCATTTGTATCATGGTTTGCACCACTTATATTAAAGATATACATTGTAAAAATGAAATGCAATTGATAACTAACAAAATAAAGATATAATAAATATAATCTGAGTTGAAATTTAAAGAGCAATAAAATACAATTATTTAGTCAAATATCAAATATTTTAACAATAAAACAGCAAACCACACTGCCATGTGTGTACCTATGCAATAATCTTGCATGTTCTTCACATGTACCCCAAAACGTAAAATGCAATAAAAAAAAAAAGAAAACCCACAAAAAAAATAATAATAATTCTTAATGTTGGCTAGTAAGCAGATCTTCTGGCATGCTGTAGGTTGCAATATATATTAGTACACCTACTCTAAAACCATTTGGCAGCTAATGCAAGAGTCTTTCAAAGAAGCTCCTCTTTGTGAGCAGGAAATTATATCTCTAAGAACCTACAATAATAAAATAATAAAACCTGAGCCCAAGAATTGTGAAAAAGAGAGTTAAGATGTTTGTAGAAAAGATATTAATTAGATGCAAAATTGGAAGTAGCAAATGTCTGACTGTAAGTAAATGAATAAATAGTACATCTATATAAAGAATTTCATGTAGCTATCTAAAATTTTATTTTAGAAGAATATTTAATGATATGGAAAATGCTAAAAACACATGTAAAGTGCAAAAAGGAGAAAATAAAATTTCACAAATGGTATAATCCAATTTGGCAAAAGTAAAAAGTGTGAAGAAATATGTATAGCACATGTACACAAGCAAATCAGCTAAAAGAGTCTGAATGGACAGATGACAGAGCTAGAAAGAGGATAATGATGATTTGGTAGATAGATTGGAAATAGTCACACAGAAAAGTAACTATTTTTTGGTAGAATTATGGGTAAATTTATTTTCTACTTTTTACCCTGTATAATAAACATGTATTCGTTTTATTATTTAAAAAAGAACATGTTGTAAACCTGTTGGACATGCATTTTACTACATAATCTATCACGTTATTATCGTTTAAAAGAGTAACAGCACAGATTTAAACTTTATTACTTAATTTATTTGAAGAGATTTCAGCCCATTCTCCATTTTGTCCTCCTGTTTCTGAATGTGCCTTTAAAACATGATCTATACATAAATCAGCAGAGTATTGCATGACCATTAAATAATGACATTGCAATTGCATGCCCTGATTCAAAAATAAAGTGTAGGTTAATAAATTCTTCATAAAAACGACACTGTCTTCACAGAAGGGCACTACCGGAGATTGCTGGTTGATTAAACCTCCAGTGAGACACATTTGTTTTCTATTCTATACTTATTGATTCCGTAGTAATAACTGCAATGCAGAATTACTGCTTGCACTTACCTCAGCACAAGAAGCCCTGTTTTTGTTTTGTTTTTTTAATCAGAACATTATGTTTCCTACTTCACTTTTCAATTTTCTGGATGTATTGAGAAAAACAAAATGAGTAAAAAAACAACAACAAAAAAAATCAGCATCTGAGACTCCAATTTAGATCACCCAAAAGTAAAATAAATGTAGAATTTCCATAAAAATAAAGACAATGTGAACATATCAGAAATTCAAATTAGAATTTATGCTGTTGACACAAAACTATTAATTTTAAAAGTTTAATTTCTGTATTAGTATAATATCCAATATGTAGATACAGTCACTTAATTTCCATGTTACTGATTTTCTATAATGGGGTTGTAAAGAAAAAATGTTCCTATTGAAGCAAATGTAAATAGTGAACTTTTTATTCATTTTTTGGTTTTCAAAAATATACATAAAAATATATAAAAATATAGTATGCTAATATACATTCAGAATCACTGTAACAAAATTCAGCTTTCAGAGATATAAATAATCAATGGTGTAAAAATTTTATTTTCAAATGACATGATGACAGACATTTTTCTAACACTGCAGTATCTTAGTAGTAATAGTATTGTCTGCCCATTCTAGATATAGTCACGAAATGATTTGGGGATATTTTTCACCATTTATTTACCTTTTTTACATTAGGACAAAGATAAATTCAACATGATTTTAAGTGCCGTCAGCACAATGTTAGGAAACACAGACCATCTATCATTTCTAATGGTGTTTTAGCTTAATTTTATCTTTCACTTACTACATAAATTTGGAAATATTTTGGAGGAAAGTTGAGGTTTTTAAATAACCCCTAAACCAATTTGATCTATACAAATTTAGATCAATAAACTTCTTAGATCTTTACAATTCCAGTTGGATTTTATCCTTTGTAGTAATTAACATAGGATAATCTAGGAAAACAACTGGAGAAATACATGATAGACCAACACAATGAAAAGATATTAATTGCTTCTGTAGTACAGGGAATTTCCAAAGATGCAGGGAGTGTCTACTTCACACAATCATGTGAGTATCAAGGATGAGGGCAACTTCTCTAATGTCAGTGTGTAGTTTGCATGATTGCCCTGGGGATCATATTCCAAGTCAGTTAGAAGGGAACATGAGCCAGAAGGACTACATTTAGGAGATGAAGGCCAGAGGAGGTCCATATCTGCTAAAAGTGAGTCCAGTCATATGCACATATCTATCTGAAAGAAAAGCTGGAAAATGTAGTCCAGGAAAAAGAAGAATCTTCTTTAGGGAACTGCAAGTAGCCATCACACATGTTGGCCCCTTCACCCGTATGTGCAATATTTTCCATTGAGAAAACACTTAGTCCTAGCCGAGTGAGACAACCTAGCTGTCCTCCAGTTACAGAAGTCAGTTCAAAGTCCATTAGGTTTAAGTTTGGTTCTGCTCGTTCTAATGACCTATGATTCAAAAGAAAAGTTATGGATTCTCTCCCTCCATGCTCAGCATCACAGCAAGAGCAGGATGAAAACTCCTGTTTATGAAACAGGAAAAGGATCCAACAGTTCAGTTTCTAGACAAGTCCTACAAAACAAGCATCATGGACAGCCACTTCCCACGGACATGGAGAAAGGTTTTTGTTGTTGTTGTTGTTTGTGTGTGTGTTTGTTTGAGATGGAGTCTCACTCTGTCACCCAGGCTGGAGTGCAATGGCATGATCTTGGCTCACTGCAACATTTGCCTCCTGTGTTCAAGCGATTCTCCTGTCTCAGCCTCCTGAGTAGCTGGGACTAAACGCACATACTACCACGCTCGGCTACTTTTTGTATTTTTAGTAGAGATGGGCTTTCACCATGTTGATCAGACTGGTCTCAAACTCCTCACCTCATGATCCGCCTGCCTTGGCCTCCCAAAGTGTTGGGATTACAGGCATGAGCCACTATATCGGGTCTGTTTTTGTTTTTTAATTTTGTCTGCTCACTGGGGGCATAGTCCTCTCTTCAATATATCTTGCGCCATTTTCTCTGCCCTTTGGAAGTCCCTCTTCTTTATTACTATTTTAAGTGGACTCATCTGAAGTGAGTAATATAGAGAATGCCCTACTTAGAAACGTCTCTCTTGGTGAAATTCCTGTGACCAGAGTTTTGCTTTATGCCACATTCTCTCTCATACATACATGTGCATCACATACACATGCACAGACACTTTTGCTGTTGTTCTCACTATTATCCTTGCTCTTTCTAAAATTTTTATTTGTTTCATTTGTACAAATCTAAGAGGTACAAGTGCAGTTTTGTTAGGTGGATATATTTCCTTGTGGTGAAATTTGGACTTTCAGTGTAACCGTCATGGAAATAATTTACATTGTACCAACTAAATAACTTTTTAGCCTTTAATCCCTTTCCACGATTTCAAGTCTCCAGTATCTATTATTACATACTCTATGTCCATATTCTTGCTCTTTATTGGGGATGGAGTGCTTTTTTTAACTTCAGACTTAAAAAATTTGTAAAATGATACTAAATTTTTCATATCCACATCACTCAAATTTCTGAATTGTTAATCATTTTTATGGGATGAATCATACAACTCCATTAAAAGTATATGCTTCTGTTAAGTCCCATGTTCAAGTTATTTCTATGTTTCAATAAATGCTGCCAAATATGTTTCCTAGATATAATTGTTAAGTTGACTCTATCAAGTTGGATTTCTTTGCTTTTTCTCTCCCTCCACATGTCTGGC
This sequence comes from Saimiri boliviensis, assembly GCF_048565385.1. NCBI lineage: Eukaryota > Metazoa > Chordata > Mammalia > Primates > Cebidae > Saimiri > Saimiri boliviensis. The sequence continues at coordinate 50,316,112 of NC_133450.1, read as the reverse complement.
CTCTCTCTCTTTCTTTTCTCTTTAAGAACATATAAAACAATAGGACTGGATCAGAAGACAAAACATCTTAAGCTGGTTTTTGCACAAATTGAAGCCCTTTGATTATACTGTCTTAATATGCCTTTGGTTCTCAGAGCATTTTCCAGTCTTATCTCCCTTTATTCAGGGTTCAGAGCACGTCGGTTTTCCAGCCCTACAATGCTTTAATCTCTGGCTTTCTCTTTTCCTTCAATCTTTGTTTAAAACCTATTAATTCTTGTCTAAGTTCAGCTTTTTGTTATAATTCATGGCTCAATGCAGCAAATAACAGTCACATATTTCTTAACATTTTTCATCTTCTCCAAGCTAAATGTTCAGGGGGCACTTGATCTGCTTTCCAAGTAACTACAGATGAGTTTCTGAAATGCTTTGCTTTCAAACATAGCCCAAATGTACATCTTTGCAACTTGCTATATATGTTACATAGTCTCCAATTTGTTGTTGTTGTTCTTGTTGTTAGAGCAAATGTTGCTTTTGTTAGCACACGTTATTTTTTAAGTCAGCTTTCAATTTCAGTATTATATTTCTTCTATTGGTTTTGGTGGGCTGGGCTATAGATGCTAGAACTAAGCATATAATAATTCAAGGCGATAGCACTCTCATGTAACTGTCTATGACTTTCAGGTCAATGATCAAGCTTGAGGCACTCTAGGGAGTTCCATTTAAGGCAGAAGGAAGGAAAAGCAGTGTGAAGAAGTGCTCATGAGTGGTTTTTATAGAATAAACCTGGAAATGTTCATATTATCTTCTCTCTCATTCCACTGATGAATACTGGTCACATGGGAATAGCTATCTTTGGGGGAATTTGAGAGTATAGGTTAAGCTATGTGCCCAGATGAAAAGGGCAGGTGGGCAAGTGTCTACCTCACTTTTGAATTTCTCAAAAGTGGTTGCATAATTCAAAAGAAACCAAGTATGTTATGAAAATACAAAAGTCGGTAAAGAAAAAGAATAGTCAAAGTAAAATAAGTTCTAAGGAGAGAGCAACAGTAGCCTCTGATTTTACAGTCACTTCATAATTTGCATTTTATACATTGAAATAAAACACTTCTTTGTTCAGTTATTTGAATGAACACTTGCATTACATAAGTCACTTCACGTATATGTGTTTAATGATGAAGATAATGATGATGATGATGATTATACTGAAAAAGACTTTAAAATTAGGCTCAAAGTTTTTATATTTTGCTTGAAAGAGTAATGTTTATTTTGGCAATAAAAAGCTAGTAGAAAACAGAGTAAACTTGAATTTCAATAAAACTTGAAATTACGATACTCTGTGTCTCAGCTATAATTATGTCAGTCAAAAGTAAGTCCTACTTTCCTTTTTTAAGAAAACTAATATATTTTAACAGTAGGAGGGATTTTCTGTTTCTATATAATTCATTTCTATTAAGGTTGTCATGTTTGCTTTTCTGATATAATTCAAAATTTTGTTGTTTCAAGAAAAGTGAACACTAGACTATAAAGTATATGCCCAATAGTGTATTTTTGATACCAAATCTTAGAGTATATGACATTATCTGTTTCTAGCTGATGCATCTGCAAGAAAATGATTTTATTATATACTGAATTTATTTAAGAAACATAAGTGACGTGGCAATGGCATTCCATGTTGGATGTAGCATCCCCTCACTATTAACATTTTATTCTGTAGTTTAAACCAAGCAAGACAGTATAATTTTTTCCTAAAGGAAAGTACTAGACTATCTCATTTACTTCTTCATTGATTTATATCCAAAATATTCAGAAGACTAGTCATGAATAAACATATTCTCATTCTGGTTACGAAAACCGAGTCTTTGCTGAATTAATTAATCAAATGGCCCCACTAGTTTAAAATAATTATTTTTAGGGCCAGGTATATACCATATAACTATAGGACTATTTTGTTCTTTAGGTAAAGAGAAAAAATTAAATTAATTCATTATGATCGTTCCCCTAAAATGTCAGTTATAATGATGGGAATGGGATGGTTGATTTTAAGTGTCTTACTCAGGTGTTCTACTACTTACAACTTTTTTAAATGGCTTAAGAGTCTCTCACTAATGCATCCCAATTTAATACTAAAGTAAGATGGCCCCTAATGGGTGTATTAAGCAACAGAAGTTGACAAGATTGGTTCATACACAAAGCCTCATCTTCAGTGCTGGAGAGAAAAGGCTACTAGTACATACAAAAATATTGTTTACTAAGCCTAACACACAAGCTTTCCTAAGTTATGTTCTATTATTTTTACATTTCTGTCACCTTTTCTTGGTTCCGTATCCAGGTAGTATTTGCTTTTTAAAAATAAAAAAGGAAAACTTTACCTGAAGTGGAAAAAAAATTAATATGCAGTCTTTTGTTCACAGAATATTTCCCATAGGAAAAATCCTTCCTCTTAAAATATAGTGTGAAGAGCAGAATGAGAAATGTTAAATGATAATTTACTTCTGAACTACTTATCTAATCTAATGACAATGCCAAAGACTTACTTCAGAAAGTTCAACATATTTTTTGATTCATTTTTTTACTCTATCATTAATAATTACCAGTGGTTTCTGAATGAATAATGGTGTATATCTTTCTGTTGACAATTTTCTCGACTTGTACTCCCAGATACAACATTTTTCAGTTCATTCCAGGCTTTCCACAGTCACTTCTCTCAAGGTCAAGAAAAAGATACAATAATGAGAAAATAGAACAAACAGCAGCTAATGGCAGGAGCAGTTCATAAAAAGCTGTAATGGCAATTCTACCCAGACAGCAAAGGAATGCAACATTTTCACTGAGCACTACCTGACAGATTCAATAATCAAGGGAAAGCCTTAATTGATGACACTTCATTAGCATAATGAGTCGAAGCTGGGAAAAGAGAGTCCCTTATTAATTAATCAAGCAAAGCAGGAACTGTTTCAGTCTCCTACACTGCCATTTTCCATTAGTCAAGAAAATGTGTATTAAACTCATTTGAAATCTCAGCATGTGGATTATCATTCCAAGGAACAGCAATGGCAAGAGGTTTGCTCAGCTGCACACATCTGCTCTGGACTCACACATGCCTCTGATTCAGATTTGCAAGGCTAAAATCATGCACAGAGGGCACAGAGATAGTAGTTCTCCAAAACGTGTAAATCACCATCTCATTAGGAAAGAAAACAAAACCCCATCAAACAAACTCACTATGAAAAAAAAAAATTAGCTTCATTTGCTTTTTCTTTGCCTGTTGTCCAAACCTCTATTGCATGAAATATCATATAATATAGACTGTACAAAATATTTATAGTAACCTGTTCATCATTCATAGTTGATACCAGATTCACTGGTTTGTTGCATTCCATTGGGTCATAAAAGAAATGGTTTTTGGTGGTGGTCCCTGGTACAAAGGAGTCAAGCACCTTAGGCCCCTAACTAACCACAGGCACAGGTGTTGAGAATCAATGATAATGAGGTTAACAAGCCAAGATCAAAACTGTTGAATCCCTATAGTAGAATGGACTTGAAGAGAGACTAAAACCAGAACTCCGTAATTGTAAGGTCACTTCCCTATGATGTTTCTTATAATCATCAGGTGAGAGGTGGCTGTCAACACATTAATAAGCTAAAGAGAATTAGAAAAGAATTTTGGAAAGGTTTCACTTCAAAGGAAATTTGTATACTTTTACTTCAGATATAGTTTTCACACCACTACTATACTATGTAGCCTACTATATTGCCCCTTGATGAATGGGAAATTTAGTTTTCTCCTTTACTGTAAGGAGTTTGAACTAGAGTGACACTTATGTTGATTCTAGCTCTTAAATATCATTAGGGGAAAAGTCATAAATTCAAAGCAGGCAAGAGTATGATTTATTCAGTAAACTGACTACAAAAACTTTATGCAATATAAGAATGTTGGTTTAATCAAACTCTCACTTGCTTCATATCTACTTGTACCCGTGAACTCCTGTGCTGTTATGCCAATTGTGCATACAGTGACAGTTTAACCAAACTTCTTCCCTCCCATATTGGTGCCATTTCTTTCTATAATATTGTGTCCATTGTGCACTATCCAGGCACAGAGCAGCATCCTTTGCAAAGATTAAATGTGACCAGTGCTCTGCATGGCCGGGCATGACAGCTATGGAAACCCAGTCATGTAAAACCAAGGTCAGTTGTTCTATCTAGCCTATATAATTCATATTTATCTATACCTGTTTCATTGCAAGATGGATTTGAAACATTATTCAATCTTAGTGATTCCAGCATAAATGAAAGAAGAAAACCTCTGATCAAACAGGACACAGTTTATCCATTGCCTATTTATCAGCATTATTTTAAAGTGCTTGATGATCAAAAGATAAATTTATTTGAGAGAAAAGTGACTCATCTAAATATTCAAGTGGGTGCATTAAGCCTAGTAACAAAATAAATTCACATCTAAAGCCTTTCTGGCATTCTAGAACTTAAGTGTAGTGATATACAGATCACCAGTAAAGAGCCATTACTGAGCCAAGCGTTCTTTCATGTCAGCCAAATTGGTCCCAAGTGCTGAATGTTAACTGTTTGAGCTCTGAGTGGGGATGGGCATTATCTCCTTCCAGGGCAATAACCTGTATCAATTTGAAAGAACTCAGCTTTGTAGTAAGGATGATTTTACAGTAATAAATTACATTTTGCAACTTGAAGATAGCTGAAGCTATCACCCATAACATGAGATAATAACCAGGGACTTCATGTTCTCAGTAGCTATTTTTTCTTATAAATATTTTATTGATTTTTCAAGCCCACAAAGATTCCTTGTTTTCAAAAAGTGGTCTTAATGTACACAATAGACTTTGTTCTATGCATACAAAATGAAATCCTCTCTCAGATAGTGTGGAAGAGGAAAAATGTGCCTCTTACACACAGCATCTATTTTTGAGTTTCATGTACTGACTTTCCAGGAAGATTTTCCAATCTTTTCACTAGGTTCTGAATTTTCTTACAATGTGTTATTATTTCTGTGTATGAGTATCAGTGGTCAGTGAATAAACTTCAAAACTGATTATAAAATGAGAAAACATACTGTATTTCTAAGTCAAAAGCAAGCAAAAAACACAAAAAGGAAAAAGAAGAGACAGAAGCATGATTTCTTTTATTAGATATGAAAAAATACTCCATATCAGAAATACATGTTTGTCCCAATAAATACCAGACAGTTGCATTTTCATCAAGAATGACTCCCCCCGCTGTTGCCTGATACCAAAACTGGGCAGAGACTCAACTAAAAAAGAAAACTTCAGGCCAATATCCATGATGAACATCAACACAAAAATCTTCAATAAAATACTGGCAAACGAAATGCAACAGCAAATCAAAAAGCTTATTCATCAAGATCAAGTAGGCTTCATCCCAGGGATGCAAGGCTGATTCAACATACGCAAGTCTATAAACGTAATCCACCACATAAAAAGAACTAAAGACCAAAACCACATGATTATCTCAATAGATGCAGAGAAGGCCTTTGACAAAATTCAACAGCCCTTTATGCTAAAAACCCTCCATAAACTAGGTATCCATGGAACGTATCTCAAAATGAAAGATATTTATGACAAACCAACAGCCAATATCATAATGAATGGGCAAAAACTGGAAGCATTCCCTTTTTAAATCTGTCATAGACAAGGATGCCATCTCTCGTCACTCCTATTTAATATAGTATTGGAAGTTCTAGCAAGAGCAATCGGCAAGAAAAAGAAATAAAGGGTATTCAAATAGAAAAGGAGGAAGCCAAATTGTCTCTCTTTGCAGATGACATGATTGTATATTTAGAAGACCCCATTGTCTCAGCCCAAACTCTCCTTACACTGATAAGCAACTTCAGCAAAGTCTCAGGATACAAAATCAATGTGCGGAAATCACAAGCATTCCTATACACCAATAATAGACAAACACAGAGCCAAATCAAAAATGAACTCCCATTCACAATTGCTACAGAGAGAATAAAATATCTAAGAATATAACTAACAAAGGATGTAAAGGACCTCTTCAAGGAGAACCGCAAACCACTGCTCAATGAAATAAGAGAGGACACAAACAGATGGAAACAAATTCCATGCGCATGGTTGGGAAGAATCAATATCGTGAAAATGGCCATACTTCCCAAAGTAATTTATAGATTCAATGCTATCCCCATCAATCTACCAATGACCTTCTTTACAGAACTGGAAAAAACCACTTAAGACTTCATATGGAACCAAAAGAGAGCCCGCATAGCCAAAACAATCCTAAGCAAAAAAGAACAAAGCTGGAGGCATCACGTTGCCTGACTTCAACTATACTACAAGCCCACAGTAATCAAAACAGCATGATACTGGTACCAAAACAGAGATGTAGACCAATGGAACAGAACAGAGGTCTCAGAAGCAACATCACACATCTACAATCATCTGATCTTGACAAACCTTACAAAAATTAGCAATGGGGAAAGGATTCTCTGTTTAGTAAATGGTGTTGGCAAGAACAGAAAGCCAAACACCATGTGTTCTCACTCATAGGTGGTGTTGAACAATGAGAACACGTGGACTCAGCTAGAGGAGCATCACACACTGGGGGCAGTTGGGGTGGGTGGGGGAGAGACAGTGGGGCGTGGGGAGGGATAACATGGGGAGAAATGCCAGATATAGTATGCACCTAAAGTAAAATAAGTAAATATAAAAATAAAATTAAATTCAAAAAAATTGGTGTTGGGAAACCTGGCTAGCAGTGTGCAGAAAGCAGAAACTGGACCCCTTCCTGACACCTTACACTGAAATTAACTCCAGATGCATTAAAGAACTAAACATAAGACCTAATACCATAAAAACTCTAGAAGAAAACCTAGTCAAAACCATTCAGGACATAGGCATAGGCAAGGACTTCATGGCTAAAACACCAAAAACAATGGCAACAAAAACCAAAATAGACAAATGGGATCTAATTAAACTCCAGAGCTTCTGTACAGCAAAGGAAACAATCATTGAAGCAAACCAGCAACCAACAGAATGGGAAAACATTTTTGCCCATCTGACAAAGGGCTAATATCCAGAATCTACAAAGAACTAAAACAGATTTACAAGAAAACAAACAAACAAACAAACCCATTCAAAAGTGGGAGAAGGATATGAACAGATGCTTTACAAAAGAAGACATCTATGAGGCCAACAAACAAACAAAAAATGCTCATCATCACTGGTCATTAGAGAAATGCAAATCAAAACCACATTGAGATACCATCTCATGCCAGTTAGAATGGCTATCATTAAAAAATCTGAAGCGAAAAGTTAAAAAAAAATGAATAAAAAGCTGACTTTAAAAAAAAAAAGAATTGAGCTAAATTAAAAAGAAGAAACCAATTCCTCAAGGATCTAGAAATAGAAACTCCATTTGACGCAGCAATCTCATCACTGGGTACATATCCAAAGGATTATAAATCATTCTATTAGAAAGACACATGCACATGTGTGTTCATTGCAGCACTGTTTATAATAGCGAAGACTTGGAATCAACACAAACGTCCATCAATGATAGACTGGATAAAGAAAATGTGGCACATACACACCATGGAACACTATGCAGCCATAAAAATGATGAGTTTTTGTCCTTTGTAGGGACAGGATGAACCTGGAAACCATCATTCTCAGCAAACTGACATAATAGAAAAACAAACACCACAAGTTCTCACTCATTGGCAGGTGTTGAACAATGAGAACACATGGACACCAGGAGGGGAGCATCACACACCGGGCTCTGTTGGGGAGGAATAGGGGAGGGACAGTGGGGGGTAGGGCAGTTGGGGAGAGAGAACAGGGGAAGAAATGCCAGATATAGGTGACAGGGAGATGGAGGCAGCAAACCACATTGCCCTGTATGTACCTGTGCAACAATCCTGCAAGTTTTGCACATGTACTCCAGAACCTAAAGTGCAATTAAATATATATTAAAAAAAGAAGAAGAAACTGTTGTCTTGATAAACTGAGAGTGTAAAGCTGAAGGATTGCTTGTTATAAAACAGTGCAAAATAACCAAACTATTTCTTTTTTAAAAATTCTCTAGATGGTTAATTGAATAGACTGAAGTATTTTCAGACTCTGAAGTAAATATATTTATTTTAAAACATGGGCAGAATTTCTCAGAGGTGCTAAGTTTAAGGGCTTTCCCAACAACTTACCCTTAAAGTTATTTTATTTCTGCCATTCATCAAGTATGGGCTCAATTCTTGTTTTGGGAAGAAGTATTACTTTTGTAGTCCGTTTAGGATGCAATTTTGTCTGCCATGGAGCAATGTGATAAATAAATTAATAAATTAATTAATCAATAAAATTTCATAAAACATGCAATATCTAAGGTACATCTGAAGATAAATAAAATTTAAAATGTACAAAAGTTTCCAGGTTATTATTATTAGTGAAAGGCAACCTCACAATAACCTTAGAATACAGGAGAAGTGTATTTAACTTTATATTTGCTGTTGCCAATAAACATGAGAAAATATTAGGAAATGTTGTAAAGATGAGTTAACTGCTTTAAGTAGTAAATGCAACAAGGAAATATATAGGTGTGTACAGTACTATATTTTCCTCTGGGTTCATCCCATCATCAAACAAAGAATAATGTACTGAACAGCAATAGGGCAATAGGAGAAAAAAAAAACCAAAATATTAATCTTAATTTTTTTTTTGAGACAGAGTTTTGCTCTTATTGCCCAGGCTGGAGTGCAATGGTGTGACCTTTTCTCATTCACAATTTCAAGATCTTTCATTTACTCAATCATATAGCAGTTTCTGTAGTCAATAGGTAAAAGGCAAAGTTTACCATTACCAACTACCATCTTTTAATATTTTCTGAAGATCCTCTGGGCACATTCTACTAAACTAGACAATTGTGAAAATAAAATTTCCAGGTTGGTAGAGAGAGTAACACCCAAGTGAAAACATGAACAAGTAGTGTTGGGAGAAATTATATCTCTGTCTTCTAATTGCTAGATCACTGCTTCATGTTAACTCCTCATGTTGTTTTGCTGATATCAATAAGTGAGGCTGATGATTCTCGAGTAGAAAACTATAGGTATTATTTATGTTATTTTAACATGATTACTGAGCAGATGAAGGTGAGTAGGATTTATGTTTTTGATGCTTTTTTGTGTTGTGTTAGGCATGCAAAACATTCTTTGTATAACAATCAGTACTAAGTACTGCAGCCTCTTAGTAATTACAAAAGAAATAGAAAAATTAAATTTTGACCTGTATTAATAAATACCTTTATAAATAATAAAAGTATAATTACTATAAGGGTAATAAAAATACCTTTATTAAAATACCTTTATTCTGTGAACATATTATAGCAGAATCCTATAAGGTTATAATCAAATATGTGTATGGTATCACTAGAAAATTCAAAGCATCTCTTCTTTGAATTATAGCAAGATTTGAAGCTATTGTTTATAATTTATTGTACTAAAGGAATATCCCACGGGATTCATGTTTTAGGGAGAACTTAATACAGGTAGTTTTTATGTCAAACTAAGAGCCAAAAATTTAAGATTGGCCAGGCACAGGGGCTCACACTTGTAATCCCAGCAATTACAAGTTCTTAGAACCCACAACCACAACCCACTTGGAAAAGGGAGGGAGGAGTTTTGTGTGTGTGAATCCATCAGTGATCATAAGATTCCTGTTTCCTCAGATCCAGTTAACAACATCTCTCTACTTGCTCCAAAATTGTGCTATAATCTTCACTGTGTCCTCCTTTTCTGTCCAGATAAGATCCATCAATGACTCCTATTGATATTCCCCTATCCCATCATTCATCTGCATGCTCCTTGCAATTCTATGGATATCTTAGTTCAGGGTGTCCTTATTTCCCTACAGAAAGAAGAAAGAGATGGGTAATTTCATAGGTTGTGTTTGAGAGACTGAATTCAGGGCACAACTTACCGGTTTAATTGGAAGAGGGATACTTCTTTCAAAGTAACAGATGGAAAATTAGTGTAGGTAGTTACAGATGCAGTTGAGTTGATAGTTTTGGTAATGGGAAAGTAAAAGAATATGTCTGATTAAATCAGATTTCTCAGTTAAGTACAAAGCTTGGTCATCAGTAAAGGCCATATTGAAGAAGAAGACAGGAAGAGAAGAGGGAGAAAGAAATAATATCAGTGGTTGATTTGAGACCTGCTGAATGTTTTATACAAAGCAAAAAGCTGTAAATCCTATAAAATATGTGAAACACAACTTTTTCTTAAACCCATTCTTTTTCAAATTAGGTAGCACATGTTTTTTACTTCTAGGTATCCTTTTAGAAGATGTAGAGTCAATGGACAGAAGGAACAACTGCAGATGAAAATTGTTAAGGGCTCATGGTGATAACATAGATAACATATGTGTTGTTCTTCTATAGTCTTTCTGATAAAGAGGATACGAGTTACCAAAAGGAAATTGTGTGGCAAACCACTTCTCATACATTTGTATTCATAAATTGCCTCAATAATTTTAATTTTAGTTTTAAAACAGAGTATGTGCAACCTAAGGCCATCTCTGTCTTAAATGACTTATAACTATCCCTAGGCTAGGCCAGATGTGATAGTCTTATCCTTCCTTCACTGTGTTCTTGACAATGAAGCTCTGCAATTTTCTCATTGGAGAAAGCATAAAACTCCACTCCCAGTAATAGCTGTGGATTGCTTTTCTTACTTTGAATCCTAGGTAGACAAGCCAGCTTAGTTGAATTTATCGTGAATATAGAAATGACAACTGTTAAAATGGAATGCAAGGGGAAAAGTGAAGCTTCTATATGAATAGAAGAAAAGAATGACACTGGCAAGAGACATGGAGTAATCTGTTCATCAAAGTGATGAAATAGCTTTTGTATTAATAATATAGAGGCACAAGCAAATGGCATGCTGCAGAAGTTTACTTTTTCAGAAAAATGCAGCACAAATTGGAGTCTAGCTCTCATGAACCTGGATTTAAGGTCAAGATCAGTCTATGAGGAAGGATAATTTGATGCTAAAACAAATAATGCTGACATACAATACCTCAATTCTGTCCATTGCTGCAACGTTATAGTATCTGAGACAGAGACTAAATCAGTGGTTTAAACTGCACGTGACCTTTCCCCCTAGAAACAACTAGCAATGTCTGCAGCCATTTTTGTTTTCATAACTAGGCAGGAGTGCTACTGGCATTCCCACTGCACAGGACAGCCCCTCACAACAAATAATTACCTGGCCTAAAATGTCAATATCACCAAGGTTAAAAAACTCTGTTCAAAATAATGGCCATGCAGCCACTGTTGTAAGAAGATTAAAGAGTGGGTGAAAGATTTACCATTTACATGTACCCAAGGTTATTCTTATTTGATTTATGTTGCATTTTGCATGTCTTCACATAAATCATTGAGAACAATTTTATATTCATGTGGCTAGCTGGCCATTATTTAGAAGGTTTTTTCTTTCCCCTTATCTAAAGACTGAACACCTTTTGGTCATATTGTTGGACTTTCCCTGGAATTTTAAATCTGCTCTCTCCCTACAAAATTTTCTCCACTTTGTATTCTGCTTTCTGCTTCCAACATAGTTTCACATTCAACTCTTTTCATCTGATTTCATGCCTTGTCCTAATTGTTGCACATTCAGACACTAATAAGTAATTTTGATCTGGACACTCCTTTGCACTGTGGTTTTGCCATATCCCAAAATATGGTATGACAACTGCAAACATACCTTATTATACAGATAAGACATTTCACCAAGTATTATTGGAATAATATAACAATGCTGAATGAAGAACTAATTTAAACAAATACACAGACTCATTTTTTTTTCAGTCATGCTTTAGTGTATGAGATCATTTGTCAAATATAATTTTCAATCATCAAAGAACAAAAACACCTCAACACAGTTGCCCACCAGTCCTGCGGAACAGCCAAAAGCTGCAGCTCTACACCTCCTTCCCTGGAAAGAAAAAGGACAATGTGTTTAACTATGCTGTGCTAGATACTCACAATATTCAGCTGTTTCCAACACATATGCAGAATAAAGATTATATAAAGGCATTTATAGTAATAAAAACACATTCATACAGGATATATTGTTCTTTCCTCTTGAATCTTATATCTCTTTATCCATATACACGCTTTAGATTCAGCACATGTTTATATAATCCTCTTTATGACAGCTTCTGCAACATCTCTGAGCAGAAATAAAAATAAGGAGAGAGCTTGGAACATTTTATTCCTCTTAGTATATAAAAAATTGAAAATGCAAAGCACTGAAAATTTAAGGATTTAGAACTCCTGATAAGTATAAAATCTTATTCAATCACACTATTTCAATTCTAGAGGGAAATAATAGTGTAATAATAAATTAGTCTGTAGCATGTGGAGTAGCTTTAGAAAATAAGTTTGTTTATTCTTTTTCCAGAATATGCCACTGAAAGTACCTCTTCTTGATTAACTGTCCTCATTTTTTTATTGCACAATGTTAGATTATTTATTGCTCTTTCAAAATGAACCAGCACTCATCATATATTTTCTGCATATTTTATTATGAATGATAAAATTTGTTTATGTGAGTACAGTAAAAAAGCCCATATTTTTCTTGATGAACTAGTTTTCTGGTAGAGGCATGGTTCTCGTTCCCTTAAAAAATTACTAACTTTGATTGCTTATTTAAATTATGTCTGCTTAGCCCTAAATTTATATTATTATCTTTTGACATAAGGCACTGCATCATTTAGTACCTGTGCATGTAAGAAATACTATAGGAGAGAACTTTCTGTCTGTGGATAAGTTTCCCCAGTTCCCACATATTAAAGTAACAAGGATAATCTTTTAAAAGGGATGAGGATGCATGGGGAATGTGGCTATCTAGCTACATTTTTAAGCTATCAGTTGTTGTGTGCAAAGACAAAATAATTTATTTGTTTTCAGAGTCTCTAATGGCATTTCAAAATAACTTTTGCAGGATATTGCTGTTTCATTGACATAAATTCTTTTCTTTCTTTCCTTCATATACTTTTGTACATTTTTAAGGCAAATAATTAGTGATGGTAAGGTATTAGTACAATGAGATGATTTGACTTCTACTGGTCAGAATTAAAAATATGATAAAATATGTATATAAAAATTATTAGATGGTTTTAGATGTCATATCACTAGTTCTGTGGTTGTAAATAAATTGCATTTTCATGAAAAAAGACTCAACTAAGTGCTTTCAAATACGGAAGTCAATTATCACCTTAGAAAGTCCCAGACAGCAACTATGTAGATGTTCTGTATCCTATAGCAGCAAAAACAAGGAAAGAGGTACTGAAGAGGGATTGGCAGCTGATTTTAAAAGTATTCTTTTTAAAGAAGACAAATAATACATTTTACTACAAAAACAACATGCACATATTCTTTCTTCTGCTCAAGGAAAGACAATTTACCAACTTAGTCCAGATTTACATCTTAATGACTAGCAAGCTATGAAAGCAAATTTTGTTAACTTTAAGTGATATCTCAGCAATTCTGAAATAAGACTACCAAGCTATCTTTGAATCCCTTACATAAAGACAAACAAGTTATGTGTCTACTACTTTGAGTAACAAATATATGCTATATGCTATAGAAACAAATGTACCTAAAAACTGTAGACGAATGCACTAAATTCTGTAGAGAATAGTGAAAGTGAAATTAAGACAGCCAATTGACTACAAATTCAGTTGTTCCTTCCATACAAGTGAGAATTTATATGTCGTGGGTTCAACATGATTCAGCCCAGTCTCTCATATCCAGATCACGAGTCCTATCAGACAGTTAATAGTCAAGAAAATGCTTTACTGTAGCATCCTATCCTGTACAGACTGAAACAGAAAAAATTGCCAACATTGCAAAGCATGTCTCTATAAGACTTTAAACAAAAGTACTGTGTGTATTATTTTGAGGAGAAACGAGGAAACAGGGATTCCAATAGTTAAAAATATTTTCCTTAAATATTCTGGTTAGCCATGATTTATTGCACATGGCATGTCTCAAAGCACAAAATACTCCTTAAAACTAATGAAACAGTAGTTAGAATGCATGAGATTTGAGTCTCCCACTATGTGTCTTAGACATTGACAAGTGGTAGTTTGTCTTTGAAAAATGACATGAAAAGGAAGAAACATTGCTGGTAATTCTTATTTATACTATTTTTCGTGAAGAGATATATATACTTTAATCAAATTCAATTCCATAAATATTTGAAGCATGTACATATTCTGGCCATACCTTCTTTCACAGTAGATAATGCCTCTTAAGAAGTGCATGTTCTAGAGAGGGAGGAATAATAGGTCCTCTAAGATGACAGGGTCAAGAAAACGGCATTTAACTGTGCCTGGAAGGATCAAACAAAGCTTCCTAGAGTAATGGAAAGGAGAAAGTAGAGGTCTTGGTGTGAGAAAAAAACATAAAATTGCAAAGAATTCAGCAGGCTGAGGTGAATTTACAGACTATTTTATTTTGCTTTCTTTTATTTATTTTTAGCTCATCCAAACATTTCTTTAAATATAATTTCTATTATTTGAGATATGCATGCTGTTTCAGTAATTAACTCTACATACAATGACCTTGTCACAAACATAGTGATTAGAAATTTTAATCGAGAACTCCAAAGCAACATTTGCAAGTTTTTTATTGTAGATCAGTGAGCCCCCAAACAGGCATATGTAGGCTTCACCATGCATTGTACCTAATAGGTGGGAGGATTGGCTATATTTGTATACCTAGTACATTCTAGCCAGCTTTAAGATTGTGAGTATTCTACATCTATGTCAGTAAACACATTTTCCTTACTTTCTGAGAAGTCTATTTATGATAGTTAGCTGAGTCATCTTACTCTTAATGCTTTTTTCAATTGACAGAGAACAATTATGACTTAAAAAATTGTAAGTCATAATTGCAGGGACATAAATGAAGCTGGAAACCACCATTCTCAGTGGACTGATACAGGAACAGAAAACCAAACACTGCATGTTCTCACTGATAGGTGGGTGTGAAGAATGAGAACACATGGACACAGGAAGGGGAACATCACACACTGGGGCCTGCAGGAGGGGAGTTGGGGGATTGGGGAGGGATAACGTTAGGAGAAATACCTAATGTAGATGACAGGGGAATGAATGCAGCAAACCATTAAGGCACGTGTATACATATGTAACAAACCTGCACATTCTGTACATGTACCCCAAAACTTAAAGTATAATAAAAAAATATAAATTCCATTTGACCCAGCAATCCCATTATTTATAATCCAAAGTATTATAAATCATTCTATTATAAAGACACATGCACACGTATGTTCATTGTGGCACTGTTTACAATAGCAAAGGCCTGGAACCAACCTAAATGCCCATTGATGATAGACTGGACAGGGAAAATGTGGCACATATACACCATAGAATACTATACAGCCATAAAAATGATGAGTTCATGTCTTTGTAGGGACATGGATGGACCTGGAAAGCATCATTCTCAGCAAACTGACACAAGAACAGAAAATCAAACACTGCATGTTCTCACTCATAGGTGGATATTGAACAATGAGAATACATGAACCAGGGAGGGGAGCATCACACATTAGGGTCTGTTGGGGGGTACTAGGGGAAGAACAGCAGGGGGTAGGGAGTTGGGGAGGGATAACATGGGGAGAAATGCCAGATACAGGTGATGGAGATGGAGGCAGCAAACCACATTGCCATGTATGTACCTGTGCAACAATCTTGCATGTTCTTCACCTGTACCCCAGAACCCAAAGTGCAATTATATATATATATATATATATATATATATATATATATGTGTGTGTGTGTGTGTGTGTGTGTGTGTGTGTGTGTGTGTGTATGTATATTAAACAAAATAAATTTTAAAAATTTACATGTGGAATTGCAAATTTCCCTGGCTGTGAGATGGTCTGGAATAAAAAGATGAGTAATTCATAGTATAATATTTGCTATTACCTCATGATTCAGTAGCAGTGTCAGTACTTATGAAGAACTTGATTTCCGACTTTATATCATGCCTATAACGAAAACATGTGTAGTACCAAAATACAGCTTGCAGCTTCTCCATTTCTACTCTTCTTGCTATAAGATTTACATCCAATACCTGGAAAATTCTCGTGTCAACTGTACAGAGTTGATGGCCAATGCCTTATCAAACAAAATCAGTTCCCTGCTAAAAATTTTCTTAAATGCCTGACTCAACTTCCCCTTCACAATACCCTGAAAGCTCACATCAGGATCTATGGGCACACCCATTCCTTATCAGACTTCCATCCTATGTTGGAGCACACTGAATTATTTAAGTTTTGCTTTACAAACTGCTTCAGGGTCTCATCTCCTTCCTGTGCACTTACTATCTTGTCTGCCTGAAATGTCCTTATAGGGCTACACCTGACAAATACATACTTACTTTTCACAATTTAAGGGAGTTGTTCTCTTTTCAAGAATCCTTCCCCAGGCCTCTCAGTCTGAGTTAGGTGACTCCTATTTGTTCCTTTGTTTGCACTTGCCTAACAAAGGCAGGGGATGTGAATTAATATTTCTGTCGTTTGAATGCCCATTACTGTTTTTTGGTAATTACTAGTTGCTTCATAAATGTCTATTCAATAGATAAGTAAATATACGCAGAAAAGCACTGTTTCTCCTTCCCTGGATAGGAGCATTTTCAGGTTGGCTTAGGAATACTGGATTATTTTTCCTCTGTCTTCATACTGAGTTTTCATTCATTTAATTCATGTGTTAGAGAAAATTGATTTTCCTGCCTGGCTTCTTAACTCAGCAGTACAGTTTTGACAATGCTGGAGACTGGTGTTTTTGTTTATTTGTTTTTGTGTGCTCTGAATGGATTCCATTGGTTTTTTCTCTGCTGTTTACTATTGTAACCTGAATTTCAATGAAAGTTTTGAAGTGTCCCAAGATGTGTGTGTGTTGTGTGTGAGGGAAGAAAACCTAAGGTTAGTGGGTTTAGTATTCATTATTCTTTACTTGTTTTACTAGACTAGTTTATGTGTATTATCAGAGACATGTATTTTATATAACAATATCTGAAATGATTATAGGATAATTGCATCATTCTGGGGAGTTGTTTACAAGTTTGACATTTTTAAACGAGAAAGCAAAACTACCAAGCATCTGTTTACTTACACTAAATAATCTCAAATTGTCTGTCTTCAAAAATAAAATCAAGCTCATTGTATAGCTTTTTTAAATGCCTTACATTATAAAATGATTTTAATTTTAAGAAAACAATATTAACAATTATTAGTTATTATTATTGTCAAATATGACTGAGTCAAAGAGACATCACAATAAATTCCCAAAAATCAAAATGACAGTAGCAGAACACACCTTTCCTGAATCCCTGTCCTGGTTTCTATTCCACAGGACTACAAGGTATAATAGAAAAAATACCTGGAATTTACTAAATTGTTATTTCTAGCAATAATTTTGCATACATTAACTCGACTTTTCAAAGACTTTGTCTAATAAAATGCCTCTACATTGCTTCTTGTGGATTTTATTCTATAAATTAGGCAGTACATCTAAATGTACAGTGGATATGATAATGGAAAGACACCGTCAGAAACAATTGTTTAAGGAAAAGTATAAAGAAATGCAGATCATTAAATAAATAAGGAGGTTATGTAGCACATTACCAGGTTTTGGTACAAATTTCCCGTTTTCCCCAAAGTCCCCCACGGAAGCATTCCA
Organism: Saimiri boliviensis; assembly: GCF_048565385.1. Classification (NCBI taxonomy): domain Eukaryota; kingdom Metazoa; phylum Chordata; class Mammalia; order Primates; family Cebidae; genus Saimiri; species Saimiri boliviensis. The sequence goes on along the minus strand of NC_133450.1, from coordinate 50,298,362 downwards.
GTCACGTAAAGATCACTTTCCACTCGACATGAAGAAGCCCAGTTTTTACATTGCCAAACAATACTTATTCAGGTCCCAAGTCCAACCCACCTTCATTACATGTCTGTCCTGGGAACTAGCTATGGACTTGCTAATAAGAACACATGACTGAAACAAAACTAGTCAATATTATTTTTCCTGAAGCAAAATCTAGTTCCTAAAGCGAAGCCTCCCCTACAGTGTTTTTTAATAGGCTGGGTGACACTATTAGCAGAATATTTAAATCCCTGGATACTGCCCAATACATTCTAGTATTGTCTTTTGGTCAGTTTTCAAGAAAAAAATATCTAATTCATGTCTGCAAATGCCATAGTTTAGACCAGTAGAATGAAATGCCTGAGATATCTTCCTCTATCAAATGTTTATTTAAAGAAACAAACCAAAAACTTTTATTTAAGGTTCAGGGACACATGTGAAGGGTTGTTACACAGGTAAACTCTTGTCACTGTGGTTGTTGCACAGATTATTTCATCACCCAGGTATTTAGCCCAGTACCCAATAGTTATCTTTTCTGTTTCTCTCCCTCCTCCCACCTTCTCCCCTCAATTAGACTCCAGTGCCTGTTTTTCCTTAGTGTTCATGAGTTTTTGTTATTTAGCTCTCACTTATAAGTAAGAAGATACCATATTTGGATTTCTGTTTCTGCATTAGTTTCCTAAGGATAATGTCCCTAAAAAAGAACAATTTCTGCTTTTATGTCTGATATATTGTTAGCAAAATGCAGCAGAGTTTCCATTAATCATTCTTGTTCAATTTTTCCTTCTGCAAAATTAGCTAAAAGATGACTGTCTAGAATGGCTAATTAATATTTATCATATATCCTATATATTACATATGTACATATATTGCAGATGATAACAATGACTGATGCATCATATACATGGAGTGGGATAGAAATATGTCATTAAATATAAAAGTAAAAAGTGAATGTGATTACTACTTTCCCCACATCTCAGTAAATTCAAATGCACCTCACAGAGGGCTCTATTCTCTGTGTGAAATTTTTTCTGACAGGAAATGAACAACTTTATACTTCTAAACAACTATAATTGTTAAAGTTGTTTGAGATATTCTCATACAATTCACAATCCACTTGTTTATAAACAAATTGTTTTAATTTTGATATCTAGAGTCACATAGAATGCAATAGTCTACCTTTTCCAAGAAAATCCTTCAAAATTTGGAACAGTCTACTTTCTAATTTATTAATTAGTCCTAGTCCCTCCATTATCCCATATATAACATCATTTCCAGATATTTCTCTGTTCTGATCCCTTTTCTCCAGATAAATGGCAGGCAGTCAATTTGTCACTTAATATGCAGATTCCCAAAGTGACCACAATAGGCCAGACTATGTAATTAACACAGAATATTGTGGAGATGGCACCACCCATGTTCTGGATAGTATCAGGGCTTCTACTGATCAAATTTGTAATATAATTTGTGCTTGGAAAGTGTGCTTCTTGGTTAACAAAAATTGTTACCAATTGATTTTAAACTTTACATTTTTGTTCACATAATAAATATTTTGAAAATGCTATTTGCAGTAACAATTTTTAGTCTAATTATTTCTATATAAATGTAGTGACTTACATGATTCTCTAATATGCCAGTTTCATTCCATAATTCTGATTATTCATCCAGTATTTTGGCTATTATTCCAAATTTCATCTTTGAAACTTCAATAAAATATCTTTCTATGCTAGTTATGTACTCATTTTTATCTGTAAAGTTGTAATATCTGTAAGTCTTTAATAATAGTTTAATTTAAATTTGAACAGTGCCTACATAGCAGACCCTCAATAGCTATTAGTTCCTTCCTCTGCCCACTCTTCATTATCTCTTACACTTACTGAAGACTTCAAGATGAAGCTATAAGATACCACCACCAATTTTCCTCTAGATTCATTATGATCTATTAAAAATATACTTGGAAATGATGATTAATTAACTATTAATATGCCAATCTATAATTCATTCAGTCTACCATCTTCCATATTGTTTTAAATATATTACAGTATAATCTATTTAATGACTTACAGAAATTAGATATATCATATCTACATTGCTCACCCCTTCTATCACTTTAATAATGAAAAGCAACAACCAAAAAGGTGGTTTGCAAAGATTTATCTTTGCAAAATTTATTCAGCTCCCTAAGTGATTAACAAATAATTTTTCTTGTGTTTTTAACTTTTAAACGTAATGTAACACAACATTGCATAAATAACATAGCACAATATAATAAGCATGCATTGTGCAGTGACTAATTTTCCCTAGATTTTATCCTGCCCTCTATTGTAATAAAAACCAACTCCAGTTCTCAGAGCATCAGCAGTGCACACAGCTGCCCAGTTAAAGATCATATTTCACAGTCTCTTTGTACCTACATGTGGACATATGTCTAAATCTTTGCAAAAGGGAATATGAATAGAAGTGATATGTACAACTTCTCTGTCATTTCCCTAAGAGAAAATTGCTTGCCTTACCTGCCTCTCTGCTCCCTTACCCTAGGCCAGAAAAGGATGTGCTCCTGACCAGCAGCTCAACTACGTGTCAGGCAAACATCCCTTTGAAAGGCCGAACATTTAGACAGAAGAAAGCCAGACCCCATCTTGACCTTGTGGAGCAGAACTGCCTGCCTCTACACTGCATACTATGCAAATAGAAATAAGCTTCCATTGTGTTTTCAGCTTCTGTATTTGGGGTATTTTTAAAAAATCATATTATATTATATCATAATTTTTGCCCTTATATTGTCAACATGGAATTTTTAAACATTAAGCTTTACCACATTTGCTTCATACCTTTTTATTTAGCAAAAAAAATTTTCAATCTACCCATCTGACAAAGGCCTGATATCTAAAATCTACAAAGAACTAAAACAGATTCACAAGAAAAAAACAAGCCCATTCAAAAGTGGGCAAAGGATATGAACAGACACTTTACAAAAGAAGACATCCATGAGGCCAACAAACATATGAAAAAATGCTCATCATTGGTCATTGGAGAAATGCAAATCAAAACTACATTGAAATACCATCTCACGCCAGTTAGAATGGCGATCGTTAAAAAATCTGGAGACAACAGATGTTGGAGAGGATGTGGAAAAATCGGAATACTTTTACACTGTTGGTGGGAGTGTAAATTACTTTGACCATTGTGGAAGACAGTGTGGCAATTCCTCAAGGACCCAGAAATAGAAATTCCATTTGACCCAGCAATCCCATTATTGGGTATATATCCAAAGGATTATAAATCATTCTACTACAAGGGCACATGCACATGAAAGTTCATTGCAGCACAGTGTACAATAGCAAAGACCTGGAACCAACCCAAATGCCCATCGATGATAGACTGGACAGGGAAAATGTGGCACATCTACACCATGGAATATTATGCAGCCATCAAAAACAATGAGTTGGTGTCCTTTGTAGGGACATGAATGAACCTGGAAACCATAATTCTCGGCAAACTGACACAAGAACAGAAAATCAAACACCACATGTTCTCACTCATAGTTGGATGTTGAACAATGAGAACACATGGACACAGGGAGGGGAGTATCACACTCTGGGGTCTGTCGGGGGGAAATAAGGGAGGGACAGTAGGTGTGGGGAGTTGGGGAGAGATAGCATGGGGAGAAATGCCAGATATAGGTGATGGGAGGAAGGCAGCAAATCACACTGCCACGTGTGTACCTATGCAACAATCTTGCATGTTCTTCACATGTACCCCAAAACCTAAAATGCAATAACAAACAAAATAAAATAAAAATAGATATTTTAGATACCATCAAATCATTTTTCTCCCAATGATCATATTTTCCTCTCTCTTTACACATAGGTAATCACCTTTGTGAAGTCAGACCACAAAGGTAACTCAGAATAACTGTTTATTCCTTGAATTCTGATTTACTATTGACCCAGCAACCAAACAGCAAAAGATACCCTACAAAAACTATAAATGAGAAAATAAATACAGCTTGTCAATGGCTGTCCAGTTGCTCACAGAGTGAGTTAATTGTTTGATGATAAATGTAGTCTGTACAGAATGAAAGGTTTGCTATAATGAAGGGCCCCAGAGTGGTTTATACCATTAGGTTTGAGAAGGGGAACATGTAAGTATTTAAGGTCTACCTGATATATTAATTTAATTTGTTGTATCACAATTATATTCACCTGTGACTATATAATCAAACTTTTCAAATACTGGGCTGTGGACTATCCAAGCATATCCAAGCTTTGTGCTTTTCTGACATTCAACAATATTTTTAAATCAATAACATTTTTAAATGCTCAATATTCACAACCTAGTAATTAGGTGGAGGGATAAAGAATCTTAAAGTAAGAGTACCCAGGTACATTATACTATAAGTTTGTAATATATTTAAAGCAAAATTAAATTTATATTTTAGTGCAATGCAGTCAAAACTAGCAAACAAATCAGGTAAAAATGCTGAGAAGAGTAATGACTTTACTATATTTTTAAGGTGATTTAGGGCATTCTGCTTTTTAGTATGCATACAAATTCATACAGTAAAAAAAATGCACCACATAATGAATGCACTCATATAAAACTGGTTTTATACCATCAACAGGGAGATATTTTCAAATGAAACACCTATGTTTATATCAACAAAATTAAGCATTAACAGGAAATACCAAATTTTTAGTGTAGTTTCCTACTGAGTTTTGTACTTTTGCCACCTTTGCAAGTTTTACCAAATCAATACCACTACACAAACACACACACATATGTGTATGTGTTTGTTTGTGTGTTGTGATGTATGAGTGTGTGTACATATAGTGTAGTAGTATATGTAGTAGTACATGTGTATGTATATATATAGTGGTGTATATATACATATACACATACACACACACAGATATATAGTGGTGTATGTATAATGGTATATACGTATATATACACCAAATACACAAATATGTATACACACACACATACATATACCACTACACATATATACACATGCACACTATACATACACCACTATACATATGCCACTATACACCACTATATATATATATATATATATATATAGTGTGTGTGTGTGTGTGTGTGTGTGTCTGTGTGTATATATATATATATATATGTATATATATATAATGTACCATTGTTTTCTTCTGGTCCCAAAAGTTGGTGATAAATGTTGATAAAGTGTTGGTAATACATATTAAGGAATAGTAAATGATTTTTGAACAGTTTAATATATCAGCTTTAGCAATTCTCACTATATGCCAGTGACTGGAGCTTAGACTTTACTTAACAGCCAAAACATTTTCTAACCACAGCATTCAAAAGTTAATCCCAGTAATTTTATCTTAGCTTGTGATATCGTTGGAAACCGAGCCGTTTTGTTTTGTTTTGTTTTGTTTTGTTTTGTTTTGTTTTGTTTGAGACGGAGTTTCACTCTTGTTACCCAGGCTGGAGTGCAATGGTGTGATCTCGGCTCACCGCAACCTCCGCCTCCTGGGTTCAGGCAATTCTCCTGCCTCAGCCTCCTGAGTAGCTGGGATTACAGGCACGTGCCACCATGCCCGGCTAATTTTTTGTATTTTTAGTAGAGACGGGGTTTCACCATGTTGACCAGGATGGTCTCGATCTCTTGACCTCGTGATCCACCCACCTCGGCCTCCCAAAGTGCTGGGATTACAGGCGTGAGCCACCGTGCCCGGCGATGGAAGCCGAGCCTTATATAAGGATTCAAATATTGCTCTGGTTTGAATATAGCCCCCAAATTTCATGCACTGGTAATTTGGTCTCCAAAGCAACAGTGTTGAGAGATGAAGCCTCATGAGAAGCTCAGCCGTCATGAATGGATTCATGTCGTTTTCGGTGAGTGAGATTAGTTACCAGGAGAGTAGGTTTCTTACAAAAGTGAGTTTGGCTGGCTCTCTCCTCTTGCTCTCTCATGACCTCTTGCCCTTTCCACTTCCTTTTCCGCTATGGGATGACACAATAAGAAGGTCCTCACCAGATGCAGGATCCTGGATCTTGATTTCAAACTTCTCAGCCCCCTGAACTATGTGAAATACATTTAGTTTCTTTATACATTATCCAATCTGTGATAATTTGTTATGGCAGAACAAAATAGACTAAGACAAACAAACATAAAGTGTTTGGGAAAGTCATCTAACATACAGAAGTATGAAGACAATATAATGAAACAAAAAGGAAACACAAGTGCAAGTGTCCTTTATTAAGCTGATTTCCATCATCAACAACTGTGGCTTAATTCTACAAGGGATGCTCTGGATCAGGCATCCCCAAACTACGGCCCACGGGCCACATGAGGCCCCCTGAGGCCATTTATCCGGCCCCCCGCGGCACTTCAGGAAGGGGTACCTCTTTCACTGGTGGTCAGTGAGAGGAGCACAGTATGTGGCAGCCCTCCAACGGTCTGAGGGACAGTGAACTGGCCCCCTGTGTAAAAAGTCTGGGGATGCCTGTTCTGGATGTTTCCCACAATGTTCCCCAGGATTCTCTGCCTGTTATAGAGAAAGGAGAATACATGTTTACCTCTCCTCTTCTTCTAGCATATCTATAACATCAAGCTAAGGAATTTCAATTTCATTTTACAAATAATATATAGTATTTATTAAGCACTATATATGCCACAACAACTTTCCTAGGTATTTTTATGTAGTCTACATTTTAGATGACCAAAATAACATTAACTATTACTTAAAGATATAATCTATATGAATACGTATTATTAAAAATAACAACATTAAATAAATTTCCCAAGTTTACCCAGTAGTAAGTGGCAGAGCCAGGATTTGGAAATAGATTTTCAGTAAGGAAAAAGATGATGCAACAAAATTAGTATAACACAAAATAGGTTAATAAGGGGATAATCCATAAAAATATCATATAGGATTAGTGCAATGCCCAAGAGATAGTAAGGGCTTGGGGTGTAGTTCAACTTTTGCATCTGAAAGAATGGGAGAAGATGTTACTGGAAATTGTAAGGAAAGCATATCATAAACAAAACCACATTGTTAAGAACCATAAACTTTCAGCAGTGGATCACAACCAGACCAAGGCTACAAGAACAGGGCAGGGAGAATAAACAATGTACAAGAAACTGAAGGATGTGAATGTAGTCCATGATACTTGAGCCTTGCTGCAGACAAAAGCAGGGTGGAAATGAGAAAATGGTGAACCTGAATAGAATTCAACATAAAAGACATTCAATAGAAAAGGACCATTGATTTCCAAAGCCATATTTTAAATCACTGTGCTTGTAATTCCAGCACTTTGGGAGACTAAGGCAGGCAGATCATGAGGTCAGGAGTTCGAGACCAGTCTGATCAACATGTTGAAATCTGTCTCTACTAAAAATACAAAAAATAGCCAGGCGAGGTGGCACACATCTGTAATCCCAGCTACTCAGGAGGCTGAGACAGGAGAATCGCTCGAAGCTGGAAGGGAGAGGTTGCAGTGAGCTGACATGGCACCATTGCACTCCAGCCTGGGTGACGCAATGAGACTCCGTCTCAAAAAATAAATATAATAAATAGATCAGTTAAAAATAAGCATTATATAATCTAAATATTTGTTTCAGAAGTTTGTCTACAAGGTAATGTATAAAAAATATTGAATGGAAATGGGAAAAATAGGTTGATTTACAGTGATTAAAAAGAGTACTGAGGACTTACAACTGTCGTTGCTGTCTGTGTGGAGTGATAAGGATTACACTGTAGAGATAGAGTCAATACTAGTTAAAAAATAAACTACACATGAAAATATAAGACAAAGGAGAGTAAATGAGTCATGTTTTAAGCATGAATGCCTTGCATAAAATGACTCTATTAAATAAAAGCAGAAAAAAATTAAAGAGAAAAGCAGATGTAAGAAGAAACATAATTATTTAATTTGGGAACAGACTGTATTTGAATATACTGAGGAAAAACATTTACCAAGTAGACATGCGGAAATGTATGTAGAAAAAAGACCAAGATTTAGGGTACAGATGAGGGACTAAACTGGTAAAAGTTGATATTTAGTTAACAGTTAGGATAGAAAAGAACATTAAATATAGAGAGAAGTGCTTTACATAGTGTGTACAATTTAGGTGACAAATTACATTCACTTGAAAAATTCATCTTCAGAGAAAGACAGCTTAACCTATTTTAACAATCAGTCAAGTAATCTGTAAATTCATAAATGATTAGAATGATACAAAGTAACAAATTTAATCCAGTGTTTGTACAGAAAAATACTGCTCCCAAGAGTGCAGGATCCTTTTCAAGAACATTTGTGAGGAATAAACAAAACAAAACTGAATATTGCCTCTCTCTTGACATCACGTTTTTTAAAAAATATAATTCTAACAGATAAAGTGATACGTGTAAGGGGAAAGAGTTTAAACTTTAAGAAGATATTATTTTTAAGAATCTGGGGCAGGGAAATTGTTTTAAGGGCACAAAAATCACAAACTATAGTACAAAGAGTGATTTATTTTACTAAATTTCAATCCTCTATATATGTCAAGAACACATAAAGAAAATGACGACAAAACCCAATAACAAGAAAGTTTTTGGCACATTTACACTGAAAAATATTAATAAGTGAAATATTTATTTTAAAACTTCCATATATCAATTAGAAAAAGATCAACAGTATATAAGAAACATACAAAAAATGCACACAGAGACTGAACTCAAAATCATCAGCCAACAGAGAATAAGCAATGAGCCACCACTCATAACCACTAGAGTAGCAAAGATTAAAAGTCTGACAATATCATTTCTTGGCAAGTGGGGGTCTAAAGATGAAGTCTTACAATATTGGTAGTTACATAAAGTGACACCACCACTAAGTAAAACAATTTGTGGTTTTTTAGCAAACTTGAGCATATATAAATGAGCCAACAATTTTGATTTATAGATATTTGCCATAGAAAAAAAATACTTGCATATGTGCCCAGAAATACATAGAACAAAACACAAAGGGATATTATTCATAAGAGCACAAAACTGAAAATTACCTAGATTTTCATCAATAACACAATAGGTAAATTGTGTAACAGGGATCAATGAACACATTAGAGCAGGAAAAATTACATTGGCATTCTCACCTTTGAAACTGAGCCATATAGTATACCTCAAGGCACATATAGGCATCTGTCTGATAGAGCCAACTAAAGTCCCAAGCTGCAGCTTGGTATGCAAATGAATGAACCCTAATCTGAGTTTAGCCTTTAACTTTCAAGTTGACACTGCCAAGTCCTTCCAAATTGTAGATTCATGAGCAAAATGTTGTTCTTTTAAATCCCTAAGTTTTTAAGTGGATTGATATGCAACAATAGATAACTGGAAAAGAAGGGCATAAGTATACTTCTAATAATACATTTTAATCTGAATTAAGATATATTGAGGTTTATATAATGATTCATTACCTTTTCAAATTAATTATTTTTTATGTATATTTCTCATGTAAAAAAAAAAGTGCCAGAAGGTGTTCTCTCATTTACAGTAGCAACACAAATATTTAAATATCTAGAAAGAAAATGAAGAAATTTTCATGTTGGATATGAAGATAATTTGGAAGTATTGATATATTTAAATAAATAGAAAAATAGTAAATACTGTGTTCAGGTGAAGATGGTAATATTCTAATGATTTTTGTGTTACCTGAATTGATCTATAAATTTAATGCAATTCCATTGCATTTAAAATAATTTGTTTTTTACTTTTTAACCAAGACTAAAGGTTTCACACATTACATTTGTTTGTAATGTATCTTCTGTGTCTTTGTAGTTCCCTAATTTTTACTCGTGACAGTTTTTTTGTGAAGATTCAAGGCCAGTTATGTAGAAAGTCCTCTGTTATTGATTTCTCTGATTGTTTACTTGTGCTTATACCAAAAGTCTTAATTAGATTCAGGTTAAATGTTTTTGGCAAAAATACTACATATCACATCATATGAGAAAGACATAATGTAAATTTGTCCCACTCTTAATGTACTAGGTTTAATTATTGCCATGTCATTACCTGCAAAGAGAAGCTTGTCGTTAGAAATAAGAAGTAGGGTAGGATTCAGTAAGTCTGGGCAGGTCAATGCCTCTTGCTGGCAAGAGCTAGTAAAGCATGTATAAATTATAGACAAAGCAAAACATAACAAAAAGCACTTTAAAGGCATTAGAGTACTGTGAAGTGATGAGAGCTAAATAATTTCCAGAAAGTGAAAAACTGGTGAGTAGTAAGCTAGTAACTCAGCAACCTTTCGTTGTTGCTGTTTCTGTTTTTGTTTAAATATTTCCCTGCCCCAGAATGAGCAGAAGGAGGTATCTGATGATTCTGAATCCAGACTGTGGATCAATGCCTACACTAGGCAGAGGGCATCTTCTGGGGAAATAAAAACATCCGGCAAAGCTTTCGACAGTTGCCAGGGCCTCGAGTGGTAGAAATGGAGGTTTGGAGAGCCTATACAACACAGACAGACATCCTCTGAAGATGTACACTGAATTCAGAAGCTGAGTAGGAAAAAAGTTTGTCTGAAAGCTTTTAAAAGTCAGAATATAATGTCTTCTAAACATGGGGTATTGAGGAAACAGTTGCTAAAGGAAGTGGACCTAAAACAAAATAGTCAAGGCATGAAAGCCCCAGATGGGATGCTGGATTGCCTCTGAGTTAGGACAGTCTCTTCATATATGTCAGTGTGGTCCAACTCTGGATGCAGGTGGAGGCTGAGAACCAAGGCTGGCCCTGTCAGAGGCAAGTGCTGGGGACAAAGAGAGCAGCAGGAATTTTGGCATTCATTGGAGGCTGAAGTGATCAAATGAACAATTTCAATAACCTCAAACCCACAGCCAGTCTCACCTCGAAACGTTGCCCAAATTAGGAAATCCTGTAGAGTGGAGATTGAAAAGCTATAAAGATCAGGGCCGTGTCAATATTTTAGAGCTGAGCAGACAAAGACTTACAAAGCTCACAGTCAAAATAGACACACAAAAACACAAAGGCAATTCAGATGTAGAGTTATTTATGCTCTGTTACTCAGCTCCCAGTCAGCTCAATCCTTGAATGGCTTGAGATGATCAGGTCATCACCCTGCCTAAAAAAGGAAATGACTTTTTTTCTTGAAAGATAATACCATCTTTTTTTCTTATAATACCATTTTTTAAAATATATCAATTTCTTATAATACCATTATAATGGTATTATAAGAAATTGATATATTTTAAAAAATGGTATTATAAGAAAAATAATGGTATTTCTTATAATACCATTATTTAAATATATCAATACTTCCAAATTATCTTCATATCCAACATGAAAATTTCTTCATTTTCTTTCTAGATATTTAAATATTTGTGTTGCTACTGTAAATGAGAGAACACCTTCTGGCACTTTTTTTTTTACATGAGAAATATACATAAAAATAATTAATTTGAAAAAGTAATGAATCATTATATAAGATAATACCATTTTTTTTTCTTGAAAGATAATACCAGTCAGTTACCAATGTTGTTTTATTGATAGCCTGTAGAACAAAATAAAAATTATGCACTTGTAAATGGACAAGATTATTTGAGAAACAATCAAATATTTTTCTTTTTTTTTTTTGAGATGGAATTTCGCTCTTGTTACCCAGGCTGGAGTGCAATGGCCCGATCTTGTCTCACCGCAACCTCCACCTCCTGGGTTCAAGCAATTCTCCTGCCTCAGCCTCCTGAGTGGCTGGGACTACAGGCATGCACCACCATGCCCAGATAATTTTTGTATTTTTAGTAGAGACAGGGTTTCACCTTGTTGACCAGGATGGTCTCGATCTCTTGACCTCATGATCCACCCACCTCGGCCTCCCAAAGTGCTAGGATTATAGGCGTGAGCCACCACGCCCAGCCTCAAATATTATTCTTAATGGAGAAATTTTAAACAGTAACACCTCTGAGATGGGGAATGAGAACAAATAAACATGCTCTCATCATTTCTGTTTGAAACTGTATTGAGGATACTAGTCAGCTCAATTTAAGACAAAAGAAAAGAATAAGTAATACAATAACTATAAATAAATAAATAAAACTGCCAAATAACTCTATGAGCAAAATCTACAAATAAGTATATTTTGTAATTACAGGATGCAGATTCAATATGCAAGATTACTTTAATAACTACATATCAGCAGTAAACAGACACTAAAATTTTTTTAAAATATGCTGAAAAATGTCTGACAGCTAGCCATAAATTGAATAAATGATGTAAGAAACCTCAACACTAGAACATATAAAAGGTTATTGTGAGAAACCAAGGAACTCCTGAATAAATGGAATAATTTTCTATATTCACAAATTGGAAAACTCAATTATCTTAAAAGTTCAATACAAAATAATCTATAGATTAAATGTATGTTTAATAAAAATTGTTAGTTATCTCTGTAAAAATAAATTGAACTTAAAATTCACAGGAAATGCAAATAGTCCAGTATGTACAAGACATTCCTGAGGAAGATTTCTGTTGAGAACTTAGGTTGCTATATATCAAGATCCATTAGAAACCCATAGAAAGACCATATGATATTGGTGTAAGGATGAGCAAATTGAACTATTGAGCAGAATAGTCATTTCAGGAACAGCCCAATGCATATATAGTCATCTGATTTATGACAAGGGACTATTACAATACAATGAGAAAATAATAATCTTTTAAATAAAGTGCTTGAATAATGAAAAACTGATATAAAAGAAAGTATATCCTGAGTCCTGCTTTAGGTCATTCTGTGTAACAGGAACTAGAATTCTCTTCCCACTGTAAGCACATAGAACATGTGACAGAATATGCAAACAACTATTTTCTGGCAGTGTAGGACCATGATCCTTCCTGAAAGAATAAAATTAAATAAGCTGAGTTTTCTAATTTTCCAGGTTTTCTGTTTGGAGGCATATTCTAAGCTGCAGACCAAAGATGAAGGACCCAAACAGGGTCTAGAATTATCACTGAGTTGAGGAGAGAGAGGAGTTCAAGGAGATTAAGGTAACAGGAGTATACTGAATTTACTAAGCAGGTACAATACTAACATCAGACAAGCTAGGGTTCAGAAAAAAATACTATTACAAAGAAGAATATTTCATGATAAGGAAAGGGGTCAGTTCATCAAAAAAATCAAAGAGATTTCAAATGTGTATGAAGACAATAAAAGTGGTTCAAAATCCATGAATTAAAATGGACAGAAATGAAAGAATAGAAAACTCTACAATTATAGAATATGTAAACACACTTCTCACATTAATTGATAGAACAATATACAAAGAGTACAACACTATCAATTAACTAGATTTTATTGACATTTACAGAGCACACACAAACATTATTTTTCAAGCATATGTGGAATAATCACCAAGATTTGTGAAATTCTAAGTAATAAAACAATTCTCAATAATATTAAGAATGTTAAAATTAGACGATGTTCTGTGACAACAATGGAATAAACTAAGAACAACAGAAAGACATCTAGAAAATTCAAAAGTATGTCAATATTAAACAGCACACTTCTAAATAATGCAATGTTTAAAATACAAATCATTAAATGCTAATGTTAAAAAAAAGAAAAGCCTCAAGCCAATGTTAACACTTCCAAATTAATAAAACATAAAAATAAAAACAAAAATATACGAGAAAGCAAGAGAAATCAATGAAACACAACACAAAAAAACAACACAGAAAATCAGTGAATCCAATATCTTTAATAAATGAAACTATTAATGACTATCTACCTAGCTGAAACAGAATATCACTACAAATCTTGTAAATATTTTTAAAAATTATAACATATCATAAACAATTTAAATGGTAAAATTGTTTAAAAGACAAAACTTGCCAGAACCAAATCAAAAAGAAATAAAACACATATACAGACCTATGTTTAGTTTTAACACCAAATTTATGATGATGACCTAGAAAGAAAATCCCAAACTCTCACAACTTCTATCTAATTATTAAGGAAGGATTAATTTCAATACTATATATATATATATATATAAAATAGAAAAGAAAGAAACATTTCTTAAGCTATTATATGAGTCCTGCATTACCCTGATAAAAAAGCAAACAAAAAAAATACTAAATAACAAAAGTAGAAAATAATATTCCTCAGAAACTTAGATGTGAAAATTCTTTAAAAAATTTTAACTATCTACCTTCTTTTCAAAAGACTAGTACAGCAAATCCATATGGAATATACATCATGAGTGCAAGTTGGTATAACATTCTGAAAGTCAGCATCATTCACATCAAAAGATTTATGATAAAATATGAAAATTTCAACAGGTATTGGAAAAGCATTTTACATAAATCAACACACATTCAAAATAAAAACCCTCACTGCAAAGTCACATTCTTTTAATTACTGAGAGGAATCAGTTAGTATATCGAATCAGGTAAAGTCTTCCAAATTTGTTCTGTTTCACAATTGTTTTGGCTATTTTAAATTTGTTGCATTCCTAAATACATTTTAGAATATTAACTTCTAAATGTTAGTCAAAAGGACTGTGAAACTTTTATTAGAATTGTATTGAATTTATGGATCAATTAGCAGAAAATTGACATGTTAAGCTATTCTTTCAATTCATGAACACATATCACTTTATTTAGGTATTTAAAAATTTCTGTCAGCAGTGTTTTTAGTATTCAGTAAAAAGGTCTTGACATTTTGCTTGACAATGTTTTTGGAGGTTATTATAAATGGTATTTTGTAATGTTTCAATTCTCAACTGTTTGTCATCAGGGAAATACAGTCTATCTCTGTACATTGACCTTGTATTCTGCAATCTTGCAAACTCATTATTTCTAGTTGTTTTATTTAAGCTTCCTTATTTCTATTTACAAGTTTATTCCACAAAGTTTTACTCCTTTCTTTTCAATATACATTCCTGGTATTTATGAAGCCGTTAGAATAAATATTCAATGCTCTGACAGAACAAAATGATATATTTTGCATCTGTAATATAAAATACACTATACTGGCTTCCACTAAATATGAGTAACATCTCTGGATCAGTAGTTTTCAAATATTTTTATTTTATTATAGCCCAAAGTAGGATATATCTTATGTTACAACACAGTGCATCTACACACACATAAGCACACATAGCAGAGACAAAATTTTCCTACAATATTTACCTTTAAAATGTGTGATACACTGTAATAAATATTTTCTATTAATTGAATTATGTAATATTGTATTCTATTCTATTTTAAATTACTGCTAAAATCAATTAAGATATCTGCTGTTGGGTTACAACTATCTGTAAGTTATTAGAAAGAGTAAGTATTATAAGTTGTTCCCAGAGCTGTCCTCAAAAAGAAGGTAAACTATTGCAGTAAACAAGGATTACAGAATGTATTCATCCATTTACAGTCATTCAACAGATTTCCATTTAGCACTCGCTGTGTTCATTTCCTAGAGCAACTTTAATGAAGTACCATGAACTTGGTGGCTTAACACAACAGAAATGTATTCTGCTACAGTTTTGAAGGCTAGAAGTCTAAAATCAAGGGGTCAACAGTTACATGCTGCCTCAGAAGGCTTTAGGAAGAGTCATTCTTTGCTTCTACCACTTGCTGATGGCTCCTAGCATACCTTAGCTTGTAGATACATCACTCCAGTCTCTGCTGCTATCGTCACATTTTCTCCTCTGTGTCTGTGTCCTGTTCTCTAAGAACCCCAGTCATCAAATTTAGAGCCCACCTTTAATTCAGGATGATTTCATACTCAGGTTCTTTACTAATTATATCTCTAGGATTCTATTTCAAAATAAGATCACATTCTGATGTTCCAGATGGATCTGAAATTTTGGGGGATACTAGGTAAGCCACACTACTACACTTAAACTTTTCTAGAAGTAGGACTATAATGATGATTAAGAGATGAAAAGCCTTGTCCTTATTCTAATAAGTACCCAAGAAAATGGAACTAAAAACCATTCTAAATGTTATCTAATGAGCAAAGAAAAACTCGTTACAACTGCAAGAGGAAAAGAGAGTAGGCATCCAAGACAGGCAAATTATTAGTTCACTGAGCTGAAGGGTCCAAGTTGACCAGTTAATGAATGAGCAGAGCATCTTAGTTCAGGCTATAAAAGCAAAATACCACAAACTGGGAGCTTAAACAACAAACTTTTATTCCTCACAGTTCTGGTGGCTGAAAATCCAAGATCAAAGAGTTGGCAGATACACTTTTTCTGGTTGGTAGATGACCTTCTTCTCATCTTATCCTCACATGACCCAGGGCAAAGAGGGAGAAAAAAATCATCTATGATCTCTTTGTATAAGAACACTAATTCCATTCATGAGGGCTCCAGCCTGGTGACCTAATTACTTCCCGATGACCTGACTTTCTAATATAATTACACTGGGGATTACGATTTCAATGTATGAATTTTGGGAAACACAAATATTCAAACCATCATGCTAAAATTCAGTGGAATCATGGAGACTACTTTGAAGTATATTTGGGTTAAGTGTACATAAGGGACATAATAAGCACAGACTCTGTTTTTGTTTGTTTGTTTTGTTTTTTTGCTATGTGTGGCTTGGCTTCAATGGAGTTGCAGCATGCTCTTCCAGAGATCAAAACTTTTGTGCACAAAACCAATCTTTACTCTTAAGGAGGTTGAGTTTTCAAAGGAAAATGTGTGATCTTTACAATACATAAATAATTTAATGCAGTAGTTTTCAGAATTCTGTGAACATCAGATTTATCTTTTGAAAAATAATCACTCTACCCTCAAATTTCCGAATTAGAATCTCCACAATCGGCTATATATATTTTTGAAAAAGTTCACAGAAGGAACAGATAATGACAGTTTGAAGATTAAAAAGGTTAGTAATTAAGAAAAATGCTCATTATATTAATTATGTCTTTATTAGAGTATTTGCCTTGGGATTATGTGCCAGTATGATGAATTGAAAAGAGTTATGAGAAATATATACACTTAGGAATGTAACCTTAAGTAACACTAGTTACTGTGATTGTAGATAAAACAATATAAGCCCCAGGCTCTTATACAGGAGCTCACAGACTAGATTTAGCCAAAAGGAAAAGTATAATGCTCTATATTTTGAGGTTATATTTTTAGCTTTTCTCCACAAATTTCTCTATAGAGAGAATAATATTCTTTCCATACTCAAATGTTTTCAGTTCTTCTAATTTTTTGAAATTTACTGCAATTAAAAACAAAACTCTTATTCAATTTGACCATAATTTTTTAAGAACTCTGAAGCATAATATGCATAATCTCTGTTTCTTTTCCATATTTTATAGAAGGCCATTAAGTCTCCTACTCAGAGATGAAGTATAACTTTGTGTAACCTCCAGATTTTCTGACTTTGATGGTGATGGGTCTCAGTGGTTTTTTGGTTGTACAGATCTGGAATATAGATATGCATATTAAATATTCCAGGCACTAATATCTTTGAGAACTGCTTTTGTATGATTATAAATGAGAATGCAAAAACTATGGTATTTTGTAAAGCCATTTTGTGAACATACCACAATGGTTTTCACTTACGATGTCTTCTTCCTCATCACCATATTAAACCATTAAGGAAATATTTCACAAAACCTCTCATAGGTAAGACTTTTGTCATGAACAAATAGTTAAACAATGCCAAAATTTCCAAAGCCAATGCTTGTTGATGCTTGCTCCCTGGCTGGCAAAAGAACCTTTTGCACAAATGCTAAGAGGTTTGTTGGCTCCCTGTGCACTATAATTCACCCTGTTATGGAAGAAAACAGCTGTTTTGTGATCATGCTCTGGACATTTGCCATATTGGCTTACTGAGTTAAAAATCCCAACTTGCCTCTTAGCACTGCAGCTCAGTCTCTAGGCTATTGGAAAATGAATGGAGGAGAGAACTTTTGGACTTGCTTTTTTAATTCAATGACTTTGGGTCTCCTCTCTAACTTATGTCATGTTTTGTTATCTATCAATAGTCAAATTTATAACAATCTATAACAATAAAAACATCCCTTGAAATTTTGTATCTCCAAATCAAGATATTCAAAGAAACCCATAGCTCATCTAAGTGAATCCCCTGTACTGCAATTAGTGGTGGCATACAACTTCACAGGCTCATGAAGATGGTTTTCTCCCAAATCATGTACATAGATCATTGACTGGTGTCAGCAATTGGTTTGCAGGCAATTTGATGTCAATAAAAAGCCCTCAATTCTATTTTTATATATTTGTATTATGCCCAAATACAAATTGCTACAGGAGAAACTTCACTGAGCATGAGAATTCCCTTACCTCCACAAATGTAAAACCTTATAAAATGGAACTACATTAAAAATTTTATTCTTAAGGATTTTAAAATTAAGTACACAGACACTTGAGAATTTTGTATAAATATGCACCAGCATAGTGTAAACACATATACTGACACAGTTAACATGGAGTAGTCTATTTGATAATTACATAATATGCCATATTCTTTCAATAATGCTTAATTGCATTTTACAAGCAAGAATATAGTGAGACACTTTGGGAAGAATAAAGAAATTACTCCTTTTCCTACAGATTCATCAACGTCCAGATTCCTTTGGATACAGTTACTGTACTGTTGTGAGATTTCACTAATTTAACCATTACACCATGGAACAATCTGCTAATAACTCACTAAGGATCATTAAACTTAATTTAAGGCAGTTAGTGGCTTATCAAAGGGACAAAACCATTAATTCCATCTCCAAATGGACTCACTGGGCTTGCAGATTTGCAAATCCACAAATCCATTGTCTAGATGAGAGAGACATGTGCATGCATATGCATTTTAATAGTTCAGTGTTAGTAATGGCCATTCCATTTAAAGGGCACAATTTCCATTCTGCTATTTTTTCTTTATATTCAAAGTTTTAGTTTGTTAATAAGGGGTTAATATCATTAAGACTTTATCAATAAATTGTGATGCACTCAAGAATATCTGTAAATTTTAAGAGTGTAAGTTATTTTTTCAAATGCTCTGATTATAGGTATAGGTGAAGAAACACTCCAGTTTCTTGGAAATTGTGAATCATTTTTATAACAGAAAATTGAGGTAGAAGTCACAATACTGAATACTTGTAATAAAAGAGTAGTAAAAGGGCTTTCTTCCAGTTTCCAGGAGATACCAACCATGCAAGAGGATTGAAGCAGACCACAAACTGGTGCCAGCACCAGTTCCATAGACGCCATACAGTTGTAAGGACATAAGTGTTTTCTTGTGTATGTGCACAGCAACCAATTCCATACACACATTCTAAATCTCATTTGCAGCACTTGAAGAAGTGGATTATCAAAGAAGTGGTCATAATTTTTTTTTAAATGTTACAGATCATTGAACACAAGTTGGATGTCAGATGAGACACAGTTTAAGAGCTATTAATTTTTGAATAATTTTCAGAAAATTTACTTTGCCTACATGCATTTTGTGATGGAAGCATTTTTTCTTTCTTTAAAAGTCTGCCATGTGTAGTAAGAAATACAAAAAGGACAATTTTTAATTATTTTATTTTATTTTTAATTTTACTTTAAGTTCTGGGATACACGTGCAGAATGTGCAGGTTTGTTACATAGGTATACATCTGCCATGGTGTTGGCTGCTTGCATCAACCCATCATCTACATTAGGTATTTCTCTAATACTATCCCTCCCCTAGCCTCCCACCTACTTCCAGGCCCTGCTTTGTGATGTTCTCCTCTCTGTATCCATGTCTTCTCATTGTTCATTTCTCACTTATGAGTGAGAATATGTGGTGTTTGGTTTTCTGTTCCTGTGTTAGTTTGCTGCAAATGATGGTTTCCAGCTTCATCCATGTTTCTGCAAAGAACATGGACTCATGGTTTCTTAGGGCTGCATAGTATTCCATGGTGTGTATGTCCCACATTATCTCTATCCAGTCTCTCATTGATGGGCATTTGGGTTAGTTCCAAGTCTTTACTATTGTGAACAGTGATGCAATAAATATATGTGTGCATATGTCTTTATAGCAGAATGATTTATAATCCTTTGAGTATATACCCAATAATGGGATTGCTGGGTCAAATGATATTTCTGGTTGTAGATCCTTGAGGAATCACCACACTGTCTTCCAGAATGGTCAAACTAATTTACACTTCCACCAACAGTGTAAAACCATTCCTATTTTTTCACATCCTCTCCAGCATCTGTAGTTTCCTGACTTTTTAATGGTGACCATTCTGACTGGAATGAGATCATATCTCAATGTGGTTTTTATTTGCTCTGATGACCAGTGATGATGAGCTTTTTTTCACATTTGTTGCATAAATGTCTTCTTTTGAGAAGTGTCTGTTCGTATCCTTTGCCCACTTTTTGATGGGGTTGTTTGTTTTTTTCTTGTAAATTTGTTGAAGTTCTTCATAGATTCTGATATTACCCCTTGGTCAGATGAATAGATTGCAAAAATTTTCTCCCATTCTATAAGTTGCCTGGTCATTCTGATAATAGTTTCTTTCTCTCCCAATTTCTCTTTCACACTCTGTTCTTTCTGCTGCCATCCTGTGAAGAAGATGCTTGTTTCCCCTTCCACCATGACTGTAAGTTTCCTGAGGCCTCCCTAGTCACGCAGTCAGCCAAACCTCTTTCCTTTATAAATTACCTGGTCTCAGGGAAGTTATTATAATAGTGTTAAAATAACTAATACAATCATATTCATTAATAGAATACTTTAAAACAAATATTTTGTGTCACGACAATGTCAGCCAAAATGGGTTCACTTATTATATAAGGTGGGATTTTTATTTGTTTAATAATCATTGTCCCCCAAATTCTCTAGCTGCCTTAAAAAGGTCTTTTTGCCTGTCCCTAAAAACATGTCATTCTAAAAGAAGACTTGAAAATGTATTTATATCTAACATAAAATGGCTACTGCATAGTTAAAAAAAAAAAAAAAAAAACGAACAAACAAGAAACTACTTGCAGTTCTTCAGCTCCCAACGTGAGCCAATGCTTTGGAAAAGAAATATGTTTGCTTTATACAATACTGTTCATGACCAAATTATCCCAAAAGTGCTTTACAAAGTAATTAGTTAGACACTAGTGTAAGAGTATGCAGGCAAACACAGGAGCCATTAAGACACTCAGCAATAGCTCACACACTGCTTTGGACATAAGAACTTATTTTATTGAGAGTGGAAATGTTAGTTCAGTTATAGAGTAATTAAATAGAATAATTGGAATTACTTTGGGCCTGGTAAGTTTTACAAATCATCAAAAATGATAAGCTAACTCTCTAGTTTTTAAAACTTCTAAAAATTTCCAAGTGTGAATTAAAACAGGTAACTAACTTACAAGAAATGATTACTATGAAGTTGATTTTTAATGGAAAAATACTTCTGTGTATTATTCACAAATTTCTTTCTTTACCTTCCCCATCTGACAAATGTTTTACTTGCATTTCCCTGAGCTTTGTTTACATGGTGATCCAGAGAGAAATCATTTTCTTCTCTTCTCAAGGTATTAAATCTGTACCCTTTCTTTATGTCAAAGTTTAGATCTAACCTCTTCTATGATAAACTCACCAACTTAAACCCCCACTTTCTTGATTTCATATCACATTTCTTGTGTTTGTCACTTAGCTTTAGATCAGATTATTTTTGATTATCATTTACATTTTGAGAATGAGATCCATGAGGATAGTAATAATACTTATTTCATTGTATTCCCAATTCTTTGGGCAGGAAGTGGCATGATAAGGTCTATGGCTTCCAAAGCTCATGCAGATAACAGTCTGCAGAAGGCATTGGCGGAAGCAGGTCACAGGTATTCCGTACTTATCCAAGAAATTTCTAAACCTGGATAGAGCAGTTAACAAACAGCCACACTTCTGTTTCTACTCTTTCAGGAGCCTGAGATTTCTTCTTCTCAGCCACATTCAAAATTCCTTTGATTCAGAAGCCTTCTTTAGAAACCATTTCACACATAAATAAGCACTTATTATAGGATATGATACCACAACTGCTGTCTTTAGCTTATCAAAGGCAGCTGACTGATTAGCTAAACAGCTGTCATATCATTTCTTGCCTTCCTCTGGTCCTCATGTCACAGCATGGACTGCCCCCAGCTGGCCCTTCTTTTTCCACAGGAGAAAGGAAAATATTCAACAGGGAAGAAAGGATTAAAAAGTTTAAAAGGACAGTTGGATTTTTACTTAGCACATATCATAAAAGATTAATGGTCCTTTGCTCTAAAACCTGTATTTTGCTTCTCACACAATTGTTGAATGTGCCCAGAGGCCCTTGTTTGAGTGTTTACTAAATAAAGGTCACGAAAAGTATGGTTTCTGTTTAGCAGCAGTACGTGTCATCAATATTAATTTTTCTGTCACTTTTTTTTACCTCGGGCAGGTGCCCACTTTGGAAGTGTCTTGGGCCTGAGGATTTTTCTTATAACAGGTGCAACCTATTATAAACGAAACTAGATAGGTTCCATCAGCAGTCTGCAAGGCAGAGCCTAGTTTTATCTCTGTGGTTGCAGTCTGCACTTCATTAGCCTGTCTTAACTCACTGAGATATGCTGTCCTAGGCTATAAGTCAACCTATCAGATTTCAAAGCTGATTCCAGTTGCCTGGGATGAACCCTTTTATCCCAGTCAGCTCTCTTGTTTACCAGGGGCAGGAAACCAACTCAAACAGATATATTCAGAAGTGACTTTATTAGCTCACACACAGAAGAGCTCTGGTTAAGGCTTGTCTTGCTCCTGGTGCTCATATGATGCCACCAAGACCTGACAAGCACAGAGTTAAATCAAGCACTTAACTCTGTGTTCTTTGTATTGCCTTCATTCTTTGATGGACATTCTTTTCGTGGTGTCAGGATGAATGCAACAGCTTCAGCTTTATCTTCTTTGACCTTCAAGTTCTATAGTCCCAGGAGATATCTGATTACAACTCATTAGCTCTGACTATTTCAGGTGCTCCTTTCTGAAAGAATTACTGTGGCCAAGAGAATGCAATACCTAATTTCCAAATTGTGCAAAAGTAAATAAATAAATAAAACATCAAGTTAGCCAGGGCTTAAAGTAGCAGAATTGTGGTTTTCTGGAGAAAGTTGGAGTCCTATTCAGGAGGCAAAGGGAAGGTATATAATAATGGCCAAAATGACTGCTACATCACTTCTTCCTTGTTCTACTGGAAGTTTGCTGCAATATCAGTGATATTCTTTGTTACATAATATTCATCTATTTCCCTTTAAGTAGACTTTAGATAGAATTTGCATACGTTTATATAGAAAATATTGTCCTAACAGTCTTATTTACAAATTCTCATAGTAATAAAAATACTTCTATATTAATATATATAAAATAATTCTATATTATTATATAATTATATATATATCAAACCCTAAATATCCATAAAAAATAATTATATATAACTATATAAATCATAGTCTAAGGGATATGAATATTATATGATTATAATAATTATATATAAATATTACATTTAATATAGATTCTAAGTATATACATATAATACATATACACACATATGAACAATTATCGTATAAGTGTTTGAATTGCATATATATATATATATATAATATATATATTTAGTACATACTATCGGGCATTAGAGGTATTTTGTCAACTTTCCAAACTCTAGATGTTTCCATGTGGTCGGTGACATCTAGAACAGGCACAAAAGACTCTCTTAGTTTGGTTAAAGTTTCATGACATTAGGGAATATCAAAATATTTCTTCCAATTTTACAATTCTGTTATTTATTTATTCAAAGTATGTATTAGCGATCTATTTTGTGCCTGAAACTACATTAGCTACTAAATATTCTACAGGTCCTACAGCATAGGATAGCATAGGCTCTGCAAAAACAGAAGCCATGCTCTCAGGAAATTTAAGTTGGGTGATTATATGACCAGATTTGCTTTTCGAAAACATCACTCTCATTAATTTTAGAGAATATATTGTAGTAGTGCCAGGAGCACATATAGGGAGACTAGTCAGGTGGCTACTTAAATAGTGTAGGAGAGGAACAAACCTAAGTTTAACTCAATAAGAAAAAGGTGAGATGATTAAAGTGGCAAAGATAGAAAGAAAATTTGAATGTGAATTATGAATAACTATTATGAATAACTTGCCAATAAATAAGAATTGAGGATGAGGTACAATGGAACATTTTAACATTACGTCTTATATATAAAACTATCATGCAAAAGTAAACTATTTGTTTCCATTTTCTCTAATAAAGAACATTGAAGGACGAGCTTAAGCAGCACTGAACATTTTTCACATCTATAACTAATAGTATATCTTGCAATCTACTTAATTCTGGGTTTAGATTATTACCAATCATAATTTTTATTGCTCTAGTCAATAAGAAATCAATGCTTAAGAGTTTCATCTTTATTTTAGAGTCACCATGTTTAAATCTTAGTGGTATTTATTGTTCTCAGCCCACTTTTGTGGGCTAACTAACCAAATATTAGGTTGGTGCAAGAGTAATCACAGATTTGCCATTAAAAGTGATTACTTTTAGACCAACCTAAAATGAATAAGCAAGGAACCAAGTGCTGCAGGGCCTATAAATACACTACCACATTTTACTCTATTTTGTTCACCCTTGTCTTCTGTAGAAATCCTCTATCAATGACCAAGCTCTGAGACTTTGTAATACGTACTTTTAAAATGTGATCAGATTTATGATTAATTGCAGTTATGTATCACCCTTTTAGAGGGAGGTTTTTAATCAGACAGGAAGGGGCCAGAAAATAATATTGGTGAATTTATTTTTCTGGGGTGAATAGAGAGGCAACCATATGCGTCTTTTCTATTGTGTACATCTGCTAAAGCTTGTTAAGAAAAACTAGTTTTAACCTTTAATGTTCCCTTTTCTTCCTCCACTCCCAGCACACATGCTCCATGTCCAACTATTTAGATTTTGTCTGGAAGACAGTCATTTGGGAGCCTTTCTTCCTTTTGCCTCTGAACTCTCAAAATTATTTTCTACACATTCATTTGACTATATAAAAGGCTTTTTAAATTGACCATATATTATAGCATCAGATTGAAAAGTATCTCTTGTTCTGCTATTTAACTTTTTAAATATTTGTCAAATGTAGTTAATATTTGTTTTTTGGAGTTCCAGTACTACCTTGGCCTTCTTTGTAATCTCATCTCATCCCTTGCACTATCTTGACTATAGCAAGAATTTGCATGGTTGTTACGCTTCCTGTTAATTTTTGCATTAATTTATTAGATCTTTTTTATTCTCTCAGGAGTAAATTATTAACTTTTAGAATGTGCACAAATAACATATTCTCTCTGACACTGTTCCTCCCACCATTTTTACTTTAACTTAATATTCTTTCTGGATTGGAGTTATTTCATTTCAAAAATAATTTGAACTCATTCATAGACCTCCCATATATCGTCAGAGAAAATGGATCCTAAAGCACACTCTTAGGTTTTTTTTTTTTTTAATCTTCTGATCTTGTAATCACTAGAGCTCAAATAGTTTCCACATTAATCTATAACCTTTAGACAAGCATTTATTTATTTTCTGAGTTTTGTCTTGCCAGATCTCTCATTTTAAAGACAGCTTCAAAAACGAGGCTCATGTTACCTTAACGCTGGCTCTTTGCTTGAGACATGTCCTACTGCTAACTGACTACATATCAGGATCATTGCAAACATACAAAGACCATTTTCTGTGCTAATCATTGCATTGATCCTAAAATGATTTTCTCCTCAAGATTACCTTGGTTAAAACAGCGCTCTAGTCCTGGGCTAAAGGAACTGCAACATTTTCTAATGAAATCTCTTAATGCACAAATGTTTCTCAGTCCTGGCTCTGCATGACATCACTTGAGAAGAGTTTGAAAAATATTTATGATGCAGCTTACCCCACAGACTCTGAATTTAATCGACCAGGAATAAGGAGTGCCTAGACATCAATACCAATAATCAGACAGGTTTGAGAAGTGCTGCAGCAGTCAGTAAAATACATATTCTTGTGTTGTTTTGTTGAGTTTTTTTTTTAACAAAACAAGAATCTAAAGACCTAGGTTCTAGTCCTTCATGACTCTATCAGCAATTACCTTGTGAATTTTGGCAAATTATTTTACCTCTCCAGGTGTCAGATTTTCACCTATAAAATAAAAAGTTTGGATGAGATAATTTAATCCTTTGTTAGGCAAAAGAAAAATTTTTAAAAGTCTGTATTACCTACTAAGTTCTAGGCAAACTAACTTCAGTTTGGAATACAACCGATATGAATCTGACAATGCCTATGGTCGATAGTTTTCTAAGTGGCTTTTATAAGTAAGTGGGCATGCATTTTCATTTGCAATTTGATTCTTACTAAAACTTCCAGTTCAACACAAACCTTATTGACTGTTATTCCCAACATTCTTTTATTTCACCATTCTACTTATAATTAATTGCTTAATCAAGTAAGTAAATTGTTATATTGCTTGAAGAATTTTTGTAGATGGAGATCAGGTTTGATTTCTCATATTTTTGCCACCACATATATTCTTAGCATATTTGGACAGGATGAAGTAGATAACAAAAAGCTTAATTTAGTGTAGGAATTAATAGTGAGGCAGAAACCATGGCCTAGGAGATAGGACGTCAGGCAAGTGGGCTGATAATATTTAGGGCAAGATGAGAGACTTATATCAGCATGTCTGTTTCTGGTCCAGGGAAAGCTGCTGATATGAATACTCAGATTCTGAAAGTCGATCACTGATACTTAATGGTCCATCAAAGAAGATGGACCAGGAACTGATTACTCAGATCTGGTAGGCCTTCTACACACACATTACCCATTTTGTATCTTTGTATTAGTCACGGAAAAAAAAATGATTATTCACAATTCTATTACCTTACTTTTCAAAACTTTATTGTCATTTTATATTCTACCTCATCTCTCAATCCCAACAACCACTCAGCTTTTTCCTACATTTCAATATCATCTGACATGAGCAATGTTTTATCTTTCCCTTTCATTTGCCTCTCTCTGCCATAGTATTTCTCCCAAGCAGATAATATGGACCTCTGAGGCTTGTTGCATAAAGTATTCCAAGCTTTCTGGTTTATAAATTATAAAGCAGTTTGTATCTGTGTACAGATATTTGGATGCTATTGATTTGAATTAGTTGTCTATTATGAACCTCAGTAACCCTCCTCTACCCTGTCGAGCTTTATTATTTAACTTTTCGGATTCAGCTTGGGGTCTGAGTGTCATTCAGAGTAAAAGAAAATTAACAATTTGGGGCGATCTTATATTGCATTCGCTCTGCAGAGCAGACTGAATATATTTTTAGGCACTGCATGTTTATAACCTAATTTTCCCTCATTACTTTACAGAGGTGACCTTGTTCTAATACCTTCGGCACCTGATGTTACAAAAGTGAAATTCTTTTCAAACTTGCTCTGTTAATGTGCTCCTGCTCAGAAACAAATGCGAGATAACATTAACATTCCTGCCACAAAATACCTGCTAATTTGCTTGCAGTGAAGATAGAAAGCTTTTCATTACATATCACAAACTGCATTTTTGTAGAATGAGTCACCAGTCTTGCTGAAAAGCCAATGAGCATCTAATCTCTAATGCTGCCTTCAGCTCTAACATCAATCCTCCCAGTCCAACTCATCTTTTATCAGCTCTTCAGTCTTTCTTTCTTTTTTAAAATTTCCATCCTCTTATAAAATTGTGTTGTTCATCTGTCAAAACAGCTTTGATTTATGGTTTTTTTTATATTACTGCTTCAGAGAAGAAAACATACACACATACAATAATATGCTATTTTCTTATTAAGTTCAGAATGAAATCTATGCAACCGAAAAAAAAAAGATGGCATTACTGACTTTATAAAAATTGCATTATTGATCTTAAATTCTGCTTGATATGCATCCCTCCATGTTAAGTTTCTCTTGAAACTAGTCTGCAGAGAACTGCAGATTTATATGCCCTCTCTAGGCACAAGTGAAAAATAAAAAGAAAGAAGCTTGTAATGCTTTGGTTTTTTTCTCAGCTCTATTGAGACAATAACATTTCACTGTTTCTTTCTATTAATACCCTTACCACATATTATCATGAATGAAGTCCTCTACTAGTCTCCTGGAACTTTTCTGAAGATTAATCCTGAGTCAGTGTTGGATCACTCCCAACAAGGAAGAAAAAAACTGTAACTGTGCTTTAAGAATTGTACTCAACTCATTGTTCAACACCTGCCTATGAGTGAGAACATGCAGTGTTTGCATAGGTGATGGGGAGGAAGGCAGCAAATCACACTGTCATGTGTGTACCTATGCAACAATCTTGCATGTTCTTCACATGTACCCCAAGACCTAAAATGCACTTAAAAAAATACAAATAAAAAAGCATGTTCTTCACATGTACCCCAAAACCTAAAGTGCAATAAAAAAATGAAAATAAAAAAGAATTGTACTAATATAGACATTTGTTAAACATTTTAAGTGATATATTTAGTTATGGATATAAAATCTCCCAAGATTTTTGAGGACTCAGGAAACCTCAACACATAGTTCCATAAGAATTAATTTTTTTGTGCTGGAACAATTAGGTAGTAAGATAAATTGAAATTAAATTATAATCTTGAAAGTAAAAAGTCAATAAAATTCAGGAAAAGAACATGTGTATAGAAGACTGAAGATATTCCATTCATTTTGTCTTGGTGGCATAGTGGCATGTTATGCAACATTAATAGTTTTTTTTTTTTTTTCTCTTAAACACCAAAAACATTTATCCTTTCCAACAGGCTAACAAGGAGGTATCTCCTTTCTGTAAGCGGTAGAGCCTGAGGTGATTATACCCAATTTGTTGCATCCTACGTTCTAACAGGTCTTCATAGCATCCTGATGAAAAACACAGGTTAAATGGAGCTCCAGGGAGAATTCTTTCTAGAATAATAGCCAGTCTTATTTGACTGCAGAAAAAGCACACACTTCTCTATAGTCTGATTGTTCTGTGTGATTGAAATTGAGCCAAAGAGAGAATAGAACAGAGATCACTAACTGGTTCCAGCAAGAGACATTCAAATCACCAATACCAAAGGTGTTGGGATTTTAATCTAGAACTTCCGTGAGAGGTTTCCTACTTCAAATTATGCTTTTTCTAGCCCATAATTAATTAACATGTACAAACAAAGATTATATGCAAAGAATATCTTTAATGTAAAGTTTCTTGCTTTTTAATTGTCAGCTTTTGCGGAATTATTGAAAGCATTCTATCCCCAGTTTTTCTAAATCTACATTCTTCTTTAAAAGCACAAATTTCCCCAACAAAAAAATATTATTTTTTAATATTATCAACTTATTGAAAGAGAAAAAAACACTTCTAAATTCTTTTCTTGATTCCTAACCCTCACTTGCCACTGCAACTACAGAATTTCAGTGTTGATATTTTTGTACATATGGCTCATGAAAGTTTTTCTTTGTAAAAAAAAATGTAAACCCTTTTCACAAAACTTGACAACTGCTGCGGCAATCAATATGAAACCACTGAACATATTTAAGCTTGAAAACTTCATGAATACTTTGCCAGGAATGTAAAAAACAAAACAAAACAAAAAGACAAAGTTGCAATGAACCAAGTTAAAAGTTAATGAGGAAAAAGTGAAAGAGAAAATATGATATATTTTAAACTAATAGAAATGTTAGGACTTGAGCATGAAGAGAAAAGGGAGGGAGATGGCATGACCCTAGATTCCCGTCTTAAAAGTCAAGGCAAATAAAAAAATTCCTGTCTTGAAAAACAAGATGAATAATGCTGCCACTATTCACTGAGTAAAGCCACCAGTTTGAATACATTAACATATTTAATCCTTATAACAACCCTATGAGGTGACTTGTATCATTATTTCAGATTGGCTGATGAGGAAACTGAAGCTAAGTAATTTGCCTATGTCATTCAGTTAGCTATTAACAGGGTCAGGAATCAAATTCAGGCAATGTGGCTCTGGACCCATAGTCTAGCAACTATGCTGCAGAGGATGGAGTAGTTCTTTAGAGAAAGACAGCAACTTTTGTTTTGGAAATTTTGGACTTTCATTCTGTTTCATTTGAGGCAAGTTAAGCCCAATAACTCTGTGTTACTCTTTGCTATCATTACAGAATGATCTCAGAACATTGCTGCCTTGTGGAACAAAGTTGACCCTGACATAAGATAAATCCAGATACCATTGTTACTGTTTGAGTCAGCAGGACATCTTGACTTTTGCAGAATGTGCTGAGAAACTGTAATATTATTTCATTAGCACTAAACTATAGCAATTCATAAAAAAATATTAGAGAGAGAACTACTTCCCTAGAGACAATCATCACCTATGGCTGTTACAAAGACATAGTTTTAAACACCTAGTCTGAGCAGTGCTATTGAGGTCTGCCATGCTATACTAAGTATAATTCCTAAGGAGTAAATAGAATACTACGTAAACCCGTGTAATATGGAAATTTTCTGATTCTACATTACTTAGCCTTCATATTTAAAAAATAAAAATTATTTTAACAATTGTCTTAGATCTTTAAAATGCAAAGAAATTTCTCCTTTGGGTTTAGTTATCAGACTTCTCCTTAGGGTTTAGTTATCAAACTATCACTGATAATCAGTAACATAACAGCTACTAGTTCCAATGTAGGCATAAAATTTCTAGTATATAATTAGAGATCTGCAAACTTATATGAAGTCAAGAGAAGCCTCATTACCCATAAATAGTTGACAAAATGCTTTACCACCTGCCTATCGCCTGTTAAATTTAGACCTAAATTGACAAACTATTTTTTCCTGTGGTGCTTATAACTCAAAGCCAAAACTTCTAAGACTGCCTTGCCCTAGTTTCACTTTTTATTTTTTATTTTCCTTTAAGAAATCTTTCTTCATAAAAACCTTTAGAACTCTTGTGAAACTTTTTTGTCTTCTTTGCTGTTTAGAGTTCCACCTCAGATTTACAACTACGTGAGAGCTTTAAGATAATCACAACAACAAAAACAAAAGTGTGGCATCAAATTGAATCTGACCTTCTGGCAGTGAGAATGGAACAAAATCTTTCCTTCAAATCCCTCCAGTATTTGGTGAATCTTCTCATCCTAAAGAGCTGACTCCTACTGATTACTTTTGTGTTATAAAAGAAATATCACATCTGAAATACTTTTTATAATAAAAGTCTGGAGATTCTCAGCTACTTTGCTGAGAAGACTTCTAATGTTGAATAGAGTCAGTAAGTACCAAAAGAAGAACTCTAACCACTTGGAGAGATATATAAAGAGGGATATTTCATTTACTTTGAATTTGAAGTTGCAGTAAATTATAACATCATGGCATATAGTATATTTGATTGTACAATCTGAGTATATATGTCATAAGTAGTCTGAAATGTTGAGAATATACTATTAATTAACTCAAAGGTAAGTCGATATGAAAACATCAAAATACATATATATATATATACTCATACATGTATGCTTGCTTTTCTTACCATACATAAATTTGTTTTTACATAAATTTTCACATGTGTAAGAACACTCAATACACAGATTTTTAAAAATATAATTTGATATCATTTCAGCATTTTTCTTACATGTAAACTCTGAATTTCTGAGTTTTAAGTTCCAGATGCCATTCACTCTGGAAGCTAGAGAATTGTTTTGGGAGCTCTTAGGTCACTCTGCTGCATCTGGGTCATTGAGCTCCGATCCAGGCAGAACAGAATGTTGCTCTTCTCCCAATGGACTTCCTTTTTAGTGCATGCTGCTTTTAATATTCACTCTCTCCCTAGGGTCTAACTGGGTTATACTCAAAGTCCAGCTCAGCATAGTAGCCAGATTTCTGACACCCTTGAGGATATTGTGAACTACATTAATGTTTGATATGTGGGTAAAATGGTGAACCACATATACATTAATGAAATAAATCCTAAAATTTCACTATTTTAAAAAGCCTCTCTCAATTTGTCCTCTAAGTTAACCATTAAAATAATTTGAGATAATTCAAGTTACTTAATTATTCAAATGGTATTATTATTTTTCAATTTTACCTATTAGGTGGGACCATGGCAAGGATCCCAAAGGCAGTACAATAAGGAACCTGTGCTGTGTTCACTTAGTGTCTAATGAAATATTGTTTAATTGTTTAATGGGGACTTACAATGTCTTCATAAATTCCTTCCTAACACTGATATTTACACTCAGCCTAGAGATATTTCTAAAGTGACTAGTTATACAACGAAAAAAAACCACACAATTAGTTTTAAAATAGCTAAAATCCATAGCAAAAATTGAAGAGTCCCTATTGCAACTGCACTTCATCAACAGCAATGTGACACTGTAAAATCCCCAATTCAGAACCAAAATAATATTAAAGGGTTTTTTTTTCTTTTTTGGTGAGTAATGCTGAGGCATCTGTTACAAAAGTGATGAAATGCAAAATTCCATAAAAAAACAGTAAGAATGTGAGTATTTTAAATTGCATTTAACAACCAGAAGTGCAACATATCATGAACATTCTTGGAGTGATGTCAACTAAGCAGAAGACCTCACCATGCACATGGGTTCATACCTAAACTCATTACCATATAAGAAAAATTCTGTCCTCTTACTAGAGAATTATAGGACTACTTTTAAGAACAATATGAAGTTAGAAAAAACAGAAATCTAATTTTTTATGTAAAAAATATGAGATGGATAATTAGTTAAGCAATTGAGTGGTATAAGTGAGTACTGTGAAGCAACCTAAAAATTAGCAACTGCAGGAAGACACCACCATTCTTAGGACAAAAGATCAATGAGAGATGATGGTGTTACCACAGCAGGAAGGTAAGACTGTCTAAGAGATATCAAGGTCCACTTCTTGGCAGGCAAACTAGGGACCATAAAATAGGAGTGTCTTTGTTCACTCGGTCTGCAGCTGCCATAACAAAGTACCATAGACTAGGTAGGTTTGAGACAACAGAAATTTACTTCTTACAGTTCTGGAAGCTGGAAATCCAAGACCAAGTTGCCTGCAGATTCAGAGTCTGGTGAGAAATCATTTCCTGGTTTATAGATGGCACATTCTCACTGTGTCCTCACGTGTTGGAAAGGGCAAGGCAGTTCTGTGAGCATCTTTGATGAGGGCAGTAATCATTCACCTACCAGAGGCCCCACCCTAATACCATCACACTGGTAGTTAGGTTTTAAAATATGAATTTGAGAGTAGGGACAAAGAAGTACAAAATATTTAGGCCATGACAAAGATTTTCCATGGGCTAAAACCAGTATGGATGGACAGGCACTGCCAGAAATGCCACTGTAGGCAGAACAGGAGTAGGGTGATACCCTGACTTGCCTCCTACTCAAAACTACCAATGCCTACTATGTGCTGAATGTAACTAGAAGTCAATTGTTATAAGAATTTATGGTACAGAGCTAAACAAAAGGAATGTGTGAAACAGACCAGCAGCAAAGCAGATAAGTAATCAGCATATAAATTATGAGAAATGAAAAAATTTCTAATGGGTGCAAGGATTAACACCTGTATGATGAAATAATTCATAGAACAAACTCCCATAACACACGTTTACCTGTGTAACAAACCTGTACATGTATCCTAGAACTTAAAAGATTTTTTAAAAAGAAAAATTTAATAATTCCTACATATCAGATCATCCACTCTCTTACTTACCCTAAAGGGCTCATAGCCAGAAATGGCGCTGACAAATACAGAACTTCTGTAGTCTGATCACATTTTCTGATGTTCATTTATCTGGTTATCATTCTTTTCCATAGCTCTTCACTTGTAAAGTTATTTGGTGACCTTAATGATTATTTTATTTGATTAGATATAAAAGCTAAATATTACTCAAGCTGATTGCTGAGTACTTATCTTCGAGAATGAACAAAAAAACATATAGAGATACCATGGCAGGAGCTTAGAAAACATATAGTTCCATCTACTTTAAGTATTTCTTAAGCACTCTAGACTTTGATGTTTCTCTTTAGTCTTAAGGAGAAAGGAGTACTTAGTTAATCAAAGCTGTTCTCATACAATAACTTCAAGTCATATAATCTGATTTATATCTTTTCTACTTAAAATACCACCTTCCATTTT
Source organism: Saimiri boliviensis (assembly GCF_048565385.1). Taxonomy (NCBI): domain Eukaryota; kingdom Metazoa; phylum Chordata; class Mammalia; order Primates; family Cebidae; genus Saimiri; species Saimiri boliviensis. Next base: position 50,264,234 of record NC_133450.1, on the reverse strand, counting down.
GCATAAATATTTCTAGGGTCCTAACTATCTGTCTCTGAAATCACATTGAAGATATTTATCATTTCCTTTCCTGGAAGGTAATACCAAATCTTACCCATATAAAAATGTGTTTAAAACTATCCATACATATACTGTAATATATATATATATATATATATATATATATATATATATACTATAATTCTGTGTGTGTGTGTATATATATATATATATATATATGTATTCATGTATAGTTTTAAACATATTTTTATATGGGTAAGATTTGGTATTACCTTCCAGGAAAAGAAGTGATATATATATATATATATATATATATATATATATATATATATGTATATATATACACACACACACATATATACACATATATATACATACACACACACATGCATCTGCTTTCTTTCTATTATATATATATGTGTATATATATATATTCAATGTACTATATATACATATTGGGCATTGTATATATACATATATAGTACATAATAGGATGTATATTATATATATTCATAGAGATTGAGATTTATTTATTTTTATTTACATAGAATTGTACGTTTTTTTTAGGTTCATGTGATATTTTTATAATGAGTAAAATGTGTAATAATAAAATCAAAGTAAATGGAATATACATAACCTCAAACACTTTTCTTTGTGTCAGGAACATTCAGATTATTCTAGCTAGTCTGAAATACACTATAAATTATTGTTATGTATAGTCTCCATTCCATACAATGGAATAATAGAACTTATTGCTTCTATCTTACATAACTTTTGTAGCCATTAACCATCTTCTCTTCTTTGCCCCCATCCTTTACCCGTCTCAGCCTCTGGTAACCACTATTCTACTCTCTACATTGATGAAATACACATTTAACTCCCACATATAAGTGAGAATGTGTGATATCTGCCTTTCTGTGCCTGGCTTATCTGACAACATAATGAATTCCAGTTTCATTCATGTTGCTACAAATGACAGAATTTTATTGTTTTGTAGTTGAATAATATTCCTTTGTATACACATATACCACATTTTCTTTATCCATTTATTCATTGTGAAAGCAATCCTGAGTGAAAAATACAAAGCTGGAGGCATCACACTATCTCACAGAAAACTATATTACAAAGCCAACAGGATGGCACTGGTATAAAAACACCCAGAACAATGGAAAAGAATAGAAAACCCAGAATTCAATCCACACATTGATGGCCATTGCATTTTTGACAAGGACACCAAGAACACACAATGAGGAGAGGGCAGCCTCCCTAATAAATGGTTCTGGAAAAATTGAGTATCCATATGCAGAAGAATGAAAACCAGATCCCTGTCTTCCACCATATATAAAAATCAACTCAAAATGGATTAAAGAATTAAATGTAAGACCTGAAACTATGAAACTACTAGAAGAAAATTTTTGAGAAACTCTACAGAACATTGATTTGAGCAAGATTTTTTTGTGTAAGACCTCAAAAGCAAGGGAAACAAAAGGAAAATTAGACAAGATTACATCAATCTAAAAAGCTTCTGCACAGCAAAGGAAACAACTAACAAACCGAAGAGTTACCCTAAAGGATGGAAAGAAATATTTTCAAACTACTCATCTGACAAGAGATTAATAACTAGAATATATAAGGAACTCAAACAACTCAATAGTGAAAAAAATCAATCTGATTAAAAATGGGCAGAAGACCTGAACAGACGTTTCTCCAAAGCAGACATGCAAGTGGCCAACAGGTATATGAAAAATGTTCAACATCACTGTCAGGGAACTCCAAATCAAAACTGAAATGAAATATTACCTCATCCCAGTTGAAATGGCTACTATTGAAAAAAAATAGCTGATGCTGTTGGGGATGTGAATAAATGACAATGCTTGTACACTGTTGGCAGGAATGTAAAGTGGTATATCCACTATGGAAAACAGTTGAGAGGTTTCTGAAAAAACTAAAAATGGAAATTTCTTGATTCTTAGGAATTGGGTCAGGCAATTGTGGGAATAAGAAAGCGAAAGTTTTAGGGCAGCCCGTCAGGCTGGCAAGAGTTCATACTGCAGTCTTGAGGCCAAAGGTAGTCTAGCAGCAGTATCCCTTACTCTTAAGTCTTTTTTCTTATAGTTTTTGACTGACTAGTTGAGGCCCACCTACATTATAGAGAATCATCTGCTGTATTCAAAGTCAACAGATTTAAATGTTAATAACTTCTACAAAATGACATCACTACAATATCTGGACTGGCTTTTGACTAAATAGTTGGGTACTATAGCCTAGGTTGGTTGACACATCAACTAAACCATCACATTTTTCTTTACCACAGTTTCCGTCTTTGCTTTTTCAGATGATAATTTTTTTTCATTTGAATTGTATTGCATCATTACTCACTGTAAAAATGAAGTGATATGAAATACTTGGGGACCATGCATTCAGAATATACCATTCAATTAAGCTTTAAGTAAATTAATGAAAATGAAAAATAATGGGCAGTATTTCCCAAGCAGAAAATTCAGCAAAATTCCTGTAGGAGAGATAATTCAACTCATATTTATTACAAAATGCCCTGAAGCAATAACTTGAAATTTATAAAAAATTGTTAATACTGAAATTTTTAAATAATTTATTTTACATTATCCTAATTTTTCATAGATTTTACAAAAGTAAACTTTATATATATAAAGTATCAATTTTGAATGAGTAACTAAATCAATATTTTATTTTACTATATGCATATTTTAGTAAGCTTACAAACAAATGCTTGTACTGTAATTATTATTCTTTTTAAACCTTGTTAATCATTACTTCACTTTATGGATGTTTCTGTTATATGTTAGCATTTTAGTTTAGAGAATATTTTTTTTCCAATCATGGTGGCTCACAATTGTAATTCCACCACTTTGGGAGGCTGAGGCAGGCAGATCTCCTGAGGTCAGGAGTTCGAGATCAGCCTGGACAACATGACAAAACCCTGTTTCTACTAAAAATACAAAAATTAGCTGGGCTTTGTGGCACAGACCTGTAGTCCCAGTTACTCGAGAGGCTGAGGCAGGAGAATTGCTTGAACCCAGAAAGCAGAATTTGCAGTGAGTCAAGATAATGCCACTGCACTCCAGCCTGGGTGATAGAGTGAAGCTCCATCTCAAAACAAAAAAAAAAATTATATATATACATACATATATATATATTCTCTTTTTATATAAACTGCTTTATCACATTTTATAAATCTACTTAATAATAAAAAGTTATAATAAAAATGCTAGCAAGGAGATTATTTTGTAGTTACTTTATGGTTATTATTAATTAGATGCAATTTCTTATTTATTAGTCTTTCTAATATTACAATCTCTGCAACTCAGTTTAGATACAAATAATTATCTTTTAATTATTTTGTTTAGCATTATTTTAAATTTTGTAGTGGAACTTTTATGTTCTTTCAAAATTCCATGGTTATCAAGTTAATAACTTCAAATTCCTTAATTATTTAATCTCCTAAGTGTAGAACGAATTGGAACAGATTGGAACCCCATTGGAAGGTAAGTTTGTCTTCCCTTTTTAACTAAAGAATTTAATAAATAGTTTAATGTTTTAGTTATGAAACCACAAACTTTTTAAATAAACAATATTGTTTCAAAGTTAGACTTAAACAGTCACAGATTTCCTGTCAAAATCCGTATGCTTATCTTATGTTAAAGAAAATGTGGATTCTTGATAGTTTCTTTTCTGAAGATAATTTTTTTCTCTATATAAGATAAAAAGATTTTTCCAAACATAGCCTCATTAATTTTCTCAGTGTCCTCTAAGGTAATTACATATGCATTATTTCCATTTTACAGAATATAAACTGACCTGAGGGAACTGGGTGTCATCGTTTTCCATTTTGTTTCTCATGCCACAGCTATGACCCACAAATCATTTTAAGTTTATAGTGGGCATAGACTTTATTTTGCTCTTCTGTCAAATTCTCCAAACTCTAAACAAAATGTAGTCTTATATGATTAAAAAAAGAAAGTTGCAAAGTCGGAAAATCAGGCTTTAAGACACAGTTTTTCCATTTTGGCAAATTATTAAACCTCCAATGTTACATCTGTAAAACATCTGCTTTCTCTACAGTGTACTTGAGCTTATTACTGAAGCTCGAGTGAAAAATGTATGCGAATGTGTTGCATAAATTGTAAATTATATAGATGATAGTTGTTATATTATGTTTATATACCCCACCACATGAAGCCCAACACAAATTTGTAAACTTGAATGTGGACCAACACAAATTTGTAAACTTGAATGTGGACCAACACAAATTTGTAAACTTTCTTAAAATATTATGAGATTATTTTGCAATTTTTTTTTCTTAGCTCATCAGCTGTCCCTAGTGTTAGTGTATTTTATGTGTAGCTCAAGACAATTCTTCTTCCCGTGTGGCCCAGAGAAGCCAAAAGAGTGTACACCTCTGCTTTAAAGTAAATATTAAATCTTATCTACATTGGCATCCTTCAAGCCATAGTACAGGTATATAAGATGTGTTCACCAATCATTTACTGAATACAGAAATAGATGTACGTTATTGAAGACATTGTGTCAGGCACTGATCCTGGTGTTGATGGGTTGCATTGATTGATTGATTGATTGATTGATTGACTGATTGATTTAGAGATGGAGTCTTGCTCTGTCACGCAGGCTGGAGTGCAGTGGCACTAGCTCTGCTAATTTTTGTATTTTTAGTAGAGACGGGTTTCACTGTGTTAGCCAGGATGTTCTCAATGTCCTGACCTCATGATCTGCCCACCTTGGCCTCCCAAAGTGCTGGGATTACAGGCGTGAGCCACCGTGCCTGGCCCATGGATTGCATTTTTAAATGTGGTCATCCCAAAGACTTGAAGTCAGTAAATTCCTCAAGGGGCAAACATGTTGCTAACTGGGAACAAAACATGTAGGCAGAGGTTAAGGCAATGGAAAGACCCTGGTGTGGGCTGTCCTAAGGATGTTCAAGGTATTGAAGGAGGAAAATTGGGCTGCAACAGTCTGAACAGGGAGAGGGTAGTAGGAGATGACATCACAGGTATTAGCAGAAGGAGAGATTAAGAGAGGCACTGAAGTGGGATACTATGAACACTGGTTTTTACTCTACAATTTAGCAAGAATACTAAACAATTTAGCAAGTGTTTTGTACAAGTATATATATATATATATATATATATATATATATATATTTAGCCCTGTAGTGCCTGTGATGACAATATGCTATAAGACAACCAGAGCAGAAGCAGTAAGACCAGCTAAGGGATCAATGCAAGGGTCTAAGAAAAATAAGATTGTAGACTCGACTAGGAAATTCTGGTAGTAGAGGTGGTGATAAGTTGGACTCTAGATACATTTTAAATGTAGAGCAAAGGAAAAAAATCTGTGATTGTGATTATAATGAAACTACATACAAATTTGTAAAATTTAGTTCTCCAAGGCATAAACACAGAATATCTCTTCATTATGTAACTCCCTCTAATTGTTCTTAATTAGCTTTTGTAGTTTCCAGTGTAGAACACTGAAATATATTTTCCTGTATTTTTCCTCTAGGTGTGTAATTATTTTAGTTGCTATTATAAGTTCATTCTTAATTTATTATTTTTACACTTCCTTAAATTGTAGGTATGCATGTGTGTGCATAAATCTTTACATATATACATAAAATATTTTTAAATCTACTGTAATTACTAAAATAATAATAAAATAATGATACTAAATGTGAAATACAAATACAAGATAAAGAGGATTTTAAAATACTTGATTAAAGCAAAAGAATGAAAGAAGCCATAAAGAATCATAACATTAAAAAAAGCAGGCAGAGGAAGGAGACAGAGTGAGATGGTCAAACAGAACCCTCCAGTGAACATCCTTTCCACAGAAACACCAAATTGAACAACTATCCACACAAGAAAGCACCTTCATAAGAACAAAAAATTAGGTGAACAATCACAGTAACTAGTTTTAACATTATATTAAGGAGAGAGGCACTGAAAAGGATAGGAAAGACAGTCTTGAATCATCTACACCATCCATCCCCTAGTTTTAGCAATGGCTGCCTGACACAGCAAGAGAATCTGTGAGCTTCCAGGAGGGGGAGCACAGTAATAGTGAAAATTAACTTTGGAACTCAGTACTGCCCTATCACAGTAGAAAGCAACACAGGGCAGAATTCAGCCTGTGCTCACAGTGGGAACATTTAGACCACCCCTAGCCACGGGAGAATCTCAGTGGTTAGAAACTAAGTTCCAGCTAGCCCCACCACCATGGCTAAAGTGCTCTAAAGTTCTAAACAAATTTTAAAGGCAGTTTAAGTCACAAAGACTGCCACACTTAGGCAAGTCTTGGTGCTGTGCCAGGCTTGGAGCAAATGAACTTGCAGCGCACAAAACCTAGTGGGACACCAGCTGGAGTGGCCAAGGAAGTACTTACGTGACACCTCCTGCAACACAAGGTAGTGAAGCAGAGACCCTGTCTCAAGTAAGTAAGTAAGTAAGTAAGTAAATAAATAAATAAAACCATTGAACTTATGGAGATAGTAGTATGATGGTTACCCGAGTCTGGAAAGGGTAGTGGTGGGGTGGGAGAGGGGGACTCGGGTTGGTAAATGGGCACAAAAATAACAGTTAAAGAAGATGAATAATGTTTAGGGTTTGATAGCACAACAGAATGACTACAATCAATAATATTGTACATTTAAAAATAAAACAGATAATAGGAATATTTATAACACAAAGAAATGATAATTGCTTGAGATGATGAAAACGCCATTTAATCTGATGTTACTACTACTAAACATTGAATGCCTATATAAAAATATCTCATATACCTCATTAATATATACACTTACTATTTACATATAAAAATCAAAAAGTATGCTGGGCCTGGTGGCTCACACCTGTAATCTCAGCACTTTGGCAGGCCGAAACAGGCAGGTCACCTGAAGTTTGGAGTTTGAGACCAGCTTAACCAACATAGAGAAACACCATCTCTACTAAAACTACAAAATCAGTCAGGCATAGTGATGCATACCTGTAATCCCAGCTACTCCAGGGGCTAATACAGGATAATTGCTTGTTCCTGGGAGGCAGCGTTTGCAATGAGCCAAGATCACTCTATTGCACTCCAGCCTAGGCAACAAGAATGAAACTCCATCACTAAAAAAAAAAAAAAAGCAAAAAGCAAAAATTAATAAATGAAAATGGACAGCAGTATAATAGGCTTAAACACAATTATGTAATTATATTTAATGCAAATGAAAGATGCATATGTGTGCAATATACATATATACATACACTTTGTAAGATTTTATACACAATTCATGTATGTATAAAATGTGGGAATTTTTTGCATTTTACTTGCATATTTTATGTTTTATGACCTTTACCTGGATTAGTCAAATATTTTTGATCATGTTATTTTTTCTGTTACTTATCTTTATTTTTCTTTTAATGGCCAGCCTAGATGTTTTATACATCCTTGATTTATTACAGTCCAGTGGAAGTTATTTGTTTTACATTTTTCAAATAATGCTGGAACTTTAGGACTCTTTAAGCTATTTAATCCTCTTTTGACTTTTGCACTAATTATATATTGCATAAGTCTCTCTCTCTATATATGTATATATTTACATCCAAAGTAATTATTAATACTAATTTATATTTAATCATATATTTTTTTTCCAATACTCTTCTTTTTTACCTGAATTTTTGTGTTTCTGTCTCATATCATCTTCTCTTAACTAATGAAATTCATTTATTGGTTAATGTATAATTTCTGGTGATTTTTTTGTTGGAAAATTAATTTAAAGAATAGATTTGTAGGGTATTGAATTCAAGTTTCCACATTTTACATGACCTTTTCTTTTCTGCTTTATTTTTTTAAGTAATTTTAAAAGTATTTCTGTTTTATTTTTATTTTTATTTTATTTTTTTTTTTTTTGAGACGGAGTTTCGCTCTTGTTACCCAGGCTGGAGTGCAATGGCGCGATCTCGGCTCACCGCAACCTCCGCCTCCTGGGTTCAGGCAATTCTCCTGCCTCAGCCTCCTGAGTAGCTGAGATTACAGGCACGCACCACCATGCCCAGCTAATTTTTTGTATTTTTAGTAGAGACGGGGTTTCACCATGTTGACCAGGATGGTCTCGATCTCTTGACCTTGTGATCCACCCGCCTCGGCCTCCCAAAGTGCTGGGATTACAGGCTTGAGCCACCGCGCCCGGCCCCTGTTTTATTTTTAAAAGGTTAATTGCTGTTACTGATATTAATTTTTGAAATACAAACTGTCATATTTATATTACTAGTTTACATCTGACCTTGGTATCTCTAACTATAATCTTCCATGTATTCCCTTTGCTTAGTTTATAGAAACTTTGTGATATTTCAAATTGATATTCATTGTCAGTTTTGAAAAATTTTTAGAATCTCAAATACTGTTTTTCATGTCTCTGTATTCTCCTCTTCTAAAACTCTAATTACATTAATTTTGAACAGTTGAAGTCCCACATATATCTTGCTCTTTTTCTTATTTTTTCTCTCTATTTTAAATTAAGATATTTTACTTTTCTGTCCTACAGCTTACTAATTGTGTTTTCTGTTCTATTTGTTGATAAAATCATCCATTGAAACTTCATTTTCAGTACTTCTGGTTTCCCTTTCCAGATTTCCCATTTAATACTGCTTTTCATATTGTTTAAATGTTTGATAAAATTCTCCAGTTTTCATCAGTGATCATTCATCTTTTTTGGTGAACATGATAAAAAAAAAAAAGACAAGATATAGGTGATGGGGAGGAAGGCAGCAAATCACACTGCCATGTGTGTACCTATGCAACAATCTTGCACGTTCTTCACATGTACCTGAGAACCTAAAATGCAATAAAAAAATAATAATTTTTTTAAAAAAGACAAAGAAGTCTTTATCTTCTTACTCTAATATTTGGAAGATCTTTGATAGTTTCTGTTGACAATATTCTTTGTTTTCAATTATATGACTTGTATTTTGGAATGCCTTGTAGTTTCTTGTCAAATTTTTATATTGTATAAAAAATAATTATTAATCCTCCAACTGATACTAGTTTTCAACTGGGGAAGGTTCAACTTCTGATCTACTGGGCAAATAGAACATGCATATGACTTTGATCCATGCATGCACTGTATTAAAGTTTGAAAAGCCTCAGCCTTTGGGTAAAGTAGTTAGGGTGAAGCTTTCCTGGGCTTCAAATTGAAAGCTTGGTGTATTCACTGGAGCTCTACTTCTGTTTATTTCTAAACTCTAGACATTGTAATTTCTCAGTAACACACAAAAATATGAAATAAAGTAATAAATAATTGGAACAACTGTTTTACTTACAGTTTCTTAGCCTTATATTCTTTACATCATCAGATTTTGGCAAACATATTAGAAGAAATATCATCCTTATATCTGGATCAGTCTTGTTTGTCTCCATTACTGTACCCTAGTATAATGACTCATAAACGCTTAAGCTGTTTGTTTTGCTGTTGCCGCTGTTAGTGTTGTTTGCTTAGCTTTCTGATTTCTCTGTTCTCAGTATGGCCTTGTGAAAATGAGGCCTGAATTCTCAGACTCCTGTCTTGCTTTTAGAGTAAGCAAATGCCCCCAAGAAAAAGGTGGCTGTAGACTGTCAGTTCACCCCTCTTTAGTTTTACCTGCTTCGTAAATTTGTAGTCCTGTTCCTCCAAGCCTAGTTGTTCTCTCACCAATGCCTTTGAGAAAACGTGATTTGTATTTTATCTGCTTTTTGCTACTTGTTCTGAATAAGAATGTTGGTCTGCTGCATGCTATCCCATCACACTCAGAGGTAACAATTTTGATCAAGATTCTAGCCTTTCATATAATATTTCATTTGGTTTATTGGCATTTTGTTTCAAAAGTTTTTTACATCTGATTTCGTGAAAGTTAATTATTATTAAAACTAATATATATATATAAATTAATATATATTAATTAATATATATTAAAATTAATACATATATTAATTTCTTTGTGTTTCATGGAATGTAGTAAGTTATAACTTATTTTTTTCCTTTTTGTGGTAAGGATTTTTTTTTTTTTTTTTTGAGACAGAGTCTTACTCTGTTACTCAGGCAGGAATGCAGTGGTGTGATCTTGGCTCAACACAACATCTGCCTCCAGGGTTCAAGCAATTCTCCTGCCTCAGCTTCCAGAGTGGTTGGGATTACAGGCGTCCACCACCACACCCAGTTAATTTTTGTATTTTTAGTAGAGACAGGGTTTCACTATGTTGGCCAGGCTGGTCTTGAACTCCTGACTTAGGTGATCTGCCTGCCTTGCCTTCCCAAAGTGCTGTGATTACAGGCGTGAGCCACTGTACCCAGCCAGCTACAGCTATTTTTAAGCCAGTTGCAATGTATTTGACAGTTATAAGATTATTTAAATTTTATTTTTCTTCCTTATTTATTTTGTAAAATTATGTTTTTTCTTGGAATTCCAGGAATAAGCCTGTTTAAACTTTCAAACTTAATTTAATAAAGTTGTACGTAATAGCTTTTAATTACCTTTTCTTCAACATCTTTATTATTTCTTCATTTATCTTTTGCCCCTAAACTTTCTATTTAAAGTAATTCAATTAAGTAATAATGCCATTTTAACTGAATTTAATTAGGCTCTTGCTTCTAATTTGGAATACAATCTGTATGTCTTTTTAGCTACTGTATTCACGGTACCTAGTAGGTACCTAAACACTAATAAATGAAAGAATGAATGAATAGATGAATGTATGGATGAGCCAATGCATGTTTATCTCTTTGCATGAAGAACGAAAATTTCAAATATTATTTTTATATTTATTTGGAATTAGTTTCCACCTATAATCCCAGGACTTGGGGGGTTGTGGCTGAAGAATCACTTGAGCCCAGGAGTTCAAGACTAGCTTGGACAATATAGCAAGACTCTGCCTCTGCAAAACAATAAAATAAAATTAGCTGAGTGTGGTAGTGTGCACTTGTGGTCCTAGCTACCAGAGAAACTAAGGTGAGAAGATTGCTTGAGCCAAAAGATTTGCTCAAGCAATCCTCCCATGTCAGCCTCTCCAGTAGCTGAGATTACAGGCATGAGCCACCATGCCCAACCACATATATAAATCTACAATATTCAGTTGCAGAAACATTGGCATTATTTCAAAAATATAAAGAATCATAGAATTCACCTCCATTACCTTTACTGATTGATAAGAATCTATTCACTGATCCTCAGAATCTCCTCTAATTTAAAATAATCAGGATAGACCTCAAAGTAAGCACTCAGACTTATGCAGAATTTTAAATAATGCACTATTAATACATACATTGCCAGGTAAAAGCATTAATAATATATTGTAGGCAAATGAAGCAAGTCTCTCAACATTATATTTTATGATCGTTCTGCTGTGTGTGTATGTGTGTGTGTGTGTGTGTGTGTGTGTGTGAAAAATAGATGATTGAAGCTTTCATAAATTTGTATTAGTTATGAATCTATTTGGAATTATTTATATTTTTAAATATATCTACAATGATTTTGCATACATCTTTATTTTATCATAGTTAAATATAACATTAACTTTTATTGCTACATCTCAGAAAAATTTATTCACATTATTCAAACTAGAAAATAGTTCAACATTTTAAAGACTGTCTTGATGAAATTATGTCTTCTCCATGAAATGTATATAGTGTATATAGTGGCAATATATGTATGAAAATAAACGTGGTTTAAGCAGTAAAATATATTTTTGTCTATTTCCTAAAATGCCAAAAATATGAAACAATATTAGGAGGAAAAAGAGATATGACAGATAATGAATAGTAAGTAAATAGCAAGAAGTTAGATTTAAACTTAAATATATTACTTTTGAAAATACAAAGTCAACTAATTAAAACACAAAAATTTCACACCAGATTTTAAAAAATTTAAGTATTTGCTGTATATTATAGTTATATTTTCTATATAAAAACATAGAAAATGTGAATGTTAAAGGATGGAAAATATGTGCCATGCATAATAATAAAAATTAAGTTTATACTTTATTAAGCAACACAGAATTTTAAGCAAGAAATGTCACTATGGAGAAAGAAACATTCCATAATATCACACAACTAAAGAGAGAAGTATTTAAAGGCTTTAACATGCTAACATGCTATCTTCATAGCTGAAAGAACAATCCAACAAAAAACATTACAGGTACAAGTGATGTGAGCTACACCATTCATAAATGTAACCAATTAACCATATATAATTTATTAAACCCATTAGCTCCATAGTACACATTATTTACAACTTCACATGGATAATTTACCAAAATAAGCCATATGCTGGATCATCAATATTTTCTCAGCAAAATGCAAACTTTTACAATCATGAAGTTCATGTTCTCTGACTTCAGAAGAATTAAGGTAAGATTCAATAACAAATAATTGAATAGAAAATCCTAAATATTAAAAATTAAGCAATATGCTTCTAAGTAACCCATGAGTCAAAAAAGATGTAATAATGAAAATTAGACATACATGAATTGAATGAAATGAAAACATTACATATCAAAACTTGGAGAGATGCAAATAATACTAAGCATATACAGAGATGTAGAGTTTAAATGCACAGATTAGAAAAGAAAGACAAAAAATCATCGATCAAGTATTCATCTGAAGATTCTAGAAACTTTTTCATTAAATGGTCAAAATTCTAAAAATAACAGCAGAAATCAATAAAATAAAAATAAATGTTGAAGAAAAAATCGACAAATTTAAAAGTTGTTTATTTGAAATGACAAGTATAATTTAAAAACCTCTATTAAAGAGAAACAAGACAAAAGAAAGATGATATATTACATATGTTGAGAATTTATAAGGAATATCAATAAAAGTTTTACAAACATGAAAAAAGGAATAAGAAGTTCTGAATAACTTTTTGCCAATGCATAATTATATAACCATTGAAGTTATTAATTTGTAATTTATCACTAATATCAAACACACACACACACACACACACACACACACACACACACACACACCTTCAGGGAAAGAGAATGACTTCAAGATAATTCCTGCAAATATTTAAAAGAAATAACACCAGCCTTATACAACCTGTTTTATAAGTGAAAACACCTCCTAACTCTTTCTATGAAATAGTAATCCTCTTGATGCTAAACAATACCAGGATATTTAACATAAGATCTTTCATAAACACAGATATAGTAATTCTAATTTAAATGTTAGCAAACTGAATTCAGAAAAATAAATAAGAAATTAAACCACAAACAAGCTCAATTTGTTTCAAGTCCATAAAATCAATTGCTTTTCATCATTCACGTTAATAAAATAAAGAAAAAAATATAAAACATAAAATCAATACAACAGAGATGGAAAAATTGATAAAGTTAAAAATGGCTCATGACTAAATCTCCACAAACTAGAAATAGGTAAAAACTTTCTTGATTTGGTGAGTGGTATCTACAAATATCTCACAACAAACATTTTAGCTGGTGTTGAGATAATGAAAGTTCTACTTCTGAGATCGGATATTAGTCTAGGATGTCTGTCTTATCCTTTTTATTGAACATAACACTGAATGCCCTATTCACTGTGGAAAAACAAAAAATGAATAAAAGGTATAAGAATTTTAAATGTAAGGCTGAAAACTCTCCATTTTAGGCAACATGAATGTATATTTTAAAATTCAGACAAATCTGCAAACTATTAGAATTAATAAATGAATTTAACATGACTGCTGAATGTGAACATTGGTCATAAAATCTAAAAACACAGACAAATCACATAACAAATTACTTATTGATATTACATTGCAAGACATAAGCTGAATGGCATCATATATATTTAATGTGTTGTTCTTCATTAGCAATACATAATTCCATAATATTGAATAAAATGGCAGTGAAATCTTTAATATGTGTTTCTATCAGTCCCTACAACTTTCATCAGTGATGTGTCACATAATATAATTTCTGTATAATTTTCACTAAAGAAACCTTTACTTCAAGTGTATCCTACTGTATGTTCAGTGCCTACTTTCAATGGTGGTTTCTAGTAGGTGTTCAAAATATCTGCCAACTGAATGACTGAATAGATGACTATAATGTTTCCCAATTTCTAAAATCTCTTAAATCTATGCTACTAGGCAAATCACCTTTCATTTTAACTTGCATAAATCTTCTTTTTCAGAGATAAAAGTTGTAAATGCCTCTCATCTTTTAGCAATTTTGTCTATCAAATTTCCTTCTCCAAACAAGTAAACTCAGCAAAATATTCCTTTTGCATTCCCCAGCTGGTGATATGTAAAATAATTGCCAAGAGCAGAGAGAGGAAATATGGTATTGCTATTAAGAGCAGAACACACAGAGTAACTGTAAAACACACTGGGCTCCAATCCCAGCTAGTAGTTATATCACAATAATTCTAAGTTAACGTAAGTTACTTTCCCTTTTTAAGTCTTGGTTTATACAATTAAAAATGGAAAAAATAACACATATTTAAAGGCCACTGTAGATATTAAAACATGATCATTTATACTAGCTGCTTTGCATAAAGCACAAAAATTTAATTATTATTATTATTACAAATCAATGAAAGACAGCACTGTCCATGTACATACTGCCAACTGGGAAACTTCATAATTTCTAAACTTGAGCTTAGGCAAAGAAGTCTGTTTCCAAGAGGAATTTTAGTAAACGTGCTTTGAAACTGCAGCTGCATAATAAGTGCACATTTTCTACTTAAAGTACGCTTTTCGTGTGATATATCTTGTACAGAACGGGTCAATAAGAATATGAGGAGTACTGCTTTCCTTTTATTGACATGGTACAATTATCCTCTGGGTGCAATGAATTTCCTACTCAGAAGTTTGAAGCAGAAGAAAAAATACATGATCTTTTAAATACACAGTCATTAATTCTGAAAAAGAACAAGTAAGAGCTTGGCTTCTAGGTTCTAACAAGTTCTACCAAAAACACTGAAGACATTTGTTAATTGCCTACTGGTTTTATTACTGTTCAATACAACTTTTGGAGTATGTTGGCCTTTATTAGAGTATATGTTGGTCTTTAATGGCATCAGTCAACAGTGTAGGTGTTAACAAAGAGGAAAGTAAAATTGGTGGAAGATTACATTCTCCAACACAGATAAACTCAATAAACAATTTCAATTTTTTACACAAAAATATAAAGTTGCATTTCTATGAGATCCAAAATATTCTCAAAAATTACATTATTTATAAAAGTATTAGTTGATCAAAGACTACAGATCATTTTAAGGTCATCTTAAAACAGGATAGGATGTTAAGCTATTTCCTCTCTAGAGTCATTGGTTCTACCTTTGCCTAACAAAACCACAAAGTTAGAATATCACTGGAATTTCAGAAATGTTTAAACATATTCATGAAGGAAATATTTACGTTGTGTTGGGGACTGTTTAAGCACTGGAAATGGAACAGTGTAAAACCTAAAAGCCCTGTCCTTCTAAACTTTACATTCAGTCATCAAAACATGAAGTGCCAGAAATTTCTAAACTAGTATTTAGGAAGTTGAATAGACAGACTTCAAGCAATACTTATGCTTTGTTCAACAATGAATTATCAGCAATCACAAAAAGTGAATGAAACAAATTATTTCACATGAACTCTTGGGGCACCAAGATTTTTAACTAGCAATAATGAGTCTTTACAATCTTCTAGTTATAAAGTACAAAAGAATTTCGGGGTTAAGCTTATTATTTTATTAAAACGAATATCATTCCCAAAGATTACAGATACTAATTTATTAATGGAATTTAAAAAATTATTTTATAGAATTGTTTAGAAAGTTTGGGCTGCTAACATTTTTGAGTGGGAATTTGAGTATGAAAGCTTGAAAAAATAGCAGGGTTTTTTGTGTGTTTGTGTGTTAGCTGGCTTTCTTGCTTGTTTGCTTTTTAAAAATCTAGAGCAACATTTCAAAGTTAATAGAATCTATTCTCCAAGTCCTAACTCGACTTGGTCTTAAGAAGTCCTAGAATTTGAATTCTGACAAACAGTTTCTAAAACTCAAAGTCACTGTAGTGTTCTCTGTTATCACAATATTTAACTGCAAAATTAACCATGAGATTCAGGTCACCAATTGATTGTGTGACCCAATCAATAAGGATTTATAAGCATCTATTAAGATGTGCTTTTGATGGGGGCATTTAGCCCATTTACATTTAGGGTTAATATTGTTATGTGTGAGTTTGATCCTGCCATTTCGATGCTAGCTGGTTGTTTTGTCCATTAGTTGATGCAGTTTCTTCATTGTGTCGATGCTCTTTACCAGGTGCCCCCATGCTTTTTACACAGGGGGCCAGTTCACTGTCCCTCAGATGGTTGGAGGGCCACCACATACTGCGCTCCTCTCACGGACCACCAATGAAAGAGGTGCCCCTTCCTGAAGTGCGGCGGGGGGCTGGATAAATAGCCTCAGGGGGCCGCATGCGGCCCATGGGCCATCGTTTGGGGAGGCCTGCTTTTCACCATTTGGTACATTTTTGGGTGGCTGGTACTGGTTGTTCCTTTTTATGTTTAGACCTTCTTTCAGGAGCTCTTGTAAGGCAGGCCTGGTGGTAACAAAAATCTCTCAGCAATTGCTCGTTCGTAAAGGATTTTATTTCTCCTTCGCTTATGAAGCTTAGTTTTGGCTGGATATGCAGTTCTGAGTTGAAAGTCCTTTTCTTTAAGGATGTTGAATATTGGCCTCCACTCTCTTCTGGCTTGTAGGGTTTCTGCTGAGAGATCCGCTCTGAGTCTGATGAGCTGCCCTTTGTGGGTAACCCGACCTTTCTCAGAATTCAGAATTAAGAAACTAACTCAGAACCACACAACTACATAGAAACTGAACAACAGGCTCCTGAATGTCAACTGGATAAACAATGAAATGAAAACAGAAAGAAAGATGTTCTTTGGAACCAATGAGAATGAAGACACAATGTACTAGAATCTCTGGGACACAAAGCAGTGTCTAGAGGGAAATTTATAGTAATAAATGCCCATATGAGAGGCAAGAAAAGATCTAAAATTGACACCCTATCATCAAATTGAAAGAGCTAGAGGAGCAAGATCAAAAAAACTCAAAAGCTAGCAGAAGACAAGAAATAACTAAGATCAGAGCAGAACTGAAGGAGCTAGAGACACAAAAAAACCCTTCAAAAAAATCAATAAATCCAGGAGCTGGTTTTATGAAATGATCCAAAAAACAGACTGCTAACCAGATTAATAAAAAAGAAAAGAGAAAAGAATCAAATAGATGCAATAAAAAACAAAAAAAGGGATATCACCACCGATTCCACAGAAATACAAACTACCATCAGAGATTACTACAAACAACTCTATGTACATAAACCAGTAAACCTAGAAGAAATGGAGAAAATCCTGGACACTTGCACCCTTCCAAGACTAGGAAGAAGTTGAAATCCTGAATATACCAATAACAAGGGCTGAAGTTGAGGCAGCAATTAATAGCCTACCAATCAAAAAAAACCCAGGTCCAGATGGGTAGTGTCCTTCTGACACTACTCCAAAAAATCCAAAAAGAGGGAATCCTTCCCAAATCAGTTTATGAGACCAACATCATCCCAATACCAAAATCCAGCAGAGACTCAACAAAAAAAGAAAACTTCAGGCCCATATCATGAACATAGATGCAAAAATCTTCAATAAAATACTGGCAAATCAATTGCAACAGCACATCAAAAAGCTTATCCATCATGATCAAGTAGGCTTCATCCAGGGGATGCAAGGCTGGTTCAACATATGCAAGTCCATAAATGGTAATTCACCACAGAAACAGAACCAAAGACAAAAACCACATGATTATCTCAATAGACGCAGAGAAGGCCTTCAACAAAATTCAACAGCCCATTATGCTAAAAACTCTCAATAAACTAGGTATTGATGAAATGTATCTCAAAATAATAAAAGCTATTTACGACAACCCACAACCAATATCATACTGAACGGACAAAACTGGAAGCATTCCCTTTGAAATCTGGCACTAGACAAGGATGCCCTCTCTCACCACTCCTATTCAATATAGTATTAGAAGTTCTAGCCAGAGCAATCAAGAAAAAGAAATAAAGAGAGTTCACTTAGGAAAGGGGTAAATCAAATTGTCCCTATTTGCAGACAACATGATTGTATAAATTTAGAAGACCCCATCGTCTCAGCCCAAAATCTCCTTACACTGATAGGCAACTTCAGAAAAGTCTCAGGATACAAAATCAATGTGCAGAAATCACTAGCATTCATATACACCAATAAGAGACTTAAAGAGAGCCAAATCAAGAATGAACTGCCATTCACAATTGCTACAAAGAGAATGAAATACCTAGGACTACAAATTTGGTGTGCTTCATATTATGCTCAGTTGCTATGAATATACAAGAGAACTTTTAGATATAGCCTTACCTCTCTAACAGTTTAAGAGTTTACTTGGAAATTTATACCATATAAACATCTTAAGAACCCAAGATAACATCTTGCATATTGAAGACTTACTAATGTGACAAAGAATTGCAGAGGAGGGGAGATTTAACAGAGCCTTTGATAATTAGAAAAGAACCCTAGGGAGAGGTGAACTAGAGAGCAGCCCATTGGTCTGGGTGGAATTTGTGCAGGCAAAATGAAATGTCCAGAACACCGTAGATAAGAATGGCGTGGACAGAGATATGTAGGGCGAATGAGTATGTATAATTGCAAGTTAGCAGATGGTCCTGAAACATGAGCTGGGAACCCTTGCCCCATGTTGCATCAGAATTCATTTACCATAATCCTAGTCAGTATATAGATATCTTTAAGAACAAGATTTTTTTTAGTATTTTTCATCTCTGGATATAAATGTGGGTGCACATGCAAATAAACTGTAAATACATGTTTTCTAAACATATTCTTCAATGTTGATTGGTCCTTTAAGCAGTATATGTTTTGCCAAGGATCTCGTAATTTAAGTATGAAAACAAATAATATGGAAAGCAAAAATGTACATGGGCTGAGGAATAATTTTATGAAATAAACCTCTAACTCAGCTTTCATAGTCTGGAAAGTATATTCTCTCTTCAGATAAAATATGCAAGTTTTGTATAAATGGTGAACATATTTTTCTCTCTTTCTATGGAAACAAAATAAGAGGAAAGGACTGAAATTTCAGGCAAATATTTTTTAGAAAAGTGTCTTGCCTATGGAATTTTAACACAGAAGTAAAGATGACTAAGGGGAATAATGAACTCCTAAATGTTTTAGGAAATACTGGGCTCTATTTCTAAAACACTGACTACAAACAAGGAGAGGTTAAAGTAAGTACTGGAATCCCTATGAACTCAAACTTTCCCAAAGGGAATCTATAAGGGTGTTAAAAATGTGTTCCTTGTTCAATGCTGCAGTGTAGCTCCACTGACAATACAGTGCATAGTCGGTTATATTACATTAATATAACTTCAGTTCAGTTGAATAGGGGTTAACACTCCAATTATTTATAATATTACCAAAGACAAGAAATCATTTAGCTTATCAACTCAGAGTTGTCAGACACTGGGCAAGGATATTTTTGTTTTGCTTATTGCCAAACTAAAATTAAGAAAGCTCTGAAGGAAAACAGTTCCACTTGTGGTCAAATGTTTGAAAGAACCATTACCAGTATCCAGATGGGCAAATATTTGGTAAATTAAGTCTTATAATGTGTTACCTTGATGTCGTTTTTCTCTAGCCTTGATCTCGAATTGCAATTAAGAAAAGAAATGTAATCCTTTGGATATATACCCAGTAATGGGATTGCTGGGTCAAATGGGATTTCTATTTTTAGGTCCTTGAGGAATCGCCACACTGTCTTCCACAATGGTTGAATTAATTTACATTCCCACCAACAGTGTAAAAGTGTTCCTATTTCTCCACATCCTCTCCAGCATCTGTTGTTTCCCGATTTTTTAATGATCGCCATTCTAACTGGTGTGAGATGGTATCTCAATGTGGTTTTGATTTGCATTTCTCTGATGACCAGTGATGATGAGCATTTTTTCATATGTTTGTTGGCCTCCATAAATCATTCTACTACAAGGACACGTGCACACGAATGTTCATTGCAGCACTGTTTACAATAGCAAAGACCTGGAACCAACCCAAATGCCCAATGATGATAGACTGGATAGGGAAAATGTGGTACATATACACCATGGAATATTATGCAGTCATCAAAAACGATGAGTTCACGTCCTTTATAGGGACATGGATGAACCTGGAAACCATCATTCTCAGCAAACTGACACAAGAGCAGAAAATCAAACACCGTATATTCTCGCTCATAGGCGGGTGTTGAACAATGAGAACACATGGACACAGGGAGGGGAGCACTACACACTGGGGTCTGTTGGGGAGAAATGGGGGAGGGGCGGGGGGTGGGGAGGTGGGAAGAGATAGCATGGGGAGAAATGACAGATACAGGTGAGGGGACGGAAGGCAGCAAAGCACACTGCCATGTGTGTACCTATGCAACAATCTTGCATGTTCATCACATGTACCCCAAAACCTAAAATGCAATAAAAAAAAAATATAAAAAAAAAAAAATAAAAAATAAATAAAAAAAAATAAAAAATAAAATAAAAAAAAAAAGAAAAGAAATGTACTTAGCTCAATATTTTTGCTAGAGGCTTCCCTATTACAATATCCCATCACAACCTTGAAAGTACTGTCTTTTGTTTAAAGTCAGCCCCAGTCATTATTTACCACTCAAAATCCATATTGTTCACCTTATTTGGAAAATACTGTGATTATTCAATTAATATCATATACTGGTTCAAACATTTGAACAACGTACTAACTGATCTTCAAGTTGATTTTGAAAACTGACTGGCAGCAAACAGATTGTATTGTAAAATAATTCAAACAAGGAATCACTAAAAAGAAATCTGCAGCTTGCACTCCACTTTGCAATAGAGTCACTCCAGAGCTCACATTACTTAGGTCTCTAAGCACATCTGAACCTGCATGCAGACAGCATGCTTTGTCAAGCTTTGTTGGAAGCCTGCAGAGCACAGTGGGATACAAGCTGTATCAGAGGTTCTACAGTTCCTTTACTAATACCACTTAGGTATACAACCAGGAAGACACATTGTGAACCATCAGACCTGTTACAGAAATTGGTCCTTGTTGCAGCATCACATTACCCTTACCTGTACACTAGCACTCAACACAGTTACACACTGTGAAGTCCACTGTTGTCTTGAGCTTCAGTTACACTGAATATCTCTTCTCAAAGCTATTACTGATGACTTGTTAAATAAAACCAACAATGTTAGGGGAAACTCCTCTAGTTTAAGGAAATAAAAGTACAAGTAATATGTATTCAAATTTCCATTTATTTCTAAATCTTATATCTAAATCAATGTTTATCTCACCGTAGATTCTGTAAAACCAAAGGATCCGTTCTGAAGCTACATGCTGAGTTACCTTGAGAAGCTGTGTTAGTCAGGAAATATAAAGCTACCCGAGGATGCTGTATTTAATAATTCATGTTGTAAACACCCTGTTAGATTCCAAGTTAAGATTGCAGCATTCTCTCAATACGTGTAGTTCATCATTCTTGAACACTTACATACCATAACTTTGTAACACCTTTACACAAGATAAAAGTGTTAAAATTATGCACAGATAAATCTCAATCATCTAACTCCTCCCAACTCTCCCATAAACTCAAGCCATCTCTAAAAGAGGGCTATGTTCCAACTGTCATGGGATTTCATTACTTCTCATATGTATTTATTTCCCAGGCTCAACATCCACACTAAATGAGATTTCTTGCTTGAAATGAAATTATTTCAGCTAGTTCTTTTTAGTCCCACTCTCATGGAAAAACATAAGATTTAATGAGCAACTGATCATTATTTCAAATGTTTCAACCTGATATTAGGCTTTCCTCGAGAAGTCTTCTATTCTTACTTATTGTAAATGTCCAGATTGAGAGCATCGACCAGCACATCTTTTTCATATCTGTCCTTTGCCTTTACAGCATGTCCTTGCTGGCTGACCTCTTTTCAAATTTTGTTTTCCTCTGAATGGGCTATTGCACTGATGGCTTTTGGCAGCTGCTGAGTGCTAAACCTGCATATAAAATCAATCTCTGGGGCCAGAGCCACAAAACAGGACCTACTTGAAATGATTTTTTCAGCTTTCTGGTTACTGTCGTATTAGAGTTTTAGTGTAATGGGCAAGGACAATAATTCATTTTACTTTATGAGAAAATCTTTATTTTCAAGAGCAACTGCTTGAGTGAATTCTTTTCCAATTGTCTTCTGGAATATATGCAGTACACATAGGAACTCAATACTCTCCTCTTACTCTACATATTGTAGAGAAACTAAACCAGAATCTTTTGCTCTGAGTTTTGTATTAATGTGTAAAAAGTTACTACAATATTATGACACACTCATTATTTTTCCATACAGAAGAGGAAACTACTATGCCAGAAACCATTTGATACTATTTTCCCCTCATAAAGTTTTCTACTCTGTCTCAAAAATAAAAACTCTAGTTCATTGCAGTAAAGACTATAGATTTGGGTGTCAACTCAACCTAGATTCATTTCCCAGATTTCTTTGAATGGAAAGAATGATTGTTCTTGGGCCAATTGTTCATATAATATTTAAACCTCATTATATTCATGTGTAAAATAAAATGATAGTTTCTACCTTAAGGAATTCAGGTGAATTTATCTTATTAAACATAAATTAATAATTTATATAATGCAGCCAGCACAATATCTGACATGCAGAGGCTCCTAAAATATGTCATTATATTTTTAATTAATTATAAAAACTGCTACATCTGTTGTCTACTAGTATGAGAAAGATGTGCCTGAGTAAATTACCTTATTATAGTCACTTTCTCCTCTAAACAACGGAAATTAAAAATGTATGACATTTCCAGAATAGTTAAAGCAACTTAAATAGTTTAAGAACACAATGAGATTTAAGAATTTTTTAAATGCAATTTTTCAAAAAGCCTGTTTAATCTTCATCTCTGCTACTCAATAAATCACTCCAAACTTAGTGGCGGAAAACAACAACCATAACTTACAAAATCAGTAGGTCAGATCAGTGGGTAAGAAAGTACACAGCCGGGCGCGGTGGCTCAAGCCTGTAATCCTAGCACTTTGGGAGGCTGAGGCGGGTGGATCACGAGGTCGAGAGATTGAGACCATCCTGGTCAACATGGTGAAACCCCGTCTCTACTAAAAATACAAAAAATTAGCTGGGCATGGTGGCACGTGCCTGTAATCCCAGCTACTCAGGAGGCTGAGGCAGGAGAATTGCCTGAACCCAGGAGGCGGAGGTTGCGGTGAGCTGAGATCGCACCATTGCACTCCAGCCTGGGTAACAAGAGCGAAAACTCCGTCTCAAAAAAAAAAAAAAAGAAAAAGAAAAGAAAAAAGAAAGTACACAACAGGATTGGTTCCTTTGCTTCAAAATGTCTGGGACTCAAATGATCCAGAACAGCTGTTCTAGAGGAATCACTTCTAAGGCATCTTCCACATTTAAGTGTGGCTCAGTTGAGGCTGTTGAACGGAGCAATGTAACATGCCCTCTACATATGGCTTGGGCTCCTCACAGCGTGGGGGCTGGGTTCTGATCTGGAATTTCCTTAAAGGGAACTTTCATGGAGCTTGTGTTCCAAAGGAGCTAGGTGGAAGTGGCATGGCCTTTTCTGACCAAGCCTCCTGTGTCACTTGGTGGTCCCTTCAGCTGTACTCTTTTGGGTCAAGGCAATCATAAACCACCCAGGCTCACAGAGAGAAGGCATGGGCCTCCTCTCTTTTTGCAAGTAGAGTTAAAGAATTTTGAGGTCATATTTTAAAATACTACCTAATATTCTCCATATTCTCACATTGACCATTCCTTCTTTTAGTGCTTCCTTATTCCTTAATTATTCAGCATGACTTAATACTCATTATATATTGCTTTATAGTTATTCTGGAGTTTATTAAGACTTTGTAAAATGTTATAAGAATATAGTAATTTTATAGTACATCATCACATCTTCTTTTCATGTTTATCTTCAAATAATTTCCAGCATTGGACTCCCCTTACACATGAAAGATTTATCCAATATACTTAAATATTTAGCAGTGTCTTACAAATGCATATGCATTGGCAATAATGGTTAGCAACTTTACAAAAGAATACTAGTGTCAGAGATTACGAAACACATGATAGATACAGGTATACACTCAGGACAACCTGATTAAACCAAGACTCCCCCTAAAAAGGTTAAAAATGGAAAGATAGGTTTGATAACAGGACAAGAGTTTTTAATTCATAAAGAAACTAAAGAGGCCATTAGTTTTGGAATCAGGTAATTTCCGTTTGCTCCTATCACATGCCCAAATTGAATGCAGACACAGAACAAAAGGGTTGAAATCTATCAGTCATTGTTTAAGGAAAAATTTCCACTGAGTTTCAACCATGAGATATAGCATAGTTTGAGATATAGCATCATTACATAGTTTCACTAATTTACAAACAATCTATCATTCTAAATTTGGAGAAAGCTAGATTTTATTAAAGCAAATTTTTAAAAAATTATTTTATTCAAAATGGTCTGTTGAACACCTATTTCCTACAGTCCCAGATAATATTAAGACAAAAATTAATAGGATAAAATTCTGACCCACACAAAGATTACCTCCTAGTTACAAAGATAAAGTAATTCTATAATAACTATGGAGTGTGTGTGGTAAGTAGTCTGAGAGAGAAGTGGTCAAGGTCATATTGGGACATGTCTTAAGAGATATCTTAAGAGATAAAAGAAACATTGTAGTGGATACTGTGATGTGTTTTTCAGATTTCCCACCAAGACCACAGGAAATATTGCTTTGGCTATGGGAAGTATTATTACTATACGACACTCAGCTGTCAAGCTTTTTCAGGAGTTATGCCACTAAAGATTCACCTTGCCTAAGGCCATGACTCCTTCCTGGGGCAGCTCATATTCAAGGACTATCCCAAATCTGAAAAGATGTATCAACTTTAGAGTTCCCCTTAGGATCACCTGAGGTTTTGTTTTGTTTTTTGGAGATTTCTCTTTCCATCTAATTGTATTTTCTTCACCTTCCTTCCACAGGTACGGATCCCAGGGGTACTCACTAATAAACTTCTGTGTGCTGATATTTATTACTGACTCTACTTCTGAGGAAACTCAAAATGCATCAGTCATAAATGCAAAAGAGTACTTCACTAATCGATCAATGACTGTATTAATCCATTTTCAAGCTGCTGCTAAAGACATACCTGAGACTGGGCAATATACAAAAGAAAGAGTTTTAACTGGACTTACAGTTCCACCTGGCTGAGGAAGCATCACAATTATGGTGGAAGGTAAGGAGGAGAAAGTCCCTTCTGATGTGGATGGCAGCAGGCAAAGAGAGAATGAGGAAGAGGCAAAAGTGGAAACCCCTGATAAAACCATCAGATCTCGTGAGACTTATTCATGACCACGAGAACAGTATGGGTAAAACCACCCCCATGGTTCAATTATATCCCATAGGAGTCCTTCTCACAACACATGGGAATTGCAGAAGTACAATTTGAGATGAGATTTGGGTGGCGTCACAGAACCAAACCTTATCATTGACTGTTACAGGCCAGGCGTCATGGCTCATGCCTGTAATCTCAACACTTTGGGAGGCCAAAGTGGGTAGATCATTTGAGGTCAGGAGTTCGAGACCAGCTTAGCCAACATGGTAAAACTGTGTCTCTACTAAAAATACAAAATTAGCTGGGCATGGTGGTGGACACCTGTAATGCCAGCTACTCCAGAGGCTGAGGCAGGAAAATCACTTGAACCTGGGAGGTGGACATTGCAGTGAGCTGAGATAGTGCCATTGCACTTCAGCTTGGGCAATAGAGTGAAACTCAGTCTCAAATATAATTAATTAATTAATTATTATGGAAGTGACCTTCAAACCATCCCAAACATCACTGTCATATTAATCTTCATGAGACACAAAACAGATCGTCTCCAGAAAAATCAAGATTCTCTTACCTAATGAATAAATGTCAAATTACTCCATGATGGATTTGAAACCCTTCATGATCTGATTGTGCGCAATCTACCTTATATCTTAATTTCCCATTCGTTCCGTTTAATTTGTATGCAAGTGAACAAACTTAATTGCTGCTATTGAATCTTTTTCCTACCTCCATGCCTATGTGTATGCAATTCCTCTGTCCTGATATGCCCACATGGCAAAATCCTACCCCCTACTCTAACACTCAATTTAGAGAATCTCCATCCATCAAACTTATACTGACCTTTCCTTTCCACGCCACTAAGCTAAAATGACCTTCTCTCTCATCTCTGAACATCCATTGCATTCTATCTGTGCTTTTCTTTTATTACTTGGTTTATATAATAATTATTTTTTAAAATGAAATCTTCTTTTCTATATCCTAAATCGTGAATATTACAAAGATATAAAGAATAAAGGGAAGTCCAAAGATGTGAAACTAGAGGGGGAGGTAGAATAATGAGGGGATGGAGCAAAAAAGAAAAAGGAGGAGGAGTGGGAATAGAAAAAAAAAAAAGAACCAGAGAATGGAGAGCAAAAAGGAAGAAATGGGAGCCCTTTTTCTTTCAAGGAGCTGATGGGAAAAATACAGGTGAATCTACTTTTTTTCTTAATATCAGCAACATTTTATGACTGTTTCAATGTAGTTAAATAATAAAGACCATCATCATTTTGTACTTTGGCCAAGACAGTAATGAAATGGCAAGCTTTAGAAGTTAACTTTGAAATATACTCCTATTAATTAATATACTTTTGTCCTTGAAGCTGAGAATGTACCCTTATAACCATTTTACTTCCTCTTGGGCTATTTTAGACACTTATAGGGCTCTATGTTACTCATTCAGGAATTTAGAAAGAGGAGCAAAGGACTTAAAGAAAGATTACTTTGTGGATGCTCTAGAGAATTAGAAACAGAGCTAGATGTGAATGTTCAGCTAACTCAGATAAAAACTCAAGATATGAATGCTTCATATCCTGGGAACCCAGGATATTCTATATATTATGTTTCAATTCTTCCAGAAGCAGCACTCAGAAAGGCAAATGGAACATTTAACATCAAATATTGGAACAGCTTTAATTTGAAAATACTTTATCAGGAATCAGCAAAGTGCCAGTTTGGGTGACAATAGATCTTTGAGGTTTTTAGTCCTACCCCAATCAGATTTCCAATATGTATCACAGACAGATAAAGAATCACTGGCCTGAGGTTGGTCCTCCCTTTATCCAGACTTTTAAGACTCAGAGACAAAAACTTTCCAATGTTGGTAATTTTGAACTCTGGCCAGGTATAACTTTATTGTCATAAGCACCTCAGGCAAAGCCATCAATTACTTTATACTGTTTACAAAGTAAAATACATCAAGCAAGCAGTCACTAAGATTATGATAGCACCACGGATTACCCCTTTCATCTGTACTGCCCTTTTGCATGCTCCAAATTTCATTTAATTTAAGCATCATTTCTCTCAGAAGTGGAGTCTGATCATCTCCAATAATTGATGATGCTGAAAGAAGTCATTTCATCAAAATCCTGAGCAGCTGCAGATTTTACATTTGCTGACTCTTTTGTGTTTCTTATTATCCAGGCTACTGGTCAAAACATTTCAAAATGGTTGGACTATTTCCGTCAAGTAGTCTCAGCAAATTTCTATTTGAGGGCAGCTTGCTCAGCCATTATACGTTCACCATTTCTACCTGATCCTTAGTATAGTGCAAACAGTGGTGCACTGGTTTTGGTTGCAGAGCAGTTAATACTTCTTAATCCATCTGTGCATTCCAGGGTACTAACGGTCATATATTTATGGTGTACAAAAAAGCTCATGTCATTTTCACTTGCCTAGGGACTGTAGTAGAATGGAGATAATATGGGATTGGTAGCCAGAAAATTTGAATTTAAGACTTACCTCTATCATTGCTCCCTATATCATCTTTACGAAAGCTCCAACATCTCTTCCTCTATTTGCTAGTCTATAAAATGGGAGGAAGGAATGCTCAAGTTATTAATATTTCACCTTTGTTGGGAAAATTATATAAGATAATTGACATAAAATGGCTTTTCAAATAAAATTTCTAAATCTTTATAAACTTTTGCATGAAATAACTAAATTAGTTCTGCAAACTTACAAGCTATTTCTGAACTGGCATAACCTAGCCATAGTAAATTACCAGGGTCAATTATGAAGAAAAAAAGTTGTTATATTTTCTTTTCTATTTCAGGATATATATTTTTTAAATTTTTTCCTGTGGAAGACTTGCCAAGCTTAAACAGATGGTGTTTGTTAAAAAAGAAAAGGTAATTTAATAAAGTCAAACTCTTGTCTTTTATAACCCATTTTAAAAGCACAAAGCATAAACTGTTTTACTCTCCTCTGGTGACATCAGATCACTGCTCCACCAGAAATGTCAACTTGGAAAGACTTACAGTTTCATAGCCTCTTCTCACAATTACTCTCTGACCATATTCAATGAGACCCTTTAGAATAAAGCAAAAGTTAAACAAGGACCAATTTTCAGTTTTATCCTAACGCTTAAAATGGACTGGTTAACTTGACATCAAAGAATAAATATATTTCAGATAAAATATCAAAACTTTAAAGAAATTACACGATATAAAATTTTCAAAAGCATGTCTTTCAATATATTCCAACTAAGCAATGATGCTTCTTCCATTTCTCTTTGGCATATTAAGCCCCATCAAGTCAGAACAAAGGTGTTGAATATCTGTTGGCTGCGTTGCCCCTTCGGCCTGATATTTTGTTCCCATTCGAAATGATGACTTCTAAAATCTAGTGAAAATAATGCTCCAAGATAGCAGTGAGAGCTGGGCAAGGTGTGTACAGGGCATGTAAGGAGTTTGACCATTGAAACCAAGTGACTTAGGAGTCACCAAACTGTGCATGCAAACAAGTTTTCTAATTTTCTTTCACAGACAAAGTAACAAATGGCAAAGTGCCCTTGATAGAGCAGATGATGGCAGAGAAAAGCATTTAGGATTTTTTTCTTTTGCTTGCAGTATAGGAACTAATTCTTCTTCAAACTGCTTAGAGAAAGGTTCATTTAGAGAGGATTGGATTGACTTAAACATGAGAATTTGAATTGGTACCCTTCCTAAACATATTTCTCAGAAAAAAATTCACTAAAGCTGATTGTTAAGACATTTGACTTTCAGCAAACATTATATTAGGCTCTGAAATCTCTCTCTCATGTGTGTTTATGTCTGTCTGTGTGCATATATATATATATATATACACAAACATATATTGCATATATGTGTAATATATACTTAAATCACGTTTATATAATGTCTTATACACATAGGTGTACTTTTTACATTCAGAAAGTCTTCCCCAAAAGCAGTAATATTTCACCATCTGAGTCGCAATACCATCATTGCCTAACTAGGATACATAATAGATCATAGTCAATAGTCTCATGAAGAGAGATGGATTTAAGGCAGAGAAGAAATAAAGAAAAGCTATACTCTAAAATACATGTTAATCCTAGAACCTCACTTAATGACTTGTAATTTCTATGATGCTTTTATATCTTATGACCTTAATCTTAAAAAAAAAAAGTAAATGTGAATAAACCTTTTATAATTTGTTAAAGTGCAGCATGAATAATGTTAGCATGAGCCGAGGAAAACAAAACCCTAGAAAGATATGTGGAGGTGTCAGTAATTCATCAGGGCCAGCCTATTTTAGCACCTAATAATTTTTTTCTCTGCTCCTTCTTTAGAAGAGAACAAATCAGAATGACAACACAGTAAATTCTCACAGGGGAAACCATAATTCTGTTGATGTACTTCAGGATGGCTTTTTGTTTTCAATTCTGCAAAAGCAGATCAATAAAACTAATGCAGGTTCCCTCCTAAGATTTTTCTTCTACATTCATAGTTAGGTGACTTGATAACACTAGTTTAACTGATTCAGCACTGGCAGGCATAATGGAGCAAGCTTTTGCAGGCAAATGAAACATAAGAGGCAAATTAAAAACAAAACAATCTGTATGGGGAAATTTGGTTTTCATTTAAGCATGTGAATTCTTGAGGTAAGTAACCTGAATTTGCATCCTAGTTCTACTTATTACTTGTATGACTTCCTCAAGAGATTTAACCATTTTATGCCTTATTTACTTCACATGTTAAATGACAAGAATAAGAGGTAAGAAAATTAAATGAGACTGTCCATGTAAAAATCTCTTAGACATTCTAGCAGATTCTAAGTGTTCAATAAATGTTAACTTGTTGTTACTCCTATGGAATGACTCCAATGCACCGAGGTCTTTGTGCATGGGGGCCTTCCTCAGCAGTCTCCTAACTTTTTGGCACCAGGGACCAGTTTTGTGGAAGATATTTTCTCCACAGATGGGATGAGGGGAGAAATGGGAGTGGTGGGGTGGGGTGATGGTTTTGGGATGAAACTGTTCTACCTCAGATCACCAGGCATTGGATTCTCATAAGGAGTGCACAACCAAGATCCCTCAAATGCACAGTTCACAATAGGGTTGGTGCTCATGTGAGAATCTAATGCTTCTGCTGATATGACAGGAGGCAGAACACAGGCTATAATGCTTGCTTGCAGACCATTCACCTCCTGCTGTGGCCTGTTTCCTAGCAGTCCATGGATAGGTATTAATCATTGGCCCCAGGGCTGAGGACTCCTGTGTTGGGGACCCATGCCCTTCCTAGATAATTGAAACAATATCAGCGGAAATGATATCATACAAAGAAACAAGAATCAATGCTTCTTGTTTTCCATGAGAATGTTCATTTGGATGTAGATTTTTAAGACTGTGGTATAGACATGTGGAAGGAATCTATGAGGGAAGGGGAAGAGTTTGGAAAGGATTCTAAGAGTTCCTGTCAATTATTCTTTAATTTGCTTAATTCCTAAGAACTAACATAAAAGGAAAATATAATACAGCAAGTCCTCACTAA
This sequence comes from Saimiri boliviensis, assembly GCF_048565385.1. Taxonomy (NCBI): domain Eukaryota; kingdom Metazoa; phylum Chordata; class Mammalia; order Primates; family Cebidae; genus Saimiri; species Saimiri boliviensis. Next base: position 50,233,202 of record NC_133450.1, on the reverse strand, counting down.
GCATTATTGATAGGCTCTCAAAAACTGACCTTAAGCAAAATGACATCATTTCATTTAATATTGTTGGATGTAGGGGCTCAGTCGAAGTAGTGGGAGAAATTATAAGATAAAAATAATAAAGAAAAGGACACAAACCTTCTTGGAAGGCTGGGAGGTTTTTGCAAAAGCCTCAGGGAAGAGTGAGCTCAAGGCAGCAGTTCTTACCCAGGGACAATTAGGCAGGAGTAGGTACAAGGAAATGTGGGGGAGTTTATTTAAAGAGCTTATTTATGCATGTGGTCCTAAGATCTACCTTTGAATACCCATGGACGCATGACTGCTGTCTACTGAAGGGTCAACAATGTTATTACCCACAAATGGTGTTTGCTTTAGACATTGGAACTTGGCCTTTAATCATTCGTAGGACTGTTCTCTCTGGGGAAGGCAACTGTGTTAATTATTCACAAGCATGTTAACTCAAAGCCTCTGTCATTAAATCTATAAAGAATAAAATGCCCACAGCACCAGCTGGTAAGGGCCGTAGCTGCTGATCTTTACAGTTCCTTCCTTGGTGTCTGTGAGTAGCCTAGACCACCAAGCCTGCTCTTTCACTGGATTATCTGTGACTGAGTGCATTTGTTCATCTGTTGCTAGGTCAGGGTCTACAGGTCAGACCCAACAGTTTGATTATAACATTGATGAGAAAAAAATTGGTTTTCTGATATGTTATTTGGCTTAAAGTCACAGTTTTCAAGAATCTATTGATGATGTTAAGTGAGGGCTTACTGTGCATACTCTTAACAGGCTAATGGGGCTTAAGAAGAAATATTAGCTTTTGGATGCTAACATGGTCTTCTAGTGCTCATTTAAGTTAGACTTGCTCTTCTTTGAAAAAAATCCTCTCTCTGCTTCCAACCAGGAATATACCTAGTCCCTTTGTATGCACTTAGTTAAAAATGAAAGATCATTTCTATACACTCTTTTCATGTACTCTCTGGAAAGGTTCAACCCCTCATCTCTGACAACACATGACTAAGGACTCTCTTTAGTACTAATTCTGATATCATCACTCAATAGCTGTAGCATCTTGAGCAGATAATTTAACCTCTTGTCTATGCCTGTAAATAGCTTCTTGCTTATGTACTCATGTGTAAAACAAGGGAACAATTATTATCTGCTCCATAAAGTTGCAGAATTTTTTGAATGTATGTAAAGAGCTTAGTAAATGAAAACTAAATAATGAGTGGTAGCTGCTAGTACCATGGTTACTATTTTCTTTTTAACTCTATTTTGCATTAGTATTGTTTCTATGTCCTGCTCTTGCTCAACAAATGTTTTTCGTATAAAACCTATACTGGAAAACTGTAAGCTTCAATGTATTTTCATTATTCTAAATTTCTTAAATCCATATGTTCTACATCACACACTCAAGCTTTTGAATATTTTGAAGATAGTAAATTGTCTTTTTACAGAATTATCTGTGTATATTCATTTACATTTGTCAGCTGGATGTTTTTAATCTTCCCTTATATTATCATAAATATAAAGCATTCTTATGTTTTTCATGTTGGAATAATCTTTATATAACATATTAAAAATGGACTAGATAGCTTCATTGCTATGTATGAAATTTCTGTTTAGGAACGTTGGCAATAGGAAGGTGTCAGAGGAATTAAGCATGTTTCCAGCCCCAGGATTATAATTAAATGGTTAGTATAAATGGTATCATTAACTTGATGCTAAACATAAAAATACCAATAATACATGATACATGATTTCTAGATAAATAACAAAGCTCTCTTCTTCATACAAGCTTAACACGAATCATAAGCCAATATGAATTTTCCCTGAAATCAATGATTAAGAGAGTTCAATCAAAGAGAAATGACACTTCTTTAACTTTTGTTAATTAAAAAAATTCTTCAAAACTTAGGGTATTGTCTTTAGCATTTCATATTTTATGCCTTTATTTAATATATTCAGCCAAAGTTTCTACTTAATATTTCTTAACAGTTCCCAAAGAATTGGTTCACTGTGCAAATGTGAATTCAACTATATTTGAAGGGGAAATAGATTGCAGGAAACAAAAAGAATTTACTGATAACAAACTACTTTTAAAAAAATTAATATATTTTTTAGAGTTTATAAATTGAGCAAAAAGTATAGAGAATTTCTGTATATTCCCACCTCTCCACACATATACAGTTTCTCCTGTTATCAACATCTTGTGGTGGTTAATAACCAACATTTCTACAATTGATGAGTCGATATTGATGCATTGTTATTAACTAAAGTCCACAATTTACATTAGGGCTTGCTCTTTGTATTGTACATTCTGTGTTTGTACAAAGGTGTAATGAAATGTTTCCATCATTATAGTTTCAGAGAAAATAGTTTCACTGCTCTCAAAATCCTACATGCTCCATCCACTCATCCTCCTCCTCTAAGTACTCCTGGCAAACCCTGATCTTTTTACTGACTCCATAGTTTTACCTTTTCCAAAATACCACATGTAGAAGGACTCACACAGTGGCCTTTTCAGATTGACTTCCTTCACCTAGTAAGATGTGCTTAAGATCAATTTATATCTTTTTGTGGTTTTATTTATTTTCATTGCTGAAGAATATTGCACTGTATGGATGTACCATAGGTTTTTAAATTCATTCACTATTGAAGGACATCTTGGTGGATTCCAAATTTTGGCACCTATGAATAAGGCTGTTATACATATTTGTGTGGAGGTTTTAGTGTAGACATAAGCTTCCAACTCACTTGGATTAATATCAATAAACTGCACTTTTCCTCTTCCTCCTCTTCCTCCTCCTCCACTCCTCCTCCTCTTCCTTTTTCTCCTCCTCCTCCTCCTCCTCCTCCTCCTCCTCCTCTTCCTCCTCCTCTTCCTCCTCCTCCTCCTCCTCCTCCTCCTTCTTCTTCTTCTTCTTCTTCTTCTTCTTCTTCTTCTTCTTCTTCTTCTTCTTCCTTTTATTTTTGAGGTGATATCTTACTTTGCTGACTAGGTTCTAATGCAGTAGTACAATAATGGCTCACTGCACCCTCAACCTCCCAGGCTCAAGCAATCCTCCCAGCTTAGCCTCCCAAATAGCTTGGACTACAGCTGTGCCACAATACCCAGATAATTTTGTCTTTTCTGTAGAGATGAAGTCTTACTATCTTGCCTAAACTGGTCAAACTCCTGAGCTTATGTGATCCTCCCACCTCAGCATCCCAAAGTGCAGGATTACAGGCATGAGCCGCCACTCCAGGCCTTGCCGTCTGTGTATCTTCTTTGGTGAGATGTCTGTTCAGATCTTTTGCCTTTTTAAAAACTTAAGTGATTTGTTTCCTTTTGTTGCCTTTTATGCACATTTTTGTTACCAGTCCTTTATCAGTTATGTGTTTTGCAATCACTTTTTCTAACAAACTTTATTTTAGAAGAGTTTTAAACTTATAGAGAACTCGACAAGCTAGTACAATTTTCCTACACCCTGAAGCCAGTTTCTTCTGTTTTTAACCACTTAACATGAGTAATAATTATCACTTTTTAATAATTAGTGATACAGAAAACATGAACATTAAAATAAGATCCAAACACTATCAGATTCTTGATAATGAACTAAAAGTGTTTGCTGTATAGTTATCCTGGATGCTGATATTTTGAAGAATTCAGGTATTTTGCACTCAATTTCACCTAACAGCAATAAAAGTAATCACATCTTAACTTTAATTTTAAACAGTTTTCAAGTGATTTTACTACTTTTCTCAGAATGAATTGCTAAGTGGGTAAGAGTGAACAAAATAAGCGATCAAGTCCCTTTCAACTTTATGATTCCTTTTCTCCTCAGCCTCTGTATTTTAGGTAGAAAAGGACAACCTAATGGAGGGGTGTGTTACCTTTATTCATCAAATGAGCTAAGAAAAGTCCCAAGAGCTATAATCAGGTCTTCACATTTTCTTTCCAGTGCTCTTTCATCTATGCTGCTCAGAAAAGGGCTTACTCCCCTCAAATTCATCAAAATGACTGAAGATAAATAGGCTCTACATTTTCATATCATTTATAATGTCTCTTTGTTTATTGCTTGTCTTTGCTAACAGGAGATAATTTCAAGAAGAATATTATTTTTCAAGAAAAAAACAAAACAGGATAACCAAAAAGACCATAATCTTTTTCTTATAAATGCACAAAGTTTTGCTTTATGCTTACAATACCTTCTGTGACTACACTGATTCTTATGTAAAACAAAATGCTCCATGTTTTACCACACATGTTAAAATCTCAGTCCAAGTATCACATTTATGTCAAAACCAATATACAGGCAAGGCAGTTTTGGTGTAGACATAAATTTCCATTAAATTTATCATGTCAAATCTTGGATCGGTATGACAATTAACAAAACTTTTGCCCATCTAATTTGTATGTGTGTGTATGGGCATGTGTGTGTACATTTCTGAACAAGATCAGCCTTTAATACTCAAAGCCAATTCTTTTTCTATCTTTTTATAATTTTCTTCAATACATGCTATCAAACTATCTAATTACTAAGCACTATCTTCTTGAGACCTTGCATTTCCACACTGGTTTCACATTTGTCACAAAAGGTGTTTTTTGTTTTGTTTTGTTTTGTTTTGTTTTGTTTTGTTTTGTTTTGCTTTTGGTAAGTAAGGCATTTTCAGTTTAAGTTTCTTATATATGATAGATAATATCTTAGCAAGATGTGAATGAGTTTTAAATAATTCTTGGAGGGATAAAACAACTGTGCCCAATACAACATTCAAGGCATTTTTAGAATGTTTTATGTCATGTTTCAGATTAGAAATTTAGCATTGGCCCTTCAACTAGCATTTGTAGCTCAACACGGGAATTTCTTATCTAACATCAATTTCCTTGCCATTTAGTTCTCGGTTTGTCTATGATGTACAGTTAATATGTTCCCTCCAAAACACTTCTAAGTCTTTTAGATATTATGTAGAAAGCTTTCATTATATTTTGCTCTTTTCTGTGTGTATATGTATGGGTGTCACTTGTAGGGTTATGTAGGCATTTTAAATATATTCAACTATTAAATAACCAACCAACAAATATGTATAATACAGTGTTTATAAAGAGCCAATTTCTTTTCAAAATAGTAAATAGTGAATTTTAAAATTTGTATTGCATTATAACATACATTCAGAAAATGTATGCATTTTGATGGTATTTCACAAACTGAAAATCTCTATGGAATCATAACCCCAGGAATCCTCCTCATGCTTTCTTTCCATGTCCTGTAGTGTACACAGCACCTAAAGATCATTGCAGTGCTGACTTCTTACATTTATACATGTAACTTTTTCTCATATTTAACATCTTAGTTTTCAGTACTGTAAAAATTTCATTTGCATCATGCATATATTCCCAGGATCTATGAATGCTGAGACTATAATACGTACACACACAAACAAATCATCTAGTTAGTTAGTAATTAGTTACCACCCATGGTTAGCACCGCTGTGTTCTGTCAGTACAGAGAACCCCAAAAAGTGACATAGGTCAGATAATTTATAAAGCCTAAAATATTGTTGGCATGCTCTTCCATAACAGTTTACCTCACCTCTGCAACATTTTTGCCCCATGGGATATGGATGCAGGCTATTGAAAGACAAAGAACATAATGTTTGGGAGTTGAAACCCAGAGTCTGAGCCTAGGATCTGCAATTCAGTATGACTTGAAATAAATCAATTAAATAAATTGGTGAGCACCAGTTTCTCTATTTCTGTAGCAAGTATGATAATGCATTCCTTCAGAATTCTATGAAGTTCTGATGAAAGAACGCAATGAAAGTACATTGTACATTTTAAAGGGCCCTGTAAATGGTTTCTTGTATCTTTGTAAAGTAGAGCCTTTCTCCAAGGTTTGTGAGTGCTGTAACTCTTAGATGGTCAGCCATGTATCTAGAACATCTCTTAGGGTTACAGAACAAAATTTTTCTATACTTGCATAGTGTTGGTCTGAAATAAAATTGTCATGACGTGAGCATCATTAGTAACTGATTTCATTACTATGCTTCCACCATAATCTTCACAATTTTTTCAGAAATAAAAAATTCTGCTGCTTTTTGAAAAAAAAAAATACTTTATTATTAATTATCTACATATGATGCATTTTCAGTAATAAAGCAGATTTTTCAAAATTAATAAGACTAGGAAATTTAAAAATATGACTCAATTTGGTATTGAATTGTCTCCTCAAAACCTAAAAATGTCTTTTACTGGGCATGGTGGTTCATACCTGTAATTCCAGTGCTTTGAGGGGTCGAGGTGAGGATCCCTTGAGCCTGGAAGTTTGAGTCCAGCCTGAGCAACAGTGACAAAACCTGAAGATGCTGCAGGAGAACCACCAAAGAAGGTGCCATTTTTATGACTTTGGAAAGAGTACATTAGAATGTGAGGGAAAGGTATTCCAATGAGGAAAAGGATTTGAAGGAATGACTGCGTGTAACCTATAAATGACGACAAGTCAAATTCAAAAATAAAACAGTGCAGGGTATAGGAGGGACATAGTGTGGAGGAGAGTTTGTATACTATTTCATTTTCAGTTGGCTAATTCCACCAGCATCAAGCTCTTCTTTTATCGTGAAAGTTGCCTGTGTTTTATTACGTGCTGTTGTGTACTGCATGCCTACCTTGCTGTAAAACAGCTGGACTGCTAGACAATACTGCTTCTACATTCTCTGTCAGTCTTGAATTTATCCTGGTACATTCATCCCCTAAAATGTCCTTCTCAATCTAGTAAGCTTTCATTTTTCATGGCCATTGTTTTGTTGTGAGTCTCATGTTATCACAACAGATCCAGCACACTCATTAACTTCTTTCTTTGTTAAAAGGAAAAATCTTATACCTCAGATGAGTATCAAATTGGACTAAAATTCTCTGTCAACATGGGATGAAAGAGCAGAACATGAATTCTCACACATTTGTTCTGAAATTCACTAGAATTTAGTGTCAATGTTATATTCCATCGGAAGAGTAAAGAAACTGCCTGTGGTAAGTCATTATTTAAATATTCTTGTCTTTACTAATCTGGGAAATACATTTTACACTATTATGTTATCATATTAACACAGTATTTTAAAATGTATTGCAATCTATCCACTTATTAATCAGAGGGAATAAAGGATTAAGGAAATGTAATATGAATGTCACACAAAGGCAAAGGTCATTTCAAGGATTATATATGGCATTTCCTACAGGACCCATGGGATAGAATAATGTCTTAATCCATTCAGGCTGCAATAACAAAATACCATTATACACAACAGAAATTCATTTCTCACAGTTCTAAAGTCTGAGAAGTCCAAGATCAGATTCAGTGTCTAGTAGCAACCTGTTTTCTGGTTCACAGATGGTGATTTCTCATTAGGTCCTCACATGTCGGAAGGGGACAGCTAGCTCTCTGAAGTCTCTTTCATAAGGGCACTAATTCCACTTACGTGGGTTCCATCCTCATAACCTAATTACTTCCCAAAGGCTCCACTTCCTAATACTATCATCTTGGGGAGTTAGGATTTCAATATGTGAATTTTGGGAGAACATGAGCATCCATAGCATAGCAAATCTGCAAACACATGGCTATTTCAGCATGGAGGTAAGGTTAGGCAACTCAGTAACAGCCTAACCTTGAAACAGTCAAGTCAAAGTTCAGTGTTGGACATTGGAATGCCAAGAAAGAAAAAAATGAAAATATATATATCACCATCGATTAGAAATTTGCCATCAAGGGGACATGCCACAAAGAAAAAAATTGCCTTTATGCACATGAGTGATGAAAAACAATTTTTGTCACAGTTGAATCAAGCATAAGAGAAAAAGGGAAAGGAAAAAGAGAAGGAAAGGAAAGAAAAAAAAGCAAAAAATATATATCCTTAGTATTTTCCAGGTAATGGTTAGTACCTAGTCTAACCTACTACTAATCTTCTCACTGACTAAGAACCTCACACACCTTTAGAGCCATTTACTCTTGGAGTGTCAACTCCCACCTACCTGTAGGTTGATATGGCCCTGAGCTAAACTTCCAGCACTAACATTATTTCTGAACTTTATTCTACGTGCCCAAAAGCTGGCATTGCAAAGATATTACACCAAAAATGTACCTTAGTATCTTGTCTACAGTATTGGATTTCTTTACTGTCTTGGACCAATTCAGTGAATAACCTCTATAATCATAAGTTTATAATTGACAGATAATTACCTCTGATTCAAGGTTAATAACACTTTTGAAGTTTGAGAAGTTACTTTTCACTTATAATTTTCTATTTATAAGACTAATATAAGATTAAGGTTATGCAATCTTTAAATAATGGGTTTATCTAAAGAAAATACCAAAGCAAACAATCATGCACAATGCATATCTAAATTAAAGTTCTAAATTTGATGCACAAATGGACAAAGCTGCATACTCTGTCACAGCTGTAGAATGTCCTCCACATGCCAGACCCTCCTACCTTTTCATCTTCAGTGCTTACTGTCTCTAACTCTGCTTGAATCCTATGCTTCACTCGTGTGATGATTTCTTGCACACTTGCTGTTTTGCACTCCACTTGCCTTTTCCCATGCTAGTTACTCTGTTTGGAATTAAGTCCTCTGCCACCACTATTCCATCCCCACTTATCTGCCTGAGAGATGTTTTCCTCTTGTTTTAAAATTCATCAGAAAATATCTCACTATGATGATGTTTTTAATTTCCACCGTTATACTCAAGTTCTTAATGTTCCAACACATTTCAGTCTTTTTCAATTTGTAGCACTTACACAAAACCTGAATTAGAGTATGAACCTCACAAATGCTTTTGGAATGAGTGGCTATTTTCTCTATAACACAAATTAATGTTTAATATGTTAGAGATATAAGCAAACTTTGTCTTTCTTGCCTGGATATCAATCCCATCCAAAATTTCTGTGGGCCATGCTTGCTTCTCAAATTCTAAACTGAGTTCTATACAAATCCTGAGCACTAACAGTCTCCAGATGTTGCATCCAGAAACCAAAAACTCATCTTTATGGCCTATTCTCAATTCTAACTGCTTTCCCTTACATATTCTCTATTTTTAAAGAATCTCTTTAATTTAAAATTAAAGTACATCAAACCTCCTGAGCTGCATCACAGGATATAGGGGACGTTCTTTCAAGTCCTGTGGCTTAACAGGTAGATGAACAAATGCCCCTTCCCCGTTATCATGCTGTGGGAAAGATTTGTAAGGATAATTTAGTCTAACGCTCCACAAAGGTTTCGAGTATTTGCCAATGGTTCTGTTTCCTGGAAGAGAATTGTAGGTTTTAGCACACAGCATTGCATAAATTACTTATAATTAGTCTTGGGCAATCAAAGCCAGGCAGTTTCAGTCTGAAAATGACCTTGAATAGCTTCCTGATGTCTGTAATATTTCCTAAAAGTTCTTCATATTAATATAATGTGATGGTTTAGTTCTCAGGGATCTTGTATCACCTTTAACTTTAACAAGACATCACACTGGTCCATTCCATCGATTACATTATGCTGATGGAACCAGGTGAGCACAAAGTTCACCAATTCTAGACTTATTATTACCAAATACATGTGTCAGAAGGTGAAAAGTACAACTGACAAAAAGTCAAGAGCCTTCTACCTCAGTGAAATTTCTACTGGTTCAGTGATATAGGGCTTGTCAAACTACCCCAACTAAGGTGAAAATTAAGTTGTTGCATATGACCCTCTAACAACCAAAAGAGAGGCACAATGCCTAGCAGGTCTACATGCATTTTGGAGGCAATGTATTCTTTAATTGAGTAAGGAATTGGCAACATATTCCTTAGTTATTCTGACTCATTTACTGAGTGACCTCAAAAGCTGCTGGTTTTGCATGTGGTTCAGAAATAGAAAAGGTTCTGCAACAGGTCCAGGCTGCTGTGCAAGCTGCTCTGCCAATTGGACGATAACAATCCAGCATATCCAACTGTTTGGAGTGGCAGTATCAGACAGGGATGCCATTTGCTGCCTTTGGCAGGCCCCTAAAGATGAATCACAGTGCAAATCCTTAGGATTTTGGAGCAAAGTTCTGCCATCCTCTGCAGATAACTACTTTTCTTCTGAGAAACAGTTCTTGGCCAGATGCTGGAGCTCAGTTCAGACTGAGTGCTTAATCAAATGCCACCAAGTTACCATGGAACCTGAGTTGCCCACGGTGAGCAGAGTATTGTCCAACCCACTGAGCCAAAAAGTGTGGCATGCACAACAGAACTCCATCATCAAATGGAAGTGGTTTGTACACAATTAGTCCTGAGCAGGCTCTGGAGACACAAGTACCTGTGTCACGTACTATGAAAAGGTAGCCCAAATGCCCATAGTTTCCACTCCAGCTACACGACCTTCTCTCTCCCATCCTGCACTCTTGTTTTCATGGAGAGTCCCCTATGATTACTGGCAGAGGAAGAGAAGACTGGGGCCTGGTTTATAGATGGCTCTACACAATATGCAGGCACTGCCTTGAAATGGACAGCTGTAACACAACAGCCTCTTTTTGGAACATCTCTGAAGAACAGTGGGGAAGGGAAATTCTCCCAATGGGCAGAACTTCCAGCATTACCTCTTTGCATGCAAGAAGAAATGGGCCAGGCATGTTACTGGTATACAGTTAGGGAAAGACTGGAAAGAACATGATTTGAAAGTTGGTGACAAGGATATTTGTGAGAAAGATGTTGGATAGACCTCTCAGAATGCTATGCACAAGAAATCTAATGATATTTATGTACCATTTCAATGCTAACAAAATGGTGACCTAAGCAGGGGATGAGTTCAGTAATCTGGTGGATAAATTGACACTTTCTATGGATACCAGTCAGCCTCTTTCCTCAGCCACCCCTGTCATTATCTTATGAGCTAATGACAAAACTAGCCACGGTAACAGGAAAGGAGGTTATGCAAGGGCTTAGAAACATGGACTTTCACTCATCAAGGCTGACCTAGCTACACCCACTGCTGATGACCCAATCTGCCAGCAGCAGAAGCCAACACTGAGTCTATATGACACTGTTCCCTGGGGTGATCAGCCAGCTACTTGGTGACAGGCTGATATATGGGATCACTTCCACCATGGAAGAGATAGCCTTTTCTTCTTCTTATAATAGACACTGTGGGTATGGGTTTGTCAGCAGTACAAATATGCCAAAAACAGAATGCCTTATCCACCATCATGCTATGTGACATAGCATTACTTCTGATCAAGAAACTGGTATCACAGCAAAAGAAGAATGGCGATGGGCCCATCCTTATGGAATCACTGGCCTTATCATGTCCTCCTGCATCCTGATGCAACTAGTTTAATAGAATAGTGGAATGACCCTCTGAAGACTCAGTGATGGTGCCATCTAGAAGGCAATACCTTGTATAGCTGCTGCAAAGTTCTCCAATAGGCTTCATGTGCTACTCATAAATATCCAACATATAGTGCTGTTTCTCCCATACCCCAAATTCATAGATTCAAGATTCAAGGGATGGAAATGGGAGCGACACCACTCACTAACACCCCTAGTGACCCTCTAGCAAAATATTTGCTTCTTATTCCTGTAAGTTTATGCTCTGCTGGCTGAGAAGTCTTAGTTCCAGAGGAAGAATTTCTTTCCTAGGAGAAACAAAGATCCTTCAAACTGGAAGTTAGAACTACTGACTGGCCCCTTCAGAATCCTCGTCCCTCTGAATTAACAGCAAAGAAGGGAGTTACAGTGCTTAATGGGCTAATTGATCCCACTGCCAAGGGGAAATTGGACTGCTATGTCACTATAAAAGTAAAGAAAATTATGTCTGTAATACAGGGAATCCCTTAGAGTAGCTCTTAGTATTACCATTTCCTATGATTAAGGCCAATGGAAAACTAAAACAGTGCAATCCAGGCAGAACTATTAATGGCTGAGACCCTTCAGGAATGAAGATCTGGGTCATTCTACCAGGTAATGAACCACTACCAGCTGAGATGTTTGCTAAAAACAAAGGGAATGAAGAATACATAGTAGACACTGTAATCCCAGCACTTTGGGGGACCAAAGTGGGCAGATCACTTGAGATAAGGAGTCTGTGATCAGCTTGGCCAACATGATGAATCCTGTTTCTACTACTTAAAAAAAAGTACAAAAATTATCTGGGCATGGTGATGCACACCCATAATCCAAGCTACTCAGGGAGGCTAAGGCAGGAGAATTGCTTGAACCCAGGAGGCAGAGATTGTACCACTGCACTTTGGCCTGGGCAACAGAATGAGGCTCTGACTCAAAAAACAAACAAACAAACAAACAATATGTAATAGAGGAAGAAAGTTATAAATACCAGCTACAACCATGTGACCAGCTATGTAAATGAGAACTATAAATTTTATGAATACTTTCTCCATATTTTGTTATACATACATGTGTATGTAAATATCTTTGTTTTCTTCTTTTTTCTTGTTCCCACATGTAGCATAGGACATGTTGACTTTATTCCATAGTATTTAAGTTTTGTTGACTTTGCATCATAGTGTTTTAGTTATAGGATATCAAGAAGAAGAGTAAACATCACTCAAGGACTTTACTTCCTTTTCTGGGGAAGGTATCAGTGCATTTTCAGTTGTACACAGTGTAGTTGTATCATGTTTAGTGGATTTATGACCATGTTATTGTCCTTACCTGAAGATTAAGTATGGTTTAAGAAAACGTGTATTGGTGCCAGGTTGATAAAGGTTGGACTTGTGATGGATAATTTTATGTGTCAACTTGACTGGGCTACAGGGTGCCCAAATATTTGGTTAAACCTTATCTCTTGGTGTGTCTATGAGAGTGTTTGTGTGTTGTCAATCAGTAGACTAGATGAAGCAGATAGCCCTTTTTTCCAATGTGAGTGGGCATGATTCTATCCATTGGAGACCTGAATAAAATAAAAATCTGAGTAAAAAAGAATTTTTTTCACCATGTAAAGACTAAAGAATTTTTTTCACCATGTAAAGACACAGCAAGAAGATCGCTGCTGGCAAGCCAGGCAGAATGTCCTCAGGAAGGAACCTAATCATCCCATACATTAAACTTGGACTTCTCAACCTCCAGAACTGTGAGAAACAAATTCCTGGTAAGCCGCCAAATCAGTGGTATTTTGTTCTGGCAGCATGAGCTGACTAATACAAACTACATATATGTCATAAGCAACAAAGAAAATACAAGTCTTTAGCAGATCAATCAAACTACACTTGTTTTTTTTTTCTTGTTGTTGTTTTTCTTTGTTGGTTTGTCTTGCTGTATTAAAAGTCATTTGACCCATTCTATTTAATTCATTCTGGGTATGGACATAAAGAATGGTGACCTCAGCAGGACAGAACCAGAATGTCACTGTTTTACCCTTAATCATTTTTTACAGATGTGGACACCCCAAGTCAATGGATTTGAAGAGACAGTGCCTTTCTTGGTTTCATGACAAAAACCAAAAAACAAGAAACAATTTTTCTAAATATTTAGACATCCATTTAGTCTGATTTGTAATCTATGGATATCACCACATATTATAGTTCTTGGGGAGTAAAACAGAGGCTCTAGAAGTTCTAAAAGTAATGGAAGAGAAGATTAGACCTTAAGTTAGAAGAGTGGATTTAGAAGGTGACTACTAGTCAGGAATGCTATGTGAGTATCCAAAAGAAGCTTGCATTTGGTGTAATTTATTTGTCCAGAAATATTAAATAAGAGTTCAGGGCTCCTGACCATTCTTCATCAAGAACTCTCCCTAAGGGAATATTGAAGAGTCTGAACCTTAATCTCAGACAATATATTACTGCATTACCGGAGTAGGTAAGATAAGCCCCCCACCCAGCCACCCCACAATGTTGTTCATATAGTAATCCTCACAACCTGTGAATAAATTATGTTACATAAAAAAAGAAATCAAGGTTGCAGAAAGAATTAAATGTGCTCATCAGCTGACCTTAAAATAGGCAGATTATACTGGATTACACAAATATGCCCAACATAATCCTATGAATTCCTAAAAGTGAATGAAAGAATTAGAGGACAGTGAGATGGCAGCGCAAGAAGGACTCAGGCTAATGGTGTAGGTTTTGAAGAAAGGAGAAGGGAATCATAAGCCCCCAAAAGCAGACAGCCTCTAAAAATCAGACAAAGGCAAGGAAACAAAGTCTTCCCTGCATTCCTTCCAGAAAGGAACACAGCCCCAACTCAGTGTGAGATCTGTGTTAGACTTCTAATCCACAGAACAGTAACATAATAAATTTGTGTTGTTTAAGCCATTATATTATGGTAATTTGTTAGAGGAGCAGTGAAAAAATAATACAAGTACCAATGCCAAGTTTTGGGTATTTTGTTTTCCATTTTTTGCTACCATGACAACTTCATGGAGAGATTTTTTTTTTTTTTTCTACAGCACAACCCAGAAGACCAAATAAGTCCCTAGTCATTTAATAGAGTGACAGACAGAAGATCCCATACTTGCACTTGGGGATGAAACTGAGTTCACTATACCACATTATCACAAGGTAATCATAGTGAGAAAGGATCTCTCTAATTTTAAATGTGATATTTTGCTCTTGTCTCTCCACTACACAACATGCAAAGCACCTATATTTACACCCCTCTTACCCTTCTCTGCTTCATAATTGCTGATCTATTGCCTCTCCACCTATCTAAAAATGATCGTTTGAAAGCCTTTCTCTTCTACTTTCAGAAGCATTCGACTGAAATGATTACTCATTTTTCCTTGATTGTATATTTAATTCTTCTCTCTGAAATGGAAACTTCTTAATTGATATTTAACCATGGTCAAAGTTCTTCTATAAGGAAGCAATTAAAAAACAGAAAAGAAAAAAAATCCTCCTTCTTTTCCCCGTTCTATTTCTGCCTGGTACCTTGCAGGGGAAATGCTCATTAATAGAAGTACTCCTACTTCATGGGTTCATTTGTTATCTCCCCTTTTCTCCATTTAACCCAAACCTGGAGTCACAGCCCTCCTTAAAGTCATCAATGACCTCTATGTCACAATGGACATTTGTAGAACAATTGTCATCATTGACCTCACCTCAAACATTCTTTTTATTCAACTATTTATAAGGTATTACTATACCTTCTCTATTCAAGAATGTTATCTTTCTCTGGATTCACCTAATCATTAATGCACATATCACAGCTTTGTACTTACACAAGGAAGCCTTGTCCGATTAAGTATAATCCTTATATAGTTATCTAAATTGTATTTTAAAATGTGTGTTGTGATTAACTGATGAATGTCTATCTTTCCTATGGGAATGTAAGCTCCTGGATTGTCAAGGCCGATGCTTTTGTTTGCCAACCGTTAAAATCATAATTCTATATCTATTGCTGAGACCAATTAAATCATTGATGAGAACTCAAACATATTTGTTAAATGAATGACAAACTTCAAAAGGAAAAAATACACACGTAGAATAAAGAGTGACAAGTCATTAACATTGGGTAGTAATATGTGGTAAGAACATGCTAAGTACTTTATGCCTTATTTTACTTACGCTTTTAAATGACCCACTGAAAACAATAGTTCCATTATACAAATGACAAAACAGAGATTTGGAGAATATAAATAAATTTCTGAGGCCTCACAAGAAAAAGCTGTAAAACAAAGACATTTAACTTAGATATATTTAACCCACATCCATGTTACATGGTTCCATACTGATCATGTCTTTGTTTAAAATTCTGATAATGTATTCATTATGAACTTTTGCATTGATTATCACTTTCTATAATACAGCATTGAGCTATTATTTCTCTTGATTATTGTGGTTTTGGTGCCCCCTTAAATTTTGCATCCAAGGTAAGTGCCTTGTTTGATTTACTTACTGCACCCTTGTCTGGTTCTACACAGTTATGAAGAGTTTGGGTCAAAATATATATTCTAAAATAAGCTGTGCCTAGAATTAAGCAGTAGAAATCAGTCTTTCTGAGGGAAGCTTGGGAGAAACCAGTATTTCTAACCCAAATCAGAAAGATCAGAGTGAATTTAGTAAGAGTCCATTTCTCAGGAAGGTAATGACTTGTGATCTCAAACAGCAATGACAGGTGATTCTCCACCACAGACAAGGGCAGAAGAAGAGAGAAAATTTCCCATGATTTTATATGCAGACATAAAAGTATCTTTATGCCTGACTCAACAATCACCCCCACCATGCCCTGTTGTTCAAAGAAAGTCACCAGGCCAGCCAAGATTCAAGAGAACACAACAATACTCCATCTGTTGATTTGCAAAGTTACATGGCAAGGTGGGTTCTTTCATGTAAGAAAACTTCTCTCATTCTTTGTGAATAGTCTACCACAACTAGCAACAGCTGTGAATGAGAATGCTAGTACCATCATACCATAATTAGCATTAAGTGAATTAGTTATTCATTTGTAAATCTTTGGCCATATAGTTGGCAAATAGCAGTGTGTTGTGATGTTATTTTGTCTGTTGATGCCTAATAGTAAACCTCATCTTGATAATCATGGAAACTACATGCCACAGAATTCTAATCTTCTTGAGGGAAAAAGGATAAGATATACTCCGATTTTCTGTTTGTTTGCTTGCTTTTGTATTATACTTTTCATTGTTGTTTTGTTTTTAATACATACTTTTTCTGATAGAAGAAAAATCCATAACCACTTCTGATGACCTATCTACTCATTTAACAGACGTTAAGTCAGGCTACACTTGGAGACATGTGATCATCCAGTTTGAGCACACACTGTCCCAGGAAAGGCCAAAGCAGGGCAGAAATCACTGGACACCAAGCAGAGAGAATTGCTGAAGCTCTTTCTAGTAAAAGCATATTCTCTGACCAAAAGTTAAACATGTTTCCAAGGCTAGGTAAAAAGGTCATAGAACCACTTGAGAATAGACCAAACAGATGATCTTCTGTCTTCAGCCTCCTAGATAAGAACACAGTTTTCTTGTCTACTCCAAACTTGAAGAAATGAACCAGGAAAACGAGTTGAAGGTGTTTACTTCTTCAAACTACTTTTCATTATTAATGAAAATCATTATTGAAAAACTTTCCCTCAGTATGTATTGTTTGTATTTCTGTTTAAAGTCAAATTTGAGCCAGTAGCTAGGGAAATAAGATTATCTGAAGTATATGGTGAAAATCTCATGCTGAAGGCTGATTTATCTAGAAGTGTAAACTCTGAATTATACACCTCCTACTTACTCTAAATTGAACTGCCCACATCTTTGTGAGGCGGCCCACAAGGTGTCTAATGAGTTATATGCCAGCACTTATTTAACAAGAAAAGAAACTAAATAGAGCGTAACTGAAACCTGGGTACATTTTGTTTTTGTTTTGTTTCAGAGAGCTGTCAGATATTTCAGTCCAGTCTTAAAGTTGTTGCTTCCCTTTATTGCAAACCGACTTTAGAATTTTAGTTACCTCTTGCTACAAAAGGTTTCAGTTTCCAGGGTGGCAGGAAGAATGAAGATCGATGGTTGCTGGGTCTGGTTGGTCATACCAATTTGTACTGCAATCTAGGTGCTGCAGTCTCTGAGATTTGAGTTTAAATGTGTGCCTTGCAGCTTTTGAAGAAAGATGTGGTCTGCATACAGCTGTAGATCAACACTGCCAGTTTATTCACAGAATGAGGCATCCATCAGGCTTGTGCACATGGGCATTTCATGAGTTAGAGAAAAGAAAGGAAAGGAGAGAGGTAGGATGAGACAAGGCGAGAAAGGAGAAAGGGTGGGAAGGGAGGGAGACAGAGAGAGAAGGAGGAAGAAAGAAAACAGGGAAAAGGAAAAAGGCAGGAATATGATCTTGTTAGTTTTCTGAAAATAGCAAAGTTGCAGCTAAATCTTTCAGATAAGGCATGGCTCATTCAGAGAAAAAAAAATCTGTTTAACATAAAATTAAAAATATTATTAAATGCCATGCTTAATAATCAATTTAAAATAGTAAGCTCTAATGCATACTAAATAATAAACATGTCCGATATTTTTACTGGAACTCTTTCCAATCAATCTAAAGTGATTTTTAAAAATCTTGCTTTTGGGACATGTTCTTTCTGATTTGCAGCATGCTATACCCTCCAATATTGCAATTTTGAAATATTTGCATTTGAGGGATTTCCTGTGATTTATAATTTATTTTTTTTTTATTTCTAAATGATCACACTAAATTTGAACTACAATCAAGACCCCCATTCTTACTTTATAAATTTTATAAACAATCATTATTCAGTGTGAGAATGTTTTCTAGACTTAGAGTCTAACCATGTTCGAACTTTCAATGATTTAGTTTCTTGCTTAGCCTTTGTGACAACTCACATAACATGCTACTTTACACATGTGATTGTATTTTAATTGCTTGCTTTCTTGTTCCATAAAACACTGAGGAATAGCAGTAAGAATATCTTTTCTTTATAATGGAGAAAAGTATCTACAGCACATTTTCTAAATACAAAGCTGGCCTTTCCTTGCATCATGTACATATTTGAACTGAGGGTACCTATTGACAGAAAATGGAGTGGCAAGCCAGAATTTCCCCTGCTTAACAGCAACAAAAAGTCTTTTTGTTTGTTTATTGGTTTCCACCAGACAGATATTTGCAAAGAAAATATTCTCTTTTAGGTTGCACATGGATCTAGGTTCAGTTAATGAATCTGAATGCTAAAGTAATAAACTAAGATGATCTTCTAGAAAGAAATAGTTATCTAAGATTTGTTTTTATTTTGTTTAAACAATAGAAACAGGTTGTATATACTAATAGACTAATCATCTCCAAAACAACCTAAGACAGCTGTCTTTGGCTCTATCATCCAGGTTACATTGTTTTCAAATAGTAAAAAAAAGTGGTTACAAGAGAGCTTAAAATTGTAATTGAATGAATAATTTTAATCCAGGTGAAAAATATCTTCCTTCTTTATTCAGTGCTGAAAAAGAAGAATATGTAGTTTTATTCAGGTATATATTAAATAATGATACTTTCAGATTCTTTCACAATCCTGTTTTCCATTCCAGAGATGAGGATAGTACAGACCATAGAAAAATGGCATTTATTTTGGTAAAGGGTCGTGTTCAGTGATCAATAATCGGTGATTTATGCTTAAGGAAACATCATAGTCATCAGCTTAGAAATATTTTCAATAGCCCATACTCTGCTCATTTAATCATTATTCTGTACTCTCTGTCTCCAAAGAATCAGTTTAATCTTATGGTTTGATGATGCTAAGAGCTCGTTTAGGATCTTTAGAAACCCTAAAGATGATAAAGAATGTACATGTACCATACATTTTTAATGCAAACCATGACCAGCTTAACCATTAAGTATTAGGAATTACAACAGGTTTCTGACTTTTCCCATAGTTAATTTGATTTTGTTTTAAACATAGAGCATGAAATCATTTTCTAAAATTATTTGATGTTCTTGCTTGCTGAGCCCTAAGCATAACCTGTGCCAGTGTGACAATGTCTCAAATATTAACACTCCAGTAGTAGCAAGATTCTAACATTTCATCTGTTTTCTTTCCCCCCATCTCCTTGAATATTTTGAATAGGAATTACTGTAATAGAAACATTTGAATTGCCTAATATAGTCTTTAAACCACAGCCCAAATAAAGAAAAAAAAAATTCGCCTTAAATGGAATTGTCAGCTTTGCTGAGCATTCATAGTAGCTGAGTATATGTTGCTACCTGAAATTAGTTCTTTAGTTTTCATTAAAGCATTGTATTGAATAAGTTAAATATCTTTGTTCTTAATTTAAAATGGTAATGAGAAGCTCAAAGTAAAAAAAGCAGTGCGATGAGGAATATCAAGGACATGCACGTCAACATTAATAAAAGGATTTTTTTATCCTTGCTTTAACTTTGACTTTACTCTTTTGACCAAAAAAGAACATTGGAATTGTGGTGTAAAAAAGGCAGACTATAAATTGAAATGTAATGACTTTAGAGATAGATGTATTAGTTTAGGTATATTTGGTATTGAAAGTGAGAATCTCTTAGAAAAACACATTTCTCAAATCTTTAAAACGATATAATTAAGAATTCTACCAGAAACCATTTCTTTCTTGCAATTATTACAAGTATTATACGAGACATGCTTGAAACAAATTATTTTGATCAAGAATTTATCATTACCTGATACCTTCCCTGGAGTATTTTTAACATGGTATAATTTTACTATATGATGAGTGATGGCTCATTCTATGTTAGAACATTATCTACTGATATAAAGTGGTTTACGGCTTACTGAAGACTCCACATGAATGAGTGAAACGCATTACTTTCACGTATCCCTGAAAGATACAACAATCACCCCATGATGTATAGGAATATATTGTCTTTAAAATAATTACAAACATTATATAATTTTTACATATTTTAGAGAAGTGTATTAGAAGATAATGGTGTAATATATGACAGTAAAAACAGGTTATGTATAGTTTCAGATGTCAGTTTGGTTTGTGCAAAAACACTTCAACTTACAAAAACCATCGGGGGCTTAGAGTTGGGGCATAGGTAGGTAGATTGTATGACCACAAGAGGGCAGCAGATGGTCTGAAACTAATGAATTGAGTTGCATGGGGAATGACCGCAGTTATGAAGGTTTCTCAATAGAGAAAGAGCAGTTTCCAGCCTAAGTGGGAAAAGGAAAGAAAAAAAGGAAGAAAGGGGTACCATGAAGGATAAGAGAGGGAAACACAGGCATGTTTTAAGAGTTTTTTAAAAATAAGAATGCTGTGTAAGGCATGCTTGTGTGCATGTGTGCCTGTGTGCACACCTGTGTTTCTATGTGTGTTTCACTGACTTCAGCTGCTCTGCCAAGGCCAAAATACATGGAAATTCTAGTTCTGTCCAACTCTACTTCCAAAATGTGTAAATCTCTTCCCCGTCACACACAAAAAGAGCTCTTATCTGTACAATTTGTTTTTCTTGCATACCATCATTTCTTCTCTTCTGTGTAATTAGCCCCTCATTAAAACACTGATTTTGAAAATCAAGGAGAATAATCCACCCGGCTCTGCCACTGTGCCTCCATGGACCTATTTCAGGAACCAGAAAGTTCACTTTTCCAAATTTTACGTTTGATTTTTAAAAATCATTTCTTGCCAAAGATTATTCTTTAGTTATAACAAGATACCGCTAGAGAACACAAGGTCTGCATACTAATTAATTGCTCACAGTTCTTTCCAAGGAACACAAGAACACACATAAAATAATTGACTATTTCACTTTCTCCACACAATCAATCTACCATTAAACTACTCCCTTTTCCCCCTCATTTTTGCCTGAGTAATATTGAATTAGATTTCAACTATATCCAGGCTTAAATGGATATATAGCATTATATATAGTGAATGGATACTGTTAAAGGGAAGAACCTTTCTTTCATCCTTATATCTTGACATGTCTTCATTCAATAGGTGTTATGTAAAAAAATTCTTTGGAGGTCACACAAGAAGCATTAGTCCTCATCTAGTGCAGTAGGGATTATGAATCACAGAACAGGAATACCTCTCCACTTCTTACAGTTATATCAGACATCCAGGTCTCAGTATAATTTGGCATACTGGATATTTGCCCAGGCCTCTCTTTTCTGGCCTCCAAAGTACAAGAAAAGAAAGAGAAAAAAAAGTTTTTAATATGTCTTAATTATACTGAGAGCTATGCATCAACAATTATACTGATACATGACAACATGCATTTGGGATACGCTCAGTTTATACTAATTCATTGATTGGTTATTTGCAAAGCTTTAAAAAGGAATGGAAGATTTATTTACAACAAAATGTGATTGTATCCTCTCTTGTTTGCATCTTTTTTTCTATCACGTATTCTTGGCTATAAGCAGGAAAATGATCATAGTGGGGCATCGAAGTGGTGAAAAGTTTTCATGAAGAAACTGTACAATACTTGGAGCTATAAATAGCTCATAGACCACTATGAGGGGAGAGTAGTGCTTTGTTCAAGTCAGAAAACTTTCTAACTCTGAGGAAAATAATGAACACTTATTACATGCCAGGTACTCTTCTAAGCGCTTTACATCTATTCTCATTTTAGTCTTAAAAGCAGCTCTATAATTTGATCTTATTATTACCATATCAATTTTAGAGTTGAAAATAAGACCAGAAGAGTGAAGTAACTTGCCTAAAGTTGTACAACTAGAACATGAAAAACCTTACTGCAAAATCAGCCTTATACAAAAGGCTGTGGAAAACACACACGCTGCTTTGAATATAACAGTGGCTTCTTTTCACCCCTTTTAATTAGGATAGAATTGGAAGTTTAGCAAAAATGACTAGCGGCTACTAGAATGAATGAATGAAAGTAGTTGCTTCAGCCAGAGAAGAGGAGGGTTGCATGTCTCACAATGTAACTTAAGAACTTAGCTCACAAGTATCTAACATAATTTTCAATACTATTACAAATTCCATGTAGTTTCAAATTTTTATATAATTTTTTTTTTTTACAGTTTTGCCTTTGATGTATTTGCAGCCAAAATCCTAAAAGCAATAGAAAAAGAATTGAACTGAGAGTCAGGATAGACAAATTCTAGGGCAAGGTTTTTCACCCTGTAGACTCAGCTAGTCAAACCCATTCTTTTTACATAAAATTATGTATACATGGCTTCACAAATACATAAAAATATGGGGTTGGGCGATATAATCTCTTCTGGTTCTATTTCCTAAATAATTACAGTCCAGCCATGTGAATGTATCTTAGGCTATATTTTACTCATTCCTTTTGTCCTATAATATACCCTGGGAGACAGAAAATGCTTGGCTACACAACTCGGCCCTCTTGGGTGATGGTTCCAGAAGAATTGTCTCCATGTCACAATTTCTAGCCCATCTAGGTGATCTGGCTCTTTGAAAAATGCTTTCTCCATAGAAGAAATAAAACTTTTCTTCATGATTTTATGTCTGCATGTGTGTGTGTGTGCCTGATTCTTGTTAGGTCAGTGGATTGACCTATTTGTGTTAATAATGCTGCCTTACTCTAAATTACCATGACTCCAAACTTTCAGTTCAGAGATCACTTTTCCTTCACTCTGGAATCCCACATTCAGTTAGATAATAATTCCAGCCACTTCTGCTCTAAGCTGTATCTACATCTATAGCGATGTTTCATATATAACTATATGTATATATGTTTTATATATATAACTATATAAGTTATACATGTAACATACAGATATACACACACACACATATCTATATATATTTCACCATCTCCTCTTTCTTATTATTGTTGCCATCATTATAGTGTAGACTCTTACGACTCTTCTGGGGCATTAAATCAAATTGTAACTTATTTCCCACCCTTCAATCTCTCTCCTCTCTAATCCATCTTCTAGAGAGCTGTCAAAGAAATCTTCCTAAGCGTGACTCTGATAATGTTACTTCTCTCCTCAAAAATCTTCAGTAATAACCTTTTTTTTAAATACCAAATCAAATGTGAACACATGACAATGTGATTAGGTCTCTCTGGAGTATGACACATAGACAGCACACTTTGAAGCAGGCGTCCCCAAACTTTTTACACAGGGGGCCAGTTCACTGTCCCTCAGACCGTTGGAGGGCCACCACATACTGTGCTCGTCTCACTGACCACCAATGAAAGAGGTGCCCCTTCCTGAAGTGCGGCAGGGGGCTGGATAAATGGCCTCAGGGGGCCGCATGCAGCCCGCTGGCCGTAGTTTGGGGACGTCTGCTTTGAAAAGACAAAATGGAATTTGAGAGAATCTGAGCCATGCACTGGACTCCACACAATTGTACTCCTGATTTTCTTTATTTATAAAATTAGATTAGACCAGCTAATCTTGAGGTCACCTTCTAAAGGCCAATATTTTGTGAGTGTATCTTTTCAACCCTAATCTCTTTTCGTCTATCCTCAATGGTCACTGACATGAACAAACTATTGGTCATTCCTAGAATAGGGGCTGTATTTCTAATCTTCATGCTTGTATTCATTCTGCCCTTTCTGTCTAAACTGTCATTCCTATTGAAAGAGTCCATGAAAAATCCTGCTCATCATTACCATTATGTTCAGCTACAATCCAAAAGCTTTCTCTTCTGCCCTCAAAGCTCTCAAGAAAACCATTGCATTTTCCATATTTATGTTGTTGCTCCCCTACTTAAGTTAATCATCAAGTAGATTCTTCATCCTTTTATCTAGCTATGACCCTGCTAATTACAGGTTTATTATAAATTGAATGATTTACTGAATTATGAGACATAAAAGTCAAACAATATAAAAGATTTGAATTTTTGATAAGCACATCAAATGAAATTAATATGCTTTGATGAAGTTGCAGAAGAAAGCTTACCTACCTCTCATGTTATGATTCACTGAGATATAAAGTTCTGAAAGGACCCTGACAGCTTACATTCACAGAGAGGGAAGAACATTCCTATATGGCTTGATCTGTTTCATCAAAAGCACTCCTATGTAGCAAATAAAACCTCTAAAATAGTGTTGAATGCAGCCATCAATGAGACATTGAAAAGAAGATATTTCTAAGAGTCAAGTTGATGTCTTAGAATGTTAAAAAGAACTTATTTTTATGGTAATTCAATTTTAAAACTGAAAAAATGCAATAGTATTAATTTATGCCCAATTATTTAATTAAAAAGTAACTGATACAGACATTTTATTTATTTTATTTTATTTTTCTAGCTATAGAGTTCTACTCTGTCATTCAGGCTGAGTGTGATGGTGACATTGTTGCTCACTGCAGCCTCAAATTCCTGGGCTTAAAAGATCCTCTTGCTTCAGCCTCCTGAGTAATTGGATCTATAGGCATGTGCCATCATGCTCAGCTATTATTTTTTTAATTTCTTTTAGAGTTGGGGTATTGCTATGTTGCCCATCTTGGTCTCAGACTCCTGAACTCAAGTGATCCTCACACCTAACCTGCCAAAGTGCCAAGATTACAGGCACGAACCACCAAACCCAAACCAAACATATTATCTTTAAAGAATTTAGGTGAGACCAGATGTTTTGTCCTTGTAACAGAGAAAAAATGAATATGAAACAAAGCATTTAGATATGTTGAGTAATAAATATGTCATCTTTCATAATAGCCCAAATCTGGAAACAGCCCAAAAGAACATCAATAGATAAATAGATAAGCAAACTGGGGTGTATTTATTGGAATATTACTGAGCTCAGCAGGGGCAAGCTAGTAATAGAAGTGATGTGAATGAAACTTTAAAACATTAAACTAAGTGAAAAAAGCAAGATACAAAAGAATACATGCTATGCTACCATGCATTGATGCATTATATAGCTTGTAAGTAAAATGAAATTAAAACTGCATCTTTAAAATATTAGAGCAGAAATAACATGACATCAGATTCTCTATTATACAATATAAGTATTGCTACTTCAGTGCCCCAAAGTTAGCAACTGTATGCTCCACCTAAACTAAGTAGGCTACAGCTGATAGCAAACCAGTTTGATTAATAAACTAATTGATTATGGGTAAAATTTCCCAGAAATATCTTAAACGAAAATGATGCTCAGAATATCATTAAGCACATATAGAGAACATGTTTCATTCTTTTCTGTCACAGAAAAGACTGTTCCCCTTGGTAGCCTTCAATCATAAAAAGGCCAGGGAGCTTTAGAGGTCCAACTCAACCTAGGAAGAATGAGCAGAGAGGCAAGTTCTTTGTATGTTAGGTGATGCCCTTGATTGACATGAGGACCATTTTTCTGTCAGTGTTTAACAAATGGTAAACCACAGAACACTAACCTCAATAATTCCAAGATAAAGTCAAGAAAGTTTAATTTTACTTGAAAGTAGAAAAAGTTATGTTTTCAATCTGCAAGTTTTAAGAATAAGAAAAAGAGGGCAAATATGTTAATAGTTCACTGCTTCCTATCCTTTTTTTCAACAGCTTTGACAAAAAGGAAAATTTACCACTAATTTTCTGAGCAGGAAAAAGACACAGCAAGAAAGTGGCTCATGAGGCAGCGACTCTCTGAGTGCCTTACACAGTTCATCTGTGCACACAGATTTGGCCTCTAATGAAGCCATTTACATGCAGATGCAGGCCTGAGTGCGTGGACACCAGTCCCAACTCTGGGAATTGTTGTTTCATCTAATCAAAAGAAATTTGCACATGAAAGCCACATCCGTGTTCATTAACCCCACAGCTCTCTCAATATTGCCTCTCTATTATTCCTAACAAAATTGCAAACCTTCATATGATTAGGTACCCCATTTCAGAGCTTTATTTTCCTCCCACCCCCAACCCAGGACTGCATCTGAATGTAAAACTGAATGTGGGTCTGTAAGGCTGAATAATTTGTAAATCCATTGAAAACCAACCTCGAACACCTTTTTCACATTGATTGGCTTACATAGACACATCCTTATTCTTTCCAGCAGAAGACACTCTTTTAGGTATATAATGTTGTTATTACTAAAAAATATTTTAAAATACTATTCAAGATGGAAATCCCAAGACAGTTAGTTTAATTGCCAACTTTCTTTTCATGTGCAAACAAAATTAAAATCACAGATGGATGTGGTAGCAAAGACTACCAACACATTACATTGAAACACAAAGGCCATAAAATAAGAACTTGCATCAAATCCTAAAAGCAAAATTTATGGTTATCAGTTGGTGCAGGTTCATCACACACTTAATTATGTTTCCTGCCAATGGTGTGACTGCTCACTGCAGAATTTGTGCTAGTGATTCTGCTACTTTGCCTTCTCACAGGGAACAAACAAGATAGAAATTATTTGCAGCCATTCATATTATCAAAGATGTTCCTGAAGTTGGGCCTTTCAATGTATTTAATAAATGTATAAGAATAAACACACTGAAATTGCTTATTTTGCTGGCACCAGAAAATTGACTTTCCCTTTCCACAGCATTCAAGTGTAAGAGTAGCTTTGTTAATCCAATTCAGCAGTGACCTGCCGGGAACTCAGGGGCTTAGAGGCCAAGCAGATCTTCCTGCCCACTCTGTGTCTGGCCTTTTTGCTGAAGCTGCCAGCAATGCTTTTAATTAGTGCCAATTATGATTTTTTAAAAATTGTGGACACCTGCATAATGTGAACTAGATGGGAAGTCCTACCACATTTTCTATCTTGTATCAAACAGCTGTCAGGAGCTGACAATTTTGGTTATTATTCTGTCAGGAATTTAGATTACTAGCCTAGAGATATATGTCTTTAGGTCTCATTTATATTAATCCTCCAAATTATTTAGACTCCTATTATTTTATTTTCTAAATCTCCATAGTTATTTTCAGAACAAAACAAAGTTCATAGATGTTCTGTAAAACAAACAAGCCACAGTATATACAATACCAGGCTTTCATTGCATCAAATAACTTTAAAAATTATATAATTTAATTGTTTTAGTATTAATAAATTGGCCATAACTGTGAAGCCTCATAAGTCCTGCCATAGGAAGATAAACTTTGGCTTAAAATGTCAACTATAAAGTCATGTGCTCCTTCCGGAAAGGCAAAGCTTCTTGCTCAGTAGTTTTGCAACTATTTTCCACGGATATATCTCAAAGACCACTCTAGAGGCTTAAGACAAGACAGTGGGAGTTGACCCTTCACTATATTCCCTGGGTTGCCACACAGAGGGGTTCTACTTCTGTGTAACTAGAAATATATAGAAAATATTTTTTGATAAAAGTTTCTGTGGCTGAAAGAATTTGAAATCATTGTTACATGCGGAAAGAGATAGGAGGAGAAACAAGAAGAAATTATCTAGGATCTCTTATGAAAGTAAATGGAAATGGAAAATGGCATTATTGCATTTTCTAGTGGCAACAATTCTCTCCTGGAATCATTTTATTGCTCCATTTGATGGGAGAGCAATAAAACAACTGTTGGATTTCATTTTCAATTGTTGCTTAGTCTGTAAGAATGCTCAGCAAGTAGATTTGTGAAAACTTTGGAACAGCCCATCTGTTCAAATTAGAGAATGAAGAAAAGGAAGACAATTAGGGGGAATAAAAGGAAAGGGAGATGAGATACTGAGAGGCATTTCTTGTTTCATATTTGTAAGTTGTAGCTTTAAGTAAAATCCTTGTATTATAGAACAGTTTTTAGTGTAGAGAAAATTCCAGAGAAATTGGTCAAGAAATAAAAAATATATTGTATTACTACATAATTTCAGCTTTAAAACCTCTTGTAATTAAACATTTTATGTGGATTCTCAGAATTCATAAATATATAGAAGACTTCATTCAGTTATTCACTCATTCATTTACCAATTATTAAGTTATAACTAAATGTTAGTCACTGCACTTAGTAGTTCAAAACGCTGCAATACCCAGTGGTAAATCATTTGACAACAGTAGGCACAAAGTATTTAGGAATTTTCAGCTTAGAAATCAGACAAATGTTCTTTATAAAATGATGCTTAAGGAACAAAAGTCAATAGAGAAAGAGGAAAAGGGTAATTCAGTTCAGGTGTATGGCTGAAAAATAGCTCATCCTTATGCATAAAAAGAAAGGAAATATTAAATATCAGGTTAATATCTAAGACTTAAAAATATTTTTATTACATTATAGTTTAAAATGTACTGCAATGGAATGATAGCTATTCTACAAGGAAAGCATTGAAATGTTAAATATAGTCAAATATTAAAAGTCATGTTTTAGTATTGAAGAAAAGGATAGCATCTGTTCAGTCTTACGTTGACTACAGGTGTCTCTTCTGAAGAATATTTTACCAAGTGATTGCAAATAAAATGTGTGAAGAACGGTGAAGAGGTTATCAGATAATAAACCATAAATTAGCATTTCCATTGTTCTAAGCATAGATAAAAACGGAGGCTATAGAATAGGAAATCCTTGGGTCGAGGGGGAAGGCCAATCTTTTCCCAACAGTAGTCTATGGTCATTTCCCACTGTCCAGTCCACAGAAAACTAGCCTGAGAGGTACCGCCTGATAAAATGAGTTTGCCCACAGTTAATTTTAGGGATCACTTTGTTCCAAAGGCTGATTACCTGAAATCTACAGTGTATATAAAAAAATTTAATGTCACATACAGTCTTTCTTTAAAGAACAGAGGATTTTCTCAACTTTGTATAACTCAGTTTCATTTTATTCCAGAATAGTTTGTTTATGTAACTCTCACACTAGTGATGTCCCATGGAGCTGGAGTCTTTTGCAGAACACTTTGTGAAATTCTTGATTACCTCTCAGTTGTTTTCCTGAAAAAAAAAAAAAAAAAAAAAAAACAAAAAAACAGAAAACATTTATTATACAGTTTGTTCATTGATGCTGTTGTGCAAATTGGCCATAGGTAGGTAGTGGAAGTCAATCTCCAAATAGTCACAGTCTCTCAATGTTGCACTCACATTTTAAACAGTAGTGTGTTTATTCCAACTAGAAGTCTGCAGTTACCAGGGAAGTACCTGAGCTTCTCCCATGTTCATAGCCTTATTAGTATTCTATTTCAATGACTTTTTTGCCATGTTTTTCAAAACATTACAATAGTTGACAACACTAACAATTGTCACCTTGAAATGTTGCCTTACTCATATTTTGCTTTCCAATGACATTGAGAATTACTCCTTTCTCCCATCCACTGCAAATTAACCATTTTCCATTGAGTTATTTACTGTTTATTATCCTTCATTTCTGGATTTTAATTATTCTCCAAGGCTCAGGTTTTGGCATTTGTTCTTTCTGCAATCCATTCTTTTCATTATGTAACTGATCATCTCTAATAGCTTAACATAATACTTGATGATTCTTAAATGTATATTTTACTGTCCACTTTTTTTTTACCATAAGCTCTGTCTCCATAGTTTGGGCATCTGTCATCATCTTAAAATTTAGTAATTCAATACTAAAATCATAACTGTTTTTAGCACTGAAAGCACTGACTTTTGTTACAATCAAATTTGTAGGCTCGAAATTTTGACAGTCTTTTCCTTCACACCTATGTCCATCTAAATATAGAATCCCAATCATATTTCCTTCATCCATGTATTCCTTGAGTTCCAATAACTTCTCAATATAAGTTCTATAAGATATGGCTCCTGCTTCCCTTCATCTCAACTCTATACTCTCACTGGGTGGTCTTCCTAAAATACAGAGCTCTTATGACAATATCTTGTTGAAAATTATTTCATGGTTATTTACTTTGTTGAAAAAAGTGTGTACTACAAAATAATATATACATTTTGTATAAATTTTATAAATCGAGAAAAGAAGAAAAGAATCACCTCGAATATTCCCCCATCAACCAATAACCAGAGTTACTATTTTTAAGAGTACCAATATCTGCTTTCAGCCTAATTTTCTAAAGAGTATTTATCACACTTTTGTGTGATAAATAATCTAAAATATGAAATTTCATGAGCATTTCATGTTCCAAGCTGTATTCTAATTCATTTCACTGTATCACTATTATTGGATATTTATCAAAATCCAGTTTCTCAAATATTATTAATAATACTGTAGAGCATTCGTTTTTAAATCCTTTCTCATATTTTCCTCTAGGACAAATTCCTTAAACTGGCAATTTTGAGTCAAAGGGTATAAAATTTTTCAGAAATATAGAACCAATTTTTACAAGCATCAGCAGGGGAAGGTTTCTCCTAAAACTTCCCCAATTCCTTAGTGCTTATTGTATAATTTTTAAAACCTCAGCCTGGCTTTCAAAACTCTATCTAACCCTATTTCACACTACTATACATATTTTATCAAGACCATCATGTTTTCCTGACTCTCGCTTAAGTACCGCACAGTCTCTTTCGTTATCAGGTTTTGACTATGTTATTTATTCTCTGTTGTTATCAGGCTTCGACTTTGTTATTCATTTTTTTTTAGAATGATATTTCTCTTCTACCTATACAAACCATGCTCATTCTCTCAAAGTCTTACTTATTTGATACATCTTGAATTGGCCTTTCTTCAGAAATCGCTTTCCCTTTTCTCCAGACTCCTATGTTAATACCAGTTGTTTTGATTTTGATTTGATTTGAATTATTTATATAAAAGATCCCTACATTTTAATTTAACTTTATTCCCCTTCTTTAAAACTATTAGTTACTTTAAAATTTTAGCTAAGTGTGTATGTCTTATAATGCTTGGTGAATATATGTCAAATGAATAAAGAAGTAAAAGTTACTGTGATAGTAA
Source organism: Saimiri boliviensis (assembly GCF_048565385.1). Taxonomy (NCBI): domain Eukaryota; kingdom Metazoa; phylum Chordata; class Mammalia; order Primates; family Cebidae; genus Saimiri; species Saimiri boliviensis. Next base: position 50,202,107 of record NC_133450.1, on the reverse strand, counting down.
ATTATACATTAACAAAACATCCAGTTAATCTTGTATTCATTTTGTTGACTAGTTCTTCCTTGATGGTTGAAACTTAGCAAGATCTTGTAAGATTTCACCTTGAAATACTATTTTCAGAATATTTTATTTTCTCTATTATTCTTTTCTTTGCCTTTGTATTTTAAAAGAAGTTGAAGTGGTTAAATTACAATCAGATTTCACCCTAAACCAATCTTAAAGTAAGTCATAATGGGCACTCTAAAGTTTCCCCCCAAACTATGTGGTACTCAGAAACTGAGACTATTACAAGAGAAGAAATGAAAACAAAATTTTGTTTTGTTTTCCCCAAGATTCATAATTTCATGACCATAGTCAATCTTGACAACAACTTAACAATTAATTGTAAGATTTTTAATGCTTACAATAAAATTAGAAAAAGGAACAGAATTTTATTTATAAGTACATTCAGGTCAGCTGCCACTAGAATATGGATGTAATATTTGTTTCTACAGTTCCTTACATTAAAAGTTTGTGATACTTTGATAAAAATCCATTATTACTGGCTCCTTTAGTTTCAGTAACATTAGCCAGATCTTAGAATGATGCGGACTAAAATTATGATCTTACTTTATTTATTAAAAGAAGATATTTTTAGATGCTGTTAAATTTTATTTAGTTGTACAAGACTCCAAGCCACCAATAAGAGAGGACTAAGTTATTCTGGGTGTTCTGATCCAGCAGAATTTTAGGAAGTATTAAGCTAATATAATAATAGTGCTTAAAGGATTGCTCCTACCTCAAAATGATATTTCTGGCTCTATTTTTTTTTTCAAAATAACTTTGAAATAAAATTTCATACCACACTCTGCCTCATGTTACATAAGTTTGGTTATATTAAATGTCTAACTATACAAAAAATGAAAAGAAAGAAAACAATCATTTAAGATACAAAATATATTTCAACTTTTATCTCATCAGAGCATTTGTTTTAGTTTTCTTCTGCTTGTATCTAAAATGTACTATGAGTTTACACATGGCGAAACACTTAGTTTATAATCTGAATGATTATCCATTACCATGAAGGGATCTGGAAGTGCTTCTTCAATTTACAGTTATTATTTACCTTCAATAATTCAAAAGAAATAAGGGAAATCTAATTAACTCTGCAAGTACAAAAAGAGGTGTCAACAAGTGAGTGACCTGATGTTAAAGAATCAGAGATGCTACTTAGCCTCTGAGTTCTCCAACTTCTGCTATACTCTTGTGAAGATATACATCCTTCTTCCATCTAATGCAAGGTCATAAAATATAATAGAATTAGGAAATTACTGGTGCAGACCATAAAAAGTTTAATCTAAAACTATTTAATGGAGTTCTAATTTTTCATATAGACATTTAGTTAAGTTACAATTTTACATTTTATCTTTAATAATTTATCTACTAGAAGCAGTTAAAGAATAAAAACAAAATACTCAGGAGAGCTAAATTTCTGATTTATGTATTTGGAAGAGTACTAACTGTCTATGCCCCAAAGATTTTGCAGCAATTTTGCATGTGTTATCTTTTTAACTCTGGAAATATCACTGTTACTTAGATTATCTGATCTTTATTTTTCTAGATGAAGACAGTCAAGCTTATGTAAGATAGTTTAGTAATACCGCAAAGAGAAAAAAATACACTTAATAAGTCAAAATCTAAGGCAGTAATTTAACTATTAATTTTAGGAAAATAGAGACTTTGCACTTTAAAAGGATCATGGAAAACTAACTGTAAAAAAGAGAGAATGCCTCCTTTGTTTTTGATCCTGGACAGGAATTCTTTAACATCTCACTGATAATCTGAATAGGCTGTGATCCCAGGTCCAAGAACTGAATCCAACCAGCACCTGTGCATGACGCTGAGTCATCTATGTGATACTTCTTGCTGCCTTGAAAAGACCCCATGCCTAGAACAGAAAGTACTTTGAGGGAAAGAGTGGCATTGACTTGACCTATTCCCCAGCTGCCTGAAGAGTAGTTCACACACGTCTAAGACTGTTTGCCTATCCAAAGGAAGCGTTAGATGAATTGCTCATTCATCATCCTAAGGTCATTAATTCAGGGTTGATCTCTGTGAGAGTGCTCTATGACTCCTCAGTAATATAAAAAACGGCTAAAGTTATACAAACAAGACAACTCTGTCCTCCAATCTATTGTGCAAGGAAACTTACAAATGTCTTTCTGTCTCTTCCTAGGTTGCTATGATTCCCTCCTAATGAAAAGATGAATAAGGGCATATGTTAGTGAGGAATCAAGTGCAAATTGAATATAAATAAAAGGAGGAACTTCTAGTCATGAAAAAATATTTGAAAGTGATTTCTCTTCCTCTGCCTTTTCCTCAGAATTACTTGCTCATATTATTTTTTTATTCCCCCGAGTGGTTGAAAATATAAATCATTGATATTTAAGATAATTTATGTCCATGTGTATGTGAAAAAAGAAGCAAAACTGTTTAAATTGTTAATATAAAAGTTGTTAATATCCTCATTTGCTGTTCAGTATGTTTAACCAGTATTTCCAGGTTTTTCATAATGAAAACTGGTTTTCATGAATTTAAAAGTAGTGCTTTTTTTTAGCTTAGAAGCTACCCAAGAAAAAAAAATCGGAAATTTTCTAATAAGAAAGATTTAAAATAATATGCTTTTTTCTGTGAGTCTCCTGATACATGCATATCGTTAATTCAAAGTGAAAAATTATTTTTTGGCAAAATTTTTATTTGCATTTAACAAAAGATGTGGGAAGAAAGTCAATTTCTTCAGAAGTCTGCATAATCAGCAACATAGCTATTATTTAATTCTTTCCTTATCCATAGGGTTTTTAGTAACATCACTCACAAATGTTATTTTTATATTGATTATTTCTATATCAATAATTCAACAGAGTGAATGCATTAATATGCGATGGAGATATTCCATGAACTAGCTTCCAGATATGTTAAGATTCCTACAGTTTGTTACTTATGAGATCCAGGCCTTCTTAGTCACAAATTTTTATAAGGCTTGGAAAATAAATTATTAGCAATCCATATAAATAAAGGGTGGAATAATTACAATAAATTTAAAATTCTTTGAGATCAAAAATTAGGAATTTTGGTACTTGGCTAAGATATTTTCAGAATACTAACAATATAAATGTTGATTTAAATAATTATGCAAACATCAACAGATGAAAAATTTGATATTTGCTTTTTACCTAAAGTGTTCAATAAATAACATTGGAAAAATACATGATAATGCCTAGGAATCTTACAGAATCACCTACAATTAATTCAGGATAATATAGAAAGTCAAAATCATGAGGAAACATGTCAGTAGCTAACTATTTCCTTATAATGCCAAAACTCTGATTGTCAGACAGATAACCATCTCTGAATAAAGTAGAGGAAATGAGCTGTACAGAGATGCTTCTTAAAAACCAACCTAACAGTCTGATAAACAGTATATACTGACTTCTGACTTACTCCTATCCTGTCTCTGATACCAGACCTCGGGGAACTGCTGGAGACCACAATCTCAACAAAATTCTGTGCATAATAAAATGTCAATTTTCTGGCTTGAGATTGGAGTTATGGTTGCCATGGTGATATACCTTGTTTTAGACTTTGTTGATACACAAAGGCTTTGCATTTCACTATGGCAAAAGACAGCAGTTTGTCTTATGCAGTCTACATAGAGAAGTTAAGTTCAGGAGTTTACACTGAGGGCTCCTATTTCCTGAACCCAACTCTACAATCTTCTAATATGGTCAGTTTTTCAACACCACTTGACTGTAGATGTTGAGCTATCCTTTTTGTGTGTGCGACAGCAAATCTAAGACATGGTTTTGTTTGGAAACTTAAGTACACTGAGAGTAGCCACTATTTAGCTTAGGTTTCATCCCTTTAAACATTCACTGTATTCACTGACCTCTTCGAATTCATGAGAGCCAGGTCTTTTTAGTTAGTCACAAATTTTTATAAGCCTTGGAAAATAAATTATTTAGCAATCCATATAAATAAAGGGTTGAATAATTATAATAAATTTAAAGTTCTTTGGATCAAAATTAGGAATTTTTGGTACTTGGCTAAAATATTTTTGGAATACTAACAATATAAATGTGGATTTTAAAAAAACAAAAGCTTCATGAATGCTTCATGAAGTATTTTTCTTTGACTCCTATTTCAATGTATCCTCAATTTACATTTCCTGATCTCTCCATTGTCACACCCACCCACCTTGCTCTTGTGCTGTATGAAAATCACAGTATGCATTAGAACAGTGCTTCACCATTTTCTCTTCCTTCCCTTGAGCCCGTTGACTGGCAAACTCTCCTCCTGCCTCTGGACTCAGCTTCTGTGACACTTTCTCAAGGACTTCTTCCTTGTTCTACAGCAGTCTCTCAATCCTCCTCCATCCCTGATGAGATGAGGGTTCCCTTATACTTTCTCCAGTATCAGTCAGAACTTTTTGTAGTTGTATTTTTATTATCATTTGTCTATTCATTCCTTTAATGTCTGTCTACATCACTACACTGAAAACCACATGAAAGCTAGAACTGTTCATACGCAATAGGTCTCCTATAAATAATAAATTTTCCATAATAAATGCTTGAGGTGATGAATATCCCAACAACCCTAATTTGATCATTACATGTTGTATGCCTGTATCAAAATTTCACATATACCCTAAATATGTACAATTATTATGTATACATAAAAATTTATAATAATTATTATTATCACTAAAGGAATGAGGAAATAAATTAATGAACTTCTGAACGAATAACTGAATGCCTGAAAGACAAGAAAGAGACAAGGATTGTATTTCCTTTTGTTAGTGTATCTATTTGCTTTGCCTTAAATGTGGCCTATCACTGCAAAAGCATTTTAAAATAAATTTCAATTATTTTCTACCATCAGATGGAGAATTTACTCATAAAGAGAATCTTTTTTGTGTTATAAACAAATTGATAAACCAATATTATTTTCAGTTGACATTATGACCTACTTTAAGGATGAACAATGAGTGTTGGACTGTTAATTCAACACTCACTGCTCACTTGTATTTGGGGGCTCCAAGAAGAAACAAATCAAACAATTTCCCTATCCTGTAGGAGCTTGCAATTTATTCTAAACCTTTCTGGAAAACAATACTGTCCTCCGAACAAAACAGACAAACAAACAAAAAGAGCTTAAAGATAATGAGAAGGAAATATATTCATATATTTTTTGTTGCACACATTTAAATAGAAGCATTGGCAATGAAAGCCAAAATAGACAAATGGGACCTAACCAAACTCCACAGCTTCTGCACGGCAAAAGAAACAGTCATTAGAGTGAATCGGCAACCAACAGAATGGGAAAAAATTTTTACAGTCTACCCATCTGACAAAGGGCTGATATCCAGAATCTACAAAGAACTAAAACAGATTTATAAGAAAAAAAACAAGCCTATTCAAAAGTGGGTAAAGGATATGAACAGACACTTTGCAAAAGAAGACATACATGAGGCTAACACACATATGAAAAAATGCTCATCATCACTGGTCATTAGAGAAACACAAATCAAAACTACATTGAGATACCATCTCACACTAGTTAGAATGGCAATCATTAAAAAATCTGGAGACAACAGATGCTGGAGAGGATGTGGAGAAATAGGAACAGTTTTTTTATACTGTTAGTGGGAGTGTAAATTAGTTCAACCATTGTGGAAGACAGTATGGCGATTCCTCAAGGACCTAGAAATATAAATTCCATTTTACCCAGCAATCTCATTACTGGATATATATCCAAAGGATTATAAATCATTCTACTATAAGGACACATGCACAGGAATGTTCATTGCAACACAGTTTACAATAGCAAAGGCCTGGAACCAACCCAAATGCCCATTGATGATAGAATGGACAGGGAAAATGTGACACACATACACCAGGGAATATTACGCAGCCATCAAAAATGGTGAGTTTGTGTTCTTTGTAGGGACATGGATGAACCTGGAAGCCATCATTCTCAGCAAACTGACACAAGAGCAGAAAATCAAACACCACATGTTCTCACTCATAGGCAGGTGTGGAACAAAAAGAACACATGGACACAGGGAGGGGAGCACTACACACTGGGGTCTGTTCGGGAGAAATAGGGGAGAGACAGTGGGGGTGGGGAGTTGGGGAGAGATAGCATGGAGAGAAATGCCAGATATAGGTGATGGGGAGGAAGGCAGCAAATCACACTGCCATGTGTGTACCAATGCAACAATCTTGCATGTTCTTCACATGTACCACAAAACCTAAAATGTAGTTTAAAAAATAAAATAAAATAAAATAAATACTTCCCTAGCACTTGTCTCTATCACACTAGAGCTCTTTATTGTACGTCAGATATAGCTTGAGGTTATGTGGCAGATAAAGGTATAATTCCTGCCCTTGTGAAGCTCATATTCCAGTCACGAATAGAGACTGGAAGATAAACAGTTCTTATGCAACAGAGCCAGGGCTCTCCCAGAATTGGGACAAAGGTCTGTGGGAGCCTAATGAGTGAGAGGGCTAAACTGCATAGGAAAATGATAGTTTTATACAACAGACCACAAAGAGCTGAGTCTTCTTGAAAGCTGAGTAAGCTATGTCAAGTAGACCAACAGGGAGAGGACATTATTAGAAAAATGAATTGCATGGGAAAGGCAGGAACTCTTCCTAGAATATATGTTTAAATCAGTGTGGCTGTCATGATCGAATCTTAATTTAATGGACAAAGTATTATAACAGAAACTACCAGAGGATAAAGTAAAAAAAAATCATTTCTCTTGGGTTTCTATAACTAGTAATAATCCCATTTCTCACAATACTGAATGTTTTCACCACAGAAGAATATTACTAGGGTGGTCTTTGTAACAGACAAGCTGATACCAATACCAATACCAATTGCTTTTTTGGCTTTGTTAAATGCACTGTTCTCCCCTGGTTTTAGTTGCTTTAGAGCTACACTGCTGAAATGATGTATCCACAAATCCATAAAAGAATATTCTCCCTGATTGCTTCCTTAGAAAACTATTGAATAGCCTACAAAGCTAAACAACTGAAATTTTCCATTACATTGTGAGAACTTTGCAATTTGAAAAAATTGTCTATGATTTAGGACACAGAAAGTATGACTTAATGTTCTTTTAGATTGAGTGATGACATTTGGTCTTTATTAAATGACGCCATCAAGGGAAATTTCTATTTGGAATGAAACTTAAAAGAATGTTCTATTAGTCAGAAATGAGGGAAATTGAAGTTTGCATAACAGTCACAAACAAAAACACTGTTTGATGTCCTAGATGCAGATTTTTGTCTCTGAATATTGGTATGTTTCTTAAAATACTTGGAGAATGTCTGGATTGGTTTGTTTCTGTGAATTTTAGTCAATATAGAATTTATGATCTTATATTTTTCTTTTAACATTGAAGTAAAGCTGTTAATTTCATTTTAAAGCTAACTTTGGAAGGTTTAAGTGTAAAAAGCATTTTAAAATAAATTGAGGTTGAGGTCATTTATAATAATAAGACATAAAATTCAGGCAAGGCAAAGGTGGTTCATGCCTGTAATCTCAGCACTTTGGGAGGTTGAAGGCAGGTAGCCTGAGGTCAGGAGTTCGAGACCAGCCTGGCCAACATGGTGAAACCCCATCTCTACTAAAAATACAAAAATTAGCCAGGTGTGGTGGCACATGCCTTTACTCGCAGCTACTAGGGAGGCTGAGGCAAAAGAACTTGAACCCAGGCAGTGGAGGTTGCAGTGAGCCAAGATAGTGCCACTGCACTCCAGCTTGGGTGATAGAGTGAGACTCCTTCTCAAACAAAACAAAACAACAACAACATTACATTCAGAGACAAGAAATTTTGCTCACTGTGAATAACATTTATAGACATGTAATACCACAAGATTGGGATTGGAGGAATTTGGGCAATGGAGTATCTTCTTTATCTTGATTTAGAAGAAATTAAATAATAAGTGGTAATATGTTTATATCATGTTAGAAATTGCAAACATCAGAGTAATTTTGGATCCTTCTCTAGTTTCCAAGATGATTTCCAGTATCAAATTTTGCAGTACTCATATTTTAATGTTTTATAGGTTTCCAGAAATGACTTGCTAGGTTAATAATGTTTGCATTTCCAAAATAATAGCAATTTAACTTTAGTTCTCTGAGAAATGATTAGATTTTTCATTTATTTGTTTGTGGAGCTGGGCAGTTCAGACTAAAAACTTCACATAGGCACCTCAAACATTCTGTAACTACCAATCAGATTCCTATCCTTTTGCATTCACCCAATTGTAGTTGTGATTTGATGATGGCCTTACTTAGACAAGATACTCCATGTGTTCAGAGATCTTTTTACCAGGAGCTAAATGGGCTTTTGAGAGCTAGCTGTATTTATATCAAAACATTTATCTCACCTGCTGACTTTCTGAGAAAGTCATGCTGGAAAACATGCTTAGAAAATAGATATGCCAGCTTAGTACTTACGTGCACTTCTGAGTGTGTAAACAAAAATTAGTGTTGTTCTTCTCACAGTTTTCCCTTCGGATAGTGCATGGGTTACACATATAATTCAACCAACTTCCCATATGGACATACAGAAGATAGTTTATAAATATATACATAGGCGAAGTGTGTATTCACATAGGCTCAATCTATTCTTGTTGCAGTGAACTCCATAAGCATCACAGTTTTCATCTTCCTATTTTCCCCCTACAATAGCAAGATTTTATTGTATGCTGCTGGAAATCATGTTCCAAGTTGTGGCTGAGGGTAAACAAACACAAAACAGGATCTCAGAGTCTCTTTATTGATGCTGCTCTGGGAGGAGGCAATGCATTAATAAGTGGGGGAAAAAGTTTGGGAAGAAGGGTGCTAAATTCAATGCGGTAAAAGGAAGGAAAGAGACCCTCAAAGGAAAATCATTTATTTATCAAGCCAACCTGATAAACAAATTAATTTCCTTTTTCTTCCTCCATGCTCCAAAATGCCTGTGTAGCGGGTAGGGGTGATAGGATTGCAGATAGGAGAAAAAAGAGCATTAAGGACAAGATGGAATTCTCTATACTGGATGTTTGTAATTATTTAAGGTGACTACTTCTGAGAGAATTAAGGGTATCTTGCTAAAGTTACTTTCTGCTCAGATAAATGATTCCACTTGGAATTTAAACTACTTGTTTAAATTTAACAGTGAAAAGAGACCCAGAAACAACTGGTACTTATATGCAGTTCACACATCAGTCCACACTGGCATGCCTTCTAGAGTTTGGTAATGATAATAATAGGAACTTCTATGCAAAGCATTATTTGCTGTGAATATTGACACAGAAAATACACTTGTAACCAAATGATTAAAGCAGAAGTCTACGGATTATTAATGGAAACATGGATTTTTAGATAGTTGTTAAAGTGTTTGGTACAGGTAACTTGCTTTGTGCAAGCATTCTTCGATATCCTAATATGCATTTTGTTCACAAGATATGAATACATATAAAACCATCCCCTTCTAGCAGGAATAGGGTTTCCGAAAACTAGATTATGGGCTCATACACACTAGATATACTTCTTTTCCAGTTGCTCTATCTGTATGATAGTTTGGAATATTGATGCGACTGGTGTGTTAACACCTTTGTTATTTGGGAGACTTAAACTTACTACCCTGTAGCACTGTTCCCACCACAGGTGACTGCTCTTCCCTTTTGTTTACTTCACTACAATTAGTTTCTTACACAGTGGAAGCAAACTGGGAGATTTCCACTGTTGGTAAATAAAGGGCCGTGCATGAGTGCCTCTTAATAGCTTATTATTGTGTGTAATCAAACTGAATAATTGCCAGAAAGGAGAGTTCCTGTGCACTGGCAGATGCCCGTGGGCTGAGCTCTGCTCTGGAATGTCACCACACAACAAAGCCCCGGATGGATAATGCATCAGCAACACTGGGGCTCTAGGCATGTCACGCAGGTGGGGAGAACTCAGCGAGGTGAGGTAAATGTAAGTGTGCCAATGACACGGGAATGGTATTAGATGGATAGGGGGCAAGTGAAAAGACAAAGAAGCCAAGAAATTGAAGAAAACAGCTTTCACCACTAAATGGAAATTACCTTGAATGCTGCATTGCACCAGTGACTTTGACAGCTGAAGCAGCAGCAAAGAGAACTTGACTGAGATATTGCCTGTGCTGTTTGCTTTGCAAGGGGCTAAGTGTGGTTGACTTTCACCTGACAAGATCAATCACCGTTCATACAACACAATGATCCAAATTCAAGAGTGTTTTCTTGGGGGCATTCATAAAAGGATGGAAGAGCAGTAGGCTGTTTCTATGTCTGGATTCACAGGGACAGAGAAATACATTTGCTAAATGGCTATTTACCTATATATTGTTTTTACTTATTATAGACAATTTCACTTTGTGAATGTTTACAATTATATGTATGTAATTAAACTTTGGAAGGCTTTATTAATCAGAAAATAATTTCACGGATTTTAGATGATCTGAAAGTCACACTTGCTTTGTCCCGTTTTAAACAGGATTTCAGACCTGAGCCTCATTTTCTTGCTCTCTCTTGACTGTGTTCTTCTATGCAACATGGTATGAATACGGCAGATTGGCAAGCACTTGTTATTTTGTTTTGCAGTAGGTTAGCTTTGTCATACATATGTTCATTCACACATACAAACACACACTTACACAAGCACATTAAGTCAGGTGAGCCTAATTATAGGCTGGCGTTCCTTGTGACAGACAAGTAACATCTGTGCTGCTTTGTCTGCAAACAGCGTGTCTGTTGGGGAATCTTACTCACAAATCCTTTAAAACACACCACCTCCCCCTTCTTCTCTGTCTCTTCTTTTTGCACAAGGGTGTGAATATGAATTGAAATTCCAAATTAACTGTTCCAGATAAATCTTAAGGTTTCCGTTAATATTTAAATTGAACTATCAGACGTGATGTTGTGATATTTCATACCAACAGCTTGCACAGAGAGGTTTTTAAATATTAAGGTTTCATCATTTTAAAAGGAAAAGAGGAATTGTTCTTTTCCTTAAAACAGTGATACTGTTGAAACTAACCTGAACTATGTAAGTAACAAGAAAAGCATGAAATCAGCCAAATAAGCTTAGGAATCATCTCTGTCATTGCACATCACCTTGAATCTCAGAGCTCTCTGCTCTGTAAGATAGGCTCATTCTGGCACTTTATTTTATTTAATTTATTTATCTATTTATTTGTTTATTTTGGGATGGAGTCTTGCTCTGTCACCCAGGTTGGAGTGCGGTGGCGCGATCTCGGCTCACTGCAACCTCCGCCTCCCAGGTTCCAGCAATTCTCCTGCCTCAGCCTCCAGAGTAGCTGGAATTACAGGCGACTACCACCACACCTTGCTAATTTTTTTTTTTTTTTTTTTTTTTTTTTTTTTTTTTTTTTTTTTTTTTTTTTTTGTATTTTTAGTGGAGACGGGCTTTCACCACTTGGCCAGGCTAATCTGAAACTCCTGACTTCCGGTGATCCAGCTACCTCGGCCTCCCGAAGAGCTGGGATTACAGGCATGAGCCACTGTGCCAGACAGCTGGCACTGTAAAGAGAAGAACTACAGTTGTTCAGCCAGCAGCTATTTGTTTGGCTCTTTCCAGTGCCTGGCATAAAACATGCACTCAATAAATATCTATTTAATACTGGACAAATAGAAATTTGAACTAGATGTTGTGGTAGACACAAACACATAATTAACAGCCTTCATCCTTGATCATATTAGAATTTTGACAAAATATTCTCATGATTTCCAGAATAAAAATGGGAAGAATTTCTAGAACAGGAATGAAAAGAATTAGATGATCCAGAACAAAAGGTTTATGTAAAGGGATAAGTGGAAGCCACAGTGGAAAAGAGAAGTTGAGACCAAATCATGGGGCATCTTGAATGTCAGAACTTTGAACTTCTAATCAATTTCATGAGAAAGATGCCACGGAAAGATGTTTTGGCAAGACAGTGATATGGAAATGAGTGTCTTGGAAAGATTAGCCTATCTATCCCAGAGTCATTGCCATCTTTCTAGTGGAAAAATAGAAATCTTTCATAGAGGCAATTTCAAAATTTTCCAAGTGAGAAGCAACACACCCTGAAAGCACTGGGACTATGGCCACGTTTCTTTGAGCTATTGATCTTGTAATTATTTTATAATGGCTGCATCAGTCCTTGATATGCTCTTATGTCTAATTAACTGTCCTTTTCTGTCTCCTTTGCAAGCTCATCTTTCTTCACCTGAATATTAAATGTTGAAGCATCTCCTACAAGCTAGGGTTTAGACTCCCTTCTTGGCTGCAAACTCCTTTCCAAAGCTCCTTCCTAAGATCCCCTCCCCTCCCTTTTTGTTACATGCATGATTATCATAGCTACCTACCAACAGATGACATACAAAACTATGTCTTCAGCCCAGCTATTGCTTCTGAGCAATTGGAGCTTATAGCCAACTGCTTAATTAAAATTTCCTCTTGGGCATCTTAAGAAAAATTATCACCAGTGGAGATGCTAAACATGTATTAATATTGTCTGTCTTCCCTGTGCAAAAATATAGGCTCCTTGAGGGAAAGAATTTTTTTTTTCACTGCTGCATTCCGCTGTTTACAACAGGGTCTGTCACATAGATGGTACTTAAACATATTTTTGAATGAGTAAATGACTGAATCTTTGGTCCAAGCTATGATCATGTATTATTTCCAGAGCATACCAAGTTAATAGACTAATTTAGTCACTAACATTATTTAGAATTACTGGCCCTTTCTGATAATAAAAAAATGGACTGGCTTCTAATTGGTTATATTATTCTTTTTAAATTTTCAACAAACTATGCATCCCCATATTACCCAGAACTAAGGCAAACAGCACCCACCACCTCCTGCTTGGTAAATTTTTAATAATTTTTCCCTAAATGATGTCTGTCACCACTGAATTAGTTTATTTGCATTCACTTTTTAACATTTCAAACTTCAAACTGTGGTCACATGCACACTCTATCTGATTATGTCAACACCCTACTGAAAACATCAACAAGACTTCCAATGTTGTTACAATAAAACAACATGATTATCACAGATAACAAAAGCTTTGCATGATCCAGCTCCTACTTCCCTCTCCATCCCTCCGTGGTGAGTAACATTCCTTTGCTCATGCATGCTCTTGATCTCTCTGCTGCAGCCACATGGGCCTTGTTGCCTGAGGCTCTCATACTTGGCATGACCCTGCACTGCTCAGAAGATTCCGCTTCCTCTCCTCACTTAGCTGACTGCATTGTCCCCTTAGATCTAGGTATAGAGATGCTCTTCTCAGGGTAGACTTTTGTGATCACCTTGATTCAGTCAAGTGTTCTTTACAGGAACTAGAACTACAGTTCAATGTTTGTATGTATCTAGTTTTGTTCACATTTACAAATTATTAGGAAATTCTTATTAGATGTCACCCATGGCTCATGCACTTAATAGAAACTTGAAATTGAAAAGTAAACAATTGCGATTATTTATTGCTCTAGACAAAAGTAAAGAAGCCAGATAATAGCTAATATAATATATATTATAATGTTAAGAGATACTAAGAGAAATAAGGAAAAATAAAATAGGGTAAGTGGTTAGGGATGGAAGATAGTATTATTTCAGGTAAGGTGGTCAGGACAATTACTTTTTAATTAGAGATATTTGATGAAAGAACATAATAAAGTAAAGGAAAAAGTGTTACAACTACAAGCAGAGGAAAGATCAAAGCAAAGGACTTGAGGTAGTAGTATGCCTTATAGAATCAAAATTCAGCAAGATCACTAGTGGGGCTGGAAGTGAGTGAGCACAGGGAAAGTGAGATGAGAACAGACAAAAAGTGCTTGAGATCTTATGGGATATTATAGGCCAAAAAAGATTTGCAACTTGGATTTTATTCTGAATGTTCTGGGAAGCTGTTTAAAAAGAAGAATAGAATAATTCAATTTTAGTTTTAAAAGGTTCATAGTAGCTAACATGTGGAGGAAAGTTATGGCAGTGAAAGAGAGGAAGCAAAGGGCCCAGTTAGCATGTTATTGCACTAGTGCGGACAGCGACGGCTCCTGCCTGAACAAGGAGGATAATGATAAAAATGATAAGTCATCAGTTAGATTAGGAATAATTTCTGACAATAGGACCAACAGAACATACTGGTGGCTTGGATATGGGGTAAAAGAGAAAGAAAATAAAAGATGACTTCAAGGTTTTGGGTCTGAGCAACTGGTTGAATGATAGTATCATTTAGTAAAGTATGGGAAATTGGGAGAAGGACAAGTTGATGAAGATTTAAGTTTTGGACATATTAATTTTGTAATAGCGATTGAACATTCAGGTAGAGATGTCAACTATGCAGTTGGATATATGAGCCACTGTTCAAGTTTTAGGACATTGTTTAGGTGTCTTAATTCTGATTATAGCTTTCCTTTAAATTCTGCTAATTTTAAAAGCATCAAAATTAGCAGAATTTAAAGGAAAGCTATAATCCATTTATAACTATTTAAAAATAATGATTTACTTTATGAAAGTCAGGGCAGGGCCAAACTATTCTTGACTTGGATATCTACTACCATTAGAAAAAACCATAGGCATGAATACATTATACTATTCTACCCTCAAATACTGATACGACAAAAGTAGGTGCTAAACACTGACTATTTTGTTTTTATTTTCTTTTGATAGGCAGCATAAGAAAATGACAGCAACTCAGTCTTTGGCACAACGTACTGCTAAAGAGAATTTAGAGGATACAATTTGATAAACTGCCTAAAACTAGAGAATTAGAAAAGATGAGAGAATATATGTAACAGAAAAAGTAGTGGACAGGGAATTTGCATTTGAGATCTGGCTCTTTCACAAACACGTTGTATAATCTTAAGACAATACTCTCATTTCTCTGGCTTTCAATAAAATCTGCTCAGAAAAGCTGCCCACTCTTAGTATCCTCTGACCTAAAAGGAAATTAACCTCATTTTCTTGACCACTTAGTTTTCAAAATCTCCCCTTTTTTAAAATTATTATTTGTAAGTTTACTTTATTTTATTTGACAATATTCATACCCATTTCAGAAACTCCTTTATCTGGACCATATGTCATTAATGAAATATTTTTCTTGCATATAAACCTCCTTAGCTACATAGTAAATAGAGAACACTTAGCTTGTATATGTTTTTACACCTTTGTTGGCCATTTCATGGGGACAAAAATTAACTTCAACCATCAATGACAATGTGTAAGTAACTGAAGATTCCAGGAGGGAGGAGATTCCTATAGCGATTAAAGAACAGTTCTATGAATATTTTCATCATTATGTACTTAAAAAAAACTTTGAAAATACTGTATGAGTTCTGCCATTTAATAAATAATAAAAGAATAATCTAATTATAATTGTAAAAGTACTTTTAATATAGTCTCCCTTTAACTTAGTAGTCTGGAAATATTTGAGGACATTCATCCACAGGGAAAAGTCTCAAAGTAATATCAGGACTACAGGAGTTCTTATTTTCCATATTTAAGAACCTTTACTTTTCATAATGAGTACATGTATTTTTTGAAAACTTAAGACATATCTGCAATGCAATGCTTTTACATTTTAACTATGAAGTTCAGGAGCACATGTATAGGTGTGTTACATAGGTAAACTTGTGTAATAGATGTTTTTGGCACAGATTATTTCAGGACTTCTTGACATACTGCTTTTTGGAGAAATCAATGCTCACATTTTGACAGTAGAAACTACATTACTACCACAGTAAATAGACTTTTTTTTTTAACCCTTCTGAAACATACTTCAAATATAAAGAATGGATATTCCACAGAAACCAGAATAATTTTTATTTAATAAATGTAATGTGTGATATTACTAAATAATACAGAACTTGTGAATAAAATAAAATTATGTACTGTTATTACTATGAATATTTACAACCAAACTTGCCTACCATTAATTTTACTTAGTTTTCATAGGAAAAAGCTAAAGGTTTTCCATGAAATAACTCTTTCCTCTCTCCTGGAGAGTATCTGCTGACTCCTTTGCTGTATTTTCCAGTACTTAGCTTCCCAATCTGTGTTCAACAGAACTTTAATGCTAAAGATGTCTAATAGGTGTTGTATAGTGATAGCAATAATAATAAAGAAGTAAAATTAAAAGGACACCATGATGAAGGAAGTTGGAGAAATGTTACATAATATATTTAGAATATTAATGACTCTGGAAAGTCCTAGAGAAAAAAATAGTTGACTGACTTTGTTTAAAGCAACAATTCCCATACTTACTGACCAGAGGAAATTATTTTAATTACATGTAAACAATTCGCAGGCCCATTCCCAAGCATCCTGTGTTGTATAGAAAACAGTTTTGTTTGTTTTTAAATTATTATTATTTAAATTGATAGATAATTGTGTGTGTGTGTGTATATATATATATATATATATATATATATATATATATATATTGTGTATAGTGTGATGTTTTGAAGTATACATACATTGTGTTATACAGTTTTGAAAACAGTCCCTGGGTAGTTGACAAATATGTCTACTAAATAGCAGTTTCTACATTGCATTCTATTAGACAATGACCTGTATATGAGTAGGGCCTTGTTGTTGTTTTTGTTGTTTTTAAACTTATTAACAATTACTATGCATTTTAGTAATTTTTATGCTTTTCAAGTCAATATATATTTTTCTTCGTATATAATAGAATTTTTAAAACTTAAGTGGATCATTGTTTTCTGTAACTCTTCTTCCCACTTAACAATATATTCTGAAGTTGTGTTCTGTGGTAATAGACATAGGACCTTGTTTTATTATTACATTTCTAGATTCTTTAATATGTCTAATTTACATCATTTACTAGTATTAAGTCATTGTGATATAAATTATTTCCTTTAATTATATTTCTATATGTGGCATTTATATATAGAAATTCATTACTTCATTCTAAAGCATTTTTGGCCAAATCCGAACACATTTATTATATATGTTCACGCAGCTCCTTTAGCCTGGTGTTACTTACCATGTTAAACTGGCTCATTAAAATCACATCCATCCTTCAAGGCTTGGGTCAAATATCATTTCCTTTGTGAAGTTTTCCTGATCTTTTCACTCATCTGCTCCTTATTCTAATTTCTTATAGCACCCATCTGCACTGCCTCTTGGTTCTCAGCAAATTCTCTACTTAGTGGTGCACAGCATTTCTGGATATGCCTCATCTTCCATGTGCCTGATCCAGATTTGCAGTCATCCCTGCAGTTTTCTCTGCCTATACAAGCAAGGATTCAAAAATTATTTATTGAGAATATGAAGAAAGGCTATCCTAGTAAGACAGCATTGAGAAACATTTGCCATGTGGTTTTCTGCACAGGACTTCTAAAATTGATTAATCATGTAATAGAAGAAAATGTTTGAAAGCATTTATCCCAGTTGTTTGCAAACCTGGCTAATTATCCAAACTATGTTTTTAAGAAGCTAAACATTGTAATATCCTATTGCATACCTGAAGTTTAATCTCCAGGATGAATTTAGAACCCAGATCGCCCAGATTATTTCTAACCTCTCTGCCTCCATTCCAACAAAGAAGGTGGATTCTACAATCCCTTCTCTTTCTTCACATTATCATCTGATAGGCTAACATTGAATACCCAGAGCCCAAAAACAAAGCATAAAGAAACAATGGCTCCTTGGTTGCTATATTTCCTGTAAACACAGTGGTTTGTCAACCAGAGCTACTTATTTGCTATAGAAGAAAACCAAGAGGAGCTCAGGATAGCATGGTGTTACTTTCAGTAACAATACTGTCCAAGAGCATCAGAGCCCTGGTGAAGAGATGGTAGAGTACAGACCAAGCAAAGCAGAATCTCTGGGACAAAGTCCAGAAATCTGCATTTCTATTATATTTTAATGCCCACCAAAGTCTGAAACAAAGTGGAATATTAATAAGGAGTTGAGATTTTGGGTCAAAAAGACCTGCCTTCAAATACCCTGTTTACACATTTTATTGGCTATCCACTGTTAGGTAACTGTACAATAGAAATAGTAATACTTTTTTCACAGGGTTTTTATAACAGCTAAGTGGGATAGAGTACCACACAGAATCTAACAAATATTCAGGACTTAAATAATAATAACTTCTCTTGTGTTATAATTGGTGGTGGTGGTGGTAAATACACATGCATAGGATCTGCCCAGCCTGGAGTGTACTGTGGCTCATTATGCATTCTGTAACACCCAAAATTTACCCTATTTTCTCCCCATTGAACAATTCCTTGTAGATGTGTAAGATTTTATTTTGTATACATATAGCAGTTCACATAGCATAACTCTTTTGGACACTTCATCCACATAGCAAAATCCAATAACTGCTATTATTATGAATATTTATGCTTCAAAAGAAACTTTTTATAATGTTGACTTCATAAAAATTTTGATACACAAAGCATTTTACAAAAAAAAAAAAGATTGTATTTACTGGTGGTTTTAACTATTACTCCGCTTTTGCAACTAAGAAAAATGGAAGTTGAGAAGTGCCAATTATCTAAAGCCCACAAAGGAGGTACGTATGTGGCAGAGCTGAGATTCCAAATCCTTTTATCATTACACCAAAGCAGCTTCCCTGAAACATTTTCTAAAAGTTAAATACTTGCCAAACATATTTTTAATTCTAATCTATTTAAGATTAATAATGCCTATAAAATAGCTCTATATCAGCATATCTTGTTAATACTGTTATTATATTGTTTTATATGAATAAGGAAAAATCATCTTGCCCACAGATAGCATGAAGAAATTCTGTTTTGTACGGTAAATAAAGGATATATTTTATCTGTAAATAAGTAGACCATTTTTGTAGTTTAAATATCAATCATATATACACATACACAATGCACAAATTTCCTTTCCCATTAAATTCTTGGGCCTATCCACACAGTTGCCTTTCCTCATGATGGTCATATGTTTTAAAATTCCATGTGACTATCACCTCCAGAAGTTATGATCATATGCAGAAGCCCAGGCCCACCTCCTTCCAAAAGCTAAATACGACTATAAATATTAGGGTTTCTTTATGCTTATGAAATTAAATACAACATATATTATTAGCTTCTCTTAATTTTACACAAAATACATTATATAATCTCTATTATTAAAAATCTTGTTGTTTTCTTCTGCTTTTATCCACATGACAACATGTATTGGCAATCTTTTCATCCTATAGATGTATACAAAGCCTATCTTAACTCTTTTCAGGCTACTATTTTACTTTGACAAAACAAAATTTTTGAACCGTATTTTATTAATGGATTTTTTTCCATCTTTTGCTATTACAGGCTAGACCATATGAAACTGCTAGCATTCAATCATTTTTGATTCACATCAATGTCAGTTTTATATAGTACCACCTAATATAAGCAATGCTGGAATAAATTGCCTTATACATTTGCAATTTTGCACAGAAGTAGGTATAATTCTACTATAAATTCCCAGAAAGATGTAAAAGCACTAGGTCAAAGAATGTGTGTGCACAATTTTAACATATTTTGTCAATTTACCTACCATAAAGATTACACAAATTTAAGTTATTAATAGCATATATGAGGGCCTATTTCTCAATAGATTCTTCTTCAGAGTATTGTTAAACTTTGGAAAATTTGCTAAGGTAATTATTTTAATTTACTTTTCTCTTACCATAAATGATGTTGAGCATCTCCTTGTGTATGTGAACCAGTTTTCATTTCCTCTATGGTGAGCTCTATTTTCAAAATATTATCCCTTTTTTCTTCTATTGTATTTTTGGGAACTTTCATTATTGATTTTCATATTACTTTATGTTAAAGAGATTAACACAATCTGTGTTAGGAGAGGTAAATATTTCTT
Organism: Saimiri boliviensis; assembly: GCF_048565385.1. NCBI lineage: Eukaryota > Metazoa > Chordata > Mammalia > Primates > Cebidae > Saimiri > Saimiri boliviensis. The sequence continues at coordinate 50,182,199 of NC_133450.1, read as the reverse complement.
CTCAGCTTGTTTGCCCTTTGACTTTCGGTACCTCTCTCTCTCTCTCTCTCTCTCTCTCTCTCTCTGTCTCTCTCTCTCTCTCTTTCTCTCCTCTTTATTTAACAATGCTTTATGTCCTTTGCTTTGAATCCAATTCTAAAATTTCTTTACATTCCACAACAATGATCCCATGTTCTCTCCTAGCACTTCTATAGTTTATTACTTATATTTAAATAGTTTACCTATTTGAAATACATCCTAATAAACATTGCGACATTAGTTCGAATTAATTTTTTAGATATCTTCTCAGTTGTCCTAGTACCACTTACTAAATAGTACATCTTGTCTCCAGTTGATTTTAGATGCTTACTTTAACATGTAATTAATCTGCATATGTATTTGTCTGTTTCTGGAATATCTACTTTTTTTTTTTTAATACACCTCTCTGTTCTTGCAGTATTACCACACCATTTTAATTTTCAAATTTTATGAAGTGTATAAATATCTATTAGACTGGTTCTTTCTCATATTTCTTCTTGTCAGAGTGTTCCTAGACATATTTTATATTTTTAAGTTTTCTGTATTAAAAAAATAACGTATAGTTTAAAACTAGGTAATACATTTATGTGTAGTGTTTAAAAATGCATTAATTGCTATGTATCCTATGCCCAATTATTTCCCCATCTTCATAGTAACTATTGCTGTTTTTTGGTGCCATTCTAGAATTTATGTACATACAATAGAATTAGTGTAAATTAGCCCTTCCATTTTATGCATAGTAGTATACTGTACATTTTGCTCTATACCTTTTACAAATATTCTTCATTCAAATAAAATATTATGGAAGTAAATATATATATATATATATATATATATATATATATGTATGTATGTATCATGCAATTAAAATAGCCTATGCCCATTCTCATTTAGAGTATAAGCTAAATATATCTTATATTTCCATAACTGCTCTTTATTAAAAGAGTTATAAGCATATGTGATGCCACCACTAACAGGAATCTGAAATTTCTCAGTTGTAATCTTGATCATGACCATTAGATACCATGAATCACATTTATAACTCTTCAGAAAATTCAAGAACAGTGGTACTTGTCTTCTTTATAGACCATGCTACCTGAAGTAATTTGAGGTCCTTTAGAAAGCTTTTTCTCTGCTCTTCCTTTGGCACTTGAAGCTGCTTCAAATTTCCTATGTAGAAACCCACCATTCTTGAGTGATGCCTATTATCACCTGCACAAATATGCCTGAGATTAGGGAATGTTCCACTTAAAAAGGACATGACTATTGTGAAAAACTTGATAACATAATTGACTAAGCATCAGAATTTCTGGGCTTTGATCCTAATGCTGCCAGATGTCATTAGCATGACCCTGAGCAAACTGCTCAAAATCTTTAAGTTCAGCTCGTCTTTAAATTGTCTAACCTGTCACACAGTTTTTATTAGAACCAAACATACATGTGTAAGCACCTTGTAAATTGGAAGTATAATAAAAATGTAGGGAATGATTATAAACATCATTTTTGATAGAGGTCCAAGTGGAAAAAGAATGGAGACCATTGGCCGCTAAAGAAAGAGGCAGCAGAGTCACCAAGTAGAAAAAGTCAGAAAACGTCAGAAAACAAATGTCACCATTTTACTGAGGACCACTCAGTAGCTTATCTTCGCTTCCTTGGCTTCTTCCCAATGCCGGTGTCAAAGCTCTTGCCACTGTCCTCACTGCAAGGTGAGCAGTGAAGAAGAAAATTCACAGGGAGCAGTCCAGCAAAGAGGCAGATCAAGCTCCTTTATGGATGAACATATTAAGGAAGTGCATATTTTAAATAATAATGATTTAATATTAATAGTACAAAAATTAAGAGCAAACACACAAATGCCTTCTACATGACAAGCACAGAATGAGCACTTTATTTCCATTAACTTATTTAATCCTCATAACAATCCTCTGAGTTAGATAATAATGAAGCAACTGAAGCATGAAAAGGTTAAATAAACAATACAGGTCACACAATTTTAAATGTTGAACCTGGGATTAGAATCCAGTCATTCTGCTCACTTTAATCATTGATTATCTAAAATGTTTCTGATAATTATTGTTTGTGTTTTTCCCATTTCTTTGTGGAATTGTTCTTCCATTTAAATCTTGTAGTTAAAATGTTATAATTCTCCATTGTATTGAAGTTCTAGTCAATAACCTTATGTTGCTGAATATTGATTTAGCTACTAAAAGAATCACAAATATCTTATGTGTTCAGTCATATGCTTAAAACTTAAAAAATATTTAAGTCATGCTGGTGGTGGATATGTAAAACGGGAAAGGGGAAGTAGGAATTGATGGTGAGCCACTAATCAAGGTGTTATTTGGAGAAGTTCAAATCCTTAAAAAATACTCAGTTTATTCTGTATTATCTACAGAATCAGGAACTAGGATGGGCATGACAGTTGTATACATAAACCTTTCAAATCTATCTACAGAGGACACTTGAGGCTAGGCATTTTTTTCATGTTCATATTCTAAATCTTGTTTCACTATTTAGAAAATCCTCCATTTTAGCATTCCTGGTAGGAAGTATAGCCCACCTTTCACCCTAAAATCTGAAAGAGGCAGATATACATTTTTGTAGCCATTTTTCTGCCCAGGGAGAGTGTCTTTGACTCTTCCAATCAGACAAGTCTGCTCCAGACTTTAAATGGGAGCTAAGAAAGCTGCCCTTCCTCCATGGTCTTTGTAACTGGTCTCTGGGCAATAAGAATAAGTGGTAAAAATGGTATTCAATTTCTCTTATCAGATGTATTGAGAGGTAAGTTTTAACAAATAATGCTCAACTGTAGATAAGATGTTCTCATAGTGCCAGTTTCGCTTTGCTATTTTTGGCTTTGTTCTTGATTCTGTCATCTCAGAACTGGTTTCCTAGCCTTGCAATCAATACTTGGAATAACCCAAAGGGAATGCAGTAAGTTATTTTTCTGCCTAAATCAGATCGAATTTAATTCTGTTGTTTGCCATAACCATCTGACCAACACAGAACCAACTAAACAGGAAGGAGAAATTAACATTCACATTCATTCATTTACTAAACAATTTACTAAGGGTTTATCTTGAGCCAGATACCTAACTAGTTTCTAGGGCTATGATGATGTCAAACCATTATCTCTATTCTCTTCTCAAGAATCACACATTGTGTCTGGCATCATGTTTAAGATCTCATAAACCCAACAGTCATCAGTTCTTTATAACATCAAATTATCACTGTTCTAACGATGATTCTGAATTAAGGTTTTATATATCCAAGCGATTGTAGTCACCACATTCATTACACTGTCCCAAACAGCCACACCTTCAGTCTCCTTGATAGTAATTAGTTTAGTGGATCCATCATTGTTATCTCAGAAACAAAAATTAAGAAAAAAAAATGGGCATATTTCAACTGGGGAGAGATGATTCACCTATCTTCTCCACCCCTCCAATAAAACAAACAAACAAACAAACAACAACAAAAAAAACCCAACCTCATGTTCACCCCAGTGTTTGTCCTGTCTGCATCCATCCCAGGCAAGCGATCTTGATTAGGCATATTCCCTGAACTCCCTAGAATGACCTGGGCAGCAGTCTATTTTTTTCCTGTCCTTCTCTCCCTCCCCACAGTTATCTCTCACTGTAGTAAATTTTACTTTGATTGAGTGGTTAGATTTTTGCTTAACAATGTAGATTTATGATTTTGTTGAGATACTCTTCCTACCTCTTCTAAAATCCTGGATGCATTCTTAAGCATAACCACTGAAAAATATTATACCTTGGAAGTTATAATACTTCGGTAAAAGTATTGTCAAATGAAAAAAATGTAGGGATGAACTTTGAAGATAGACCACATTATCATAAAACATAATTTGTTGTTGTTGTTGTTTTGTTTTTCCTGGCAGCCGAAGCAACAACTGAAAGAGAAACTTTCCTTTGTATATAGAACCTTTCTGTTTGGGAATAATAGAAAACTTTTTGAGCCATAATGTACACATACCAGGCATGTTTAGTGTCTTAAGAAACCCAAGCGCAGGGATGCAGCTGAATCTTAAAAATGCATTAAAATCAGGGTTGAGAATGCTGTACAACCCTCTCTTTCTTTCTAATCTCTGATTCTTTTCATGGATGTACTGTATTTTTCCACTAAATTTGGGCAGGTTTTGTCAATTCCTAAGCTACCTGAAATAAATGTTTCCTGGCACCATTTACCAGGTCCCTACTCCTCTGCTCAAAAAGGCTATTATTTGGAAGGAGATGGACTTTGTTATTCTGTATTACCTTTCCTAAAGGAAAAAAATAAATAAACTCAGTATGAGTATATTAATCACCTTCAGAAAAGTATTTAACTCTGTCTCCCACATCACTATTCAGGTATTACAGTATTTCTTCAGGTAAACTTTCCTACATTCACCTCCCACCGAGCTGAGTGAGGTGCCCCTACAACTGTTTACCACAGTAACTTATGCATCTTTGTCTTATTAATATCATATTGTATAAAGAAGGGTTTTCTTTTTTGTTTCAGTTTGTTTGTTTGTTTGTTTGGAGACAGAGTCTCGCTCTGTCGCTCAGGCTGGAGTGCAGTGGCATGATTTGGGCTCAATGTAACCGCCACCTCTCGGGTTCAAGCAATTCTCCTGCCTCAGCCTCCCAAGTAACTGGAATTACAGGCTCCCACTAATAGGCCTGACTCATTTTTTGTGTTTTTAGTGCAGACAGGGTTTCACCATGTTAGCCAGGATGGTCTGGATCTCCTGACTTCATGGTCTGCCCACCTCAGTCTCCCAAAGTGCTAGGATTACAAGCATGAGCCACTGCACCCAGTGGATGAAGAAGGTTCTAAAGGAACTTCCTAGTCTAAGGATGTCAAAGTGGTGGAGAAAGGGTGGCCAGACAAACAAATCTGCTGAGCACCCTACTGTACGATGAAGTATTTGGATATTTCTGTTTGTTTCTGTGTTTGTTTTATTATGTTTTGACCTACTTTTGCTCTTCAAAGGTGGCTTGACACAATAACATAAATAACTCAAAATGTTTCCATCATTAGAATAAGGAAAACATTTTAAAAGTATATTTAAAATATATGCTGAAGTCAAATTGTGTAAGTATGCACACACACACACACACACACACACACACACTCATAAATACACAAATCCCAAAAGTATAAGCCAGAAATTGCCTTTGGAATATAACCTTTGAGGATATAGGAATATATTGGGTTTTCTGCAATGTAAATGCTGTAACTATAAACCCTGCTGCTGAAACAAAAGTACTTATTATTATTATTGTTCTACTTCAAGTTCTGAGATTCATGTGCAGAACATGCCAGTTTGTTACATACGTATACATGTGCCATGGTGGTTTGCTGCACCCATCAACCCATCATTTACATTAGGTATTTCTCTCTAATGCTATTCCTCCCAATGCTATCCCTCCCCTAGCCTCCCACCCACTGACAGGTACCAGTGTGATGTTCCCCTTACTGTGCAAAAATACTTATTTTACTAATCGTTAGACATGTTTATCAACTACTAAAAAATTATCATCTGTCAAATATAGTTTTACAACTTTGAGATTAAAACAAATCATGAAAATTATCTTATAGTTTCCTCATGGACTTAACCTCATTCATATTGGCTAAAATTGATCCAGAGAGATTGTTCAAGTAGCAATTTTTACAATGTTTTATCAGTAAAATCTCTTAGTTCTTTGTACTCCAGAAAGAAATGGTAATATTATACTTATGAGAGTTCAGAGAGTAATCATATAAGGAAAAAATTATTATATTCAATGTTATGTTAGAAATAAGTACAAACTATGGAATTTCATGGTGCATAATTGATGTAGACATCCTTTAAACTCTTGCTGTGCCTTAACTTCACACTTCATAATTTACCATATCTACCTGTCTACTTACTTGATGAATTGGACTGTCTCAGTATTTCTCAAAAACACTCCTTCCCACAACTTCATTTGCTCTCATCTAGATTATTATAACTCCTAAGCCTATTCCAGATTTTGGACTCATGGTCCTATAATCTGTCCCCATAGAGATACCAAGAGATCTCATTTATGACCATACCAAACCCTTCACTAAGTCTAGTGATAACTCCCAACTCCCATTGCAGTAAAACATGAATTTCTTAACATAAATTACAGGACCTCCATCATCTGGCTTCTACCTGCATCTCTAATTTCATTCTCATCATGTTCCAGTACTGAACTATGTGATTTTCTCTGAACACTCTTTGTTCTTACATTTCTTTGAATTTCAAGATTTCCCTGGGCCCAAAATGCTATAGAAGACACTCTTCCCCATTGATCATCACCACTACTACAATTCTTCATTACATGGTAATCTTCTATGTTGGCAATTCTGATATTATAGTACCTCTTCTGGGAATTCTTCCCAAGATTCTCATCTTTTTAAGTTGAGTGAGGGATTCTCCACTGTTTCCCATAGTATCCTGTGCTTTTGTGTTCCGTTGTATTTATTGCATTTAATACACTCCATTGTTATGGGTTATGGGTTCTTACAAAGTCTGCCTTTCCCACTAAGCTATTATCATATTAATAATAGTTTATTAATAATGTTTTGTTTTATCATCTTTAGCTCTTTTCAGAATTTATAAATATGTAAATATGTGAAGGAACGTATCTTAACCTTGTTCATCTTTTTACCTCAGATTAAAATAGAGTTCCTAGGAAATATTGGGACACAGTTTTTGCTCCTTTCCTCCACTGTCCAATCTCTCCACCCCATCACTTGCCTCACTTCTACCCTATACCTACTACCTCAAATGGAAGAGCCATGGGATAATCTGATTAGAGCATTAGGAAAAAGGCCTGAGCACGGATGGATAGTAGAGTCTCTTGTAGAGCCTGACTTCCTGGAAGTAACATACGACCCCTTTTTCCTTTAGTTCATAGCCACTGGGACAAGAGCTGCCTATCAAACAGATGAGACTGAGTTGCTAAGTTTCTCATGTGCAATGACATGAGAAAAGTCAATTCAGAGCTAAACCAAATTTAACTTTAAATCCAAGCTATAGGCCCATTTCACTGTTAATAATGGTAATAGTTCATTCTGTATTTGGCTCTTAAGCTCATCTCTCAATTGGGTTAAAATTCAGAGAAAGCAGATGCTAATAACTAGTCCCTTTAGAGACTTTCAAAGTAACATGAGAGTTAACACTTAAAATTACAGTTAAAATTAACCTTTAAGGGAAGAAAATATAACTAGGAAAACACAAATAAGAATGAAGTCATTTAAAAATTTGTCTTTAATAGCTAGTTATAGATTTGTAACTTATGCTTGAAAATAGCTGAACTCCCCACCAATAGAAGCAGAGATTTGAAAATTTATAACTCTTTAGGTGATGCTGGAAATAATTGAAGAGTCCTTATTATTCACTACAGTCAATACTCAAGTTCTACAGCTTTGATTTAAAGAGTTAATTTATCTTTGCAGAGGAAAATTATCAATACAAAATCTAAAATTAATTGTATGTTGAGTTAGAGGAGACTGGAGTAAAGTATTTTAAAATAACCATTACCTTGAAAAGTGAACTCTATGTGACCTATACTAGAGTCACGTGATGTTAAAAAAAATTAAGTGAGTAGAAAATTAAAAGGAAAATGTTCTACCATTTTTCTGAGGCCTCACTGACACCATTACCCTCTATTTATCTGTAACGAAGAGGCACTTAGTACTTCCAATAAATATGAAGTACAATCATTTTGGAGATAACTTCAGAGTAGCACAATAAAAGGGATTCTAATTGCTAGATAAATTTGAGGCAGCTGTCTGCAGTGGAAAGTCAGTAAGTTTAGAGAGAAGGGGTCCGAATTTTAGATGACATATGTCAAGTTTCTTATGTCTCTGAGCCTCAGTTGCTTCGCATATCAAATGTGATGATAATGCAATCAATTTCATAAGCTACTACGAAGATTTAAATGGGAGTTATATAAGGTTATATTTGTAAAACACTCACAACAGCATCTATCATTTAATTAGTAAATAATAATAATAGCAAATACTTATAAAATGCTTAATACTTCCAGACACTCTCCAAGTGTTCTACATATATTAACTCATTTAATCATCATAATTTATGAGGTAGGTGTTAAACACTAGTTGACATTGTTGCTTACATTACTAGGATCTCTAAAATGTTTATATCTCTTGTGCCCTATATACACATTATCCTTTTTCACTCTCACCCCCATGTATTTTGAAGGGCTCTTAAGATCAGGAATCATGTTTTTAACTATATTCTTTGGCTCCTAATGTCTGAGTGCTTAATGAGAGAGCAACAAAAGGAAAAATGTGGTAGGGCAAAAGCATATATTAGAAATCTAAAGAAAAACTGTGGGTGAATTGGTAGCTGTCATCAATAGTGACATCATTAATGTCCTGGATGCTTATAATTGTGCCTAGTAAGTTAGAGTATGGATGGGGAAATGAATGAATGAGGTACACTAAGAAATGTCACATATATATTCTTTCTGCCGTAGATTTGAGGCAGAGACAAAAAAAATGAAGGTTCTTTATATAACAGAGAGGGTACTTATTATCCAGGCTAGATTATGGCCAGCAGCAGCAAGCCACTGGGCTCTGGCATTCATACACTCTGCAATATGAATAGAGAACAGATTTGCACATGCACAATTTATTCTTGGAAGGAATCAAAGAGAGCATCCTAAAGGCCATCTGCAGGACCACCTACATAAGCACACATCTGAAGATCATTTTCAAAGGCACAAGCAAACTAATTTCCTTCATTCATTCCTGTCTTCAAGGAGCCCACAGCTGAAGGAATATCAAAAGATAGCATTACAGTTCTTTATGAGCACAGAGAAAGGGAAACTGACTCAAAATAGGGAGTTCAAGGACTGCTTCTTAGCGAGAACAAGCCTGAGCTAAACCTTGGAGGAAGAGAAGATCAAGTGAAAACAGAAACAATCCAACCAGAAAAAAAACAGTGTCTCTCCGTGAGCTAGCTCAATATGAATGGAGAATTTGAGGTGAGGTAGTGATGGAATGAGAGGCTAGATAGCAAGGCAGGGACTGGTAATGGAGGAGCTGCTATGCTTCCTTTAGGGTTTTAGTTTAGTTCCAAAAGAAACAGGACTGGTCCAGGTGCTTTAAACTGACCTAATCAGTTTTCACAGGTATCAAATATATATATATATATATATATATATATATATATATATATATATATATATTTGTTAACTTTTTGAAAGTTTAGGACATAATTATAAAATGAAATGGTAGGAGTTTTCAATTTTTGTCATGTATGAATATAAGGCTCATTAGTTGCTGTAAATAATATGCCTAAAAAAATGCAGCTCTGTTCTTTTAAAGCAGGCAAATGATGTTCCCTTCTTTCATAGCTACTATTCCAAATAACTCTGATATAGATGGAGACAAATTATATGTATGAATGGGAGGCACTCATTATAGAACATTCCAATCATGAATGAGGAGAAGATGACTAAAAGGGAGCCACTAGTGAACAGGTGATAAGCTGTTTTTAATTTTTTTCAGAAAATAAGATTTTTTTAAAAAGTCCTTATTCAAAAAAATAATTTTTCATTTGAAGATTATCTCTAACTATAATACATAAAAGAGATAATTCAGGAAAGTTTCTTTCAAAACTGTGATGATTAGAAACTATGTAGCCACTAAGGAAGTGTTATAGAAGAATAATATTCAAATAGCATGAAAAATATTTAATATATATAAAAATATATACTTTGTTAAAAAATCTATTTGATAAATTTTGTACAAATAAGTATGATAGAAGAAAATATCTGGATGGACTGTTAATAGTGTTTTAGATTAGACGATTATAGGTACTATTTTTTCTTTTTGTTTACTTGTATTTTTATATATTATAATAGACATATTTTCTGGATAAACAAAACATTAAATGTTTATTCAAATTAAGGAATTGTAACAAAGAGCTAGTCTTTGAAATCAAAGGCTCATAAGAAAAGAAAATGTGTTTCTAACAACACAAAAGTAAAAACATAATATTCTATATGATTTAATACATTTTGTGAATTTTGTAATATTACCTCTTTTGAAAATGTACAGGTGCTTTATGCTTACACCAATATTAACTTTTATTATTTTTACCATTTGTAGTTTTACTGTTTTTGAGTAAATGATCTTACAATCATTGTTGTAATAATTTTCAAAAGTCCCACCTTAAAATTTTTGAATAACTCAGAAAAACAAATTTTTTTTTTTTTTTTTGAGACGGAGTTTTTGCTCTTGTTACCCAGGCTGGAGTGCAATGGCGCGATCTCGGCTCACCGCAACCTCCGCCTCCTGAGTTCAGGCAATTCTCCTGCCTCAGCCTCCTGAGTAGCTGGGATTACAGGCACATGCCACCATACCCAGCTAATTTTTTGTATTTTTAGTAGAGACGGGGTTTCACCATGTTGACCAGGATGGTCTTGATCTCTTGACCTCGTGATCCACCCGCCTCGGCCTCCCAAACGCTGAGATTACAGGCTTGAGCCACTGTGCCCGGCAGAAAAACAAATGTTAATAGTCACAAAGCTAAACCAACAAAATAGCTAAAGAAAGACAAATCAGTACAAGGAATGTACAATAAGCAAATCTAGGAGTACTATTAATTTAAATTTTTAAAGCTCATTTCTTGCTATGGATAATTTGGTTTGAGTTCTTTTTTTTTTAAATATACATTTTATTGCATTTTAGGTTCTGGGGTACACATAAAGAACATGCAAGATTATTGCATAGGTACATACATGGTAATGTGGTTTGCTGCCTTCATCCCCATCACTTATATCTGACATTTCTCCCCGTGTTATCCCTCCCCAACTTCCTACACCCCACCGCCCCTCCCCTAGTCCACCCCCACAGACCTCAGTGTGTGATGCTTCCCTCCCTGTGTCCATGTGTTCTCATTGTTCAACATTCACCCATGAGTGAATACATTTGGTGCTTGATTTTCTCTTTTTGAGCAGTTTGCTGAGAATGATGGTTTCCAGGTTCATCCATGTACCTACAAAAGACACGAACTCATCATTTTTTATGGCTGCATAGTATTCCATGGTGTATATGTGCCACATTTTCCATGTCCAGTCTATCATTGATGGGCATTTGGGTTTTTCCAAGTCTTTGCTATTGTAAACAATGCTGCAATGAACATATGTGTGCATGTGTCCTTATAACAGAATGATTTATAGCCCTTTGAATATATACCCAGTAATGGGATTGCTGGGTCAAATGGAATTTCTATTTCTAGGTCCTTGAGGAATCGCCACACTGTCTTCCACAATGGTTGAACTAATTTACACTCCCATCAACAGTGTAAAAGTATTCCTGTTTCTCCACATCCTCTCCAACATCTGTTGTCTCCAGATTTTTTAATGACTGCCATTCTAACTGGCATGAGATGGTATCTCAATGTAGTTTTGATTTGCATTTCTCTAATGACCAGTGATGATGCTCATTTTTTCATATGTTTGTTGGCCTCATATATGTCCTCTTTTGAAAAGTGTTTGTTCATATCGTTTGCCCATTTTTGAATGGGTTTGTTTGTTTTTTTTTCTTGTAAGTCTGTTTTGGTTCTTTGTAATTTTAGATATAAGTCCTTTGTCAGATGGGTAGATTTCAAAATTTTTTTCCCATTCTGTTCACTCTAATAATTGTTTCTTTTGCTGTGCAGAAGCTCTGGAGTTTAAATTTGAGTTCTTTACATGTACGGATGTAAAGCTGTAAAGTGTTATCTCAGATCTAACTACATCTTTTGATATGAGAACTATGTAAGCATGAGCTAAGTATTCTTTGCATATATTCAGGTAAAGTTTCTGAGCATATTACACCTACATATGTTATGCAAAATGTTGCAGAAGATTAAATTACCCTAGCCACATTTGGGAAACAGCAGAATGTCTGTCATTGCATGTAAACATATGCAGATTTATGCAAAAGATTCTCAAATATGTGTACCTAAAGTCCCAAACTCCCCACAGACATGTAAAGCCAGAAGGTTTTGTTTATTTTCAAATTATTGGAAAATCTATAAATGGGAGTGAAAAAGTAGGTATGCTTATGTTGTATTTTCAAATCAGAGGCATCTGTGTGAAGGTTTTTTGTTTTTTTTTTGTTTTTTGGTTAAGTCATTTGGCCACGATTTTAAATCCATCTGTAGTAATCTATATGGTAGACTTAATGCAAGCACAAAATTTCCATTTGCTTCAAAAAGTCCTCCAGAGGTTAGAAAAAGTGAGAGTTCATACACCATTTTACATAATCCAATTCTTTCAGCACCTAAGTCCCTTCCTGATGGTTATATTTGTTAGCTTTTCAGGTGATATATTAACTCTTTCAAGTTAATGGCAATAGAATACGAAATATTGCAAAAGTGATTTGCCAGAATGAAATCACTTGTGTAAACCAAAAAGTATCTAAGAGAGGTCTCAATCAATTTAAAGGCTTATTTTGCCAAAGTTAAGTACCATGGCCCATGACACAGCCTTAGGAAGTCCTAAGAACATGTGCCCAAGGTGGTTGGGTTACTGCTTAGTTTTATAATTTTGGGGAGACAGAAGTTGCAGCAAAGACATAAATCAATAGTGTTAGGTATATATTGGTTTGGCCTGGAAAGGTGGGGCATCTTGAAGTGGGGTATCTTCCAGGTCATAGGTGGATTCCGAAATTTTCTGATTGGCAATTGGTTAAAAGAGTTAAGCTCTGCATGAAGAATTGAAGTCAGCTTAAATTAAAGTAAGAGGGGGTGGAAGGTAAGGTTCTGGCCATTTAGATGAATCCCCCAGGTAGCAGGATTCAGAGAAAATAGAAGGTGAATGTTTCTTAGCAGACCTTAAAATGTGTCAGATTCTCCTGAAAAGACCAAATAAAGGAAGGAGAGTCTCTACAGAGTGTAAATTTCCCCAAGTGACAGCTTTGTAGTGCCACTTTATAATAGGTCAAAGAAATATCTATTTGGGATAAAATACTCTGATTTCCTTCAAAGCCTGCTATCTGCCATGTTGTAAACCAAAAATAAAATTCTAAGCCCTCCATCAGAATGAATGGACCCCCTTCATGCCTAAGGTGATCCTAAAGCAACCTGAAAAACTAGTTCAGGCCATGACAGTAATTCAGTATATCAGTAATTATAAGGTCAGACATGCTTCATTAAACTCTTCTCCCCTTCGAGTTTAGACACAACTGACCATCATTAACATTAAAACAGAGATCTTAAGACTGACAAAATAGACTCTTTGTAGCAATAAGATGTCCAATTTCAATCTGACTTTAGTCTAACGTAACATGACACAGAAAGAAATAAATCAATATATTTTTACCGCAAAATATCTTCCATATTTTGAAATGGACCTACAAAGGAATCTTTTGTGAGAAAATATCTGTATCTATGAAGAATCTCTATTAATATAACTAGATCTTTCCCCTTTCAGGCCCTCCCAGTCCTAAAGAGGTGAACTGAAAGTCTCGTACCTTTTAAAGGTCTAAACGGGAAACATTAGGAAGGCCACCTGTGAGACTTCGTCTACATAATAAGAACCTTGGTCTCCATAACCCTTTATTTTAACCCCGAGTTTCCCTTCTATTGATTCCAGGTCTTTAGATAATAACAACTTTTTGAACCAATTGTCAATCAGGAGATCTTTGGATCTACCTGTGACCTGTAGGCCCCTGTATTGAGTTGCTCCATCTTTCCAGACCAAACTAATGTATACTTCACATGTACTGACTGATGTCTTATCTCTCCCTAAAGTTTTTAAAACCAAGCTGTAACCCAACCACCTTGTACACACGTTCTCAGAACCCTTTGAGACTGTGTCTTGGGCCATGGTCACTCATATTTGACTCAGAATAAACCTCCTTAAATATTTTACAGAGTTTGGCTTTTTTTTTTTTTTTTTTTTTTTGGTCAACAGTGTGATGTTACACCAAGGTCAGGTTAGAATTTCCTATCTTACTGCTACGAATAGTCTGTTTTGTGAGTTGTAAGCTCTCTGTTTCAATCTTAATGCTGGTCATTTGTGTTTAAACTCCAAACGGTGGAAAGTGTAATGAGACATTTCAGACCCCCTTCTCTGCATGGTCTGAACAAGTTTTTTAGGTTTCTTTGGGATTCTTTTGATCAAGAGGGTGATCCATTCAGTCTGTTAGGGGACTTAGAATTTTATTTTTGTTTTACACCAGTATGAGTGATTTGTCACAGCATAGTGAATTAATTTGCATTTTGGTAAATCAGATAGAAATTGCAAGAGTGGCACTGATGCTGCTTAGTAGTAATGTAGTGTCAGTAATTATAAATAAACAATAATATAAATATTTTCAAAAGAAGTCATACCAGTTTTTTTACAATTAATAGTTTCTGAAAAGTTGTATGAACAGCAAATTGCCCTCCATTCAATCCTTTTTCTAATCAAGTAGTAGAGTCTACCATGAGAGGTTTTAAAAGAGGTATGTAATGTTTTAAAATATGGTCTCAACAGTCTTGTCACCTTTCCCCTCAAGACATAGATCATATATTCCATCTTCTTGAACCCAGAACCTGTGACTGCTTGACCAAAAAAATATAAAAAAAAGTTTCATAGTGACAAATTCTGAATTCAAACCTCAGTAAACTGGCAGTATCTAGTTTGTGAGCCTCTTAGGATATTCACTTTAGACACACAGCCACTATGCCACCAGTCAACCAGGCACCACCTAGAGAGAACCAGGAGAAGATGAACTGATTGTTTTGACCTTTGCTCCCAGCTGAGCTACTAGCTTCAGAAAGTGCCAAATTTTCTAGCAATGTGTGTGAGCCCTCTTGAAAGTGAATTTTCCACCCTCATGGAGCAGACAGGAGCCTTCCCTAATATCTGTCCAAATTGCAGACCCAGAAGCCAAACAAATGATTATTGTTTCAAGTTATGAGGTTTGAAGATACTTTGGTATGCAGCAATAGTTAACCAGAAAGGAAATTTTTGTATAGTGGCCTTCTTTCTGTTTGTGTATGTGTGTTTGTGTTATAAATACAGTTATGTTTGCTCACATTAAGGCTTTTTTAAGTAATGAGTTGGTTCCTACTTAAATAATGAGACCTATTGTTGTCATGCTTGAGTAATGGTTCTAAACTGTATGATAGCATATCAACAGATTCTGGTATAAAAATAACAAAGGACAAGAAAAAGAAAGTGTGTTCAAGAATTTATGCCCTAGAGTAACTGTATTATTTACCAAAATTGGAGATACAACTCTTGATTAATCAAACCACACTGCTTTTATCAAATTGTTTCTATTTCCCTCCTTTCCAATAATAACAAGACAAGAAACTGTGGATGTGATCTGTTAGTAGTTAACCAACTTCTGTTTGATTTTATAAGTTTAGTAAATGCACTACTGGTACACTTTGGAGGAGAATCTGAAAGTTCTTTTCTATTCTGTGTTGAACATTCCTTTTTTTTGCAGTCAAAATTCAAATTTAAGTTTGCCTCCATAAAGTTCTTCCCTACTAGTCTCAATAGGATACTGTGACAAGTTAACTCAAATTTGCAACTACCTGACAAGATTCTAGGCAGGTACTTTGGCAGAGTGACTCAGGGCTACCTTCAAATAAATTTTCCCCAGAGCCTATGTCTAATACCTGAAATTCCCCTTTTGGAGAGAAAGGACAAATTAAGCCATTGTATAATTAAGTCCTTAATTTGAATTGGTTTCTTTTATCACCTTCCGTTTTATGTGATGGCTAGCTCAAAGTCTGTTTTGACGCTAAAGGAGGAAGAGATGTAGAGCTACTGTCAGAAAATCTGGTGTTGAGCTAAGCATAGTACAAAAGTATAGAAGTCAAATTTTATGATTTTGTTTGTAGGACATACTTGCTATAACTCAGAGTCAAAGAAAACATATCGATGTGTTCAATGAGGTTTTTATCTTTCTAGTGCCAAGGTCTTTGTTGGTAACATTTTATACTCAGGGAAGCACATTCAGGTTTTTATCCCACTAGGGGAGCACTTAGCATATTACTGCTTCAGTGTCCTCTTAGCCTCCAAGTGTGAATGAGCTTCTTTGAGTACCCACTTATGACTTCTCCTAGACACTGACTAAGGTGAGGGAGGGAGAGAATTAGGCTATAATTTTTAAGTCTCCTTAGAACTCTCATTATTATTTAGAAGTGAAGTTTGCATGATTACAAGATCAAATCTCAAGACAATGACTTTGTTTTCTGTTCCAACAGTTGCTTATATGCAACTTGCCTGTGCTGTCTTGAAAACAAACACCTTTGGTGGCCACTGTCGTGCTCCAATTTGAATTAGTGTCAGGGTAATTCTGCAATCCCTTGTGATCAGTGTTCTACAAGTTTTATAGGTATCCCTCTTCTGCATAAATATTTCCTGATCTGCCTCTCTGCTCTGCCCTGGAGGTCTATAACTATTTCCTAAAATGGCTTTACAAAACAAAAGTATTTCTTTCACCTCTATTAAGATGTCTCTGCAGCACTAGATAGGAGGCAGAGGCTGTTTCTGTCATCATTATTTTCTTCAATCTGTGATGCATAAATACATATCCTGTTCAATAGATTCATTCCTGACTACTAATAGTCTTTAACAATCTAGTGGAAAATGGACAATGTTTTTCTGAAGTAAGGAGGTATAAAACTGTGCTTTTAATTAGATGACTATATGCCAAGTAGTTACCAGTTTTTTTTTTCCAGTGGGGCTTTGTTCTTTACTTTTTAGTGTGTGTGTGTGTGTGTGTGTGTGTGTGTGCACGTGTGTGTGTGGGATGTTTTTATTTACATATATTTTGACATAATGATCTCCTAATATTCATTTTTCTTATAACTGCTTTCTGTTATAGCTGATGCTATCTCTGGTTAAATAATGTCAATTCAAAAGTTTTGCAGGAACTTTTTTAGAAAATGACCAGAAATGAGTAACCAACTAAATTTAGGAGTCTTCCTTTATAAAAAAAAAAAAAACAAAACTCATTGCACACAATTTGAAACAGTTTTAGATCATTTAATACAATGATAACAACAACAAATTTAAGCTGCATTAGCCATATTTTTTTGCACATTATATTCTAGTTGCTTCTCACAAAGTGAAATTCAGTTTTAGTTTGAAAAAGGAAATCAATGAGGAATGAGAGGATAACTAGTATTTTTAGCTTTAACAATGCCAGCACCATTCATATTCCTTTATATACATTATTTCACTTGCTACTCACACCAATATTATGAGATAGGTATTGATTTTTCCATTCTACAGATGAAGAAACTGAAGTTCAGCAAGGTCAAGGAACTTGCCAAAGTTCAAACAGCTCATTAGTTTCAGACCTACAATTTTAATCCTGAATTCTTGTTAACAACCTGTGGTCTCCAAATCACAGCAGATAACAATAAACAATAAAGGATGGACAAAAATCACAGAATTTTTAAGTTGGGAGTTCAAAGTATCAAAATCCCTAGCAAAAAATGTTGAGGTTTAGCGGAATGTGACATAAGATAAAATCCTAGGATTACAGCAATGCAACTTTTGCTGAAAGTGGTAGGCTGGGAAAAGGAACAATCAAATAAGGACACAAACAACTGGTATCAGCAATGGAAAGGTCAGGCTGCAGACAGCTCGGGGATGACTCTGAGCACATCTCAGAGTAGACTTATAATACCTTTGGGAATCAAACATTTTCAAACCCTTGCAATTTGGCATTTTTTTTCCATAGACAATATTCTCCATTGACTTTTTTTCTTAAATTATAATTAAATGGAAAAAAACGAGTGTTTCTTTTTCATTAGAAACATGGAGTCCATCAAACAAAATATGTGATATTTTATAAAGAGGAATTTCTGGGATATATTATTGGAGAAGGAGGCCTTTAATCCTCTTCAGCCTTCTACATTGCATCTCAAAAGGAGAAGTTAGAAGTCAACCAGAGGAGGGCCCAGTTGGTGCTGCTGGCCAGGTTAAGGATAAGACCCCTACTGCTAACCACAGTCCCATCTATAGATCATGGATATGGTATGGAGGAATCTTTCCAGAAGGCATTGTTTTTACTTAAACATGATCAACCCCCACCTAAGTCACATACTTCATGCCTACTTCATGGATCAAGACACTTTTACACGTATTTCTAGAGTTGTAAGCCCAGGACATTTTCACATGTAATTTCTAGAGTTGTAAGCCTTTAAAAGAGCAAGGATTTTTTGTTGTTGTTGGGGAGCTGGACTATTAGGCAACTATGCCACCACAGCTCCCAGCTGAAAATAAATCACCACTTCCTTCACAGTTTGGTGTTCCAGATGTTTGTTTTGCAGTCTTTCCTGCTTCTTTATAACCTATATATTAAAACCTTTTTACCTTTCTTATTTTAGGCTTTTCATGGATGAATAAGGTAATTTTAAAATCAACAAATGTCTTGGCCAATAATTTATTTTCTTAGATTTGTTGGGGTATGGAGCAAAGGGTAGATGAAGTGCTCACATTGAAAACAAAGAAAATATAAAACATTTGATAATTAGAAATGAGAAGGGTATCATTTCTAAATAATTAATATTGACCAGGTTTTCTAAACATTATTACATCTGATACGGACCTCAATTTGCAGTAGGCTTTGAAAAAGTGCCTACAGGGTTTAAGAGTTTTGGAAACATGAATCTTTTAAAAGAAGCTAGGAGACAGAAATTTATTAAGTCATTTTTTGGTAAGAATGAGGTGATAATAGTTGTCAAGAAGAAAAGAAAGAACACCTAATGTATACTGCACAGCTGTTTCCTTATTCCTGTGAAGAGTAATAAAACAAAGGATGACTTTTCAGAGAAGTAAGAAGAATGCTTGTATAGAACTATAAACTTGCAGACCATCAGAATGATATTATACTGTAGTTTCTTTAAAAACATAGCAGTCTTTGGCCTGCTGCATAATAAATATTAAGAAGTATTAAATATTTAAACAATTCTCCAAGAGACAAATGGTTAATGAAAGGAATGAGTCAAAATAAAGAACCACTCTGTCAGCATAAATGCTTTTACCCAATTTGCCTGCCAGTGGTCCTCTGAAAAGATGAAACTTATATTACTTCCTAAATAAATAGTTCTATCTGAAAAAACTTTAACCTCAAAAAGTCCCTAGTGGTGGTAATTCTTCTTTTTCAAAATGTCTAAGTAATCATTTATTTGCAGCTTTTATTTAGATTAATGATTCAGACCTATCCCTTGATTGATTTTCTACTTACTACTTCTTTATAGCTTTTCATGCCTGTCAGAAGTTTGTTTTTGAAACTTTGTTTCTCTCCTTCATACAATTTCTTCATACAATTTTATTCTCCTTGTAGTGCAATTTCCCACAGGGGAAGACCCCTGAGCCTGAGCTGCCCCCACGTCAAAATGGCGTCAGCATTTCTCCAAATTTAACATTAAAATGTCTTTATATCTAAAGTGATTATTGAGCCTCTCACTGTGTATCAGGTCCTGTTGATAACCAAAATGTGGAAATACCACTTCCTTCTACCACCCATTCAGTTCAACTTCAAGAGTGTTTTTTATATTCTGTCTAGGCAATGCTTCATCCTACTTGATTGTCCCTCATGACACTTTTTCTGTAAAAGGTTACAGAGCACACGCAGATGCGTACAGTTCTCAGGGAGCACTCAGAGCTAAATGACCTTCACAAGGTCACTCACATTCCTGCTGGAAAATGCATAAGGATATGTTGAATTCATTCAACATAGCTTTTTGGTAGTTTTCCACTCCTACCTGTTTTAGCTTTATACATGGGATTTACTCTCCATCACAGTGGCGAGGAACTAAGAAAACAACAAGCTCTTACAACTGCTTTTATCCCAAGCTATTGCACAAAACTATCAGAAGAATGGGTTTAATGAGTCATATTCTCTTTCAGCTTAGGCATTTTCTTCCTCATTAAAAAAAAAAAAAATGGAACCAAGGAGAAAAGATGAAATAATGTAGTTTCTTATACTGATTACAAAAGCATCTACAGGCGTTATGGTGAGTTTAAGGTTTAAGACACTGGGAAGCTCTCTGCATTGTAAAATCAGTACAGTGTATTTTATTTACAGCCAAAGACATTTTCTTATGCTCTGAAGAAACCTCCAATAATTTCTTAACAAAAGGTTATTCCAAGGTGAAGCAGACATTAGCCAATGTTATTACATACTTTAGTACTATTTATTTAATGAATGAAGTGTTTTTCATCCTAATGTCATTATTCTGAGGATTGGGTCTTATGGCCAGGCCAACTCTGAATTGTACCTAGCAGTTCATCCATCTCACATGGACCTTCTTCCCTACTTTATCAAATTCTGGCTATGTTCTGGCTTCTTATTCTATGTTGTTAAGAATCTAAGCACTCTTTGAATTTCTACTTTCTTATATTTTCTAATTATCTGTAATATCTGACTTGCCAGCACAGGCTTTCCTATATCCACTAATTTGGCACATTTAAATTCTACTATTATAGCATTCATTTTATGCACTTATTGCTTTACTCAACATATTCTTTTCTACTGTACATCATTTTATTTCCTTCCTCATCAACCCTAACCAATATTTATCATGCACCAGGCATTATACATGACTGAGGGCACACAGTTACAGTTATAAGCAAAAGCTAGTTTTGTCATCATAAAACGTCCTAGTAGTGGTAGAGAGAAAACAAACAAGTAAAGAAATGAATAATTCAAAATTCAAATTTAAATATTTGTAAAGAAACTGAGTAGATGACTTTTAAGCTAAGACCTGAAGTATGGCAAGGACTGAGCTATCTAAAAAGCTAATGTCCAGCTCATGTAGAAAATTTCCAAGCTACAGCCAAAGAAGAGAAAAAGAAAAATTACATTAGTAAAATAAGAAGAATAAAGGGCAATTAGATAACATAAAATACTTGAGAATTAAAAATAATATAGGAAAGGAGGATGCAGTCAAGAAAATGGTCAAAAATTAAATAAAACTATGGAAATTAAAAATCAAAAACATAATCTTGAAAAATTGAAAAATGTATTCAAATTTTCAATATTTCAATAAACAAATGAAAGAAAATCAGACTGATAAAAACAGGTGGAAGAAAACTATCAAATAAATAATATAACAATCTTACCTATAAATGATGGACATGTGTCTCTGACTATGAAGAGCTGACTGATGGTCCCACACAATAAGGAAATATTGGATCAAATCAGAGTATTCAAATTTTTCACCATATCTAGGATAGCAAAAATTCCTAAAATCTTTAGAGTGAAAAGATCTTACACAAAAGAACTGGAATCACAGTATTTCAGAATTCTCAATAACAACAGCCAGAAAACAATAGATTAATGCACTGTTCTCACAACTCTAAAAGAACATGATTTTCAATAGAATTCTGCATTTAGCTTGTTAATTGGAAGAGTAAAATTGATTTATGTTTGGATATGTAAAGTTTTAAGAAACATATTTCCCATTATTCTGATTTTTACAGAGCTACTAGGACATATCATCCAAAAAACAAGAGGATAAAGTAAAAGGGGTAACAAGATTTAGCAAGAAGAGGGAAGAAGGAGAGGTTTCCAAAGTACAGGAAACTCCAAAAAACAGAGCAGACCCAGTTATGCAATTATGGACAGAGCAGTCTTAGAAAAGAAATGCCTCAGGATGGCAGGATAGGATGAAATATGGAGTTCAGGAAAAAGTGGAAATGATAAACTCTCTAGTGGAATTGAGCTTTTGAAAAATAATGTTGTTGATAGGTTCATAATGCATAAAAATGGGTACACAGGAAACTAAGCAAATAAAACAAGGCAAATAATAACTTCAGGGAAAATAATTTACATAGGTAATAAAACTTCTGCATTGTATGCAACTTTCTTACCACTGGAAAATATTTATATTATTCTATAATATACAAATTCACAATCAAGTTAATCAAAAAAATTTATTGAACTTTTTAAAAAAGGTATACCACCCTTCCAAAGGCATACCACTTTGGAAGGGTGGTATCAAACAAAGGGAAATGTGTTTTATAGGCTTTTAAAGGAAATCAATAAACAGTGATTTAAATGACTGCATCAGAAAATGTCAGGATATGGGACTCCATGTTTGGGTCCCCTTCTACGAACACTCCCTTCTTGGAAGCCATCTTTCTCTCTCCTAGATTTCCCTCTGGAGTCCCCTTCCACACTCTCTCATGGAAGCCTGTCTTCCCCTCCTAATCGCCATTTCTCTCTCTCTCTCTCTCTCTCTCTCTCTCTCTCTCTCTCTCTCTCCCCTTCCACTCAGTGTGGAAGCTTCTCTCTCTCCCCTTCCACTCAGTGTGGAAGCTGCTTTCCTCTCCTGGATCCCATCTTTCTGGATTCCCTCACTCAGTGTGAGAGTTAGCTGTTCCTTTCTCTCTCCTTCTCCCGTTTCTCTCTCTAAAAAAAGTAAATGTCAACATATGCATATTATTTTGTACAATGGAGATAACGGAAAACAAGACAAAAAGAATAAAGCCACGACTCCTGAGGTGCAACCTTAAGGATGGGGCCTAAAGGAAAATAATGTATCTATTTATTTTATATAAACCATTAGTATAATTTGATTTTTCAAAAAATGATTATTTCTTTATTAAAACAAAAATGAATAAATTGTTAATATAACAATAAACATAATAAATGTGTAGTCTGTCATAAACTTTAAAAACCCAGAAAAAAATTAAAGAGGGAAACAAAAGTCACTCTGAATCCCACAACCAAGAGACAATGACTATTTCTTGCAAGGAAATATTTCCATATATGTTTAAATTTAATTAGTATTACATTTAGTATGGAAAAATCAATAGATACCAATTACATCTTATCTTATTTACTAGTCATAATGAGGACAATAAATAGTGCTGGTATATTTAAAATACATAATAGAATGTATCTACCCAAATTTCAATACCATAAACTCATGGTGCTTATACATTTTTGAGAATGTAAATATGTATATACAAATATATGTAATGGTAGGGAAAATTTTTAAAATTAGATGATAAAGGCATAGCAAGCGAAGCAATGCTCCTATTCTGAATAGGGTAAGAGTCTAGTTCATTGCAGGTATGCAAGAGAAAACTGTTCCTTGCAGAAAGACCAGCAATGATAGTTGCTGAAATGGGAGGAAGCTAAAAGATTTAAGAAACAATGGAGAGGCCAGTATGGCTGGAACCAAAACCGAGGGGACATGAGTAGTCACTGAAGTCAGCAAATGAATGCTTTGTCTCTGCAGATTGAAGGGACTTTACCTTTTGTTTTTTCTTCAGTGACTTGGGACACCATCACAGTTTATTTTTTAAATTGTTTTTAATTGAAAATAATTGTAAATATTTATCTTATAAGATTTGAAAGATGCATTTATATTAAACTGTGCTCATTAACATATGCATTATTTAACATACTTATTTTTGTGATTAAAATATTTAAAATATACTTCTTTGGCAATTTTCAAGAATACGGTAATTGTTTACTATAGTTATCGTGTTGTACAATAGATCTCTTGAACATTTCCCCTCCAATCTAACAGAAATTTAGTATTCTTGACTAAAGACTCCCACCCTACTCCAGCCTCTGATAACCACCATTTTACTCCCTGCTTCTGTGAGTTCAACTTTTTTAGATACCACGTATACTTAATGTCAGCCATCAAAATTTTGAGGAGGGGAGTGATACGGTGAGATTTACACCTCACCAAGCTCACTCTGTTGCTTGATTGGCTTTAGTATTACAAGTCAGAGGTAATAAGAGATTCACCCAGGTGAAGGTAAAGAGATAGAAAGTGGTCAGATTCTGTATATAGAAATAAAAGGGAGAGCTTTCAGAATTTTCTATGCTTTGAAAGTAGATCCCTTTTACCTTTTTCATGCTTCCACTTTATACAACAGAACATTAGGTTAAACAAATTATCAATTCACATTCAAAAATAATTCAAAGGTAAC
This sequence comes from Saimiri boliviensis, assembly GCF_048565385.1. Lineage (NCBI taxonomy): Eukaryota > Metazoa > Chordata > Mammalia > Primates > Cebidae > Saimiri > Saimiri boliviensis. Next base: position 50,158,233 of record NC_133450.1, on the reverse strand, counting down.
ATTCAGGATACCAGATATTGTTCACACGTTTTCCTGCAGTCATTGAGGTTTTATGTGACAAGTGTTATGTATTAGTTGGTTCCATGACCCCACCTTCCCTCCCACCCACCCCCTCCACACACAGCACAACAATGAAAAAAAAAAATCTGTTTGCCAGCATAGCACTGTGAAGCAGTAACTCACATCTAATAACCATGGAAGAAGCCTAATGACACAGAAAAGTTCTGAAGGGGATCCTCAAAAGATTGCAAATTGATATGAAAGTGCATTTCCCAGTAAGAACATCATGTTATTTAGTTGCATACACAGTTATCTGCATTTCTCAGTGTTAAAGACTTTGAAAATATAAAATATATCATGGCTCAAATGTATAGACCTGTATTAGATCTCAAAGGATATAAAACTTCTACTACAAATGTGGAAGAAATATTTTCTTGTATCTCTCCCTGTCCACCCTTCTACCTCCTGAATTACAGTGAGCAATTGGATCTGCCAGGGGTAAGAAATGAAAGCATCTGTGCTTGAAGAATCCTGGTTACATAAGACAGACATGAGTAGGCTCTCATTATTGCATATTTCTACTGCTTCCCATGTCAATCTGTGTAGCAAACACCTGATATGACACTACAATGTTCTGGAAATTGGTTACATTAGAAAAAAAATAAAGCTCTTTAGGTTTCAAAATAGTTACCTATGTATGTTCTGTGCATCCCATTTTTTAGATGAAAAGAGGTAGAGGATAAATAATCTACCCTGGATCACACAGTTTGTAACAGTGAGAATCCTCAATTCATGGTTTTTCATTCTTTCTCACAACTGAATACTCTTTTCACAATGAGACAATGTACAGCCTTAACCAGAGCAAATGATTTCAATAATATATATGCTCCAGTGTTTAATATAGAGTCTATAGTACAATGTAGAATTGTGCCATGTTGAAATGGCTTTGGTGTATCACCCCAGCGTTCTTTTATATAAAATTAAATTAAATATTGATAAATTAAAGAGTTATTAGGTTGGTGCAAAAGCAATTGTGTTTTTTTGCCATGCTGTTTTACTTTTGCACCAATGTAATAGTATAGTAGTGTTTAAGAGTATGACATTTACATTTAAATCCCAGAAGCATACTTACTGCATGCATGACATTAGTCTAGTTATTTCAACTCTGTCTGTTTTAAATTGTTTTCCTTCTTTAAAACAGAAAAATTACTGACATTTATGTCACATTTGGCTGTGAGGATGAAGTAAATTAAAATATGTAAATAATTTAATATAGTCTGTGCATAGAAGTCATTAAGTAATTCTAGTAATATGAAATTCATTCTACTGAGCTGACAATAAACACTCTTTATTAAATTACTATTAGTTCGATTCTATTCATAGATTCCTTCTTTGAAGAAAAGCAACTTTTAGAGTCAGAAAATAAGGCAATACATGGCAAAATGCTTAGTAGCTAATGTGTGTCCTAGAGGTGTTGAGGCTTGTTGTATTATAAATAACAGTGTTCACGTTATCCCTCCTGAGTTTCTGCAGCACAGTACAGGTAATAATGTGTAACTGATGGAATTTCAAATAAAGCATTATTAAAATATTTTTTCAGTGACCTTTTTGCTCTTTATCTTTTGTCTTCATGTGGCTGTTAACATTCTGGGGAAATCTCCATCCATCTTATAAACTTCTTTCTCTTCTACTCATGATGTCCCCTTAACTGGTCCAGGACTCCTATTGTATTTTCTTTTTGCAACTGAGAACAGATTTGTAACGGTGCTTACTAGGAAGCTTATGTTCAAAGTTAGAAGATCCAGGCTGAAGAAAGACATGACAGTGAGTAGATCTCTGATTAAAAAGAAAATAAAACATTAGTCAACTTCTCATGGTAGATGAATTATAATACATACTTTGGAAGACCTTTGTATTCTACCACATAGCGGGGTGCCATATGGTAAAATTCTTTCTTGTTACTAAAGAATGCTTTTGCCTGTGTGGGATGCTAAATCTGTCAGTGGTATTTTATTCCTGACAATTTAGAATGCGGAGATAGTCTATAAACCTATTTACATATTTATGATATTGTCAGGATATAATTCACAGATTTGAAAATTTTAGATGAAAACAACACGAAAGCATATTTTTTAAGGAAAAAAATGCTTAAAAGAACAAGAAAAATATCTTCCCATGATTCATGGCTTAGAGATAACTCAGAACATTCTCACAGTCAGTCAGCTTCCATAAGACAAAAAATTCAAGGTAGCTCAAATAACTGAAATCTTGCTTTTTCTAATCTATGTTAGAGAATATTAGTAGGGAGGAGTGAGCACCTTCTGACTTCACTAGGCACATGATTATTCCAAATTGTACATTTGTGATGTAGAGAATCGGATTCTTTGAGAGCCTTCTTAGCAAGGAATACTTTATTAGGAATCCCCTCAGATTCATAGAATTAAAAATAACAACGAGGTAAAATTACTTGGCTCTCTTTATCTCCCTTATCTTCACAGCTAAAGTGGGGAGATACGCACCTTTTAGGCACAGCCCTAGTTTGGTGCCTGCTGCTCCTTGGTTTTGCCTGGTTAGACTTTCAGTGTCAGGTGTTGGGGCGTTTTGGCTTAGAAAAATCCCCTTGCGGCTGGGCGCAGTTTCTCATGCCTATAACCCCAGCACTGGGAGGCCAAGGTGAGCGGATCATGAGGTCAAGAGATTGAGACCATCTTGGCCAACATGGTGAAATCCCGTATCTACTAAAAATACAAAAATTAGCTGGGTGTGATAGTGCACACCTGTAGTCCCAGCTACTCGGGAAGCTGAGGCATGAGAATTGCTTGAACACAGGAGGCAGAGGTTTCAGCGAGCTAAGATCATACCACTGCACTCCAGCCTGGTGACAGAGCAAGACTATGCTAAAAAAAAAAAAAAAAAAAAAAAAATTGGCCTTGTCCCAGCCCTGCAGGGCAAGCATGCCAGTCTCTGCCAGGTCCACTGCCCCTTGATCTTTGAAGGAGTCCTCAGGCCCTTCGAAGCCTAAGGATGTTTTGCAAGTTTCCAGAATCTGGCCCAGAAGTCAGGGCTTAATTTCCTGATTGTAGTAGAGGTGGAGATTCCTAAGGAATACCCCTTGCTGTGAGCCTTATCAGATAGGGCTGAGAGAAGTAAGCTGGGTCTTGTGATTCTTTGGATGTTGGTAGAATCAGCAGGGGAATTTGAACAAGGAATAGGAGAAAAGGGAATCTTGTCTTTATGGGGAGGGATGATTTTTTTTCCTAGGGTTATCTCAAGTTTTTTTAAGGCAGCACAGACTGCCAAATGCTGTTTTTTTTTACCAACTGAAATCCCTTTGGGATCTATTTTTCTACAACACTTTAGCTTTTTAAAAAGTACTCATGCAGAGACATATATATATATATGTATATGCATATGTATATATGTATATATATGACACACACACACACACACACACACACATTTTTCCCCAATCTTTTCTTTAAGAGACAATCTTTATTGGGTCTGCACCTCCATCCCTGATCTTGTTAGTGATGCTGTTTTTGCTGTTAGCCAGGTTAGTGTTGGCCCTATGCAGAGTTTGGTAATAAAAGATTGTTAAAAGTTTAAAAAATAATAAAAATAGCAATTCTCAAAGTTTCTATTTGCTAGAGAAAGGATTTAAAGAAAACGAAATATGCCCTGATTCTAAATTGATATCACTTATATGTTTGTCTTTTTCTCAGAAAAGGGGTAAATAGCCCGTAAGAGTTAGCACTTCATGACTAGAAGAGGAAAATAGAAAGGGAAACATATTTCAAAGGGAACAGACCTCAAGGAAGCCAAGGGATTCATAAAGTTGCATATTTAAAAAAAAAGAAGTTCAACTAAATGAAAATCCACAAAACCTGAAATTCAGTAAAGAATTTATATGTGTTATAAAATGATGCACGTTCTTCTGGATCTGAAAATACGGCACACTAAAATAATATTTTAACCCATTCCTGTAAAATACTTGGAAATTCTTCATAAGTAAAACAAAAGCAGTAAATGAGTCCTAACCGAGGTTAAAAGGAAGAGAAATCAGCAAGTGCTGGAATGAAGAGGAATCACAAATACAGAGCTATAAATAAATAAACTGATAGTGTAGCTTACATAAATGCCTATATTAAAAAGTGACACACCACCTTGCCAGAATGAACAATTCTCATTTCAATTGCTCAAATTTGCAAAATTTGGATGAACAATAAAAGTAATTTATCTCTTCTTTCCTGTGTTGATCAATAAACAATTGTATACAGAGAACTGTAAAATAATGTAGGTGTTTAAACAATGGGACTTCATCACTTGGTGGAGGCATTGCTACTAGGTATAGAGTTGCCTGATATTTGGCTAATGTGTTCAGCAATATATGTTCTGAAAGTTGAGCTAATAACATTATTATGTTGGCTAATATCAAACAAAGTTTTGAGAGATTTACAAAATAGTCATGTGGTATACAAAAATATCTGATTTCTATAATAACACCACAGCTCCTGCCAACACTACTGTGGTTTGCTGCCTACAACCATGATATAGGAAATAGTACATTTCAGTTACATCTCATCAAAATGAAGATGTAATTTTTTTTTTACATATAATTAACAGGCCCTTAAAGCCATGGACTTCGTGGGTTTATTGGATCACAAGTTAAGTTTTGTTTTATGTGTCTTATCTTATTTAATCTCTACATGGTTCCCGTGAAGTAAGAATTATTTTATTTATTTATCTTTACTTATATACATAATCTATAAGTCTTGCCAATTTTGTTTAGTTATTATGCATAAAATCTGGGCAACCACTTATTTCTGGGTCCAACCTTCCAATTTAGACCTTCATCCTCTTTGGCTTAGGATGTTCAAATACTTCTGATTTTTGTCTTCCATACCCTTCAAATTCATCCTCCACTTTACCAATTGATTGATTTATCTGAAACATAGACCTGATGTTTGCTTAAAATCCTTCAAAACTTTCATTTGCTTAAAATCCTTCAAAACTTTCAACTTATCTAAAAACCTAACATTTTTAATGTGCATTTGATGATTTGCATGGCCTCATCCCATCTGCTTTTTAGTTTTGCCTCCTCCTATGTACCTTGCACTTTAGCAGTAACAACTATTTAGAAAGCACTAAACACATACTAAGCCATGATCACATGCCTTTATCCAAACTCCTGCATCTGCCTTAAATAGACAAACTCATGCCATTCTCTCTTCCCCTGGTAATCAGTACCATGTCTTTTAAGACTCAGCACCATATGTCACCTCCTCCAGAGAGTCTTCTAACACCTCTTCTTTATAAGCTTAACTACAATTCATCTATTTTCATAATACCCTATATAACCCTTTAATGACATTTTGAATATTGCAACAAATACGACTTTATGTCCCTCTCTCTCTTTGTACTCCTTTCTCCTAATAACAGAGATTCCTTAAAAGCGTTTATTTTCTTCTTTGTGTGAACACAGCCTAATATTTACCTGATGCTTAATAGACCTCAGTAAGTGATGGCTGAAATGAATAGGAAAAGAAATAGAAGCTTTCATGGGTTGCCTTGTAAAGGGGTTAGAAATATGCTTCCACAGGAAATATTTTAATATATTTGGATACTCAAATGACTCTTGTGCCTTTTTAACTATTTGTCATGAATGTTATTCTGGCAATTTATACATCATGAAGAGATTCCAGCTAAAGTAGAAGTAATCCTAACACTACTAGTTCATGGCTCTAATTATACTATGTCTCCCTTAGAGCCTAATTATGCTATGTCTCCATTAGAGCCTAACACTTAGGCACTAATAGAATTATAACTACTAAATAATGATCTGTGTGTGAAGATACAGAAAAACTGTAAATGTTTGTTTGTGTTTGGCATTTTAATTCTTGAAATCTCTGACATTTGATTTCTTCTCTAAAACTATTGCCTCTTGTTTAATGCCTCATACATTTTTGCTACCATTAAAGTTGGTGTGCAGGCTACACAAACAGGACTGAATTCAATTTTTTCCCTCAATCAGTTTAACCAAATTAATCTACACAAAAAAGAGTTTAAGAAATTTTTTAATGTATACATCTATTTGAAAACAAAATTATGATATCTATAGTTTGATTGTTGTTCTCCTGTTTTTTAATTATCTGAGACTTCCAAACTTAGCTATCTAGTTTTCGACCCTGATTCTCTTCTGCAGAGAGCCCCATATTTTCTCTTTAGCACTCTCCCTTTTTGATTAGACTTTTAAAGCACTCACCAAAGAAACTTGTGATTAATGACAGTTAGAACTTATTGGACTTGAAGGACAAATGCTTGCTTCACCAGTTAAGGGAACGAGCTAATCAAAATGAAGAAGTGCAGGGCAAGGAAGAACAGGGAGAGAAACGAATGCAGTGAATCTGTATAGATTCGCTTGAAGTGATGAGCTGAACTGTTAACTTTTCATTTACTGCATCACAAACTTGACTCAACCTTTGTCTGTATTAAGAATAATGGAGCAGTTCTTATAAAAGAGTGTAAAGCTTCTCAAATAAGCTTCCCCCCTCTTATTTTTATAGCTTTTGGTTGGTATTATTCCAGCTTTTTCACAGTAAATGTTTCACAATATCTTTCAAGATTGAAAAAGTTTTCCACCTCCACAGTTACAAATCCTGCTATAACAAACCAAACCGGTTGTCTCTTCAGGGACTGTGCTTTATACTTCAGCACAAAATTGAGACTGAACTTTTTATTTTGCTGAAAAGGTGACACAATTTTCTTTCACATGGTATTGTCTCATTCTTTGCCTTTACAGTGATCTCAGAGGAGTGGAAATCTCAAATATTTCAATGCCAGATTGTTTGTGAACTAAAGATGAATCAGTCTTGAAAAGGAGGTAGAAATCCTTTTTGGTGGAAGGGCACCAGGTTACATCTCAGAGTATGCCATGTTGATATTTGTTATTTGTTTCATCAAAAAATTGCACTACTGATAGAAACTCAGGCATCTAGGAATGTAATGAAGCTGGCTGTATGTTCTTTATTTTTAACTAATCTCTGCACAGCAAAAGAGAAGAGAGTTAGAAAAACAAGAATGAAAGTTACCATTGCCTGAAAATGTTGGTATGTGTATAATAGTACTTACTAAATGAAAAAACAAACTATATACTTTCTACTTACTATGGGAAAAACATCTAATCACAAAACCATGCCTACACTGATTTTCAGAAAAATTTATGTGGTTATATGATATTCTAGGACCTTATGTAACAGGGACTTTACAGTACTTGAAAATTTAAAGTACCATCAGAGTTTACTTTTTTAAAAACTTTTGATTCTCCAGAAAAGATTCATTTGCATATTTCTTTAAACTATTGCTGCTTATATGTCCTAGGCTATGTAGTAAAACATCACATGGACCAGGCAGAATGACAGCTAACAAGGTGGAATGGTTAAAAACATATAAAGTAATCCAGGCTTTATTATTTCTATGCTTTTCTTTGTCAAAAATACCCTTCACTTCCCTTAATAATCTTCTCAGAGAAAGCACTTGTTGTTCTATTTAGAGATCTCCTGAGGGCAATAAAGCAAGACATCAAATCCCCTCTGCAAATTACTCAAGGGCTCCAGTGCAGTAACGGGATCAATGTTCCCAAAGCTGTTGGACATCAGAAGCCTGTTTAATTTGGCAGATTAAGTGGCTAGTACTTTTCCTTCAGCCAATTTACTGGAAGCCCCTCCCTTTCTTACTCCTTCCCCTCTCCTCATACACATAAGCTCCCTAGGGGTTCATAGTACTTTCAAACATTTTTTCAACGTTCATTTTGTTATGTTATTAACAGAACTTTTTATTCTAACATGCAAGTGTTTCATAATTTTCCTTCTTAAAAAACAACTCTCAAATTTCAGGAAATTATTCTGTAGTATATCTCCTCTGGTAAATCTTAATACTTAAGTGCAATCTTTAAAAATCACTTTGATATATTATTATTAGTTTTATTAATATAACTTAACTTCCATCCCATTACTAAGGATTCAGTGCATCTCCTTGTTGAAATCATGTGGTGTCTTTTCAATGCAGTCCATTTTGTAGCCAATTCACCTAATGTATATCCTAGAAATTTAGAATGGAAAACAAAAAGGTAGATTAGAAGCTCAAAGATAAATGCATCTCTGAATCTGATTCTAAAATCTCTTTAAAAAGACACAAGAAATAGAACAGCAAGAACCATGTTGGAAAGGAAAAATGAAGTGAGAGGAATGATGATATCTGATTTTAGGACTTAATGTATAGTAATCAAGACCTTGCAGCATTGGTGAAAGGATGGACATATAGATCAATGAAACAAAAGTCAAGAAACAGACCTACAAGATCAAACACGTCCAACTGATTTCTGACAAAGATGCAAAAGCAATTCAACACAGAATGGTGAGTTTTGTCAGAAAATAATGTTAGAACAATTGAACAACCATTTGCAAAAAAAGAATCTCAACCTAAAGCTCTCTCCATATACAAAAAATAATTCAAAATGGATCACATCTAAATACAAAAGGTAATACTTCAAACTTTTAGAGGAAATCATAGAATAAAGTAATTATAATCTGTGGTTAGGTAAAGAGCTCTTAAAGATGACACAGAAACACATCAAATAAAAGAAAAAGAATTGACAAATGGGTTTATGAAAAGTAAGAATGTTTCCTTTATTAAAGGCAGTAAGAAAATTAAAAGACAAGCTGTAAAATAGAAGAATATACTTTGAAAGCATATATCTAACCAGGAACATGTTAAAACTCAGAAAATATGTATACTCACTATGTACACTTTGCATTGGAAGAAAACAATTGACTAAAAAAATAGGCAAAAGACTTGAACAGACATGTCACTAAAGAGGATATATGGATAGAATATAAACACATAAAAAGATGCTCAATGTGAGAACATCAATTTAATATCACTGGGGAAATACAAATTATAACTGAAATGAGATTCCACTACTAGATTTACAAGAATGACTAAAGTAAAAAACAGTGATAGTATTAAATGATGATGACAATGAAAAGCAATTGAAACTCTCATAATTTGCTTCTGGAAATGCAAAATATTTTGAGTACCTTTTTATAAAGTAATTGATGATGTGCAGTCCTGTTCTTTTTGTCCTTTATCTTGAAGTGACATTTTAATTGCTTTTATTATTTTTTTAATACAAGAGGTAGAACTATTGCATTGACCTTTATATGGCCTTTAGTCCCTAATAAAATATAGTTCTTTAGCTCATTATATATTTGTTGATATTATTTTTATTTTATGTGATTGGTAACAACCAATAATTTTAATATCTCAGAGCCAACATCATGAACTTGCTTTCTCACTGGATAAAACTATAAAACTCATCTGTGTACTTTAATTTATAGTTATTGGATTCTGAAAATAAAAGGAGTTTGGGGTTTTCATGTTGTTGATTTTTTTTTTTTTTTTTTGGCCTTACTATATTAAGTGCCCTATGTGGCTAAATTAAATGGCTTGTAATCTTGAATAATTCATTTTAAAATAAAATTGTGGGATATAGATTACTTTTAACTCTACAAGTAATTCTGTATCAGTTTCCCAGCACCAGGGCCATAGACCAGAACCAGTGCAAAGACCATTAGGAACCAAGGTGCACAGCAGGAGATGAACAGTGGATGAGTGAGCAAAGCTTCATCTCTATTTACAGCCGCTCCCCATCACTGGCATCACTGGCATTACCACCTGAGCTCCGCCTCCTCTCTGATCAGTGGCAGCACTCGATGCTCATTGAAGCATGAACCCCATTGTCAATTGTGCATGTGAGGAATCTAGGTTGCCTGCTCCTTATGAGAATCTAATGCCTGATGATCTGTCACTATCTCCCATCACCCTAGATGGGACCATCTACTTGCAGGAAAACAAGCTCAGGGGTCCCACTTATAGGGATTTGCATAATTATTCACTATATATTACAATCTTAATAATAATAGAAGGAAAGTACACAATAAATGTAATGCATTTGAATCCTGAAACCAACCCCCACTCCCACCCCAAAATGCAGAAAAGTTTCCTTTCACAAAACCAGTCCCTGGTGCCAAATTTTGGAGACCGTTCCTCTGCATGACGATGCTTTTCCAGGAGACCAAAAACAAACAAACAAACAAAAAAGCCATAGATTGAAAGGCCACATTGTTGTATATTAACTATGCAAAGTTTAGTACATCCTTTCATTTTTCTTTAATAATATTTTTTTGTCTACACTTTAGATAACAGAATGGCATCAATCATATGGGAGTTAATACAAAAGTTACTGCCTGGAGATACTCTCTCTTAAATGTTGCCTAGAGCAGAATTTCCTCTTTAATTCATCAGATTCCAGACTCAGGGTCATAACATAAGTACTATAAAGCGCCTTTGAGGACCTCCAATTGTCAACAGACTTCCCCAGAACCATTCATCCCCATAGGTGATAGATTTCATGTCTTTTTTGTGTTTTTCTTGGCTCTTGACTCTACAAATAATTTCCTGTTAACAGCTTTGTCTCCCACTTTGGAAATAATGTTTCCTGTGTCTTCTGTGGCCTTGACTTCTGGCTTCCCTTCTTGACCTAAGAATGATGTATACCCTTTTAGTTTCTCTGTCTATAGCTTCTCTGAGCTGGTGTATTCTGGACTGGGAAGACTACACTCTCAGCAAAACTTCACAATCAGCTTTATTATTTAATTTGCTCTGAATATACTGTAGTACTTTATAATGCATGAAGAGTTGCCATTTCTATTATTCATTTATATTATTATCATTATGCACAATAACTAGCTAAGATTCTCAGAACAAAAATAATAATTTCTATATAAAATATAAGAAAACTGAGGCTTAGAGAGGTAAAGTGCCCTGACTAAACTTGCAGTGATTTCCTGAAGGATTTAGAGCTCCTACTGAGGCCTGCTGATTCCACTTCCAATGCTGTTTTCACATCCACACTAAATGTGATTTATCTCCTGGGAGAATGAAATCATAAACAAAAACAGCTGTTTCTTAAAGTTTCTCTACTTTTTTTAACTTGCAAATTCTAAAATTTCTAACAGTTCTAACGGTAATCTTATGTACTTACTTTCTCTTTTTAACTATAAATATTTAATAGCTATAAACATGCCCTATACCCTGCTCTATTCCCAAGAGATATATGACTAGGCCTACAAAAATCAGGTAGTAGTCTAACAGGAAAATTTAATACACTCAAGCTCTTATTTTTCCTCCATTCTTATTAATTTTGCATGAAATGTGCCAATAAATTAACTCTTAGTATCCACTGGTTGTAAGATATGCTGATGCATATGCTTTCTTAGTTTTGTGGATCATCTAGCAAAGAGAGAGTCAAGGAAAGAGGAAAATAAAGTTAGTTAAGAGCAGTGCTTAGTTTTCAGGAGAAATTGCATATAAATTACTTTATGCATAAATATATTTACTCAAATTTTAAAGTTATTTCTTTTTATTCTGTTTCATTTAGTAGAACATGCTTATTAATCATCTATAAGGATATAAGGCATAGTATATCATCTGTGAATGTTCCAGAGCTTCTGATCCTTAGTAAAGAAACCCAGATTTAATCATAGAATTTCCAAGGTAGCTTTGCTATTTGAATATTTGGTATGCGGTGTATACTATTTAAAGAACATGCACATAGTAAATAAAAATAAATGTTAGCTACTATAATAATTGCTAGCATCATGAAATAAGGTTGATAATATCAGAGAGAGAAATAATTGAACTCACATTATGTATGCATAATGATTATAATTATGTCTATATCCTGCTTATTAAATAGCCCAAAGTTTTCCTATTTCTTTCTGTAATTCCGACAATAAAAATCCTATTGAAAGAATTCTTAGGTGTTATTTTTTAAATTTTTGTCCTATGATTAATTTTTACTTTTTTATATGAAAGAAATATTTATCTCATAAAATATATTATTGTTTGGTTGGTAAATGTCTTGTTTTTGTATTTTTTTCCTGTTAATGAGCTCAAATTTTTTTTGAATGATACTTTTTTTGCTTCAAATTTGTGTTCAATGTCATAAGAAATTTGCCTGTGTTCTGAAGTGAATTCTACCTTTTTGTAGTATATATATATATATATATATATATATATAAACCATATTTTAAACATATATATTTACATATCTCTAAACATGCAAAATTGCAATATGTATAGAGAAAATTCTTATATATATATATATATATATATATATATATATATAGTATATAAAGACATAGAATTGTAGTTGGGATATTGTTCATTGTCTAATATCTTAACAGTTCAGCATGTGTACTTTTGTTGGGGAACCTTGTCTATCCCACCCTAAGATATGATTTTATTTTTCATCTGGAAAACCACTGATCTCAGCATTTTGCAAAGGCTTTCATGTTATTTTTATTTGCTACAAAATTATTATATCTTTTAGGAATAGATATTTAAAATTTTGTCAGAAATGTCATATCAAGAATAGAATGCTAAAGTGGCAAGAGCCATGACACATTTTCAAAGACCTTGGTCTCCAATAAATGTCTCAAGACCGGGAACAAGCACCCAGGACAAGGACAGTTATACCACAGATATTTCATAAGTGTCTCTGGATAAATGAAAGGGTTAGAAATGAATAGCTATTTAAAGTGGACTTAAAGCAGGCCATATTCTACATCGGTGCAGGTTGCTCTTGATTACTTTTTGGCTCACTCAGATCTAAGAAGATATAAAAATCCTCAAGGAGTCATTTTTCATATTCAGCTAAGTGACTAATAATAATTATGTTAACACCTCCCTACTGGAGCTCCTATCTCAGAGTAATCTCATCTGAGACAAAAAGAAATAGTAGCAACAGTGGAAGTAGCAAAGTTGCAACAATATCCTTCAAGATCATTAACAATCCCAATCACCAGCATTTCCAGAGAATAAACTGTCAGCTTTCCCATCTAACAATTAGTCTTTGCAGTTATATTGATAGGTAAAGAAGTCAAAGCAACATCAGTCTGTTCTCTACAATGTATTCACAGGCTGATACAGATAGGTAATTGAGAAAAAATGTCCATATATAAACAACAGATGTTCTCAAGCAAGCTTAAATTTGTATACTAAAACAAAAAAAACACCTATTTTAGTCCTGCTTCTTTTTTTTTTAATCTCACAAGTAAATAAATTAATGAGTAACTCATAAGTAGGAGGTTCTACATTGTCATTCAGTCTTTTGCCCAAATCAGGAATGTGCAACCAACTTATGATGGCATGTCATTTTAATGCAGGGAGTTGATTGTGTTCTAAACTATATATTTGACATCTGTACAGTTCTTTCTTAGTGACCATCTTGAAGCTATTCACTTTTCTTCCATGGATGTGAAAACCATATGATGAGTTTCTTATCCAAATTATACAAAAAATCATAGCCTTTCCTTTCTCTTATCTTACATATGGTTTTAAATTGAACCGTGTTATTTTTAGTTCAAAATATTTTTATACTTTATGTTTCTACCTATATTTTCTAAAGATACTAAATAAATATTTTAGTCAATTTTAGCCCTTATTATTTTACTTCCCAACCCATATTAGTAAGAAATTGATATTTATTGAATACTTATTGCTTTTCAGAGCATTCTGTTTATTTCAATTTTGATCAATATTTTTTATTATATTAGATGTTAATCTTATTTAAAAAATTGGAACTCCCACATTGAAGTTCAAAAAATAATGGCATTATCCTCATTTAGTCATTTAACAAATTTGCACCAATTCCTTCATGCCAGGAATTATTTGAAGTTCTCAGTTCAAAGTTGAAAGCATTATAGAACACAAGCTTACATTTTAACATAAGAATACAAATAATGAAAAATAATGAAAACTTAAATAAATGAGAAAACATTGGATTATAATTAAGTGCAAGGGAGATAATTAAATTAAGATGTGATTAAGAATGGCAAGTGGATACTTGGTACTCAATGGTCAGGGAAAACTTTTCTGAGAAGACAACATTGAAGCTGAGATCTAATATTTTTTAAAACAGTTTTGTGCTAATGCTGTAAGTTCTTCCTGTCTATATGTCACGTCTTTGGCATTGTTACCCATCTAGGATTTTATGATTAATGTTGTCATTGTTATTATTATTCACTTCTCAAATTTACATAGAATATATTTTACTTTTTAATGTACCATCCTGTCAAATTTGATAAATGCTTACAGTCATATGAAACCATGATGACAATGAAAATGCAAAATAGTTCATCACCTCCCAGATAACCCCTGTTGCTGCACTTTATAGTCAACACTTCCCACCAGCCCAGCCCATGGCAAACACTAATGTTTTCTGTTCCTATAATTTTACTTTTCTAGAATGTCATTGGATAGAACCATACTACATGTATTTTTACTCTCTGCCATTCATCACTTAGCACATGCATTTAAGATTCATCCATGTTGTGTGTAAATTATTAATTAGATTTTCCTATTTCTGACTAGTATTTCATTGTTTGTATATTCACTACTTATCCATTAATCTATGAAGGACACTAAGGTTTTCCCAGTTTTTGACAATAATAAATAAGACCATTATAAACCTTTCCAAACAGGTTTTTGTGTGAACTTAAGTCTTCATTTCTCTTAGTTAAATACTATCAGTAGGATTACTGAGTCATATGCTCATGTTTAACTTTGTAAAACATTTCTAATCTATTTTCAAAAGTGGCTATATCACGTTCATCCTTGCCAACAACCTATGAGAGTTACTGTATTTCTGCATCTTTGAAAGCCATTGGTATTGTCAGATGTTTGTTTTAGCCATCCTAAATTGTTACACATCCTAATAGGTGTGTCATAGTATCGCATGGTTTCAATTAGTATTTCTCCAATGACTATTGATTTTGAAACTCTTATTATGCATATTTATCATCCATATGTCTTTACTGAAATACCTGTCAAATCCTTTCCTTATTTTCTATTTGGCTTTTTGTTTTAAAATTTGTCTGATGTGGAGAAATGGGAATACTTTTACACTATTGGTATGAGTGTAAATTAGTTCAGCCATTCTGGAAGACACTGTGGCGATTCCTCAAGGATCAGGAAATAGAAATTCCACCTGACCCAGCAATCTCATTACTGGATATATACCCAAAGGATTATAAATCATTCTATTATAAAGACACATGCACAAATGCACAAGTATGTTCATTGCAGCACTGTCTACAATAGTAAAGACCTAGAACCAACCCAAATGCCCATCAACGATAGACTGGACAAGGAAAATGTGGCACATATACACCGTGGAATACTATGCAACCATAAAAAAAATGAGTTCGTGTCCTTTGTAGGGACATGGATAAATCTGGAAACCATCATTCTCAAAAAACTGACAAGAACAGAAAATCAAACACCACATGTTCTCACTCATAAGTGGGTTTTGAACAATGAGAACACACAGACACAGGGAGGGGAGCATCACATACTGGGATCTGTTGGTGGGGTATGGGAGGGACAATGGGGGGTGGGGAGCTCGGGGAGAGAGAACATGGGTAGAAATGTCAGATATAGGTGACGGGGGGATGGAAGCAGCAAATCACCTTGCCATGTATGTACCTATGCAACAATCCAGCATGATCTGCACATGTACCCCAGAACCTAAAGTACAATAAAAAAAAGTTACAACTGCATAAAAATATCTCTTTAAATATTAATTTTGAAATTTCTATTCATGTTTATTAAAAAAAATAGTCTTATTAAGAGTGGATGTGGTGGCTTAGGCCTATAATCCCAGAACTTTAAGAGGCCAAGGTGGGCAAATCAATTGAGCTTAGGGGTTCTAGACCAGCCTGGGGAACAGGATGAAATTTTGTCTCTAGAAAAAATACAAAAGTTAGCTGTTCATGGTGGCACATGCCTGCAGTCCCAGATGCTTGAGAGGCTGAGGTAGGAGGATCACCTGCACCAGGGAAGTTGAGGCTGCAGTGAGCAAATGATGCCATTGTAGTCCAGTCTGGGTACAATGTGAGACTCTTTCTCAAAAAAAATATATATATATATATACATATATATATGTATATATATATATGTATATATATATATATACTTATTAACTATTTCAGATTCTTTTTATATTGTAAATATAAGTCACTTATTAGTTATGTGTTTTGCAAATACTATCGCAGTCTGTGCTTTGTCTTTCTTAACATTGTGTTTACAGAACAAATATTCTTGTTTTTATAAAATAAAATTTATCAAGGTTTCTTAAGTTCTTTTGTTGTTATATTTATTGCATCTCTTAAAAATATCTTTAACTAGACTATCTATTGAGAAAAGAGGGTTTGCATACTCTCCAATAAACTACTTATCTCTACCAAGTATTAAGAAAAAGTCCAAAGTAGACAAATGGGACCTAATCAAACGCCACAGCTTCTGCACAGCAAAAGAAACAGTCATTAGAGTGAACTGGCAACCAACAGAAAGGAAAAAAAAATTTGCAGTTTACCCATCTGACAAAGGGCTGATATGCAGAATCTACAAAGAACTAAAACAGATTTACAAGAAAAAAACAAACAAGCCCATTCAAAAGTGGGCGAAGGATATGAACAGACACTTTACAAAAGAAGACATACATGAGGCCAACAGACATGAAAAAATGCTCATCATCACTGGTCATTAGTGAAGTGCAGATCAAAACTACATTGAGGTACCATCTCATACCAGTTAGAATGGCGATCATTAAAAAATCTGGAGACAATAGGTGCTGGAGAGGATGTGGAGAAATAGGAACACTTTTGCACTGTTGGTGGGAGTGTAAATTAGTTCAACCATTGTGGAAGACAGTGTGGCAATTCCTCAAGGACCTAGAAATAGAAATTCCATTTGACCCAGCAATCCCATTACTGGGTATATATCCAAAGGATTATAAATCTTTCTGCTATAAGGACACATGCACACGAATGTTCATTGCAGCACTGTTTACAATAGCAAAGACCTGGAACCAACCCAAATGTCCATCGATGATAGACTGGACATGGAAAATGTGGCACATATACACCATGGAATATTATGCAGCCATAAAAAAGATGAGTTTGTGTCCTTTGTAGGTACATCGATGAACCTAGAAACCATCATTCTCAGCAAACTGACACAAAAGCATAAAATCAAACACCGCATGTTCTCACTCATAGGCGGGTGTTGAACAATGAGAACACATGGATACAGGGAGGGGAGCACTACACACTGAGATCTGTTGAGGGGAAATAGGGCAGGGACAGTGTGGGGGTAGGGAGTTGGGAAGAGAAAGCATGGAGAGAAATGCCAGATATAGGTGAAGGGGAGGAAGGCAGCAAATCATACTGCCATGTGTGTACCTATGCAACAATCTTGCATGCTCTCCACATGTACCCCTAAACCTAAAATGCAATAAAAAAAAATTCCACCTTAAAAAAAAGAAAAAAGAAAAAGGCCAAGTGCCTCTCTGAGAGGGAAATTTTCATCTTTGTAGATGAATGCTAGAAGAATGTTCTACCTATATTTTCGTATCTCAAGTCAAGCTAAGACAGCCAACCACTTACCAGAAATGAGGTTTACTGTAAAGAAGAAAGAATTGTAAAATTAGTATACTTTGAATAGTAAAGTACACAACCTTTTCATTCAAATAAATATATGTATCTCAGTAAACTATTTAAAACTTTTCAACAAATGCAGGGAAAAAAAAAAAAAAGCCTTCCGAAAGCTTTCTTTATCTGAGAAAAGTAGAAACTTATGGGAAAGAAGGATGCTATAAATTCCACTTCAGGATAGACCTAATCCCAGAAGAAAAAAAAATTGTAAATAAAACCTACCCAAACTCTTTCTCCAGGGTTCTTTAAGGCCCTGAAAGAAATAGGAAAAAAAAATTCATAACTGTGTAGACAAGCATTATGACAAAGTTTATCTTCTATTTTTTTTCTCCTGGAAACTCAAAAATTCATTTATTTTCCCTAGGTTCCTTTTTCTCTGTCCCTTTCACCTTTTAAAATTCTATTATATATAAGCTCCAAATTCTAATTACTTCTTTTGAGTTACTCATCATTGAGTCCTTCTATGTATATGTGTGCTGTAAGTACAGATAAATTCTGTTATTTTCTGCTGTATAGAATATGGGCTAAATTTATTAATTGAAGGTTGAGGTTATACAGAAGAATGTCAGCAAACTTTTTCCAGAGCAGGTGGAAAACCATGTATATACACATGCATATCCAGAAAGGACAACAACAAAGAAGCCCTCTGCTGATCAAAAATATTCTAAAAATCCCAATTAAATACAGTAAAAATAATACAAGTTAAATGATAATAGAGAATAACAATTGTTTACATAGCATGTACATTGTACTAAGTATTATAAGTAATCTAGAGATGATGTAAAGTATACAGGAGGATATAGATAGGTTACATGTAAATAACATGACATTTTAAATCAGGTACTTGAGGATTCATGGATTCTGTTTTGAGGGGAGTGATCCTGGAACCAATTATCTCCAGGGATACTGAGGGACAACTGGATAATTTTTCCACCATCCACACAGATGTAAATAACCACAAGATCATAAATAGTGTTAAAATGTAGTGGAATAATTAGAAAGTAATGAATATTGAATATTTGTTGCATGTATTTATTATTATAATATATGAAAGTATAGATGTATTTTGTAGACTTTTAAAAATAATATTTGCATTTAAAACCTGTCTTGCAAAATTCCTAAAAATTTAACAGTTGACTTTTAATAGACCATAGAAGGCAGCTCCAGCCCATCTCTGGTCTTATGCTTTTGGAAGGTTCCCAGAGGAAGAAATAAAGCCTGAGAGTGCAAAAAGCCGAGTTTATTTTAACTCCATATCTCGGTTAGCCATAAAGAGGAAAGAATAACTGTAAAAAAATGACAGATCTCCTTACTCTACCTGTCGTAAATTTCTATATGTTGTTCTGAACTCTTTATTGCCAGGCAAAATTCTTTGTGTCAGAGTTCCAGCAGAAAACAAAACCAATGAAACCCCTGCTCTCAGGATTTACATTTCAGTGGCCCATTTTTGTTGCCCTATGACCCATTCCTTTTCTTTTAATTTGTTGATTTAGAACCTGGAGCTTCTTCTTGGCTCCTTGAACAAACCCATGTTTATTCTTGGGATATACCCTGTCTACTATGATTTATCTTTAAAGATGTACTCATTCTCCTTTACCAGGAATTTTCAATTTCTTTGATCTTCTCACTACCCCATTTCTTGTTTTTTATCATTAATTTGTTCTGATAATTTTGTTTTTATTACTTAAAAAAGACTTTGGGAGGCCGGGCGCGGTGGCTCAAGCCTGTAATCCCAGCACTTTGGGAGGCCGAGGAGGGTGGATCACAAGGTCAAGAGATCGAGACCATCCTGGTCAACATGGTGAAACCCCATCTCTATTAAAAAATCCAAAAAAATCAGCTGGGCATGGTGGTGCGTGCCTGTAATCCCAGCTACTCAGGAGGTTGAGGCAGGAGAATTGCCTGAACCCGGGAGGCGGAGGTTGCGGTGAGCCGAGATCGCGCCATTGCACTCCAGCCTGGGTAACAAGCGAAACTCCGTCCAAAAAAAAAAAAAAAAGACTTTCGGAGAAAACGTTGGCAAATATATTTTCTGTTCATCATCTTAAACCAGCAAATATTACCTGATAATTTCAAATCAGATTGTTACTCTAAGTAGAATGAATTTTAAAAGTTCTATCCATTTCTTAAAGTATAATGGAAACCTGCATGATTTCTTTAGTGATCCTTCAGATTAACATATTACTTTTTAAAATAAATATAAGATAAAAGAAATATAACATCAGAGTAAGAGGAAAATTGGGACCTCATAGAATACAATTATTCTATAGCTTCTCTATAATTGGCCAAAATACACATATATTTTTGTGACATACTTAGTTCTAAGGAGTTACAAATTTCTATTTGTGTACAAAAAAATCCAGTAAATGTAAACGTTTAGCAAACTGTCTTTGAGATTCATCCAGTTAGAAGGTTTTCTGTCTTTAACCGTTTTGTGGAATGTATTCTTATGTTTATGTTTCATCATATGTTGCATATTTATAGTTTTCATGTCTTTTATAAATACGGGAATGTTTATTGTATGGGAAATAAGAACTCCACATGCTAAACTTAAGTTTAACTTAGAAGCCATTTTGTTAATGCCATTCAGTTTCAAGCATATATTGATTTCATGTTTTCATTTCAGAATGTTGTGATGCATTAAATCTGCAATTACAATAAAAAGCTATGAGTTTAATTTCCTTAATATGTAAAGTTGAAACGCTTTATTTCACCTAGATTAGGGTCAAAATTCAACGAGGATCCATCAAAGCATGAATTTTGTTTGATTAAAAAGCTTACATATTGACAATTAAGCATTAAAAATATTCAGTCTTTTGCATCTCATTCTATATAAAAACAGTGACTTTTGTGATGCATTGATCAAAGAAAGCTGGATAAATTACATCCTTAAGTGATATTATTTTACCCTGTCTTTCTGCTTTTTAATTTCTTACTGTCTAGTATCACCTATAAATCACTCTTTATAATCATAGCAAAGAACAATTCTACTTTCTTAAAGTTTCATCCAAAATGATGAAGTTATCAGATTAAGATGGCAATGAAAAAATTGATACCCTTTTAGAGGTCTGTATTTGGTCCAACATATATGTATATAATTCTCTCTATATATATATGTGTGTGTGTGTATATATATATATATATATATATATATATATGTGTGTGTGTGTGCATATATATATGTATATATATATATGTGTGTATATATATGTATATATATGTGTGTATATATGTGTGTATGTATATCTATATACATATACGTAGAGAGAAATATACATATATAAATATACAAAGAGAGAGAGAGATACAAAGATTGTATATATATGTATATGTATACAGAGAGAGAGAGAGAGAGAGAGAGAGAGAGAGAGGCAGAGAGAGAATGAGAAAGAGAGGCAAACAACCTATATAGCACAAAGTGTTTTAAAGGCTTTTCCTAGGACTCTTTTCAAAAAGTTGTTTAAACAAATAAAATCAAGAAGAAAAAAATTGCTATGTGACTATGATGTAGAGCATATATCTTTAAAGTGTTTGACTTCATACTGTAACAAAGATATACTCTATGACCAGTTCATTTCTCTCCTTGCTACATTTTCTTTTTTATATAATTAGTTATTGTCTTCTTGTGCTTTCTAAGTATTGCTGCTGTATAGAGACACCTGCTGGGAAATAAATGAACAGAAGAAAATTCAAACCTGTGCTTAGAAACAAGAAAAGCTTTCTCTTATACAGTTTAAGCAAGCTTTCCACTAATAACATATTTTGTTTCAGAACACACTTTTCTTTCAAATATATGAAAATCTACCTATATCTGGAGCTTCATTATTAATCTTAAAATCTCTACCTCGGCATAAGGTTTCCAGTGTACATATAGGTACATTTGTGGTATAAAATAGGTATGTAATACAAGACAGTTGTAAACCTATTTCAACCAAGTAATTTAAGTGTTCACATGTATCTTTAAAAATTTTACACAGAATTATTTTTCAGAGTGATTAGGGCTTCTCTTATTTATATTATTACATCTTAATTTTTATTTAAAACATTTGCTAAAGCAGGGCAAACCTTTTATTCTTGATTGGTTTAATGTAAATATTTGCATTAACGAAAATCGTCTTTTGATGGTTGCTTATGTGAGCATTTGTTTACATAAACCTTTGTTTTCAGTTTCAATCAAAGTTTCAAATGGAAGGATTTCATTCTTTTTTATGGTTAAATAATATTTCACTTTATATATATGTACCACATTTTCTTTATCCATTCACCTGTTGGTAACACTTAGGGTATTCTGTATGTTGGCTGTTGTAAACAGTGCTGCAATAAACATGGGAGTACAGATATCTCTTCAATATACTAATATTCTTTATTTTGGATACATACCCAGCAGTGGCATTGCTGGATTACATGATAGCATTATTTTTAGTTTTATAAGGAACCTCCATACGATTCTCCATAGTGGCTATATTAATTTACATTCCCACCAACAGTGTACAAGGATTCCTCTTTCTCAGTATCCTGGCCAGCATCCATTATTACCTGTCTCTTTGGTAAAAGCTATTTTAACTAGTGTAAGATGACAGATCATTATAGTTTCAAATTTTATTTATTTTTCGAGTGAGTTTCCCAGTTGTAAACCATCAAATCAAAACCATTGAAAATTAAATGTAAAAATACTTTCAATTGATAGTTTAACAACAAACCATCAATTAGGCCTTTCAATTGTGTTCCAAACTCTAGGTCAATTTTAACTTTTTCAGAATTATGTTGATTTTTTATGTATTATAATAAGATTATAAGTCTTGAAGATGATATGAACATATCTGATTCCTTAAATGGTTTCAATAATTTCATTTATGTGCTCTGCTGAATGAATGTCAAATAATAGGACGAGATTACAGCCAGGGTCTTAGAGTGCAGTTACTACAGCAGTTCTTAAGCGATATTCACCATAATTCAGCTGAACATAGACCAGTCATGTGTGGAGAATGGATGACAGCAGGATTTCTAAGCACCTGCTCTCTGTTCCCAACCAGATAGGAAAAATATATTATATGGTGACAAACTGGTATCAGGCCTCCAACCATGTGGCAAAGATGCTGACAATTGCTAAGAAGCCAACCGAAGATACCATGATTAGAGATGGGGTGAGCACTGCATAGCTTCAGAGAAGAAGAAGAAAATGCACTTTGAGATTTACATACTCCTCTTGGGCCTGTTCTCCTGGTCTGCCTCCCAGATATTTAGAACAGCATTGCAGAGCTAGTGCGATACTATTGCATTCACAGTTATGTAGATGAAAATTCACTTTATACTTAATACTAAATGACTGTAAAAACTCATATTTTCCTATTCAGATCAAATATTTAAACCTATTCCAGAATCTCCAATATTAATCTTGAAAGAGAGAATGATTTATAGGGGAAGAACATAGACTCTGGAATCAAACAAAATCAAGTTCATTCCAGTGAACTTAGTCTCCAGTACCAAGCAGCTGGCACAAGGTCTTTAACCACCCTAAATAGAACTTTTCTTATTAACACAAAAGATGTATTAATGATACTATTGGAATGATTGATAATAAATAAGATAATCCATTTAAATTGCTTACCAGAATATTTAGTAAGGGTAAGCATTCAAGTAATATTGACATCTTAGCATTGATCATCTGTCACATGAGAGATTTCATTAAATCATTGTACACATTATTTCTCCTGTTTTCGTGAGATTATAATGACATTATTATTTATATTCTTTGGAGAAACAGAATCTTAAATGTTGGCTTCTTGAATATTATCAAATGAGCTGTAAAAATCAGATTGAAGGATATACCACAAAAGATACAAGTTTTAGGTAGACTGACATTACATACTTTATGAATTATTTTCAAATTTTTCCAATAAAATTCAAAACAACATTATGCCAATATACATATATCAGAAAGAAAATCCTTCCTTAATTATGAATTATTTGGACTGTGCTTCTGTCTTGCTATTGATATTTAAATGACTCCTCTTGGGCCTATTCTCCTGATCTACCCCCCAGATGTTTAGAATAGTATTGCATAGCTAGTAATACAAGTCCAACACAAAATATTCAAGGTAATTTTAATACACATTTTAAAGCAATTTGAGATGCACCACAATGTAAATCATAATATTATGGTTTATTATAGGATTTGAGATTGAAAAAGTAAGCTATTAATTTTAATAGCTGAGTGAAAAAGAAGTATAACAATTGAGATTTTTAAATAACTGAGTAAAAAGAAGTGTGACAATTACAAACTGGAGGTTCCACATAACATTGATAGTATTTGTTATCTATTCTTGCAAGGAAACAAGGACAGTTTTGCAGAGATTTTTTTGCAAGGAGACAAAGACAGTTTGGCAGAGATTTTTTTTTTTTTTTGTCTCTACTTTGCATGTGATTGGAATAAACGTTCGCCATAGAAAAGGAATTTGGTAAAATAGAATAAAATATTTCTCAGAGTAAAATAGAGTTTACTCGCAGAAGTATTGACATTCTTGTTTTGTTTGATACTCTTCTTAGAAATAAGTGAAAAAAATATAAATAATGCATATGATTCACCAAGGTACTAATTTAAACTTTTCACAATATAACAACAATGATTATCTCTGAATGTTTTATATACTCTTTCCTTTAAATAATGGTATTATAAAGGTATCATAAGGAAGATAAATGATAGATGATAGATAAATAGAATAGGTACACATATAGATAAAGTTATAGACAAAATAAAAATAAATAAATGCAGCATTACCAATAGGTATCATTTGATTATGTGGGAAAGTAAAAGATGGAAAAAAAATACGTGATGAAAATGAAAAAGAATAAACCTGAATTTTAAAAATTTAAAGTTTAATAGGAAGATAACAGTTTGAGAAAAGTAAATAAAAATATTACTTTTGGCCAACTATTTTTCTTTAGAAGTAGAGGACACATTACAAAATAGTAATTTAGTGTTCTGCTTATATTACTTTAACTAAGCACTTTTCTGAGTTTGCCTTTCAAACTGAACCCAGATATAAGCAAGACTGAACTCATTATTGTACCCTGAAGACAGCATGAATGTAAATCAGCTAAAATATAAGACTCAGGGTAACTTTTGGGCTAGTAATAAAATTCATGGTGCTTAAATTGCTCACTTCTAATGTATGTTTTACAAGTCTCAGAGGAAACCTCTGAAACTCATAGACTTCCCCCCTTTCCTCATTACTGTATTTGATTCACTTTCAAACTCTGTAAGATGCATTTAATATTGTGTATAGCCCTGGAAATTCCCATCTGAAATAATCTGAAGGTGCTGCAGAAGAGTTGCTATTTATGAGTCAATTTTGGATTGCTGAATGGGAAAACTGAAGACAAATGTGTCCAAAAACCATCTAACATCAGAAAAAGCTTGGTCTTCTAACTTATACTGTGGTGCTGGCATATACCTCATGGTCCCTTGATCTAAAATAGTATAAATGCTTTTTTACCATCAGCACTTTAAGCTCTTTAAGAAGATTTTGCAATGGTGGATAAGTTACATGTTAATTCTGATCTGTTTACATTTCCATTCCTTGCTCTCTTTTGGGCAATATGTTTTGGCTATTATTGAGTGATGGCCTATGGTTATGAAAAAGCAGTAAGTTTACTGGCTGTCACAGGGATGAACATGATCTTCACTCAATTGCCATCACTCTTAAAACAGCTTATCAAACTAACCAGAAGAACCAGATAAACACTCCATGGGGATACAGAAGTGTCATGAAAAGTAACAAATCTTTAGGATTCTGTTCTAGAATCTTGCTTTCCTTAGAAAAGAACATGACCTGACTCAACTAATAATTCTATGACTATATCCCACTCATTTCTTTGATAAAAGAAAGACTTCCACAATCTTTGAATAATATCAGAATTTAAACAAAGTGGAGTTTAAATACATTCCTAATGTTGTCAAATGTATAGAATATCTGAGAATAGGTAATTCATAAAGAATGGAAATGGATTCACTCATAGTTGTGGAGTATGGGACTGGCATCTGACATCTGGTAAGGGCCTTATTGCTGCATCATCCTATGATGGAAGGAGGAAGAAGAACGAGTCGGGAGCCAATCTCACTGTTATAACAATGCCATTCCTGCAATAAAGACATCAGTCCAATCATGAGGGCAGAACCCTCACAATCTAATCATTTCTTTAAGATATCATCCGAAGTTTCTAACACATGAATCTTGGAAGACACATTCAAACCACAAGAACAATGTAAATAAACAGAAAATCAAACACTGCATGTTCTCACTCATAGGTGGGTGTTGAACAATGAGAACACATGGACACAGGGAGGGGAGCACTACACACTGAGGTCCGTTGTGGGGAAATGGGGGAGGGACGAGGGGTGTGGGGAGCTGGGAAGAGATAGCATGGTAAGAAACGACAGATACAGGTGAGGGGAAGGAAGGCAGCAAACCACACTGCCATGTGTGCACCTATGCAACAATCTTGCATGTTCTTCACATGTACCCCAAAACCTAAAATGCAATAAAAAAAAATTACATGGACAAGAAAACAACCATTTGGCTTTTTTATTGTGTGTGTGTGGTGGTGGTGATAGGGAATGGTGGTTTAGAATTAATTTATTTCATCTTCATGCCAAAAGAAAGATAGATTTTCTGGGAATAGAATAATACATTAATAATTATTTTCTCTCAGAACACTAATGAAGTTACTTTCTCTGTCTTTTAGCTTTCTCGGATGAGAATTCAGCTCCTATTTTTAAAAGTTAATTTGTATTTCCTTCCCCAATCCACCCGTTGTCTACCTGCAGTTTCACAACAATGTGTCTAGGTGTAGATATCTCTTTATATAGCTCATGCTTGGGGTTCTCTAGAATTGTTTATCTGTGCATTAGTGACTTTTATTAGTTCTATGACATTTTTAGATATTATGTAATCAAGTATTGCTTTGTGCCATATTTTTACTGCTGTCTCTTTCCACATTATTCATTAAATCTTTTATCTCGATCCTCCATGTTTTTATCTTTTCTAATGCTTTTTCTTATTTTTGCTTTTTTTACTTCTTTTGAATAATTTCTTCTGATTTGCCTTCCAATTCACTAATTGTCTCTTTGTCTCTGTCCAGTCTGCTATTACATGTCCATTGGGTGTTTACTTTTTATTATTGGGTTTTCAGGTCATATTTTATAGTTCATTATCCTAGAAATAATTTCAAATTTTGATTTTATTCCCTATAAATATACAACTCTTGTTAGTTTATAATCTGTGTCTGATTATTTCAGAATTTGAAGATGTATGCATCTATTTCTTTTGTCTGCTGCTTTTGCTTATTTCTAACTCATTATGCTTTCTTGCCATGTGTATTTATTATTTTAATATATTATCATTTTCCCAGGAATTTATTTATGCGAATTCCTTAAGGTCAAAGTTGAACTCTATTTTTCTAGGGATGATTTATGTTACTTCTGCTGAGGACCTGCGAAGACTGTGTTTCTGGGATCATTTAAACTGAATTTCTAGTTTAAGAATTTTGGGTACATTAGGGAAATGCTAACTTGACTACATTTGTAAAATACAAGGTTTGTGATTACAATTTCTAAGACGTATTGTTCATCTTCAATGTAAGGGAGCCAGGTTTGTTTAGCGTCATTCTTGTTATGAAAGTCTGGTATTTTAGGGTCATAGTTTCAGGAGTAAGGTGTAGGCTGTTAGATTTTGATCTTTAGACTTTGATACTTGTAATCTTTTACCTGAATTGCAATCAAAAGCTAAAATAGGTTTCAAAAGATCCAGCAAATCTTCAGTGGTCTTTTTAGCTCTATTAGTTCCTGCTTTGTTTTTGAGTATTGCCCTGTAATTTTTGAAACCATTTCAATGGTTTGGGAAAAAAAGCTTAACATATTTCATTCATTTTTAGATGCATTGATGGAAAGTAAAGTTGTGTCCAAATCATCTAGTTTGTTGAATATGGGCATAGAGCCCAACACTTTTTTTCTGCTTCACTACTATTGAGGATCATTACATGGTATTAAGTTTTGTTTGCAGAAAAGTCAAACTGCAAGTTTTGTGAGGGATACAGTTCTAGAACAGTAAAAACTACAGTATAAGATAGTGATAACTTTTATATAGAAAGATGAAACAGTGCTCATATAAAAGTTGTTTTTGTGCATGTTTTAATTTTGGCATGTGGTGAATATTGACTTAAAGTGTGTAGAAATGATTTAGGTTAGGCTTCACAAAAGATTTTAGCTTGAGGAAGTAGGAGCAGTGTTAGGGAAACTCTACCAAATTTGTTAGGTGTACTACCATCAAACAATAATAGCTATTACTGAGTAGACCTTGGAGGTCAGATCATTTCAATGGATTATTTTACATAATCTTCACAACTGTCTTATGACTATGTCCTTTTCACCTATGATGAAACAGGTCCAGAACTATTGCAAAATTATTCAGGCCCATAACTGATAAGTGGCAGAAATACAGGAAATCTCATTCCAAAGCCCACTGGTCTTTTATCCAAGGAAAATATATGGTAGTCTAGATGTGCTCAAGCATATGCAATCCATAATGATAAATCAGATAACACTTTAAAGTCCTTCTAGCCTTATGAAAACATGTACAGATGTAGAACTATAGTTGGAAATTTATTACTAACTTATGTTTCAAAAAGCAAACACACACACTACCTTGTCTTTATTGTCTTCAAAGTATCAGGCTCATAATTTTCCTTACTTGGAGTTTTCACTTATTATAGACCAGTTATTCTTAACCCTATTGTAATTGGACAACATCTTGTACATAGGTTTAAAACAAAAAAGCTGGGGGTTGGGGGGTGGGACATAATCAAAGACAAGACCAATGTTAGTGATAGAATTTATTTAATCCACATGAATGCTAAATGAATCCTCTCAGATTAACATTGTGGTAAAGTGAAGGAGCTAAGTTATTAATATTAACCTGTTTTGTTAAAATAACATTCCAGATAAATCTATAATCCTCTTAAAACAAAATTCTATTATTTTCCTATAAGATTGTCTTTGGTGTTCTGTTTAACCCAATGAGGTTATTGACCAAGGAATATTATCTCAGTATTCCCAATGATAGCAGTTAACCTGTAAACCAAATAAAAATCTCACGGCAGCCAGATTTTTTGCCTCCAGCCTGAATTTCAGAACAGCTTGAATATTTTTAAATAAAATTAGTTTGATTATTTTAGTACAAAGCACATTAAAACTAATAAATATAGTTGATGAAATGATTGATATATAACATTACTGTTAAATGAATCTTGATATCTATTTGTCTATCTATCTTTCACCAAAGAATCTGTATTGTAAGATTGTTTCAAAAATTTTAAAGAAATATGAAGAAAATGAAGGGGAGGTTGGTGTGGGAAGGGAAGAGTTGACCTGTTTATAATGAAGCAACCTAAAGCCACTAGAAGATAAGTTAGATAAATATAATTTCCTACTTTCAATCTAGGAAGAATTCAGCAGAAATAATTCCTCAAATAAGTCACCACCACCCAAATATGAGAAACAAACTAAAAATGTTGAAAATAAATGTTTTCCTTTCTGACTAGGCTTTGTAGATTGAAAGTTAAATCACATAGTCTAAACATTCACTATAGACTATTCAACCATTTGTGACTCAAACAAGAAATAGCCAATCTCTGGCCTTAAGCTCAGTTTGGGTCATGGTCTACGTATATATTATTTAGAAATGGCTTGATTCTTGTATTACAAACAAGGAAATCATGAGCCATTTTTTTCTCTTTTGCTTAAAAACCTGTGTCAGTTTGATATGTACTCTAGAAAGGAGAAAGGAGAAAATTGTATATTTTTCTTCTACAACAACTACAGATGAAACAACAGTAGGCCTGAGAATCTTATCCCTACTGCAACCACAAGCTTAAATGAATCAAGCAAGCTGTTTTGAGATTCTGTGACTTGTTGATTTAAGATTCAGATGACTGAAAGAGTTCACCAAACTTACATTACTTGTGTTCAGAATACTTGGTACATAGTTCTTCAAACCTATCTAAGCCATTATTAGATGACATGAAAGGTGTTTACTGCTTCAAAAGGCAGCCTACCAGAATATTGCTTTTCACCCCTCTGAGCTGCAGAATCCTTTAAATGGCACTTTCTATAAATGCTACATCTTTTCTAATAAGACGCAATCCTGTGATCTTGTAGAAATCTCACATATTGTGACAAATCTTTGGGCCTCTGGGCTGTTTATCCAATACTGAACTTAGACTATATTCTTATCCATATCTATGCTTCCCTTGTATAACTCAATTTATTCAAAACATAAGTAAAAACCTACATTCTGCATATTTATATTTTAAAAAGCCTAAAAAGGAGACATAGTCAACCCCATTAGAAATCTACAATCAGGAATATTCAGTAAATTTATCTCTTGAGGTCTTAGTGAACACCCATAAATGGAGATAAAGCTACCTATGCCACAGATATATTTATCCTTTGAGGTTTACCCAAATATCTTCCCCACAGCTTTCTCCAGAATAATTTATTTTTGTTTTCTTCCCTATAAACTCATTAAGTTTCAATAACAATATAAGAAGATGATTTGGGATGAATTGCAGTGTATTAATGCAATAAGTATTTATGAGGACTCAGTAAAAAGCACTGTGTTATATACTGTGAAGGAAAGCAAAGAAGTATAACACTCCTGCAATATCAGTTCTTAGGAAATCTCTAGTTTCTTAACTTCTACTTTTTCCTTCAGTCCATTAGTCATCTCTTGGCCTCCTTCCTAATATGGGCATGAACACTTTTGCCTTTTGCTTTAAATGCACGCTCATACTAGCCCCCTCCATTTCTCTCTTTCCCAGTCTCCACAGTTGCTGTTTTCCATCTTTACTGTAATTTCCAAGTCAGCAATCACATAAGCAACTTTCTCCTAGAAACTATGTATATGCACAACTTTATGAATAACACAGAGTAGTCTTTCTTCTTACATTTCTTTCATTCAAAATTTCTTACCTAGTGGTATATTTCCATTGCCTGGGTTTCATCTGTTGCTCCATTGACCAATTTGTTAGATTCATTTTCTTCAGTCTACCCACATCAATTATCCCCTATTAAATCTGCTTCTCATCTTTTCATCAGAGCTTTCTTCTTTTTTGAACAAAAAGCATATAAATGTCACATAGTTAAACATTTCTCCTTTTGTCCCATGCTTATATTCATTGACAGTGCCACATTTTGTGATAAAGAATAGCATTTATTTCTTCCAACTCTTTAAGACAAAGTCAATACCTTGCTCCAGCTGGATATCCAGAGCTCTCTTAAGTTTCCTCAGACATTGCCTCCTAAGTAAATGCATATTTATTCTTTGAGGTTAGCCTAAATATCTTCTCCTTTGAGAAATTATTTAGAGCTTCCTGCTTGTCCCATCTCCAGAAGAACTAATTACTTCCTCTTCTGTAATTCTATAATGTGTTGTTCATTATGCTGACTTCTTATTTTAGTATTACTTGTATGTATACCTTTACTTCACTAAATTATAAAATATTTGTGGAAATGGGTACTGTCACTATCATCTTTCTTACCCGAGATATCTCTTGCATAATGCATGACACACTGTAGGTGCTCAATATGGGAAACTGGTTCTGGCTCTCAAAACACTCATTATATAATATACTTATGGTAAATTACATAGAATAATAATATAGGAATTGAGTAAAAAGATCATCCTAGGGTTATCTAAGGAAGTCAGAATGTGCTTGAAGAGAATTCCAAACTTATAGCCTGGGGAATATCTTGTATTGTGCAGAAAGAAAAGATCGGACAAAAGGTCAAACCTGAAAAGGCATAATACTTACTGAAGGAACATTGAACATCTAATCTAGCTGGACTTTAGTAATAGAGAAAACGATAAAGCTTAAAAAATAGGAAGAAGGCTGAGACACATTGCATCATTCAGAAATGAGTTTGGATGTAAGTGCCAAAAAAAAGAAAAAAAGAAAGAGAAAGAATATATTTATCTCACATATTAATGAAATGTAAAGGTGGCCCACAGCTGAGCCAGTCCTTCTTACTTGGTTCTCCATGACCCTCAACACATGCCTTCCACCTTCTGCTCCAATTAGCAATTTGAACTCCAAGCATTTTTTTTTTATTTCACTAAGCAAAAATGAGAAAGAAATGAAGATGGTACGTCTTTTTCATATCAAGACATGTACTAGAAATTCCAAGTAACTGGTCAGAATTTAGTACCAAAGCCATTCTTGGCTTGCAAATGAGACAAAAACCTTTATATTTCTCATGGGTAGCCATGTTTCTTTCTCTCTTCTCCCCAAAACAGAATTTTCTTTTCTTGTTTAAGGATTTAGGACATAAGTTGAGGCATCAGCATTTTAATGGAGAAAACAATTCAATTTAAGCTCGTAAAAAAGATTTTTTCATAAATCGACAGTTTTAAGAAGTTTATCAACACCTGTTGATTTGTGTACTTAATGTTTCAGACAGAAATTAAGCATTCACCTTCTATTTGCCTGGTAATTGTTCATCACAGCAATTTGTCTCTCTAAAATAAAAATGCTCATTATAATATTTAGTTAAAAGGAACAAAGGAAATCTGCCAAATTTACTTCTTATCTCTGTGATTATGTAAGATTTTTTTTGCTCAGTTCCATGTAAATGGTCATTTTAGTAAATGACACTGTAATGCAGATATTTAAACACTAGGAAAGGCTGACTCCCTAATTCTGTTTGCTGATTGATGTGGTCTCGTTGAATATAAATAAGCAAAATAATTTCTTTCAAAATAGCTGTGAGCCATCATCCCTCATTAATCTCTGCAAAGCTTTTCTTGCCCACATCATAAACCCAATAGCAGAAGGTACTACACAAAGCTCCCTAGCTAGCCTGGGAGTGAAATTCATTTCTCCCATGCTCAAATATCGAATTAGGAAATATTTAAGACACAATACTTCAAAAATATGTAAATACTTGTCCTAAGTATGAGAATAAGAAATAATGCTTTATGCATTTGTCCTTTCATAATTTATACAATTGAAAAAATAAAATAATTACAGAAAAAAGGAATTAATTACTATAGAACATAGAATGATCTTTTGATACATA
The DNA here is from genome assembly GCF_048565385.1 of Saimiri boliviensis. NCBI lineage: Eukaryota > Metazoa > Chordata > Mammalia > Primates > Cebidae > Saimiri > Saimiri boliviensis. The sequence continues at coordinate 50,125,485 of NC_133450.1, read as the reverse complement.
TATTCTTTGTATATACAATTCTAATTGTGGATAAATGTAAGTATATCATTACCAAAGATGAAATGAAGACATATTAACAACTAAGTTTCTTTTATAAATAAGGGCTAGTCACCTTAAGACACATCTCCTGGTATTGTAAAAACAAACAAACAATCAAAAAACTATGAAAAATCAGCAATAAATAAATAAATAAAAGCATTCACTATCAAAACTGAGATGACAAAAACTACTCAAAACTTGAAAGAATATTTTATTAAGTCTAAGGAGCTGCTGAGAAAAACAAAGTGTATAATCCCAGCAGTTTGGAAGGCCAAGACAAGAGGATTGCTTGAGGCCAGGAGTTCAAAATCAGCGTGAGCATCATAGCAAAAATCCATCTCTACAAAACATTTTTTTAAAAATTATGTGAGCTTGGTGGTATGCACCCGTATGTTCAGCTACTTGGGATTCTGGGGCAGAAGGATCACTTGAGCCCAGGAATTTGAGGCTGCAGTGAATTCTGATCTCACCACTACACTCCTGCCCAGGTGACAGGGCAAAACCCTATCTGAAAAGCGTAAATCACAAAATAATAATAATTTAAAAAGAGACCGAGATTGGCATATATCAGAAGTTTCTAGAAAATTTATAATTAGTTAAAATTGATAGAATTTCTGATCATTTTAAATATGGTAAGTAAATATTTTCACTACTTGGGGAGAGGTTATGGATAAATTGGTGATAAATACATACTTAAAAGTAAACAAATAAGCATATAAATAAAAAATATGTCACAGGAAGACAAAAACAGTCTTGCAAGAAAGAAAAAGAAAATTAATTATAGTACTTTACATTGCTCAGCTGTAGGTGAAGTTTGTAAAGTCACAATAAACACTTAGTACTGGAATAAGAGATACAGAATATTACAATGTTGAGAGGGTAGGGAGATGGGAATTGCATATGTTTTGCTTAGAGTAAGGAAGGGAGAGAACTATAACAACTTCTTTAAGAGTAAATAGATCGTCTCTCAGCCTAATGTATCAAAATATCAGCAAATAATTTAGAGCTTATATTGAAAGAGAGAGTTAAGAGAACTGAAATAAATAGCCTATTAAAATGGGACATGTACAGGTGGAGGTATTCTAACAAAATTTAACTAAACATTGGGAAAAATGGAGTCCGAATTTTTTTAAATACTCTGACAAAAGACAATATAATACTACTCAAATAAACATTTAGTACAAAAATATGTGATACAAACATTTTATGCCTTCTTTTTTTATGAGTGAAAGCAGCTTTTAGAGACCTGCTCATGAAGGCAAGTGCTTATAAAATAAATCATGTACCTTTTCCTTGAAAAAACTAAAAGAGTATCCCTGTCAGCTGAGAGATTAATCAAAAGAAGTTAACAATTCTTCTGGTTAAGGTAAAATAACAGGGAGTAGATTTTTCCTCCTTCTTCACACAACCAAAAAAGCTTGGATAGAATAGCTAAAACAATAGTTTTCAAGACACTAGCTATCAGGTAACAGAGGACAATAATCCCTGAGAGACAGAACACAAATGTGATGTGACCTTTGATCGACCAAGCTTACTACCTTGAGAGAGCATTCACATATAACAAAGAGAGATGGGAATCTGTACCTATAGATTTCTTTATCTGAGGAGATATAACAGAGAAATCCAGGCCAACCAAGGCAAATAGAATGCACAGGAAAGGACACTAGAGAGGAGAGATCTGCACAGAGAATCTTTGAGCTCTGCATTGGGTGGGTACTTTTTACATATTTAGCAGAACACTAATCAGTGGATACGTGGTAGAAAACTATGTGAGGATAGCTAAGACAGGGACCAGCCAAAACAATTAGAAGTAACACTTCTCAGCACTCACGCAGAGCCAGAAAAAATGTCTGCTTCCACCAGCCAGACTGGAAAACCTTATAAATCACAGCTCATTGGGTGGATTCTATGTGAACCTTGCTTCCATAGTGAAAAATAATTAGGCATAGACTAAACACTGTTCTGCTCTTGCCTAACAAATCTTAAAAGCAAAACATAAAATAGAAAAATTATTTACAAGCAACTTAACTGCAATACAGAACAAAGCTCAAGAGTACTGAGAAGAAAACATGAATATCTGTCATTCTAAAAGTAAAAATTACAATAGCAGGCACCCAATCAACAATAGCCAGACATGCCAAATGATAGGAAAAGACATCATGAGGAGATAAACCAACCAATCAAAACAGACCCAAATGGAAATAAATGTTATAATTAGAAGGTAAGAATATCAAAAGTTTTTATAGCTATATTATATATAATCTAAAAGTTAAATTGAGATGTGGAAGGCAGAATAGAACACTAAAATCAAGCATGCAAGAAGGAAACAGTAAAAATTAGAGCAGATATAAACTAAAAATAGAAAAAAATCAATGAAATCATAAATTAGTCTTTTGGAAAAAAATGACAAACTTTTAGCTAGATAGATTCAGAAATAAGGAGAAAAAATAACTAGAATCACAAATGAAAGGGGACATTTACTATGAATTTTATAGAAATGAAAGGGATTATAAGAAAGGCAAACTGGGTAATGCAGATCATATGACAAATTTCTAGAAATACACAAGCTATCAAGATCGAGTCATAGAGACAGAAAATCTGAGCAGAACAAAAATAGTAAGGGATTTGGATCAGTAACACAAAACATCCAAGGAAAAAAAAATTTAAATGTCCAGGACCAGATGGCATTAATGATGAATTCTATCAAACGTTTAAAAAATTAACACAAATCTTTCTCAGACTCTTCTGGAAACCCGGAAGAAGAACACTTTAACTCATTCTATAAGGCCACCATTACCCTGTGATGTGAAAGCCAGACAAAGACACTACAAGAAAAGAAAACTGTGGACTAAAATGCCCTATGAATATTGATGCAAAAAATCTCAATAAAATGCTATTTGTTAGGATCTGATTGTGCACCTCCAAAATTCATATGTTGAAATCTAATTCATAATGTTTTAATACAGAAAGATGGGGCTTTTCGTAGGTGACAAGATCATGGGGTGAGAACCCTTGTGAATGAGATTAGTGTCCCAAGTCTGAGGAAGTTTGTTTGCCTCTTTGCCCTTTCACCATAGGAGGACCCAGCAAGAATGCACAATCTTGGGAAACAGGCCCTCACCAGACACCAAGTCTTCTGGTGTCTGGATCTTGGACTTCCCTACTTCTAGAACGGTGAGCAATAAATTTCTGTTGTTAATAAATTAACCTAAGGTATATATATATATATATATATATATATATATATATATATATATGCTAGCTGAATGAACTAAGACAGACACTGGTACTGAGAAGTGAGATTATGTTGTAACAAATGCCTAAAAATGTGAAAGCAGCTTTGGATTGAGTAATGAGGAGGGGCTGGAATAATTTGGAACTTTACTCAAGAAGAAAAAGCCTACATTTCTGTACCTGGAGTGTGAAGGACAATCTGGTAAAGACTCAGAAGAAGAAAGTCATAGAAAAAGTCTCAATCTTCTTAGAGATTACCAAAAATGTCTTGGACAGAATGTTGGTAAAAATATGGATGGTAAAGACCATTTTGTTGAAATTCCTAATGGAAATGAGGAACATGTTATTGAAAACTAAAGAAGCAATCTTTGCTGTAAAGTGGCAAAGAATTCGCCTGAATTGTGTTCATCTATTAGTGTTTTGTGGAAGGTACAACTTCTGAGTGATAAAATAAAATATTTTGCAGAAAAAATACCTAAGTATTCTGGTTATGGTATGGCTTCTATTGATTGCATATGGTAATCTGGGAGAAGAAACAAAATAAATATAAACTTTACAATTCACAGAAAGCATTTGGAAAATCATTAGCGATTTGGAAAATCATTAGGCTGATCATATTATAAAGGATGAAAGGCATGTTTGAAAAAGAATAGCAAGGATGCAGCCAAGGAAACAGTTGATGGAGATTAGTATGAATAGAAGGAAACCAGATGCTATTCATCAAGTCAATGGAATAATGAACTCAAAGACATTCCAGACATCTTCCAGGCTGCTCCACCCATCACAGACCCAGAAAGCCAGAGCCTTGGAGACAACTATTTCAAGGCTTTACTCCTCAACTTCTAGAGTGCATCACTCCTTGGCTGCTTCAGCCATGGGTCCAGATTGCAGCTTGGGCCACCCACCCCTCTGGAAGGCACAAGCTATAAACCTTGGTGGTGTCCATGCAGTGCTATCCTCACAGGTGTGCTGAATACATGATCTAAGTGGACATGGCTACCTCTACCTAGATATCAAAGAATGCCTCAGAGTAACTCACAACCTAGGCATAGAATTACCACAGGGCTGGAAACACCACAGAAAGCTTCCACCAGGGCAGTGCCTAGTGGAATCATAAGAGCAGGGCTGCCATGTTTCTAATGGAGACATGGATGTGGGGCTGTCCTTAGAGCCCAGAATTGTAAAGCCATCGGCATGCAACTCCATTCTGGGAGATTCTCAGGCACATGACTCCAACCAGTGAGAGTTGTTATATGCGCTGTGGCCAAGAAATCCACAGAGGCAGTGTTGATCTGAGCTTTGGGAACCCAATACTCTCCCCTGTGTGTCCAGAAGATAAAACATGGAGTTCAAAAAAACTGTTCTCAATTCTTAAGGTTTAATATTCTTTACCCTGTTGGATTTTTAGATTTGGTTGGAACTTATTATCCCTTTCTTCTTTTCTATTTCTCCCTTATAAAATGGGAATATCTGTCCTACACCTATCCCACCATAACATTTTGAAAATACATAACTTGTCTGATTACACAGGCTCACAGCTAGAGGTGAATTTGCCTTAGAATGAAATATACTTGATTCACACTTATACCTTATTTGTATAATATTTAGAGAAGACTGTGGACTTTAGACTTTTGAGTTGATGCTTGAACTACTCAAAAGTGCAACAATTCTTGGACCTCTGGAACTGTGAGCAATAAATTGCTGTTATTTATAAATTGCCCAGTCTAAAGTATTTTGGTAGAGCAGCCTCAACTAGAGTAATACACTGGCAAATCAAATTCAACAATATATTAAAAGGATTATCCATCAAGTGGAAGTTTCTCCTGAAACACAAGTGGTTTCACATGTGAAAATCAATTATTGTGATATACTACATTAATAGAATGAATGAAAATACACTTATGGTCTCAACTGATATGTAAAAAGCACGTGACATATTTCAACGCCTTTTCATTATTAAAAAAAAGTTCAGTAAGAAGGAAAAGAAAACTACCGAAACATGAAAACACATACATATACGTCTACATATCAGTACAAATACATATACATTTAAAACCACAGACAACATTATGCTCAATGCTGAAAGATTTAAAGCTTTTCTTCTAGGATTAATAACAAGATATGAGTGCTTGCTTTTGACATTTCTATTTAAAATAGTAAGAAAATTATCAGAGAAAAATTTGGCAGGAAAAAAAATAAAACGCCACCAAATTGAAAAAAGGGGAAGAAGTAAAATTTTCTGTTTGCAGGAGACACGATCTTGTATGTAATAAAACCGTAAAGACTACACACACACACCAACACACACACACAACTAGTAGAACTAATAAACAAATTCAGCAAAGTTCCAGGATATAAAATTAATATGTAAAATCAGTTACATTTCTACACAATCACAATGAACAATCTAAAAGGGAAACTTAGAGAATATTCTATTTACAACAGCAAATGAAAGAATAAAATATTAAGAAGTGAACTTGAAAAAGAACATGAAAGATGTATATACTGAAAACTACAAAACAATGTTGGAAGAAATTAAAGGTGCAAATAATGGAAAAATGTCTATGCTTTAAAAAGATTACTATCATTAAGATGTCAATATACCCAAGGCAATCTACTGACTCAGCGAAATCCATTTAAAAAGCCAAGTAACGTATTTAACAGAAGCAGAAAAATTCATCCTACAATTAATATAACATATAAGGTACCTGAAATTGCAAAGAAAACAAAAACAATCAAAATAACAAAATTGTAGCTCTTACATTGCCTGACTTTTAAAAATCTTACTAAATTATGCAGTAATAAAAAATAATAATAAAAAGAAAAATAATAAAAAATAAAAATCCAAGTATATAGTAATCAAAATATTATGGTACTGACATATAGGCAGACATATAGACCAGTGGAATAGAATGAAGAGCCCAAAAATAAACCCTCACAGGTATGGCCAAATGATTTTCAACAAGGATACTAAGACCATACAGTGGGACAGGACAGGCTTTTCAACAAATGGTGTTGGGGTGGGCGTGGTGGCTCACACCTGCAGTCTCAGCATTTTGGTAGCCACAAGTGGGCAGATCACCTGATGCCAGGAGTTAAAGATCAGCTCAGGAGTTCGAGGCCAACATAGCAAAACCCTGTCTCTACTAAAAACACAAAAAAATTAGCCAAGCCTGGTGGCAGGTGCCTGTAATCCCAGCTCAGGAAACTGAGGCAGGAGAATTGCTTGAACCTGGGAGGCAGAGGCTGCAGTAAACTGAGATTACACCATTGGATTTCAGCCTGGGCGACCAGAGTGAAACTCCATCTCAAAATAAATAAACAAATACATTTTAAAAAATGGTATTGGGAAAATTGGAGATTCACATATTAAACAAATGAAGTTAGAACCTTACATACAAACTTTAACTCAAAATAGATCAAAGATAAAAATGTAAGAGCTAAAACTACAAATCTTTTTTTAAAAAAAATAACAGAGCTTCATGACATTGGATTTGGCAATGATTTGTTGAATATGGCACCAAAAGCACAAACAACAAAAGGAAAAAGAGGTAAGCTGGACATTATGAAAATTGAAAATTTTGTGTATCGAAGAATACCAACACAGTCATAAGACAATCCCTAAAATGAAAAAAAAAATTTAATATTATATCTAATAAGGAATTGATATCTATAATATATAAGGAACTCCTACCACTAAACAAGAAAACAAGCAACCTGATTTTTTAAAAATAGGCTAAGAATTTGAATAAATCTTTCTGCAAAGAAGATGTATAAATGGCCAATAAGCATATGAAAAGATGCTCAATATCATTAGTCATTAGAGAAATGCAAATCAAAAGCACAGTGAAATACTACTTCACACCCATTAGGATGGCTATTATAAAAATAAATAAATAAATAAATAAATAAATAAATAAACACAAATGTTTGTGAGGATGTGGAGAAACTGAAACTTTTGCACAATGCTGGTTATAAAGTAAAATGGTGCTGCTCCTTCAGAAAATAGTATGATAATTCATCAAAAACTTAAATATAGAATTACTATTTGATCCAACGATTCTACTTCTGAGTATATAGCCAAAAGAAATGAAAGCAAGGATGCAAACAGATATTTGTATACTCACATTCACAGCAGCATAATTCACAATAGCTACAATGTGGAAGCGGCACAACTGCCCACTGAAGAATGAATGTACAAACAAAACATGATATATACATATACAGGAATATAATTCAGTTGTGAAAAGGAAATAAATTTTGACACATGCTAAACATGAATAAACCTGGAAGATATTATGCCAAGTGAAATAAAATTCACTTAAAGCACTAAAGGACAAATACTATATGATTCCACTTATATGAGATTTCTAGAGTAGTCATTACTGAAAGCAGAACAGTGGTTACCAGGGAATACATAAATACAGGATGGAATAGGAAGTTAGTGTTTAATAGTAACAGAATTTCAGTAGAGGAAAATGAAAAAGTTATAGAGACAATGTTTATGGTTATAAAACAAATGTGAATGTTTTTAATGCCATAGATCTGTACTCTTAAGATAATTAAAATGGTTATTTTTACATTGTATATATTTTACTGTATACAAAAAAGACAAAAATCTTAAATGCAGCCAAAGAAGCATACAGAGTAAAAAATAAATGACAGCATATTTTTTGCTAGAACAATGCCAGTAAAAAGACAGAGCAACATCTCAAAATAGTGAAATAATTATATGCTGAATAAAAAATGTCTTTCAAAAAATGAAGGTGGAAAAATAATATTTCAGGTGTATGAAAGGTAAAATAATTCATCTCAAACAAGCCACATGCTAAAGAAATCTTTTGTGCTGAAGAAAAATGATAGCAAATAAAAACATGAATCTACACAAAAGAATAAAAAGCACTGAAAATGCTAACTGCATGGGTAAATATAAAATAATTTATTACATATATAGCTCTTTAAAATATAACTTTACAAAAATAACAGTGTGATGTTGATCTCATATAATATGTAGAAGCAAAATATATGACAGTAGTACCATAAAGGCCAGGAGGTAAGAAATGGACATTTACTCCTGTAAAGGTCTTATACTCTATGTGAATTGATATATCAGTTGAAGCTACATATTTTGATATAACAATGGTATGTATTATAAACTCTAAAGCAACCACTAAAATAACAAGTCACGTGTAATAAGCCAATAAAAATATTAAATGAAATAATAAAAAAATTCTCAGTTCAAAAGGGAAAAGAGAACCATGAAAAAAGGAATATTTATAAAAATATTAAGACTATGATCTTAAGCTTAACCATATAAAAATTCACCTTAAATATAAATGGGCTAAACATCCATTAAACAGCAGAGATTGTCAGACTAGATACCATAGCAAAAACCAACTCTATATTGCCTACCATATATATCACCTGTCAAATTCTCTATTGCTTACCAGTTTAAATATACATAGACAAATAAGTTAAAACTTAAATATATATATGTATGTATGTATATATGTACATACATATACCTTGTATATAAGTTTACTGGGATTTTCATCACAAAGTACCACAAACTTGATGTCCTGAACGAGAGAAATTTATTTTGGAGGATACGAGTTTGAAATCAAGATGTCAGCGAGTTAAATTCTTCCAAAGCCTCACTCCTTGACTTGTAACAGCCATCTTCTCCCTGTGTCTTCATGGTTTTCCTTCTGTACATATCAGTGTCAAGTTTCCCATTCCTCCTGAAAAGTGAGAGTCCAGGTGAAGTTAACAAAGTTTATCTAACTTAGGACTTTTTCCATGAAATATTATCTTCCATAGATGATGCTAATTTTTTTAACTGTGTCCCAGCTCCAAATGATGCTGTTCAAATTCTGTGTTTCTGTGCTGAATCCAAGTCAAGAAGATGCTCAAGATTTATTATAATATAATATACTTAAACTTGTATATATACAAGTTTAATATATACAAATATAATATACAATTTAAGTATATATAATATACTTAAAGTTGGTATATAATTTTATTTAAAAAAATATTTTTTTTAGTTATGACTAGGTGACAGCTACTTTAAAAAATAGAAGGTAATTTAGGTATATTAGTACTGTTATATTTCAATTTACAATTTCAGAATGGATATATTTTATAAAATATGACTAATATCAGATTAAGTAAGGAATTTTAATGATCTTAACACTGTGTGATTAAGAAGTACTCTTTCCTTCAGTGAGACATGAGTATTATGTTAGCCTGTCCCAGCTGCCATAATAAAACACCTTAGGCTGGGTAATTTATAAACAACACAATTTTGCTGCTCACAGATCAGGGCACTAGCATATTTGATATCTGGGGGACTGTTTCTCATAGATGGTACCTTCTAGCTGTGTCTACACATGGTAGTAGAGGTAAACAAACCACTGCAGGCTTCTTTTATAAGGGCACTAATCCCATTGATGAGGGCTGAACCCTAATGACCTCTCAAAAGTCTCACCTCTTAATACTATTGCATTGGATATTAGTTGTCAACATATGAATTTCAGGAGAACAAAAATATTCAGGCCATAGCAAGTATTGAATAACTGAGCATGTTGATTTTTTATTGTCTTCTCATTTTTCTGTTTTTCCTTTTTGTTTTGTGTTAGAGAGTAAGTATGTTTTAACCTAAGAAAAGTGGAGAGATTATTTTTATTTTAAAATGCTTGCAACAAAGAAGTTGCAACTTACAATCCCAAATATGATGATCTACAATGAGTTTTTGCTCAAATCATTTAATTTTTTCAGTGACTAAATTATTCCTTGTCTAAGAACACAAAGAAGTTATATTCTACATAATCTTTGGAATGTAAAATAACAAAAATTTCCATGTATTTGGCAATAAAATATGCTATGGTAGTCTGAATTTTTTAAAGTAGTAACATCCCAATCAATATTAGTATGTTTACATTTCATTGCAGTTGCTACTCTAATCATAAAAGCACATTGAGAGATTTAGCTGGTCCTTCAGAATTATATTATCTACTTGAAGTTAAACCAAAGATACAAAAGAATTAAATTCTGTGCTTCTGAGTCTTAAGTACAAAAGGAATTCAAAGGAGGAATAGAGAGACTAAGAAAATTAAAATGGGGAGAGATACTTCTCAGGGGTAGCCTTGAAAGTGATCTTGAAGAATGAGAGGACACAGTCAGGTGAGAGGGATAGAGCTGTAAAGTTTCAGACTCACTGAATGGGGCAATCTGACTAAGAAATATTTATTGTCAGAGAGTAGGTGTCCACGAACCTGGATAAGCAGAATGCAGGATACTAGGTTACTAAGATTCAATTTTGGAAAAATAAAATAAAACCAAAACCATCTGCTGAATATGTAAAATAGTATATGAAAAGCACAAGTACAGATAATATAAGAGGTAAAATATAGGGACTGAAGTGTGTTTAAATATGTACGTTCATGTTTGCTAACATAAAATAAAAGTGATAAATATTTATAGAGGCTGCTTCTTATTTTATAAAATCTCTCTGCAGGAGAATAAAAACTTGAATTTAATTATGGAAAACAATAATTGAAAATAGTATGAGAAAATGGCTGCTTTGTCTGGAAGGCTTGGGAAAAGTTATACTAAATTATTTCTAAGCTAAAAGAAAATTAATATAGAATATTTCTTCATAAGAACTCAAATATCCAGTAGGAAACTATAACTGCACCAGACTAATCTGGCTCAACATTTAAGTAACCAAGTGAGTCCTTCTTGGTTGCCATGGTCCAGGTAGAATGACTCATAACCTGAGCATTGTTTTATTTATGACTTAGTGAACAAACCCAGATGAACAAAGCTTGCAATCAGTGAAGGAACTCAGATACTGAGACTGAGGTGCAAGGACTGATTTTAAAAGTGAACACTGTATGGCAGGATCCAGAATCCAATCACATGAACCTCTGATATCACCACTGGATTCTGGATTGTAAAGCTTTCAGGTGACACCAGGGCTATTTGTAATTGGGTTCAAAAGCCTGCCCGATTATCAAATCAGATCATGCCTCTTTACCCTATGCATATAAAATCTGGTCCAGACCCCAGCTCAGAGAGACATAAATGAGCATTTCCTTCTGTCTCCTTGCTAGTCAACTCTCCATAAAGCTTTTCTTTTCTCAAAAGCTTTTGCCATAGTGTTGACTTCCATGTACATGAAGAAGCAAACCCATTGATTGCTATATAGTAAAATTACCAGGAAAAAGCTCCTCATTCCTGCTCTTGAGTCCAGGAAAGCAAGAAGCAAAAAGTCTAGTTAGACACCCTCTCATGATTTCCCTTGAGCTATGAATTAAACAGAAAAAAAAAAATACATTATTGTAAAGGGAAATAACCCATTTGTTTAAAAAGTATTCTTGAAGTTTATATTTATTTCTCTATGATATAAGGATCACAGGGTGAAAAAACATACATTTCAAACTCATGGTTGTTTTGAGATCAAAAAAATGAAAACATTGTATTCTTAAAAATAAAAATTTGTAACCATAACTTTTGCACGTATTTTTGAAAACTTGAATAGATATGGAACAGTCTTTGGGCATGGCATGAAGTTGTTCTGTATTATTCTGTTTGGTTTCAGTTAAAAGCCATATATTTATTTTATTCATTTAGGGAGGGCAGCTTAAAATTATGAATAATGTCCATCTAATTATATATATATACATATATATGTATATACGTATATATATGTGTATATATATAGATATAGATATATATATAGAGAGAGAGAGAGAGAGAAAGAGAGAGAGAGAGAGAGAGAGGGAGACAGAGTCTCACCCTGTTGCTCAAGATGGAGTCCAGTGGCGCAATCTCAGCTCACTGTAACCTCTGCCTCCTAGGTTTAAGTGATTATCTTGCCTCAGCCTCCCATGTAGCTGAGATAACAGGTGCGCACCACCACACCCAGCTAATTTTTTGTATCTTTAGTAGAGATGAGGTTTCACCATGTTGGCCAGGCTGGTCTCTTAACTCCTGACCTTGTGATCCGCCCGCCTTGGCCTCCCAAAGTGCTGGGATTACAGTGGGAACCACCTTTATTAAAGGCCATCTTTAATACTTTGATGTCAAACTGAAGCATATTTTGACTGATTAAGTCTTTGTCAAAAATAAATTACGTAACTCAGTATAAGAAGGTAGGGAAGGAGAGAGAGTGAGAGGGAAAGAGAGAGACAGAACAGGGAAATTGTCAAGTTTGTTATGAGCCAACACTAAGAAATTGTTAATTTCTTATGGAAAAAAAAGAAGTATTACGGAGCCACAGTTTGATTTCTAAAGGCATATCAATGATATCACATCTAAAATGTACACAACAGTGAAGCAGCAAGGACAAAACTATGAGCAGTATTATACCTGGTGCTATACATCAGCCACAGTAGTAGTCGCATGAGGTACCAAGCATTTCTATTCTACACAGTCACACCTTGATAAGATAGAGTAGCAAAGTGAAGCACGTTAAAAATAAATGCTTTCCAGGATACAGGTCCTAGACTTTTTTGAGAAAAACTTAGGAAGTAAAGAAAGTATTGGTTAAGAACAAACTTGATTGGTTAAGAACAAACATTTAGCTACGCATAAAATATTCCTGTAAAATCTATGCAATGTGAACTCCATCACTCTTTGAAGAGTTATGTTGCAAGTTATTTTACACAGTGAGGATATAGGAGAAGAATGTGAAATGAGAGAGACTGTTTTTGACCCTGAGGGCAAGTGGATAGTCAGATCACACAAGTTTAGTATCTTTATCTTCAGGCAGAACTCTGTATGTGGTTATCTGTCCAACTTTATAGAAAGGTATCTCTAATACACCCAGCAATACAATACCAGGGCTAGAAGAGATGTCAGCAAACATTTAAGTTCCCCTCCTTTTTGTAGGGAAGTCTGCTCTTAAATTAACAAATGGAGATTGTTCTGCAATCCTTTTAAAAAGTTTTTTGGAAAAAATATTATTTAGCCATTCTTTGCCATTTCAAATTAAATAAAATATATTTAGGCATCTGTTCACTACAAAAAGTTAACAAGGTCGTTGAGAAGACGGCAGAAATCTGAAGAAGTGTATATTTTATGTATGCAACACCTGGAAGTCAAGTATGTGCTGAATGCTTTCAGTATGATTAAATAGTGAGTACAGTGAGAGTTAAGTCAAAATAGTTTGAGTTCACCTATTTCCAATGCAAAAGTAATCTTATCAACTTAATTCTATAGTAGTTTATTCTTCATTGTAATAATTTGAGACATGTTTTAAAATAAATGAATAAATGAGTGCTGAACAGCATCAAAGACGGAAATGCATCTCTCATCTTTATGTAACTTTCCCTATTTCCTTATGAAATCATTACTATATGTGTTAGGGTAGGTATATGTGTGGTTAGACCCTAAGCTGTCCTTTTTTTAAATAAAATGCAAAGATTTATGAAAATAATTCTAGATATTCAAAGGCCATTGTAGGCTGGGCACGGTGGCTCATGCCTGTAATCCCAGCACTTTGGAAGGCTGAGGCGGATAGATCACTGGATATCAGGAGTTAGAGAGCAGAGTGGCCCCTGTCTCTACCAAAAACGCAAAAATTAGCTGGGCATGGTGGCATGTACCTGTAATCTCAGTTACTTGGGAAGCTAAAGCAGGAGAATCACTTGAACCCAGCAGGTGGAGATTGAGGTGAGCCTAGATTGTGCCACTGCACTCCAGCCTGGGTGACAGAGTGAGATCCTGTCTAAAAACAAAACAAAACAAAACAATAAAGTCTGCTGTAAATTTGAAGACTCTAAAAGCAGATATTCATCATGATTATTACTCCTATGACAAGAGATATAGTACATCATTTTGCAACACAGATCCTGGAATTGCTAAGACCTGGGTTCCAGTACAAGACAACAACTATCAGCCACGAGTCAATAGACCAATACTATTCTCTGACAACCAACTTGCTCAGCCATAATATTGATACTAAAACTAATTTATAGTCCTTTATTTTAAGTATAAATATAGCATTCTTAACTATCATAGCAACTAATTTGTGGCATTAATCCATAACCTGTATTTCATGTTTGAGGCACTTCAGTCTGTGATGTACATGTATCATCTCCTCAATTCTTTCCTCCACTTATTTGTGAGATGCCCTCCGTGAGTACCTGACAAGTAGTGGACCTTTCAGTAACGATAGCAGTTATCATGTGGAGGAATATAGGTGAGCTTACAAAAACACTTTGATTACAGAATGAACAACTTAGAAATATTTTGAAAAAAAAAATAAAAGATATGAAGCAACTGAGCTGAAGTCAATACAGTAACACTGCTCTCATCCTTTAGCTGTGTAATGACAATTGACATACTTAACATATGATTATAAATATGCATATTGGATCTAATTATCAGCCAGGTAATCAGCTGTAGCATATGGAACAGGTCATGAAGAAAACCAAAAAGATGATTACAGTGCTAAAAAAGAATTCATACAAAAAATTTCAGTAGAGCTCTTTTTGTTTCATTTTCTCTTGTGATTGGTAACAGAGAAACTAGGATGCAGAATGATTTGATTGACACAAAAGCTATATGTCTAATTTGTCACTCTTTATAAAGGCTAAAGAAGTTTTATTCAGGATGGCAGACTGGAAATTCTTTCTGAAGTTGGTAATGCGGATCTTTTAAAAGGCTATAATGCTTTTGAGGATCAGAAGAGGTTCTTACTAGTTTTACATCCTTGTACCTGGTATACACTAAGTCTTTAAAATATATTTATGGAGGGGAAAAGGAGAGAGCTAGAGACAGAGAGAGAGAGAGGAGAGAGAGAAATCCCTTAGAGGGTAGGGATAAAATTGTCCAGCTCAGGCTATACTATTGGTTGAAAATGTAGCTACTCATGTGAATCGCCTGATATGCTTCTTAAAAGTACAGATCACCAGAATAAAATCCACAGAATTAGGAATCTGAGTAGTTTTTAAAAGAAAGATTCACAGGTGTTTCTAACATTCCAGATTTGTATCCATTAGATTAGGCAATAATACTACTGGATCAGAGTTCCAAATTCCAAATTCGTTTGGAGGATGAGACTGGTCTTCAACATCAGATCTTTGCTAATGAGATAAGAGCACAAAAGTTGGAGTTTGGGCAAGCATAGTGACTAAGACACTTCTACAGTATATTTCCGTTAAACTAGAGTTCAACTAACTTCAAAATCCTTATGAAGAAATCATGTTCAGTAAAATGTATCACTTGACTGGCCTCATCCCTTTGTTCTTAATGGAAGAAGACAACTATGAGAAACAGAAATGAGGCTTCCTCCCTCTATGAATCTGTGAATCTTCCAAGTTAAGACTCACACTGCAGTCTTAAGTTGCAGCTTAACTGGGCTTACAACATCAGAGGTACCTGTAATAAAGGGAACAATCAAACCTTTTTAAAAATCCTCAGCCCTTTCCACATCTTGAGGAGCAACCTCTTGTTTCTCTACAGCAATGTGAGGTTCTTCTTGGATCATCAAATATAAATACTCATCAGGGTCATGCCAATTTGCTGACACTGGATATGCTTTAGCAATTTCAATATGGCATATCAAAATATATCTACGTAAATGTTAAATAAGACCAGGCATTTGTGTTATACCCCCATAGGCTACTCAAAATGAAGAAATATTGCATCATGAGAAGGGGGAAAAACAATGTCGCCAGGATTACTTTTTCTTCCACCAACATGTGATTAGTAATAGTTCTGCAGAGACGTCTCAGGGGTGTAGAGTACATTTGGCCTAGCAGATGGGATGCCTTTTTAAAAATTCTGTTTTATTTATTTATTTATTTATTTATTTATTTATTTATTACCACTTTTCTCTCTCCAATAAATGAAAGTTTAGATTAGTGAGGGTACAGTCTTCTTGGATAAAATACTTTCTGTACTTAATCCAATGGGCATTCCCAATTCTGAATTTAGTCTGCCCTATGAAGTTCTTCAGAGAAGAAGATCAAAATTAGGTAGACTACTATCAAGCACGTTGCGATTCAGCACAACACTAACCAATCTTACTTTTATAAAGTTTAATCTGGAATGTTTCAGTAAACAAAAATTGTATTTACACGAATACACTATGCTACATAAGCATCGTTTTCTTCTAAAATATTTGCCACCACATACACTACCATTGCCAACGCTATTTTAATTTCCTAAGCCAGAGTCACCACAAAAAGGTCAGGTAAAAAGAGACACTTCCCTAAATTGATGGCATATATATATTGTGTGATTCTAAGTAGCTTCTACCTAAAGAACTTGACATGCGTAGTATGCTTCCCCAGAGGATTTAGTAAAAATGAAATTAACTGCAGATATGAATATATGAAATATCAAATCCATATGCATGTTGTATTTGACTTATTTATAAGTTTCACATTAGTTTCCATGGAGTAATACCAAATGAAATATGCGATACCTTAGTTTGAATCCAGACTCTGCTGCTGACTTACATAAATATCTTGGGCAAGTTGCTTAATTGCTCTGAATTTCAGTTTGTTTGTATATAAAATGTCAATAATGCCATTCTACATCATGAGGTTGTTTTGAAAAACAAACCAAATAAGGTTTATAAAATTAGCTCAAGTAATACATGGCATATAGTACACAACCCATTTTCCATACTTGTTTCATATTCCAATAGTTTAATGTAGGTGCTTGGCAAGTAGTGCTTATACTTGTATGTCTTGGGTTAGTGTAAAATTACTTTTCACTTCTGAGTATTATTTAACTGAATTTCTTCTCTAAATCTCAGGTTCTGAAGAGATACAGTCTGGATCTTGAGATAGAATTGTTGCATCTATCTTCTTATCAATTAACAAAGTCAGATTAGTTTAACAACTCTTTATCAGAATTCTGAAACAACATTCATGAAGGATAAGCTTTAAAAATGCCTACAAGAATAAGGTGAAGACTTGCAAAATAGCTTATTAGGGTGGTAGTTGTCCATAGAATAATAAAGTAGATGATAGAGAGAAGTGGAGATGAGCAATCTAGTTATTTTCAAAACTGGAATATAAGTATATTCTGCTTGAAATATTTTCTGGAAAATTCTGCAAGGAAATTAATAAAAGGAATACTTAGATGAAAAAATATATGAGTTCTAATAATCTAGGTTCATAAAGAGCAAACAATAACTGTCTGCCTTCACTTATAAATCCTTGCTGTATATTGAAAACTCTCAGAATAACTATGTGAGCAAAATGGAGAAAAAAATATCTGGATGTTAGTGCAATTAACTGTGCTCTTCACTATTAAAAAAGTTATACCCAGATGAGTTGTTATTAAATTGACCCACACCAATATAAAAACTATCAAGGCATATATATTAAGAGAGTCTGGACTTGCTTCACTTCTAATAAACATTTTGGCCATCAGTTTGAATATAAGTTAAGAATTAATAATGGAAATAATAATAGCATTTATTAACTCTCAGCTATGTGCTACAGCACTTTGCAAAATATCTTTTCTATGTTATCTATGTACTCTGTGGTATAGTTACTATTATCTTTATTTCTTACAGATAAAGAATTTATGCTCAGAGAGGTTTAGTAACAACCTCCAAATCTTAACAATTAGTTATGCTGTTTATAGGCTTGGAATCTCTGTACATCTTACAATAATGTCACTTAAGTAATAGTCTATACTACCTCTCACTAATATTAAACTTGCCAATGTCAAATCCGTCAGGAGAACAAATACCTTGATAGCTTGGTATGGAAGAGGGAACTGGAACTCGCCAAGAATCAGTAATTGCCCTATCCAAAATCTATGCTCCAAACTTCAACTACACAACTCAAGGAAAGTACAGAGGCCATTCAGTGGCAGGGGCTCAGTCTGTGTATATGAATGTGTAGGTAAAACTATGTGTGTGCATGCTCCTGTGCTGGACAGAATTAGTTGCTTTGGAAGAATGCGAGTCTCCTGTTTCTGGAAGCATTCAAATCCAGGCTGGATGAAGGTCAGGAACTGTGGTTAGGATTTAAGCACCAGCTGGATGTATAGACAACACTTAAGTGTATTTTGAACCCTAATATTCTGCTGTCATGCTACATTCAACTGTTCGAATAAAAAGAAATTCAATGTGATTAGGAGAAGCGATATAAGGAAATGTATATTTCTAGTATATTTAACTTGTAGTGACTAGTTGGAAAAGCCATCAGAAGTGCAAAATTATATCTTGACTGACAAGCCTCACCCAGTACACGCCCCAAGCAATGTTTTCATGTCACTGAGAAACAAACTGGCCCACCCAGAAAAGAGCCTCACTAATTTTGATGCCTAGAAGCTTGAAGCCTCACTGGAGAAGTGAGCAGTCAAAGGCAGCTTGTCACTGCTGATTAGTTGAAAACAAAGAGAGAGAAAAAAAAAAAGAAGATAAATAAAGGAGGATATTTCTTTGCCAAGATGGATAAGATCCACCAGCTGAGCTCTACAGCTGGAGGGTAAAGGTAAGTTACCATAATCGGCAATAGTCACTTCTATTTGGAGCTGAAAACAGTCTGTAGCATAAAAGCAGGCAAAAGGGAGCACCTTTCTCTTCCCTGAAGGGATTTCTGGCTAAAGGAATACTGTCAGCCGTCTTCTGAGGTCCCTCCCCTGAACATATGTGGACTCTGATTGTAGGCAGCCAACCTGGGCTTCTCTCCAGTCTGGGGCATATGGTGAGGTCACAATGGCTGAAGGGGATGAGGCAGAAGACGATTGATTTCAGAGCCAGAGAGAGTAATCCCATCAAATGCAGGTGCACAGAAATTAGATCAGAACAGCTCCTTGCACTTCTTGCTACATTTCCAGTATTTTCCCATTCGCTTGCTCAATGTCATGTAAGGACAACTAGAACTGAGGGTGTGACAAGAGAGGAGCAGAAAAGTAAGACTGAAATATGTTCAAATACAACTAAGAATTTTTCAGGATGCAATAATTGTTTTAAACAGAACAGCAGTTTATGATTATCAAGGCACCAAGGAATAGCACTGCCAAGAATTTACTGAGCAGTAGGGCTTCTCTGACAGGAACTGCGCAGCAATGTTCTCCCAGCAGCCTGACGTCATGCTGCATTGGTTGGGGTGAGACTGGGCTGAGTGTGGCTAGAGCTGACAGGAAAGAGATTATGCAGGTATGTGAAAGTGAGAGTACATAATTTACCCACAGTTCCCCATGGAGTCGGAAATTATGGCTCAGATGAAGGTTGCAGCTTTCTTGTGGCACAGAATTCAGCATATAAAATGTGTTATACCCGGAAGTAGTATGTTGCAATTTTGATCTAATTCAACAGCCACCAAAGTCTATTAGGAAACAAATGAAACAGTTTAACTAAAGAGATTAGACTAATTGAGGTTAGGATTTCCAGAACAGAAACAGTTGAGACTCTAATTATAAAGACGCCTCCTAAGCCTGCACGTGGAGCAAAGGAGCTAAAACAGAAAGGACATGGATTCCTTCTGTTGCGCATGACAATGGCACCATTTGACAAGTGAAACATCTGTACAAATGACCAAACATATGCACATCCCAGTTGAGAATGACAAGACATAAACACTTAATTTAGAGGTTATCTGAAGTATTATGTGAACCTAAGGGAAATCCAGAGAGACTGGGATAGAGGAAAATTGGTTCCAAAGCTTTGGGATTCACCTTGAATAAGAAGCACAAATATCTTGGATTTTTGCATTCCTGAAATAAAAAAATAAATATCAACATTAGAAAAACAGCAAACATAAAACCTGTCCCACGAAATATTTATCAGGAGAGTTGGCCTCAATATTATTGCTTCCCACTATCTAGTGTTCAAAAAAGAAGTACTGCTTGCTTCTATATTTGTTTACTTTGGTATCCAATGCATTTGTTCCAATCCCAGCAGAGTCTACATTTTCTTTTTTGTTTCAGTGGCTAACCAGCCACATAAACTAATTGTTCTCTGCTATTAGATCAAAATTAGAGTCAGAAACAAAAGCCAAAGTAACATATTTAACTAAAACCCACTGATGTTTGCAGTCATTAGATGGCACAGAAGAACCTATGGTTTATTAGGAAATGTCACCTGCCAGAAGCTAACATTTAGACCAAGCCTTATATCACTGTCCTGGCCAAACTATGACAAAGCGAAGAAATTGCTTAAGCAAAAACAAGGACAATAAAACAAAGGTTTTCTAAATTACTGTTGCCCATGTCATTAAATTTCATATTGTGCATGGAATATAAATACATCACTTTGTTCTGCATGACAAGCAGAAGTGAGCATTCATACATTACTCAGCCACTTAATTAAGTGCCTGGGATATTTGCAGTTAGCAGAAACTAATAAGGGAATCACATTTAAATTCAAATCACTCCTCAGGGTAGCTGTCTGCAACATAAGCAAGGCTTACTGGGTAGATGTTCCACTAAATGCTCAGCTAAAAGCTTAGATTCACTGTATTTGTGAATAAAGAATAATTCTACTTGTGATTAAAGGTGAGAGTAAAATAAACAATTCTGCTAGGGATATCTGAGTGACATTTTATTTCCCCTGTTTTAAGTAACCATTTCGTCTATTACTCTGTCTCCCAGAACAAGGGTATGATTTAGGGCTTTGCTAGCTTAGAGCAGGAGGTTCCATAAAAAACAAATGACGAGGCTGACCCTTTCCATGGCAGCCTTTCAACAGACCTGACAGTAACAGTCCCTGTACCACAGACAGTAAACAACAAAATTATAAAGTCTCCATTGAGAAAAAAGGCAAACAGGAAACAAAGTGATGGAGGGTCACAGGAGGCAAAGAATGGGGCGGAGAGAGGAGGGATTCACATGTTTATAGCAAGAAACCAAGAACCCAGTATTCCCAATTCTGAGAAATTGCTCGTCCTCTAGCCATTGCCTAAGACTGGGTTTATTTTTAGCCATTCTTCTTTATAAATTTTAACTTTTCTGGACTAAAACAGTCCCATATGGTTTCAAATCTGCCCTTGATTCCAAACAGCCCCCACACCGAGCTTCTTCAAAATTTCAAAGCCATCTGGCCACAGTTGGTACAAATGACCTCTCAATATCCCTCCTCATACAAAGTGTGGTTTTGTTCAGCTTCAGGAAACTGGACTCTCAGGGCCCCATACAATTACAATTACTAAGGGTAGAGGTAAAGGTACACAAAATTCTCCATCACTTCAAGAAAAAACATGCTGTAATCCAAGGTATTTACAGAAAGGTGAGTAGAATAGCTTAGATGCAGATTGTACACCTTTGTTCCTCTATTGAGAGAAATTACATAATTTGACCTGACACTGTGCATCATTTTGCTACCAAAAACATAAACTCCTAAATTCCAGATTGCAGTTCCAAGTTGAAATAAATTGAACTATAATATTTTACATTGCGTTTAGTCTGAACATAATATTTTTGGTTAGATAGAAATTTGGCATCTTCTGCAAGTCATAAAATCTTTGAAGCATAAATTCTGATCATCACAATAGGTACTGTCACACAGCATCACCTCAGATATTGTCAAGGTACCATCTGGCATTAGTTATACAGCAGTAGATAGAAAAGGTGTAGGCCTAGCACCCAATTCTTAAAAGTGGGAGAATCAGTACTCATACCAGCATCAAGAACCAGCACAAGACAGCTCCTATGTAGGGTATATACGCAGAAAAAAATGCTTGAGGATTTACATAGGGAATCATTATTTTAGTTATATTGGAGAGAAGAAAGAGAGATTTAGTTTTTAATTTTATATCCTTTTATGCAATTTGAATTTGTTTACATATGCATGTATTAACTTTGTTAGAAGTAGTAATTAAACAATAAAAATTAAATTTGCCCACAGCTTTTCAATTTTTTCCCAGTAATTTCTCTCAAATACCTCAATCTGAAAGTACATATAACTATTGATACACATCCACTGAAATCCTACCATTTTTAGTAACAACCTTCTGAGTTCAGAAGTATAATATCCCCCTCCATATTCCAAAGGAGGTGCTTAATAGGTATGTCATGCTTAGCTCCTTCTGGGTCCCAATGGAAGTGTTGAGGATGCTCTCTTATCCAGAAAACTTATTTGAATTTTCAGCAGAATTATTTTAGACACTTGAATATTTAGGAGTACAGTATGGTAGGTTAGCTACTATAACAAATAGCACCAAAGATCTGGAAAGATTCATATGCCACAAAAGTTTATTTAGGCCCGCTCTGCTGAATAAAATTAGGGTCCAGATTCCTTCCACTGTGATTGTGCAGCTTGGACATATTATTCTATGTCCAAGAGTCCTCCACATTCAGCCAGCAAATTAATAAAAGGAGAGCATGAAGCATAGTGTGAGAGGTTTTATGAGCAAAGCATGCAATTGGTATTTGTCACTTCCAACTACATTTCATTGGCATCACCCCTTCCCATGTGACAGCCTAGCAACAAGAGAAATATAATTTAAGTATTTTCTCAGGAAGGAAAGTTCAGTGAACACCGTAGTAGATCAGACTCTTCTAATTTCTTCATTCTTTCCATGCATCCAGACCTTTGCCATGTGACTTTGCAGTACTTCTCGGGAGAGTGAGCAATAGCTATTTCCCCACCTCATTGATATTGGCTTTAGCCATAAAATTTGCTTCCTCAATGGAAAGTTAGCAGAATCAACAATAGCAAAACCTTTAAATGTCCTCAGCAAGTTTCACCTTCCCATGCAATTTGTTCCCTTAACTTTGAGAAGAACATGCCTCAGGAGGGATGAAAGACAGGTGACACAGACCAAAACTTGTGCAGATATGAGTTTGAAGCCACATCCAGTGAACCGACGTTTTGAGACAGAGCCACTCAGTGTAGCCCATCTTAGATCAGCTAAACCATAAATGGTTTGCTAGCCTGGTAGGTGAGAATCAGTTTGCTGTTTTAGGATGCAGAATTGATGGAAAAAGACACAGTTTGTTAAATATTGTTATTGTAGTAGTAGCTAACTGATTCAGACACACAACAGTCTCTGATTCAGACACATAACAGTCTCTGCTACAGCTAGTGTCTGTGAGTGGTTATAATTTCAAGGACCTCACTGTACATCATTTTTAAAAGAATATTTTACATGCATAGGAATACTTTTGGATAAATATTGAGAAAATTGTGAAATCTCTTAAAATTAGGTATTACAAAATGAGTTAACACCATGAACTATAAACCGAATAACAAATTGTTGTTTTGCCATATTTTTCAAGTATTCTCTTGAATAATTACTTAATGTTCTTAAATGCCATAAAATGCTCATTTTAAAACTGAATACATTTTTGAGAGGTTAATAATTCTCCAAAAGTCATTTGCAAAAGACCAAGAAACACAGCATCTATTCAACTACTATAGCTGTAGATGATTGTCCAAAGACTCATTTCTTTGTGTCTGTAAATTATTTAGGTTTCTTCCCTTGATGGCTGCATTACAACATTTATTTCACAGCTGGTTAAAAATTTTAACACAGGATGATCAGAAGCAGAGATGTTTTTTACACCAATCATGAACTAGATAATATTAGACATTTAAAATATACTGGCCCATAAAAATCCTCAAAATATTTTTATTCATTATTTATAGTCCCCATTTACAGATGAATCTGATCCTTTTAATTTTTCCTAAATTTTTAATGTTGTATTATGCTAATGTATTATGAGTTGAAAGGCTCAGCTTAAAACTGAAGGAATCTTTCTCTAAAGTTCACATTTCATCAACTACATTGGACTGTCTCCACAATTAATGTAAATGCAGAAACTTTAGTTAATAAAACAGAGGTTAAAAGTAAGTTTAGGGATGAATAAGAAAAATACATTACCAACAATACAGATATTTGTAATTTGGCTTTATATTCTAGAACTTGCAATAAAATTTGACAATAATGTTTAGCCCACCTAAGATAAAATAATTAATAAACATAGTTTAACAAAAGTAGAGATTCATTTATAGATTAAAAATCAACTTGAAATTAAATTTCAAGCCCTGAATTCACTACAACTTCTTATAAACAAATATAAGAAAATATTTAAAAAAAAATCCCCTAATCTTTTTCCATCACACAGTGGCAGGGAAAGGGAAACATATATGATACATTTTTGAAGAAAACAGATTCCAATTTTACAAACTATTAAGTTTAGTAAGTGGAATATGTTTATTTAGCCAATGTAACACAGCATAAATTTCAAGAGACTTTCTGTATCTGAAGTTTGGCCAAAAAGAGCCACCATCTCTCTTAACCTCCCATGTATTTGCCTTAGTAATCAGAAAAAGTCAAAATAAACCAAATGAAAATGAGTTTTGTTTTAATTATTCTGTAATTCAAATACATTAAAATAAGTAAACACAGAAGAATGAGCTCCTACAGGGATTGAGGAATAATAGCATAGTAAGTGACTTGCAACAGGAACACATTCAATACTTCATGAGCTTGCTGGAATTCGTGACACCTGCTCCACCTATTGAGTCAGCTTGTGGTGGGTGGGTGCTGGAAAGGGAAAAGTGGGTGACAAATGCAATTTCCATGGACCAAAATAGGTTCTGGCACATTTAGCTCCTAAGATTTTTTTCTGTTTAACTTCTGAGGAAAATTTGAAATAAAACATGTTTACCACACAAAGTTTTCTTTTAATAAAAAATGCTTTCACAAAGATTGAGATATAATACTAGTTTCTATTGCAACATAACTTCAAAATACAAACATATTCTGATTTTTAATGACAGTCAGTACATCAGATTAACTTTCCTCCCAAGATGAGCTTTCTACTTTTTAGTAAAAAAATCATTATCCAGGTGACAAATCAGCTTTAAACAGGCCTTAAATCAGCCCAGAATTTGAAATAAGTTCTTCCCTGCCAAATGTACAAAGACATGTTTTCTCTTCTTTAATTCTTCACATTAAAATTGCAGTAGCAGACCAAATTTTTAGCATCATATCTCAATCATTAATCTACGGATAAAAATTATTAAAAATTTTAACAAGCCACATATGCTTATTCCTAAAAGTTTTGATCTTTGAGATTTTTGTCAAAGATAAAGTTGAACACATGCATTTCTATCATGGCACTTATTTTAAGGCTCACCTTGGCTATTATTTCTCTCCCTTGCTGTGTTAGCAATTCTCAATATCCATTTTTTGTTAATTTAAATGTATAATAAATATATAACTAATATATTTATATTATATATAAATACAATATTATATATATAATATAAATGCTTAATAAATGCTACTTTCATTCTATATATAAAATAATTAAGTCGGTCAAAAATTACTGGGTTTAATTTATCTCTTCAAGTTTGTCAATGAATATACTCTATGAGCTAAAATTCTCTAGATAGGCTAACTGTCATTGCATATATGTGAAAATATTTTAAATATTATCTTAATACAAAATCATTATTTTATTATTTTGTGTTCTGTTACATAGTTGATAGTTATGGTTGAAAATATGTAAAAATAAAAACACATGAAGAAACTATAATAATCTGTCATCCAACATCTAAATATCTCTTTCACTAGAATATGTTAAAAATATATACAATATAATTTATATTTGTATTTCATAAAATGTTTCTGTAAAATTGAGGTGACTCCTTATATCATTTTATAACTTTTTCCAATTGTGTTTGCTTTTATTTCCCTTGTAATAATCTTTTAAATCTCTAAGTAAAGCACCTAATATTTAGGATGCCCATCTTTATAGACCCCTCTCACTCCCATTTTTAAAAAATGTTAAACATTAGCATCTTATAATTTATTTTCTAAATTGATCTGTTTTCAAGTTCAGGAACTTCTTTTAAAATTGCATTAAATCAAACGTAGTTATCTACGTAACTGACTTTAATGTGCTCCAACTGTACAACTTGTTTCTTTGTCAAGTTATGATTTTTATACCTTTATTTGCAGAAAATGTGAGTAATCACAGAATGTGCTTCTTTTGTCCTCAAACACAGATATAGAGTACTTAGATCTGAGGAAATTCTTTGGATATTAATCCAATATTTTTGATATGAGAAATCTGAAATCAGCATGATTATCTTTTACTTTTTATGTTAACCTACTTTTTAATCTGAGCTAGAAGGTTGAAAAACATTTTAAATCTATTTTTACATGTAAAATAAAAATTTAGCACAGGTATAAATATATTTTCCTCAAGTACATTATCACTTATGTTCAGTAAGCCTTTTCACTCCAAAGTTTTAAGTCTTCTGAAGTTTAGAGTTGATCACTACTTCATCAGTTCTGTGTTTTCACTCAACACTTTAAAAAATATATATTTGGCCGGGCGCTGGTGGCTCAAGCCTGTAATCCCAGCACTTTGGGAGGCCGAGGCGGGTGGATCATGAGGTCGAGAGATCGAGACTATCCTGGTCAACGTGGTGAAACCCCCTCTCTACTAAAAATACAAAAAATTAGCTGGGCATGGTGGTGCGTGCCTGTAGTCCCAGCTACTCAGGAGGCTGAGGCAGGAGAATTGCTTGAACTCAGGAGGCGGAGGTTGCGGTGAGCCGAGATCGTGCCATTGCACTCCAGTCTGGGTAACAAGAGCGACACTCTGTCTCAATAAATAAATAAATAAATAAATAAATAAATAAATAAATAAAAAATAAAAAAAAAATAAATAAAAAATAAAAAATATATATTTAAATCTTATATGTTGTGTCTGTCCGCCACATCACATCTTTTCCCTTTCAGTTAGAAGAAACTCTCCAGTTTTTCATCTTCTTCACGGACTTTCAGCACTGTCATGGTTGTTACTTATTGCTCCCACTGTTTTAATGTAATAATTTTGATTCCATTGTATGCAGCGTGCACTCTAATCCCATGTCGTTTCTTTCTAACTTTTTACAAGCACAAATTTTTTTTATTTTTAATTTCTAAATGTTTATTCTGTTTCTTGAGTAAGTTTATTTTGTAGGGAAAAAAACCGCCATGATTTTTTGTTTGTTGGTTTATTTGTTTGAAACGGAGTCCCTCTGCCATCCAGGCTGGAGTGCAGTGGCATGATCTCCACTCACTGCAAACTCAGCCTACCAGGCTCAAGTGATTCTCCCACCTCAGACTCTGGAATAGCTGGAATTACAGGAGTTTTCCACAAAGCCTGGCTACTTTTTGTATTTTTAATAGAGACAGGGTTTCACCATGGTGCCCAGGATGGTCTCAAACTCCTGACTTCAAGTGATCCGCCCACCTCAGCCTGCCACAGCGTTGGGATTACAGGCCTGAGCCACCACACCTGGCTGATTGACATAATTTTAAGTGTTGTTCCCATTATAGTGATAAACTGAGAATGTGGAAAGTAAAAATGCATGTTCATGTGCCCACAGACCTCAAAGTCCCCAGAGAGGAAACAATCATTACGACTGACTGCAATATCAACCACTCTGCTATTACTCATCACTTCCTAGGATGATTTTTTTCTATCACTTCTCTATCTAATTTGTGATTATATAAACTCTAGTTTTAGATAGACAGATATAGCTGTGAAGACAGACTGATAGCTTTTTACATTAGAAGCACTTAATAAATATAAATAATTATGATGATGACATGCTGCAGAAGTCATGATTTCAGAATACTATTGTACAACTCTCAACCTCATGTAGAAGCTTGCAAATACTAAATAGTACTGACCTTGTTTACTTTACTTGAAGAGAAAACCAACAATTTTCTTTTCAAATATTCAGTAAAAGAAAATAATTGAGTTCATCTGATAGCTGCTATAAAACACAAAATAATGAAAACTTACAATCAAGAATAGGAAATCCAAGCTTTTAGAAGATAAGAATCATTTGACCTATTTACAAATTAGAATATGCAGTCAGTATGTATTTATAAAATTAATTTATAAAAGTGATTTCAAAATATGTGATCTTAGATCATAAGCCCTCTTTATTTAACTGAAATCATCATAATAAAAAGTTGTTGGCAGCAAAACTTGTAATAAATATTTCTGAATGGAGGTTTAATTAATTATAACAGCAATGCTTGAACAATCATTGCCAAAATAAATGCCACCAAGAACGCAGGCCTTCCATGCAATTTGCATTGCATTAACAGAGCTCATTTTTATCATCAGCAACTCTTTACTAAGAAGCCATTGTGAACAAAACATTAGCAGGGCTCTCTTTGCTACAGATATGATCAACTGTGTTTTCTCAGGTGGATGGGAAGAAGGAGGTAGACCACGGGGAAGAGGAAACAAGATGTGAGTCTTTTGGCCTCTCTTTCAGCTTCATTTAGAACAACTGCAAATACGGTATTAGGATTACAACAACAATTTTAGTGGTTGGAACGTACTGATTTTGCCATCCTTCAAACTTAGAAAAAAAATCACACATTTTCACAGTATTATGAGAATCTTTGAGAGTTGTACTATAAAAACATACATGTCTCTTTCAAGATACGGCTACTCAGTCTCTTGTATTATTGCCTAACTAAATTATTGCCTAATAAAATAATATAAATCTGGATATCTTAACTCTATTTATATATTCGTTTTACTCATGTGTTATATTTTAAGCTTATCATCTTAATGGTTTTTCTCTTGTGTTTTACAAGCTCCTGGTATCACTTTTTAATTTGTGACACTCCACATTGAGCAAAGAAATGTTAGAAGATTCAAACAAATGCTTTTCTAATGAGACTACAAACAAATTCCAGTCTATTTCTGCTATACTCTTTTTGATATGTCTCACTACCATGCTTCATTTCTAGTTGCTATATTACACAATTCATATTAATCCTCAATGTACCTTTAACCATCAAATGGCACATAGGTAAATCATTAATAAATATTTTTAATTAAACTTAAATAAAATAGTTCTGTAATAAAAGCCAAATAACACACTACTGGGCTGTAAAAAGAGCATTTTTCACCCTAATCCTTATTGTTTGAATGATAGCTTAAACTAGAAGGCAAAGTAAAACAACATAATGTATATCTGAATAAATGTGAACCTTTAGAGCTATACAACAACTAGGAGCTATTTTTTCTGCAACAAAAATTCAGGTAGAGACACTAAAGATAGGTCTTTTGTGTCCACAAAGTTCATCATGGAAAGTTTCTTAGGAAACATGAGGTGGGACTTCATATAAATGAGAAATAAACTTCCATTGTGTTAAAAAAAAAAATCAGGAAAGTCTCTTAAAACTCCTGCTTCAGACTACAGCCACAAGCACTGAGTATTTATAAAACGATGTTTTACAGTAAGCATTAGTCTATTTTCTGGTAAAGAGAGACTGTCCTCCATACTTCCAGCATTTCTTGCACTGTATGAATTTATGAAATAGCAAACGGCGTTGGTAAACCTTAAACTATATTAATAGAATTTATGAAACCTCTGATGATACATCAAAATGCCTATAAAGATGGCACTTAAAGGTGTTAGGCTCTCTCTGATAGATAATTTGGCATTATATTGAGGAATGACAAAAGCAAGCTTAGAATAGTATGGAATGGTAAGAGACAATTTGTATCAAAGTTAACCAAATAAGGAGCCAGGTTCCTATACACTAATGTCTCAGCTACACTTGGACAGGGACTTAAGCAATATTCTTGTGATGAAAGCCTACTAATAAACATTAGAATCGACATGTAGAATATTTCTTATAATGTGCTCAGCTTATTTCCATGCATTTTTTTATTTATAAATATCGTGCTTAATAGAACCTTTTCAAGTACTTATAGTTTAAATTTGACTCTGCTTCCCAAATACCGAGACTGAGCTCTTTGGAAGAATTCCTATTCTAAATGAAATTAGAAATGGCAAAGGATTCTGCCTCATAAACCCAACATATATTTTTATCGTATACCTTTGTGATTATGTCCTCGGCCTTAGCTGCACAAAGGCTATTCTTGCTGAATGATGTAGAGTTTACGAAAGTATGTAGAATGTCCATCGGGAATTGATCCAAGACCTAGATCTAGAGTACTAGATACCAAAATAAAATGAGTATTATTAGATTACAAAATGACCTAATTTTTTTTTCCATCTTCATTTCTCAGTGGGATTTAATGGAATCATTGTCAGCAACCATAACAAAGTAGAGAAGAGACCCAGGGAACCACACGTGTCTGCTCATTTCTCTCTGATATTTCCATTCCTTTTGAGTCCCTTTGCTCTACTTAATTAATGTTCTATGATTCATCATTCCCAAATATCTGTCCATAGCAAATACAAAATTTGTTTTCATTTGCATTCATAGTGAAATAGCCTCTGTTATCTCTTCTCCCAGAACAAAATCATTCCACAAATCATTGTGACTTATTTTCTTTCTCATCACCTTGACCTTCATAGCCCCATTCCTGAGAATACCAGTTACACACTAAAAGCTACAGAGACACTGAAGACATAGGAATGCAATTTTACTAAAACAATTTATAATAGTCAATTATTTTTATTTTGTTCAATAGAGAATAACTATAAGTAACTTGAAAAGAATGAAGTAGAATGAATTAATGTTTCCCTGTGAAGGATATGTGTGCATATTGTAGTACTTGACCCTCACAAATTCACTGAGCAACATTTAGTTAACACACAAATCTCTATATTTATTTAATGCACTGGTAACAAAATGAGATCAACAATAGTAACAAGAGTTTCTGCAAAACAACAAATAATGAAAATGTCTACAGAGGAATATTTTCAGTTTTTAAACATAAAATGATCAATCTGAAGAATGTATTTTGGCGAATTAGGGAAGAGTACAATTTTTTTGTTATCTTTTGGTTAGAGTACAATTTTCTAAACATAGAAAGGATTTTGATTGAAAATACACTCTTGATTTTATGTAAAAAAAGATTTCTATTTCATATATTGTAGTTAATTGTGTTAGTAAAATAATTGGACCAAAGTGGATTGTCTCAAGTTATTCATGTAAAATATAAGAGACACAGTATTATATTCAATAGCAATGATGAAATATATATTATAGAATCTTTTTAAAATGAGCCATCAACAAACTAACAGTTATATCCCGGCAACAGTACTCACATAGTGACAAAATTGCTATATTTTGTAGGGGAAGAACTGGGTAGTAAGGTTAATACTATACCAAAGCTCATTTAACAAGGGGACTTCTCAAAAGATTCTACCATTGTGAGGAAAATAAAAATAAGAGCAAAAACAAGTAAATCACCTGACACTACACAGAAGCCCTCCACTATGTTACCATGACACCAGTAACAGAAATCCAAGAGTGCTTAAATCCTGCCTCTGGCAATGTTATATATAACATGTGTAAATTGTATTCTCAAGCCTTGAATTGAAAAATTTGCTTCTCTTCAGCTCTTCTTGTGGGATGAGAAAATAAAAGTCTGCAGAAAAAAAAAGTATAACTTGAACAATAAACATAATAGATTTTTGGAATTTCCATCTCTGCATTTTGTACTCTGAGGCTCCTTTGTATTGCCAGAGAGAATAGAATTTTCCCAAAGCAATACTGGTAGTTGAGGCAATATTCCACAAATAAAGAAGTTCATTAGAATTAGGAAGGAGCTATTTCCAGTTGACAGTTCACTCAGCTCTATAGCTGTATTTGCACCCAGTTTATCCATCATCCATCACATTTCTGTTCCCTAGAGGCACAACACAGGGAGTTCTTTGTTTCTTAGCAGAGACTTTCCAGACAGCCAACAGTGGGCTCCCAGGGCTTTTCCAAAAAAGATCGAGTAAGGAAGCACAGGTAATTGCAGACCAGGACAAGGAGCAGCAAAAGAGAAAAAGTGCTCTTAGCATTGTCCTGGTGTCTTAACAGCTATTCAAAAAATATTAAATTAATTAATTTTAAAAATTCCGTATCTTATACATCCTATAATCAGAGTCACTGATTTAGGAGTTTTTCATCTCTCCTTGTCCTTAACTATTTGCAAAGAAGACATGCAAATTTAGAAACTAGACATACTCACAACCATCTACATGCAAATCAGCACTTGTGTGCAACCCCAGGCATTTGGAAAATGTTAATATTTACAACTACCAGTTTTAACTTACAGTATAAATTATTATTTTGCAAAGTGCTTTAAAATAGGGAGTGTGCCTATTCACAAATACTCTTTATTGAATTTTGGACCTGATTTTGAAAGTAGTATCTGCAGTCTCCTTTCCTACACGCTCCACAATCTACTGCAAATTTTTCAGGGAAGTCCCTGGAAAACAACAAGGGCACAAAATATAACCATCTTAGAACACAATTCCACCACTAGGGCAATAAACTTGTTCATCCAAAGAGTGCAGAAGATAAGACTTCTTCTAATTTCCTCCATTAGTAACAGAAAAGAAGACAACATCTGGAGTTACATAGCCTTCCTCTTGAGATTTGTTTTGGGTCTAAAGAACCTAGGGGAATAAGAAGCAGATGACATTTACTGAGGGTCCATTACAAACAAAACATAACATTCCATGGCTTATGCATTATATAGTTAATCTTTGCACGAGTCCTGTGAGGTAGGTGGTACTTATCCCATCTTACCAATGATGAAACTGACACTCAGAAAGGTTAGGTAACATTTCAAGATCACACTGTTAGTAAAAAGAAGGCTCTGTCTGACTCAGTGGCAGCCTTTGCCACTGAAGTAGACTGGCTCTTGAGCAAGAGCCATCTGCTTCGGCTTATTCTGGCTTCTGGGACTTATGAAAAGAGAAACCGAGGTTCTTCTTCAGAACTCAGTCTTGAAGAATCATTTTTTCAATCCATTTCAAAACTATCAATTAAAAGACAGAACAGAAGGGGAACTTAGAAAGAGAGAGCCAGAGAAAGGGAAAGGAAAGGAGTCTTTAACTCTGAGGGTTACTGCCCTGGAAATATAGAGAAATAAACAAAAGAAACAAACAATAACAAGAACAACAACAAGAAAAACGTGAGTATGAAAACCTTTCTCTCTGAAGGACTCCAGCAGTCAAAAAAAAAAAAAAAAAAATGTGTCCTAAAGCTCTGGGACTTCAACAAGGGAAAATTCAAGATGAGCCAGTTTTCTCACTACTCATATTCACTTGCTGATTGATAATTTAGTGATTATCATGCTGAGATTGCTATAATAAAATAGTACTTAAATGTTTTAGAAATCAAAGCTATTAGGTTGAACCATGTGAAAATGTCATCTTTTTAGATCAAAATGGTTGAATAGTGACAATTTAATGTGGTTTAACTTAACACGGTTGTTAACACCAATCCAAACATAGGAGACCAAAATAATGAGAATTCAAACATACCAATAACTCTGGATCATGTAAAATACAAGTTTTGACCCACACAGTTTCTCTGACCAAAGCTGATAAGCCAGTTCGCAGGTGGGACATTCCCAAAAGACAGTAGCCCAGAGCTCTAAAATATTACTCAGGAAACAGTCCTTTACCATAACAGCAGTTTCACACATGGCAAAGCAAAACACATGTGAACAAAAGTTCTATTTCTCCCATGCCAGGCGCAGTTTTTCAGACTAAGATAGCTGGTCTGTGTTTAATTATTCTCACCCCTATGGCAAAGCTTTGGTTAGGACCTCAATGTAAACTATATTCAACCAATAATTGTGTGGAAGTACCAGTTTAATTTTTAAACAACAAGCCTTCGAGGTTTAGCATAACTAAGCCTGAATTAACACGTTTGCAACAAGGGCTGAGGCAAGTTGCTGGCTACACTGGCCAATTCCACTGCTCAATCAACTCCCTTAGGTTTTCTACCACATGCTTGAAAGGCCTGTTCTCTATGGCAAAGGCAGAATATATCCTGCAGGCTCCCTATGCAGCAAGAGGCTAAAATAGCATTTAAATTTGATCCTTGGAGCCAAGGGGGAAATACAAAGCTGTCCAATTTCAGAAGAGTTGGAATGAAATTTAGCTGATATCACTGTCATGCTTAGAAGAAGGAAAAGGCAGGCAAGCCCAAGAGGAGATAGTCACAACAAACAAGAACTCTGGATCTCTGAAATGAGAATCTACTGCCAAGTCCTCTCATCTAACAGTGTACAGTGCTGTGAACTCCTGGGAAAACTCAGGTTCTCCACTGATGGGTACTTGTGGCATCTATTTTCCCTTCACAGTACACTGTAAATGGATACTTTCCTTTCTCCTTTGCTTCTTTTTCTAAAATTTAAACAGCACACTTATTGTGCTAGGCATTTTCCTAGACATTAGATCTAGATTCCAGAACTTGGTGGACTAAGAGGAAAAGACACCTAACAAATTGTTTTAGGGAGACCACATCACTTTGGAAATGGTGGGTGAACAAGAAATCCAACAGAGAAAAATTCTAATAAGTGTAACACACCTCAAGTATGCAGATGTTAGGCAATTAAGGCACCGTTCAGTGAACTTACACGGTTTAATTTATAAGCATGTAAGTTAATTTAGAAGAATATAAATTTATAAGAATGTAAGATTTTTGCTTTCTCATTAAAGGGGTATACTCTTCAGTGCTAGTCCACACATTTCTGACTGGTTCATCCCTCTCTACCTAAACTGTTAGATTACTTCCCTTCTCCTTACTTAATTGAAATACTTCCCTTAAGGGATAAGTATCTATATACTACCTTAAATGTAACCAGTCATATTTTCTTTATAATGGTCCCATGATTTTTCTGTATATTATTATGAATTAGAAAACTAAAGCAGAGTGGAGAATTGGTTGATAAAGTTAGTGACTGAAGAAACTCCAAGACTGTATCTCAGAGATTCCTAAAATAAATAACATCCCTTTTCTTCATTATGACTGAAATCATACACATTTTAATCTGATTTCTTCAGTGTAAATGTTTTCAAAAGAAAGGAAGTCCTGTTGATAAAACAAAGGAGGAAGTATTCTGATGCCTTCTAGGTTGAGCTCTATCTGTGACAAGTTGTTCTTTGATCATTCTATTACCAGATTCTCCTACTCAAAGTGGCTTAACTGGAATCTGTATGTGTTGCACAATTAAATTCTGTGTGATTAAAGAGAAAAAATGTTTTTCTTTTCTAAAATACAGTTAATAAAAATTGATTTTTCCAATTTTGTCCATTCTCACTTTTTAATCGAATGTGCTTTTTAAGTCATTTCTTAGACACTGCAGTGTACATATGAGGTTTTTTATTTCCAGTGATATACCTTTTTGTTTATCTTTTGTTAAAGCACACAGATTTCCCTTCAGGAAACTGGAGTACATTATGTTTTTATTCCCAATCTTTCCCCATCGCTATATTTATATCTTTTACAGTTCTTCCAACAGTAGCAGATTATACTTCCCTGCCTCACTGATAGTCTGTGTTATTTGCTTTAATCAATGGGAATGTGAGCAGACATGACAAGGAGGCATGACAAGGTAATTGTACCAGTGTCCCCTGGAGTCTTTAGCTATTGCCATGAACCGAAGATACCCCTGGTGGCACACAGGCCCCAGAATAATGAGAAACATGTGAAGATGAGCTAAAACAACATCTCTCCTGTAGCCAAGCCAGGGTAAGTTCAGCCAAGATCAGCCGAACTCCAGTGAACCCAGAGAAATATGAGCAAGCAATAATTGCTTATTGTTCTATGACATTAATAGTTTGTAGTTCTTTATTATTCAATATCATTGACCATATCTGAGTCATAATTAATTCTTACCCTTATGAATTCTAGTGAAATTTTCAGTATTATCTTCTTCCACTAAAAAGAGATGGGCATATGACCAAAGCTATGTCAATCTGGCTCTCTCCTAAGAATTTCAGTCAACCTGAGGAAAAAACACAGAAAACAGTTGAAGCTGTTTCATCCTGGGAATTCTGCAGAGATTGTACAATACTTTTTAAAATGCTTTAAAACCCAAATTTCTAAAACAGCCAAAGATCTTGACTTTTCCAAGACTTCAGGTTTTTCTTTATTCTGTTGAGCTAGCGCACATTACTTAAATTCATTCATTTGTTCTTTAAGTTAGTGACTAGTTTTCTGTTACTGGTAACTCAAAAACCTTAGTGATATAAGAACTTTGTTTTTCAGTCTCTAAATAAATTCATTAAATAGCAAATACCTATCTTATCATTATTTGTATTTTTCAGGACTGACTGCAATTTACAATGAGAAGGGAGTCGTCTACTACAATGGGAACTTCTCCTCCAGACAAGTTAAAAAAACAAATACTTCAACATCAGGTAACTTATACGTACATTTAATATGACATAAGAAAATGATTACGACCTGATGATGACTCTTTTTGTTTTAGAATATTAATAAAAGTAATTCTACCAACATATACTTTATAAATGTTATTCTTACTTTATTACAGAAGCTATACATTATGAAATCAAAGAACCCTCTTGAAACAGCATATAACATGCCAAATATAAATTGAGTCAGAAATATTATAAATTTACTTTAAATAACTCATAAAATGAAAATATTTATTTTAAATTGCAGTATAATTCTCATTTCTAGCAACATGATGATCAAAATAATTCAAAAAATCAGCTGCTACAAAACAGCTACAAATATGGAATAAAATTTTATCACATATTTTAACTGCATAGCCAATATTTAAATTATACTTGTGAGAAATCCTCAGAAACCAAAATTGGAAAAGTAACAGAAATTAGGGGAGAACTACATGAGCTGATGATTTTTGCTGGGATGGAGGGGGCTGCAGTTAACTCCTCTCCTTAACAAAGGATCTTGGATTTTAATGCCCAGATATAGCTAATACTCTGTGTCTGAGAAAGGAAGGGATTATTAGTGATAGTCTCTCATAAAGCTATGACACTCACCCTCAGTAAAAAGGTAGCTACCTGTAGGTAAAAAGGGACTCTAATTAAACTTAGGCTTTTCCCTGGAATTTAGGAGAATAAAGAACTAATCTGAGAATCTAGAATAGTGCTAAACCTAACATGGATTTGAAGTTCAAAATCAAAAGAGCAAATTCTATGGTGCTTAAAGTACAAAATTAATATTAAAACACAGCACCAGTTTGATTACAATACCTTTAGCACATGGCATAAGCCAATGCAGACACCTAAAAATGAACAATGCTAATAATAAATAGCAACAGTGAAACAATTATGGCAGAGATTTAAAATACTAGGAAAATAACTAAGAACAAAGTTAACCAATGAATATAAACATTTAAATAGAAGGCTTACCAGGAAAAGACAACTTGCAAATATATTTCACAAAAGACCTACAACCATTAGAAAAATTAAATTGGTCTACTCCAGTGTTTTTCAACTTTGTCACCATTGATGTCTTGGACTAATAATTATTTGTTTTTGAAAGCTGCCCTGTACATTTTGGGATATTGAGCAGTGTAACTGGTCCCTATTCACTAGTACCTGTAGTAACCTTACAGTTGTGGTAATTTTATCTCTAATTCTCATGAATGACTGAGGGGTTCAAGACTTCAGTGGCGGAAGTACCTACAGATGTTGTGGAGATAGCAAGAGAAATGAATTAGAAGTGTAGCCTAAAGATGGGACTGAATTGCTGCAATCTCGTGGTCAAACATGAATGAAGAGTTGCTTCTTTCGGATAGGCAGTGAAAGTTGCTTCTTGAGAAGAAATTTGCTCTTGGTGAAGATACTATGAACATTGTTTAAATGACCAGAAAGGATTTAGAATATTTCATAAACTTAGTTGATAAACTAGCAGTACGGTTTGAAAGGATTTACTTCCGTTTTTTAAAAAAAGGTTTACTGTGAGTAAAATGATTTCAAACAGCATCACATGTTACGGAGGAATCTTTTGTGAAAGGTAGAGTCCATTGACATGGGAAACTTCATTTTTGGGTTATTTTAATAAATGGCCACAGCAATCACTACCCTGATTAGTCAGCAACCATCAGCGTTGAGGTGGGAACCTCCACCAGCAAAAAGATTACAACTTGAATAAGGTTCAGATGATTTTTGACACTTTTTCCTATGTACATTGTTTTTTGAGACATGTTATTGCACACTTAGACTGTAGTATTGTGTAATCAGAACTTTTATATACACTTAGAAGCCAAGAAACTCTTGTGACTCACTTTATTGTGGTATTTGGTCTACTGTGGTGATCTGGTATCAAACTCACAATATCTCCGAAGTGTGCCTGTACAAGTTCTCCAAAACCACAAATTAACAAATAATCTCCTTCTTTAAAAGCTTTCCCTGAGACTCAAGAGAGAATTTATTTTACGCAATGGGCTTTACATTAATGTGAAAATTACATAAGGGCAGAATGACAAGTAGGTATGATTTCTTATAACGGATGACAAATTCTTCATATTAGAAAACTAATTCTTTTAACGCTTATACACTGCTAGTGGGAATGTAAATTACTTCAGGCATTATGGAGAGTAGTGTGGAGATTTCTCAGAGAACTTAGAACAAAACTACCATTAGACCAACAATCCCATTACTGGGTATATACCAAAGGAATATATATTGTTCTACTATAAAGACACATGCACACGTATGTTCATTGCAGCACTATTCACAATAACAAAGACATAGACTCAACCTGCCCATCAGTGGTGAACTGGACATAGAAAATATGGTACATATTCACTATGTTATACTAAGTAGCCATACAAAAAATGAAATCGTGTCATTTGCAGCAACACAGATGCAGCTGGTGGCTCTTATCCTAAGCAAATTAACATGGGAACAGAAACCAAATCCCTCAAGTTGTCACTTATAAGTGGAAGCTAAACATTGAATACACATAAGACAAAGAAGGGAACAATAAACAATGGGGCTACTTGAGAGTGGAGGATGAGAGAAGGGCGAAGATCAAAAGAACTACCTAGTGGGTGCCATGCTCACTACCTGAGTGATGAAATCACCAAACCCCAGGGACTTGTGATTTACCCTAGAAACATAAAATTTGACAACCTGCAAATATACCTCCAAAACTAAAATAAAATTTGGAAAAAAAAAATTGATTCTTTCAATGTACAAAAGAGTACATCACAATTGAGAGAATCCTAGGAATTCAAGAATGAACATTACAAAAGAATATGATTTTAATTTACCATATTGATAATGCTGCAGATACACACAGAAGCATGGATGAATCTAATGGATATAATATTGAGCAAAGAAGTTATAAACACATAAGTAAATATGATATGCCATTGTATAAATTTCAAGAACAGACAAAACTAGCATATAAATTTAGAAGTGTAGTGATTTTTGGCAGATGCGGGTAGTAGATAGTGAAACACAAAGGGGGTAAGAAATTTTATTGTCCTCCACTTTTATATTTATTAGGTCTTTCCTTACCTTTGAAGTGCTATTCCTTGGCTAGCTGTAAGGCTATATATTTACCTCTGAGTTCTCTTTTATCTACATCTCGTAAGTTTTAGGATGCTGTGTCATCATTCATATTCTGTTCAGAATACTTTACATTTCTGAATTTCAGTTCTCTTTGACTCATGAATTATTTACAAGTATATTATATGATTTCCAGGGAGTTTTCTAGTTGTCTTCTTGTTATTTATTCTAGTAATATGACCATGATCAGATAACATCATCTGTGTTATCTTAAATCTTTTCAAAATTGTTGAGGTTTTGTTTGTGGCAGCAAATGGACAATTTGGGTAAATGTTTCATGTGTGCTTGGAAAAATGTGAATTCTGTCATCTTTCATTGCAGCTATTTATACTTGTTTATCAATTAGAATAAATTTGTTAATTGTATTGCTCAGCGTATTAATATGGTTAAATTTTTTGTCTTATTTGCTATTGAGAGAGGTATGTTAACTTCTCTCAATATAATAGTAGATTTGCCAATTTATCCTCTTAGTTTTGTCAATTTTTGTTTTGAATATTTTGAAATTATGTTTTTGGTAATGTACATATTTAAGACTGTGATATCTTATTGCTGGGTTAGACCCTGTATCATTACAAACTGTCTCTCCTCATCTCCATCAACTCTTGCTTTTAAGATTATCTGATAGTATTGTTGGACCAGCTTGATTTTGTTTAGGATTTTTGTGATACATTTTTTTTTGCACGTGATTATTTTAACTCCTCTATGTTATATATTAAGAATGTTTAACTTAATGCAAATCAAAACTACAATAAGATACCATCTCACTCCAGTCAGAATGGTGACAATTAAAAAGTCAAGAAATAACAGATGCTGGCAAGGTTGTGGAGAAAAAGGAACGCTTTTACACTGTTGGTAGAAATGTAAATTAGTTCAACCATTGTGGAAGACAGTGTGGTAATTCCTCAAAAATTAAAGATCTAGAAGCAGAAATACCATTTGACCCAGCAATCCTATTACTAGGGTTATAACCCAAGGAATATAAATCATTTGATTATAAAGATATATGCATGCATTGTATTCATTGCAACACTATTCCCAATAGCAAAGACATGGAATCAACCTAAATACCCATCAATAGTAGGCTGGATAAAAAAAATGTGGTACATGTACACCATGGAATACTACATAGCCATAAAAAGATGGGAGATCATTATCCTTTGCAGGGACATGGATGGAGCTGGAAGCAGTTATTATCAGCAAACTAATGCGGGAACTGAAAAGCAAACACCACATGTTCTCACTTATAAATGGGAGCTGAACAATAAGAACACATGGACACATTGAGGGGAACAACACGAACTAGGGCCTGTCTGGGTGGGGATGGGGGAGGAAAAGCATCAGGAAGCATAACTAACTGATGCTGGGCTTAATACCTAGAGGATGGGTTGATCTGTGCCACAAATCACTATGGTACATGTTAACCTATGTAACATGCACATCCTGCACATGAACCCCAAAACTTAAAATAAAAGCTGATGAAAAAAAGAATGTTTCTATTATAAGAATAATATAGTCATTTTTTTTTTAATTCAACCTGACTCCATCTAAGTTGCTACAAAAGACATTATTTCATTTCTCTTTACGGCTGAGTAGTATTTCATGGTGTATATATACCACATTTTCTTTATCCACTCATTGGTCAATGGACACTTAAGTTGGTTTCATATCAAGGAGATAATTAACATACATCTCTAACCACAGTGCCTAGCCTGTGAAAGGGAGTGTTTTTTATTATCATTAAATTACAGTAACCCCAACCGATAATGTATTCTTTTAGGAGGCTGTACTTGCCAAATCATTTAATCACTGAAAAGACCTCCACTTTGGGCAGAACATTTTTCTGGGTATCATATGAAAAAAAAAAGAACAAATTAAATATGGTCCCAGTCTTTGAAGGGCTGACAATTTAACAAGAGAGGCTGTGAAAACTAAGAATCCAAATGAATAAGGATGCAAACACTCACAGATAGAAAATGGAAAGTTCTGCTGGCTTGATGTTAGTCTTAGGCAAACTTCCAGAACAGATAATCAGATGGATGATTTGTCAGCAGTTTGAAAAGGAACCAGAAAACATCAAGAACAAGTTGAGTTCCTTAGACTACCCACTCATTTAATAATTCTATATTGACTTTTATTTATTCAGAGTCAGACACTGGTCTAGGTGCTGGGGCTAAAGATAAGATTCCTGCTCTCATAAAGCTTATAGTCTAGTCTAGTAGAAACATTAAATATGAATACTTTTTAGTTCTGCATATAATTTAACTCACAAGATATTACTATTATGTTTTAGTAGTCCGTAGAATTTAATATTTGCCTATATGTTTCTCTTGCCTGTGTTTTTCATTCTCTGCAGCACTTTCACATTTCCATCTAGATCATTTCTCCCTTGAAAAGTGTGTCTATTTGCATTGGTCTGCTAATAATAGATTGCCTGTTTCATTTGTTTCAAAATTTATTTTACCCTGTTTATTGAGGAACATATTTTGGAATAGTATTTGGAACATATTTAGAAACCTTAGCTGACAGTTTTTTCTAGAAATATTTTTTTCTGATTTGAATAATTTGTTCTAAGATATCTAGTGTTCCTGTGGAAGCCATGTGTTCTTTTTTTGTTTGTTTTTCTGAGTTTTTCTTCTGTGCTTTTGATTCTCAATAACTTTACTATGAGGGTTCTTGATGTGGTTTTCTCTGTGTTTGTCATTGCCTGGGATTTGCTAAGTTTTTGGAATAAGTTAATACATTTCACCAAATCTTGAGAATTCTTCATTATTTGTTCTCTGAATATTGCCTCTGACAGAAAAAGATTAATCTATCTTACAGGAATTATATTAAAGCTTTTAATATGCCCATGTGTCTCTTATGCTATTCTCTTTTTATTTTGCTTTCTGTTCTTTTTTTCTCTGCATTTAGTATTTTCTGTTGACTTATCTTTGAATTAATTCATCCTGTCTTTTGTTTTGTTCAATTGACTATTAAACTTGTCTCTTGAGTTCTTCGGTTCTATGTAATATT
Organism: Saimiri boliviensis; assembly: GCF_048565385.1. Classification (NCBI taxonomy): domain Eukaryota; kingdom Metazoa; phylum Chordata; class Mammalia; order Primates; family Cebidae; genus Saimiri; species Saimiri boliviensis. The sequence continues at coordinate 50,082,962 of NC_133450.1, read as the reverse complement.
TCTACAATTATGAATTATTTAATATTTATCTTATTGATTGTGATTCTTATTGAAATTATTTCTCTTTTACAATGATTTTGTTGATATATTTCTCAATCTTTAATTTTCTATCACAATTAGCTTAAAAGCATTTGTCAACTTGTGTATCGAGATCATATGTAGGTCTGTTTCTAGCATCTAAATTTTATTCTTATTTTTAATATAATGCAAATCTTTCTCTTAGTTCTCCAGTTTCTCAGGGAAGTAGCTCAATTTCACAAAGGAGAGAATTTAACCAGCACTGGTCATTCACAGAAAAGTAACTTGAAAGCACTTACAGTCATAAATAAGCAAATTTTCATTCATCTCATCATAAGTGGATAAAATGTACTATTTTGTATCTTTAAAAGAGTGGTAAATATATGTGATGAAATCTATTAAATGCCTTTCAGACATATACAATAATCTCATTAACTCATTAGAAATTCTATTAGAGTTGTAAAATCATTGATACTTACTACAAAAAGGATCCAAATGCCAACCCTAGTGATGTTGCATCCATAGTGTATGTTTCTACATGAATAAGAGCTAATTCTTTTCAACAAAGGTGCTCTAGTTTAGATATTATTAGTGCTCCATGTGTATTGTAAAATCTATGCACAATTTATCACATTAAAGGGTATAGATTTCATATAGTTCATAAAATGCACATATGACAAAGATAAACAATAATAAACTTAACAAAATTTAAGCAAAATGACTGTATTACTCAGATGTGTCACCCTTTTGAGACAAATGGCATGTTTGTAAAAGGGAAGAATTTCTAGTGCACAAATACATTTTTAAGCATTTTGATCAGTATTGCCCAATTGCTTCATTTGTTGTTGTTGTTGTTGTTGTTGTTTAAAAAAAAAAAAAAAAAAAGTAGACTCCAATTTACCCACACAAGTATGTGGATTACATGGTGACACCAATTCACTTCAAAGCAATCTGACCTCTATACAATTTGTCCATGTAGAATGATATTCTCAATGTCCAGTTCTACATATATTGCAGTAAAAGCCACAAACTTGATGAAGAAAACTATCTGTAAGGACTTTGTGTATAGCCATTTAGAATCACAAAGTACTTTGTTTGAAATAGATGGAGAAATTAAAATATGGACTAACATGGCAACTGATACAGAAAATACCTACATGCTAATAAAATGCCTATGTTTATTCACACTCAAATAAAGCAAATGTTAGTCACATTATTTTCAAATATATAATCCACAATTGTGGGAGAATCTGGAGAAGTAAAGACAGGATATGGGAGACAGAGTTTCAGAGGAAGAGTCACTAACCAAACAGTCTGCTAAGCCAAGTCCTTCTAAGCATGCGTGGGTCCACCAAGGGGAAAGTTATGGGGAAATATACGAGAACTTGTGTATTTTTATAGCTACCACCTCCATGAGTCCCCAGCCAGATATCTGGTGGTAGCCGTGGGCCTAACCTGTTAGTCAATAGAGACTATAGTTGAAAAGATCTGCTCAGTTAGCAGAAGAAAGAAAAGACAAATGACAACCTACCAGGGCCCCTCTGAGTCTGTCTGCAGTGACATCAAACCACAGAATGACCTTCAGAGAGTTTCACATCCCCCTTGAGAGTTTCGCCTCTACCTTGCCAGCTCTGCGTTCCTTTTTTGCCTACTCTGAACCAGACTCATAAGTAGAATGGGATGCTGGAAATGTAGCTCCCAGATTAATCAAGAGGCAAAATATACCAAAGTACCTATGGAAGTTAAGTGCCTCTGTCTTACATAAAATTATAAACGTATTCTCATTTATAATTTATATTACTGCTTCAAATAAAATTAAGCAATAATTTCTCATAGTTTTATTTTTAACAAATAGACAAGGATAGGATATAGCCCTTCCAATAATGTAAATTTCAAAATTAAAAAATTTTAGAACCTCTTCCAAAATAAAAATACTTCCACTTACCTTATGAGAGAAAAGCAAACTTTTTATCTATATTTGTGTTACCCTGAGAAAATCAAAGTTAATTTTAGTTCGATTATTAGTTTTGTAACTTCTTTCTTACTTCAGAAATTAATTTGTTATATATCATTAATGAATAATATATATAAGTAGGGGAGCATGTGTTTAGTAATATTTAGCACATAACTATATTAATTTCACTTTTGGAAAAAATCTTTCTGAATTTTAGAACTACCTTATGACTTTGATTGACCTTAACTCTTTTTTACTTCTTAGATAAAACACATCTAACTGAACTGTTTATATTGAAATCTACAGAAAGTAATAAGCTAAAATACTTTAATTGAATTCCAGAAGATGGGTCAATTTGAAAGATCTCATCAGGCACACCTGACACATTGTTGTTGGACACACTTAGTACCCCTTTTGATCACATTTTGTTTGTGTTCAAGGAAAGGAAAAGGGAAAAACCCATATACCTTGTTGATCTGTGAATTCTCCAGCCTGCAAGTGTCTGAGAAGCTGCCAGAATTTTATTTGTTTTGTAATCTTTAAGCTCTTTAAAAGGACCTTGACATTCTGCTTACCTTCTTCATTTCAGCTACCTATTAAACATCAGAGTTTAATGATTTTCTAACTATAACTGTAAAATTGCTTTGCTCATCCTTCTGATGTCACAGACTTTATAACACAATTCTTCCCCTTCTTTATTTGCTCTAGGGTGACATTGAGAGTACAAACATCAAAATCCTTTTTTTTTGTTTTCTATTCCATTCCCTGGACACATAGCACTCCTTCCAGAATCCTTATGTTTCCTCAAATTCACAAAACTGCCCCCTGACTGTAAGTCGTTACCCACAAAAAAAAGTCATTTGATGAGCTGATTTTCTCTCTCATGCACAGTGCATACAAAGCACCTCATTATATCTTGGTATGGCCTAGTAAACTGCAGAGACGCGGTGGCCACTGAGGAGCCTCTGCACTTCACAGTCCCTAATGAAGAAAGAGCCTCCGCATTTTCTTCCTCCTTTCACCTGCAGTTCTTTAAGAAAAATAACCGCTAAGATGAAGTCTTGAAGGCATCTCAAATTGAACTATTTTCTCCCCATACTGTCACTCCTCTAAGCCACCTTGTCAGTCCCCTTCTGCAGTCATCCAACACCCCCTTCCTGAAATTACTATCACACAAATTTCTTACTCATTCATTGAATCTTTAAAAAGAAATGGTTTGTATTTAGTAAGTTCTTTTCATGTATTTCTCATCCTCCCTGGGAAAAGATTTTATTGATCCATGAATGTCATGACATTTCCAAGATGATGGCAGTTATAGAATTCTTAACATGAGCATGACTTGGTTTGGGACAAGAGAGAAGACAGATGGAAAACTGGTGATGTCACATATTATGTACCACAGAATATTGGGGTGTCAGAGAGCACATGTGTATATGTCAGCAAGGTTCAGTAATAGATCAATGCCTGAAAATAAAACTGAGCTAAGAATGAAGATGGGGGGATGGAGGCAGCAAACCAAATTGCCATGTGTGTACCTACTTAACAATCCTGCATGATCTGCACATGTATCCCAGAACCTGAAGTACAATAAAAAAATTAATTAATTTAAAAAAAAGAATCAAGCAGTGAGGAAACGGTATTTATTCTTAAGAGGAAAATAAAACAACCACTAAAAGTTCAGGTGAAACTTTGGAATTGGAACTGACATTTTATGACAATAAGCAGTAATGGTGGAGTGCATTTCCATATACATGTAATTTGCATATGGATAATTATTCTGTATTATTAAACAGTGAGAGGCCTATTACTTTTCCATGTAATAAGAAAACAGGGTATTTGTAAGTAAGGCCAGTAGAATGGTATGTTAAATTATGAGAAATAGATATTTGTTTAGGAGAGTTTGGTGCCTGTGATATGTGGGGAAAGAAAGAGGAAAGAGGAGTGAGGTTTTTGGAGACAGGAAGTTAACTCAAGATATTGAAAGGGGATTGAAAAATTGGGGACTATAAAACTGGTAAAACATAAGAAGAAAACTTGCTCTTATAAAGAATGAGTATTTTTATTGTTTGATTTCCATGAAGTACCTGAAAATAAAATTATTCCTGACTGTAGTTCACCCAAGGGTTTATTGACCTTAGCTTTACAGCATTTGGATAAAGAGCTTATAAAATGCCTATCATTCACTGGCCTGAGGAGCAAGAATTCTTCCCAGCATAATAACTCAGGTGTCTGCTATTGACAAAAGTTGGCTGCTAGATTTCTTTGCAATGCAGTTTAGTTAAGTGATTCTGCAAATTATCTGTTCCTGCTATGTCTATCAGTAAGGCATTCTCAAACAAGTGTAATTTTCAGTGAATAAGCAGTCTTGGCAATCAAGTAAAGAAGAAAAAAGCAGGATGAGAGGGGAAGGCAGAAGCAAAGAATGCTGCTCTAGTCAATTCTGCCTCAGAGCAGAGACTTCTACCTAAATAATATGAGAGTTAATCGTATTTTGTATGTGGTATGTAGAAAAAAAAATTGCCAATTTTTATTGAAGTACAGATATCAAAGTAATGTTTCCATTACTGATTGGCTTCAGCCAGTGAATATGTTCCATCACAATGTAGTCACCACAGCTAATTCACTTAATACTATTTTTTATTTTGAAATAAAAGAACATACCTTATGGGATACCATAACAAAATATCATTTTAACATTCAGCCTTCTCAGTTCGTTTCCTTTCAAGCTATAGTTCTCACTAAGGAGAACTTCCTTGAGAAGCAACCAAGAATTGTCTTGAGACAAGAACATTCCAGAATTAGGTTTTAGGAGAGAGTGTGAAAATCTCATCCTAATAGTAGGTAGCTACGAGAGAATTGTTCATGTCATCCTACAAATGTACAGTGAGCATAGATTATATTCTAGACACTATTACATTGTTTTTCCATATACAAAGATGACTAAGCCTGGCTTCTAGACTTCAAGGGATGATGACATAGTTGGCTTTGTCATAGGACCTTTCGAATTGTCCTGCCTTCTTTTGAGTTCATTGTTATATGTACAGATAATTTATCTGGTAAATTATAAGAGATGGAAGCAGATCTTTTACACTGAATTTTTATAAGTGTTAAAAAAAATGCCCAGATGGAAGTATCAAAGTATCAATATGAGCTTGAAAAAGTCCTATTGCAAAATCACAAGTGAATTATTTCTAGAAAATCCACACCTGCAAAAAGGATACTTGCTGTCTAAGTGGCAGCTGTTTAGTAAGATTCTACACATTTGAATTCTTAGAGTTACTTATTAATCCAAATTCAGCTTTCTTACCAGCCCCCAGGCTGAACAATTTTGTCTGCAATGAGATGTGGTTAACTTTCTAGAGCTGACTTTCATCCAGTAGAATATGCCTTTTACAAGCATTTACTTTACCAACGGGGAGCTCAGTACCCTCCCCCATGAAAAACGCCCAGGCAAGTTCAAGGTAAAATTTTAGTTCTCACGTGCTAGAACCAAAAAAGGCAGAGATGGTCAATATAATCCTGCCAATACAGCAATTTCTGGAGCAAAATATCTACCCTTTAACTTCTATGTGTTTCAACATCCCCAGGACTCCCATTGTTCGGACTGCCTGTGCATGTGGTGGTAGGGGTGGAGGGACAGTTATTTTCCAACTACCTGGCTCATTTAAGGATATGTTGACCAGACACCTATATAGAGAAGAATTGTTCTTACATCAAAAACAAAAACTTTAGTAATTCTTGTTTAAATGCAATTAAGCAGAATCAGAGATGAAGTTTATTCGCTTCTAATTTTTCTCTATTTATAGCCTCACTTAGTGACAGGTCTGTTGTGCAGGAGTGGGCTCTCACTCAACACATCTGCTCCCCATGTGTTGCTGAGTCACACATACTTTTTTCATTACCAAAAGTAACAAATATTTATTTTCTCCTTGACAGTCCCACAGAGTTATTGCAACAGAGGGAAAAACAAGCGGGATTCCATTCAGCTTTGCTCATAAAAAGATCATTTTTGGAGCTTGTGCCTCCACTACTAAGAGAGTTGAGGAAACCTTGGAACATATACAAAGTAGAGCAATGGAAATTATTGGGAAAGAGGATCTATGAGAAAAGGCTAAAAGAATTGATATGGGTGTAGAAATAAAGCTGTGTAAAATTACAGATAAACTATTGCAGGTAATAAAAAAAAAAAAAGCAGAGAATAGCCTACAGCTGTTTTCTCTAAAGAAAATTTTATAAACCTGAGACAGGCTTCAGAGAACTTTTGAACCCCTCTCTCAAATATTATATCTACATCAATCTTTAATTTTTGTGTGAGCCTGGAATGTAATCATCCAATATTATCTTAAGGTAATGGCATAACTTATGTTTTTCTCACGATAATGTCAGAGGGCAGAGGTGCAAAACTAGGCTTTTCCACTCTTTGTGATTTTCTATCAGCAATTCTTTAAATTGCAAATTGCAGCTTTGGACTTACACATCAAACCATGTCTGACCTAGAGGACAAGGAGTGAAAATGAATAGGCTAGCTCACATCGTTTCTCTGAATCAGTTTTATAATTGAACTGCACTTTAAACCTTATCTTTAGTCTTCTCACAAGTCTTATAAATGAATGTCACCCTGATTTGATTGACTGATCTTCATTTCACACCCTTCATAAAGTAGCCCAAAATAGCTGCTGGAAAACACCACAAACCTACTGAGTTTTAGCAGTCGTCAAATTTATATTGTCAGAATTTCTTGTGGGTGAGTTATAATTAGTTTTATTTATTAACTATGAAAGCTTCTGAAAGAAATATCACAAATCATACCATAGCCATCTTATCTTGTCATTGCTTCTGTCTTAGGAAAGACAACAAGTAATCCACTGTCATTAAGGATCATTGCTTAGAAAGGAATTTTAAGAACTAGGAAGATCGATTTCATAATGTGACAGTGAATTTGCCTTTTCTTTAAACTAGCTATTTGCTATCTTAATTGCATATGTGTGAAATCACAAACATTCACAGGATAGGCTCTACAAAGGCATATTTACTAGTATAATGATCACTTTCCTTATATAATCTGGTAATGGACATAGCATCTTTACACACATTTTGAAAAAAAAAAAAATCCTTCTATCAAGGTGGCCTAAATCAAAAAGAATGTTAGCTGACTTGAACATCAGCTGCTGCTTCACGACCTTGATTGCGTTTAGATCACCTACATTCCCCCTGCTTCAGAAGAACCCACATTATGCTAATAACCCTACTTCCCAAAATATCTAACCCTCTCACATCTAGTTAAGCTAGTGCTGTTCCAAAAACATAGATCACCCAAATGCTCAGGTGCTTACACAAAATTCACCCTTTCTAATAAGTCATTTTGGCTTGCCACTGCAAGTGTTCATGCATAAAACATACAAGCTGAACTCAAGAATTTCTGTAAAAATATGTGCCCCAGAATATTTTTCACAACTTAAAAATCATGTATTTTAAATTGTACATCCAATGTAATGTGGGAGCATAGCATTTTAACATGTATTTAAATACTTTAAAGAATTATTTTTCTACCTGTGGCTTAGCTAATGCAATCTCTGTGTTACTTACCTTTCCAAAAACTATTAAATAAAAGCATAAAGTTTCTTTCAGTTTTACATATAAAACTCAACTTTCTGCTCAAATGTAAATTCTCTGTGGGGATAGGAAATATAATCTCAAAATCTAACTTATTTTCTAGTCTTAAAAAACATCTGACAGCTCTCCAAATGCAAAGTACACATACATTTGAGAAGTTAACCTTCAGGAAGTATAAATAGAATAGAGAAGCACCTTGCCTTGCTGTCTCATCCTGTATTCGAATGACATAAATTGATTCAAAATCTATTAAGATTAATCTTTCAAAACGAATACTCTGTGGTTCGAAGGTTACTGAGATAGTTTCCCTTCATACCTTGACATGTTTTATCATATCTCAAAAGTGCCTTAAGGGCTCACATATTATCTGATCTTTATCTAGGTTATTGGCCCATTCTATTCATAGGCAATCCAAGCTATTTCTTGTCAGACAGAAACTGATAAATCTTCAATAGCATTCGAGAACCTTTTCCAGCCAATTAAATATCCTATTGCCATGAAGAAGCATTAAAAAAAAGAACAAAAACCTGAGAGTCCAGTGCATTACAAATGCCTATTTTCATTAACAGGCTCTTAGGTAAATATATAAGCGCATGGTACTATGTCTGAAAGATAGCTACTAAGAAAGTAACATTTGTCTCTCATAAGAGTGTCTTTAAATACATGTCAATTAAAAAATGATATGGCAGAAAAGTAATTGTGAAATGAATGTGAGCAATATAGGCAACTAATTGCTCAGGTCCCAAATATTTGTCTCAAGAATAGGATTTTGGTAGAATTCCCAGATTATAATTTCAGCTTTCCATTCAATTTTGCAAGCATAAAGAATTCCAAAAATGATATCATATTGCCCTTTTTCCCAAATAAAGCAGCCATATATTTGAGACATATTTTTGTCTCAGATGAAATAAGATTCTGATAAAGACCTGGAAAAACATGTGGACAGAAAAACTATTTTTAACATTGCTATATCTCACGAAATTAAGTTGATAATAAACCCCATGGGCTGTGCTTTCATGGAGGGGATAGAGAGCATTTATTGGGAAGACAATTCTCACTAAGAAGTGGCTGTAGCACTAATATTTTTGTAATGCCTTAGAAACCTAGAAATGAAAAGATTATTACAATCTTTTCTCCAGGAAGTTTTATTTTCATTCATTAAAGTAATCCACTATTAATCATGATTCCATTATTCTTATCCTTAAACATTACCCATTCCTTCTTCCAGAGAATGGCAGGTGCTGCTCAGATATGAGTTCTTGAAGCCTGGTGTTCACATGGATAGGGAATGTGTCTAGCCAACCCTGTAAGTAAGGACCCTGCAGTGAGCTACAGCATAGACTGAAGAGATCAATTTCTTGTCTTCAAAAAAACGCATATTCTTGATGTTCATGGCAGGTGCCAGAAGCAAACTTCAGGGAGAATGAGACTTAAATTATCTTCTAAGGAATAGTAAGGAATATTTTGTTAACAGCCATTTGAGATTGGAAAGTAACACTCCTAGAAAAAATAATTTCATGCTATCATATACCATCTGTTTAAATTAATGAAACCATAGAAATAAGAAATGTCTTTTATTTGGCTACTATAAGTATTTCAAAAATGGTTTATGCCCAAATTACTAAACAATTATGTATATATACCTGGAGTCAAAGTATTATAGACTACTACACTATATCAGGTCTATAGGTAGTGCCTTTACATAATCTATTACATGTCTATCCAGTTAATGGTTTGCAATCTCTTTTATGTAGTATTATTTTGAAAGGTATTTAAGGATTGAAATGAAATGTTTTCAAAAGAAAGATCCAATAAGCAAAGGAGAAAACTCCTATAGCAGGAGCTTTATTTGAGCTCCTTTCCTACTTCAGGGAAAACTAACAAAAAAAATGTATAAGTAAGTAAAACATTTAGCAAAAATAATAAAATCAACTGACCTGCTGGTAATCCCTTATTTAGGAGTATGAGGTTAAACAAACAAGAGAAGATGAAGGAGGAAAAGAAGAAGATGGAGGAAGACAAAATTTTCAGTACTGCTTATTAGAGCTATTATATGTTAAATATCCACTTTACAGGAAAAGCAAATTTCACAATATTTTTGATTAATTCTGTATTCATACATCGAATCAAGGTAAAATCTTAAAATAGGTAGATGAAACAATGACATAAAAAAAAAAGAGAACCCAAAGATAAGTTGATATAAATGTCAGTGTAATTCATCTAAAAACTCATTTGCATTGAGAATATAATTCAGCAAGAAGTGTTAAGTCTAGTTAAAAATAAATTAGTCCAGTCTAGTATCACAGATTAGTAAATCAAGGCCTACCCAAGGTCATATAGTTAATATATGGAAGAAATAAGGTTTCATTATACAGTACTAGAATTGGAAATCAGGTAGAGTCCCCTGATGAATATTGAGTCTTCATAAGCATCTTCCAGTTTGGCAAAGAAATGGGTAAATCATTAAATACTGATTGACAAAAATACCTAGAAACCCCAGAAACACTATTTAAACTTCAAGAAGGATGAGTTATGATTTATCTCACAATTTCTAACCAGGTATACCCCTAATTCCTATAACCTAACACTTTATTTCTTCTTTTCATGAGACATGAATTCCAGGGAAGTTTAAAAGAAGCAAATAACCTTTCAGATTTCTAGTTCTAAGCATGTAATACGCCCTCATGATAATTACACTTCTGTCCACTTTCTTCACTGCATTTCACCTGAATAGAGCTGGAACTAGATCTATAAGCATTCATAGTGTATCCAGTGAGAGACTCTTTATTATTATTTTAATTAATTTTGTCAACCTGGCTGGCATACAGAGGTGCACTCATAGCTCATTATAACCTCAGACTCCTGGGCTGAAGCCATCCTCCCACTTGGGCCTCCCAAAGAGAGAATCTATTTTTAAATCTAGGATCACTCATACCTGCCCACGGGTAGCTTTATGGTAAGTTGACCAGAAAAGTAAATTTCCTTTTTTTTTCCCTAAAGGTCTATCACTTTGGAAAGTAACTATACATAGCATAACAATTGAAGCAACAGTAGACAGGGGAAAAATATAGTGGTATTCTTTATTTTTATTTGTAAATGAGGCAATTTGATTCACGAGAGGAAAATGTAAGCTCTTTATGTAGCAGTAGTATTTAAGGTAATTTAGATTTTATATTAGATATCACAGATGTTAAGTGCATGCCCAATAGGTAATAATCTATTTAGGGAAAAAAACAACTTCATTCTGTTTTAAAAGTATTTATATGTTTTATTTTATGACTAAATATTATCATTGAGCTAAAATAATTTATACAGCTACAAACACGAAAACATTAATTCTGGATGTAATTCAAGCAAGTGCAAGGATCACCTGTCAGTTGGCTGTTATGAAAACAAATTATAATTAAAACAAACTTAAATTAATTCAATTTCTCTAAAATTCTTTGCAAATACAGTACAGCTATTTGAGAAATGAAAACTAATTTGACTTCCATTACTCATAATTAGCATTTGTTAATAAGGCAAGAACTTTTAAACAAGCTATAGCATCTCTGCCTCCAAGAGTGGAAGGATTGGCTTTCATTACATTTAAAGCATAATTGGTAGCTTAGGTAACTTACCTAAAGCAATCCAGCATTTTGAAATTTTGAAAAGAACTTAGCTACTCTGGGCTATAATCTTTCTGCGGGGGGAAAAAAACTGTCTACTTTCTGTTCCCAAATATGCCATCCAAGGACTATCAAAATCTACTAACTGAAATGTGATAATTTGAAGACTTTTTTCTCTTATTTTTATATGAAAATCAACATGTAATAGACAAGGAAAGTATAGTCGATTCTTCCAATTTTGCAGGTACCTGAAACATTCTTGTATACCTTCTGAGAATAAGGATAGATGAGAAAATAGAGTCATTTTATGCCAAAGACGTGGTTAGAATTCAATTTCCTTTTAAAATGTATTTTGAGCAGAGGAAGCTTACTTAAACACACAGTGTGATTCCACTGGATTGACACAGACTTTCCTCATCTCTCCAATTGTTCTGCTCATAGCATTCAGGAAACCCTGCTCTCGATCTCTGCTGTTCAGTTATGTCATTCTTCCTCTCTCTTCTTGTTCAAAGGCTCTTGAAATCTCTTTTCTTAATACAGATTTCTATGACTAAGAGATACAAAAGAAAGAAAGCTAATCTTTCTGCCCCTAATTTTTTTCTCACTAGCACATTTCTACTATACAGCAAAACCACTCCTGGATTAGTGCTGTACTTTAGCACTTTCCTATCAGTGCTTGCATAAAATGAGCTATAAATGCTTCATCCAAAATAGATGGTGACTTTTTAGGCTTTATATAACCACATTCTTTTATATGTTAATCCATAAAAGTTCTCTTCATCTGAGATACCTTGAGATCAAGGACATTATCATTTTGAAATAATTCTGTGGATCCCATAGAAAATATCCATGTAACATAAAAAACAGCATGCTATAGAATTTGCTCTAAATCTGCTCAGCACAATATCCAAAAGTTTGCAGAGACTTAGAGCTAAATTGATTGTGCTGGTGATTATATTTGGTTTAAACCAACAGCAGAGATTCACTAGCCAAACTAAGTGAATGCCTCATATTGTTAATGCATAGTTTAAAAAAAAAAACCTACAAAAAATACACTTATCAAGTTCTATGTCAGTAAATTATAAAATCTAGAAGTTGAAAAAGAAGTCAAATGTATTTATTATCACACTGACCAAAAAATAAAATATAGAATGAAAGGGTTTGTCTTAAAAAAGGAGGAAGGAGAAGAAGAAGAAGGAAAGGAGAATGATTTTTAGTCCTTCCAGGGACCATCCCACAATACCCTGTTAGATTTTAAAAAGAGAATATAATTAATTGCCCACAGAAGTTCATTTAATCAGGTTTTTTTTAATCAAATATATTTCTAGAATTTAAAGCTGATTGCTATCCTAATATACCACATGTACCACAGCCTCTAAAAGATCCACATGGTATACACAAGTCAATATGCATTTTGGAAGGCTCAAGTCATCTTCAAAAGTCAAAACTAACAATCTACTATTTGCAGTTTACAAACTAAATACTGCTGGTATTTTTGTATGCATTGGCCAATTTAACCTTCATGATAACTTACACTAATAACTAGAACCAATCATTAGTTATTTTCCATTTTACAAATATAAATTAGGTCCAGAAAGGATAAGTAATTTGTCCTAAGAATAAAGATAAGTATATTTCCTAAGAATAGCAGGGCTGAGAGGTGAATTCAGAGCCTAAGTATTTAGTCACTTTGCTCATCTGAATTTCACAAAGCCTTTGAAATAAAACCTTGTCCAACATGATTGGCACTAGAAGAAAGAAATGGATATGTTAACAGATATATTTGTAGATATTTTCATATATGGCCTAACTTTTTATTAAATAGAGATAAGGATGAAGTGCAAGTAGCTTATTTAAAAGTGGTCCCAGAAAACACAATTAATAATATAGAGAAGATGGTTTAGAGGAGGGGAGAAAGTGATCAAGGGATAAGCTTAGTCGTGGAAACTGAAATTCAATCACATTTGAAATTCTCTGAGGAACTGTGTGGTATTTCAAAACTATCCTTAAAAAAAGATAGAAAGCTGACTATATATTTATTCATTGATTTCTATGCTTCATCGAATGAGAGTTTTACCTGAGAGCATTAAACCCCTAGCACTTTAGGTGGCCTTGGCTCTGGACTGAGCAAGCTTCTGTATCTCTAAGGGAAATCCTCAGGCAGAGAGTCAAAGGAATGCAGGCATGTGGCATGGAATACTATAAAGCTGCTGGGCACTGTCTACTGAAAGTACAGGTGAACACAGAAAAGCTGTGGATGGAGCATGAAGCGTCAACAATGTCTGCTACTACTATGGGCAGTAGAGGCAAGTTCCTGGTTGAAATTTCTGAGCATTTCTCTTGCTTAACCCACAACTCTTCCCTTTTTTTGATAAATACAACTTTACATTCCTTTAAAATGAAGTAAGAAATTAAAGATACTTGGAAATAAAAGTGCCGAATCCTTTAGGTGATTTATTTTTCATACTTTTATCTACTTTCCCAAACCTCTACAATCATTTTATCCTCAACTAATTCTGCAGAATGCTTTTTGGAAATGTTCTATAATAAATCTTCCTAACAACAACTTTATTTCATCCTGAAATATTTCAGCTGTATACAAAATAATTTCTTAAAAATAGATATGACTCTTGGTAAATATACAATTTAGCTGGTAGGGTGGCTAAGGCAGATGAATCATCTAGATTCCTGCTTGCCTTAGATATTAGGTGCTCTGTTTACTAATGAAGTTAAGACCATGGGCCAACCTTGTGGGTTTTTTTTTAAAGTGGAAATTGCCACTGTTGCTGGTATTTACTAATGCAGGGAATCTTATTCTCAGTCCCAGAAAAGGTTCGTTATTATTTACATTTTACAAAATAAAATGCAAAGGAAAAATGATTCACTGTGTGGTCTAAAAGGGCTACACTATGGCCATGTGCACTTATACCCAGGTCACCAGAGGCAAGGCACCCATTCCTCTAAACGCTGAGGTGATGTGATCATAAAAAGTCAGCAAATTAAATAAATAATTAAATTAAATGTATTGATGTCATGAATCCATGTAATCACAGCCTTAATTGATGACTAAAATATATTACCTTTTTAAGACTCAATCACAAATCCTAGCCAAAAATATTAAGCAAGCAAGCCTATCAGCCTTGCTGTCTTCTTTCTTGAAACTTCACTCATGTTTAGGCACCTCTGGCCCTTCATCCTTCCCTCCTGAAACACTCCTCTTTCTATTCTGTGGAATAATTGCTAGGAAGCAGGCACTCATTTCTAGGCATCATTTGCCACGAAAATGGGGCTGTATGGCTAGTTTTTAATGGGATAAAATGGCTGGAAGCAAAGTATATTATTTAATGGTCTAGATATTTGAATAATGAACATGACTTCTTCCTTCTCTTCTACTATCTATTGGCTGAATATCAAAGCCTGGGGTATCCTGGAAGATACAGCTTCTGACAGCCTGATCTCTGAATGAATTGGTCATGACCCTTTTCTAGCTCGTCTCTGAACTGGAGACTGGAACTACCTTAGACTGTTTGGCTACAGAGAAAAAGAAAAGGGATTTCTGGAGCCTAGGTTTGAAACAATGCTATGTGTTTCTCCAGATCATTTCGTTTTCCCAGCCATACAAGACTATAATGCCTAGCCTCTCCTGTTTTTATATCGGGTAGATATCTCTGCATTCTGGCTAGTGAAATTTGGGTATAATTGATGTATCATTTTCCCAGACTCAGCCAGAAAGCTTCTTCCACGATCCAGCATTCTCACTACTGCTCTCCTGCAGTCTCCTGGAGCTACATGCTGAAGATGGAGGAAGCCTAGGTCTTGAATTGATTAGGTGGGGCAGCTTGCCTTGACTGTGACATGACCTATGATAGGCATCACAGTGTGCATTGAACACGTTTGGTACACTATTGCCTATATCCTGTGCCTGCTGAACTTGATCTTAGGGAAAAGATTAGAAAACAAAGCCATCAGTGTATGCGTTGATTGCCTCTGTTGAGTTTGGTAATATGTTGTAAGCAAGCAATAGACTTAAGAAAAAAAGTGGTTAAGTTTGCAAGCAGAAATAAATGAAAATGATAATCTAGAATTTTTCTTGCTAACACCATCTAGACCCCAAAAAGTAAAAAATAAAATTAAGGAAAGACTCTTCTCCAGTGAAACTTTTCAGTTGAACAAAGTAATTCAGCTCAGTGCTCAAATTCAGATCATGAATCCACCCTTCCTAAAATTCCTGATAGCCTCGGAAGAGCTGGTATTAAGCATAGAGTCAGAGACTTGAGTGACGAATTAAAAGAATGAGTATATTTGTGAATTATATCAGAAAAAGAACTTTAGGTATGTCTACTAGCCCATGTAAATGACAAGAAACAGATAGATTAGAAGATGCTGTTTGTGACAAACTATTTTTTAATAAAGGAAATTATAAGTTTGGTCTAAAACATTGGACGATTTGGGGGTAGTTTTAATAATTAGCAGGCTAAGAGGCAAACTGCAAAACCTGTGCAGTCCTCATAGAAGGCAGAGCCAGGCATCCCTAGGAGAGTTTCTTACAGAGAGTGGAATTAGCATCTAATCAGTAAACTTTTCCCTCTTCCAAAATACATAGTCCTTACAATGTTCACCAAGCAAATTTTAGACTTTTTCTATACCAGCATATGCTACATGGAGCCCATTCATTACCTTCTCACATGACAATGTCATACTATTGGGTTTAGGGGATAGAACCAGATAAAAAGTATTTTCAAGTTATAGGATGCTGACCCAATGAAAAAGACAACACATTGTCTGAAGATTTCAGACTTCGAGTAGGAGGCAGTGACTAAATGAATCTTGTTCTCCTCATTGGAGAAGTCATTAGTGTTTTCTATATGTGGAAATAAGAGTGAAGCAGATATTTCATATTGGAAGTCAGACTTTGGCAGAGAAAATGTTATGTGTTCACCAAGAAGAGTACATTTTTCATACATCATTTTGATTAGTTTGGGGTCATATAATTAAATCCTAGCCATCTGAGTGTGAGTAAAAGTGATGTATGCCACTTTCACACATGGTCAAAAAACATCTGTATGATCATCTATTCTCTTTTGTCCCTTTTGCAGAGATGTTAGAAGGCAGCAGGGCCACCTGATGGACATAACCTGGGTCAGTGAATGACTGCATGAAGCAGTGTCCTACCTGTCAAAACATGAGATTATGATGTGAGTAAGCAAGAAACATATCTTTTGTTAACCCGTTAGATTTGGGAATCGATTGGTGCAATAGTGTATTAGTTTCCTAGAACTCACATGATAAATGATCACAAACTTAGTGGCTTAAAAAAAAAAAGAAATTTATTCTATCACAGATGTGAAGGTTCAAAATCTAAAACCTACAGAGTCCATCCCTATAGGGTTCTATGAGCCCCTCCCTGTCGTGGTGGAGACGAGAAACTGTAGAAATAAAAGACACAGACACAGAGATAGAGAAAAGAGAGTTTGGGCCGGGGGGTCCACTGCCCGCCAAAGCGCGGAGACCTGAAGTGGCACCGAGTGCCTGGACACTCTGACGTTTATTGAGTACAAAGCTGGGGGCAGGGAAGGTAGGGTGAGGTAATGGTGGTCGCTGATAGGGTCAGGTTAATCATGTGTCTTGAAGACAGGGGGCCCAAGACTTTCAAGCAGCCGAGGCTAGGAGAAAAGCTAATGCATTAGCGCTCTTCACATATTTGTCAGAAATATCAAGGACACTAAGATTATGCTACTATTATTCCTTATCTTTTAAGAAAAAGAGAAACCAGGTGCAGAGAAGGGCATAAGAGTAGACATGGAAGGTGACCACTGAAACACAGCATCACATAGAGGCAGTTAAGCCCCCGACGTTTGCAGGTTTGCCTTGCCACAAGAGCTTGGAGAAGTGGAGTTTTCTCCTAACTTCCCCAGGAAGGTGACATCTTGGCCCTTTTTGGACATCTCCTTCCCTTGCTGGGTAAACAGCGGGTTCTTTCACAGCACTGGCACTGCCACACAGCCGAGGCACCTTCCAGCAGCCCTTATGCTGGCGTGACAGAGGGCTTAGAGCATCTTGCCTTAGGATCACTTTGTTCACAATGTCACCTCAGTTCCATGCTTCATAACCCGATAATCATTAATAAAATTAAAGGTTATATTGAGTATATATCTTTACAATTATAAGTGAGTAACTATAAGATCATATATGATTATATAAAGGAATAGCTATGTACCTACATTTCTAATTCTTTTCTAAATCAATATTTATATGGAAACAGGCTGAAGCTTCAGACCCTTGCCATGGCACTTGAGGGGTTTCCCCTTGACAAAAACCAAGGGGTTTGGCAACATCATGGTCCCTCCAAAGAGGGACACTCTAGGGAAGTGTCCTTCCTTGCTTCTCAGTTTCTGGTGGCTGCTACCAATTCTTGGCATTTTTTTTGGCTTGCAGATGCATCTGTCCAATCGCTTCCTCCTTTTTCACATGGACTTCTCCTCTGTTTCTGTGTGTGCGTCTCAAATATGCCTCTGCTTTTCTAGATAACACTTGTCATTGGACACTTTTCCCAATACCCTCGTCATGGGATTTGGGGTCCATGATTTAACTCACTAGGAACATTTAGCTTGTTCAATCAATTGAGCTCTGAAGCTATTCTACGTAACTTTTTTTCCTCAGAAAAATAGCTCTCCAAAACAGAAGTCAGTGTTTCACAAATTGTAGTAACTAAAATGACTTTAGATGTCATACATGTAAATGTTAGTAATTACATTTGTCATTTTAAAGTTCATTCTTAATTATATAAAGTGTCATATTTAAATAGATTATAAAAGACAAAATATCAAATAATTGAAAGAAAAAGTCTTCTATCTATTGGTAAGCAGTAGATAAGCTTCCTGAAAGTAAGGGGGCTTTCCTGTATTCTTAAAGTCATGATGTCAGGAGGCCAATGGCACTGAGGAAGATGAAAACTGGTCTCTGACACTAGGAATGAGATATTGAGAAACAAACAATTGCCCAGACAGCCTCCAAGCTTGTACAAATCATATCAAGTAGTGAATGGCTTTGTGAAAAGCTGCTGAGCTTCCAACTACATGCTCATTTTAGAAAGATCAGTAGGTCACACTCTTCCTTCACAGTGTGTCCATAAAGGATAACTTCTTTAGTCACTGAGTATCAATGACCATAGAAATTAAAACACAGAAAGAAGTATATATCAGAAGTGGCAATACTGAAGAACAACACTGAGCATCATGTTGGATAGAATATAAAGCTTTTTGCACACACACACAACACACACACACACACAAATTTAGAATAGCAGGACTCATGTCCCTTATAACATCCCATCAAAATAAGAGAAAAAAAGACAACATAAATTAAGAAGTTATTTCACAGAGGATTCTTTGACTCAATTGTAATTAATTTAGTAATTAGTTGCTGCATTGTAATTAATTATATTTAATTAAACAATAAATTTGAACACAGACGTGACAACTAGTTTCATAAAAATCCTCTCTAAAAGAAAATATTTCAAGAACTTCATCATAGTCTCTATTACACTTAGCATTTTTGGCAGCATATTCACCATAGATATCTCACCAGACGTGAATCCTATCAACATTTATGTAAATTAATACCAACTTTAAATTGAATGTTATTTGAACAAATATTTTTTTTTGGCTTATTGTAAAGATATGAAATTAAGGCATCAAATAGCAGCACTAAGTCTCAATCTTATAAATAGATTATGGCCCAAATCTTCCTAAAGTCAACAGAAAGGAAAGACAATTAGCACGTTGTTGATATTAACATTCATTCTCTTTTTATTTCCAAAGCTATTTTATTCGCTAATTATGCTTTGATTAAAGGTTCTAGTCTAAGTTTATAATATTTCCCTTTTAAATGCATTAAACTCTACTTTAAAAATATGCTAATTTGAGAATAGGATTATCAACTGGAAAATAATAGTGGGTTTACTACATTGTCTCATCTATTTTGACCATTAAAAACTAATGTCTCTTCACACTGCTCTTAACATTAACTGCAAGTCAGACATATATTAAATGATAACATAGCTGATATCTGGTTTTCTCTCATCTTATTTTCCATTTTATTTTAGCAAATAATTATTTCCTTATGACTATATTAAAAAATCAACCTAGTTAATAATAAGATTGTAATTTGTTGGCCTCTAGACAGAAACTTCATATTTGCTCTGTAATTTCTCGCATTAAAACTTAAAACCTTGTTGAAACAAATATTTTAATTCAGTCACGTTTGGGTGGGGCTAGTCATTGTACATTCTAATAGTGTCCAAGGTGATGTCAAAGCTGCTGGTCCATGGACCGGACTTTGAATAGCAAATTGCAGTCACATCAGGCAAATGTTCAATTTTCATTTTATAAATTCATACTGGCTTCAATAACTATAAAGCCATATACTATTAACCTAAACTGACAACGATATTCAAAAAGAAAAAATCGCACAAAGGGAAGTACACACAAAAATAGGATAATTTTAGGGGTGTTAAACCCCTTTTATAATCTTTGAAGATGTTTTGCATATTGTAACTGTGCAACAACCTAGTTCAATAGTCAACACTTCTCAACTATACTAGCACTTCACAAACTATGATAACACTCAACCACAAGATTTCCTTGTATCGTGCTCATTTGTTGATTTTTCATATTTTCAGTGTCCACACATACTCTTGGCAGCTTAGCAAGAGCTGATCTCTCATTTCACAGCCATATGCTGCATAAGTAATAGCAAAGTTTGCTTGCACACATGGAAACGTGAGCGTTTTCAAAAGTATCTCTCTTGGGGTTTCACCAAAAGGGGCCAGATTTTTGAGATCATTGTTCAAACCTAACTTGGAGGAATATTCTCCCAGTCTCCTGCAGTGTCTTAATTCATCTTTGCCACAATCTTATCCATAAAGAGCACCTATTGAAGAAATGACTCATCAAAATGGGCACTTACTGAAGACCAGTCTAATAATTCACCAGAAGAAATTATGTCATTTATAAAATTTCAAAATTGTATTTATTGTTATCTGCATGTACATGTACAGACACACACACATAAAACAGTTTTATAGATAGAGAGCTTAAATAGCACAGTGAGAAAATTAAACTATTAATAACATAAATGTTGAAAAGAAGCATTGAACAACCCTGGTATTTTCTATATAATATGTTCTTGTGCCTGATAATAATATTAACAATATGCTTACTTGGAAGCAGCATGGCATAACAGTTGAAAATATGTGTATTGAAATCAGAAGGCCCTAGTTTGAGTACCAGTTTTTTTGTTCTATAATCATATAACTTAGGATGCTTTACTTAACCATTCTGGGTCTCTGTTTCTTTACAATAGCTTCTGTTTAAAAAAATTACATTAATTTTTGTTGCATGGCAGAAACCACTAAATCATATAGGCATAGAATAAGCAGCATTACTTTCTGACTCATCACTCTGAATTTTCAGGTTAGCTGGGGGTATCTATCCTGCAGATTAAGTCCAGGTCAGTTCCATGTGCCACCTTCTGGAACCTGGATTAGAAGGATGATGATTACCTGGAGACATGTTTTTCTCTTGGTAGAGTTCTCAAGCTTCTGGGGGCTTGAAGAGTGAATTGTACTCTTTTTTAATGACTCAAGTTCAATACAGCAATGTCATTTCAGCTCACATTTCATTGGCCAAACCAAGTCATATGCCAAGCCCAATATCAAGGAGATGTGAAGGAAACTCCTCCTCAAGAGATCATGAGGGGAAAGACAGTGATCATTGTCTAAACAATAATCTAACCTTTACCAATGTCTTGTGAGGGATTTAAACTGCACTTCAAATCCTTAGAGAGGGATATATAATAAGTGTTCAGTGAATGCTTTAAAAAGAGAGATATTTAGAGTAACAATGAGACAGAACCTGGTTGGTCTTTCACCAGCCATTTCTGTTTTGCTCTTGTACACATAGTTTGATTGCATTTCCCAGTTTCTCTTTTATTTAGATGCAACGATTTCTTTGAGTTTGGGCCAATGGAAAGTGAATAGATGTGATATACTGGACTCAGTCTAGCTCACGAAAACCCCCCTAGCAATCTCCCATGCTCTCTCTTTCTCATCTGCAAGCTCGAAACAGAGGTCCTAGTGGAAGACCCAGAGGCTCTAGTTCAGAGTGTCCAGTTGGATTTTTGTGATAATGGAAATGTTTTATATCTTCACACACCAATAAAATAGTTACTGGGCAAATGAGGCTTTTGAATATTTGAAATGTGGCTTCTGCAAGTGAGGAGCTGAACTTTTAATTTTAATTAATATCTACTTATAGCTAAAGACTACCATGTTGAACTGTGCAATTCTAGGGAAAGGCAAAGACATTAGATAGATGGAGCCTGAAAGATTGCATGCCAATCATTTAACTGAACTGTGGTATGAGCTAGAAATGAAATTTTACTTTGCTAAATAACTGAGATTTGGAGGTTGTTTCATGGAATGGTTAGACTACTCCAACTAACAAAGGACTGTAATTAATAGAGTTAAGCATTCAGGCTGTAGCATGCAACAGAAAAAGGTTTCAATCCTGGCCCCACATACTAACTACATAACATTGGGCCTGTTACTTAGCCATCCCCTTTACCTATTAAACGAATATATCACCAGAACCTACGTAATAAGTTTATATGAGGATTAAATATGTTTGTTTTTACAATAACATATGAAGCATAGTAAAAGCCTAAAAATAGCAGTTATAATTGTTGCTAACTAGCTGAATAGCTGAAAATATACAATTCCTAAGAGTCACCCCCAAATCTGTCCTTACTTTAATGAAATGTTTATGATAATTTTTTATGTGAAAACAAGGATTGAGGCAAGCCATGACATTATTCAAATAGATTTGGACAGGATGCATTAGATGCTTGGGACTTTAATAAACTGCATGGAAACAAAGAAATGAAAAGAATCCAATCTATGTTATAAAAATGATTAAAAGGAGGGAATTCCTTAAAGAGGCATATTAATTAATAACAATACAATTTAAAACCATAGTTGAAAACCCACTCAAAGGGAAATAATATAGCATGAAAATTCTAAAGAGATGTATTTGGTACAAGAGCAGTTTCTGCTAACTCCACCAACCTACCTTGACTATGATTTGTTTGGGACCTTCATGATTAGGGAAAACACAAGTGTGTGTAAATGTTCATGCAAGTGCTGAGAGAAGAAAGAGTGGGTATAGAGAACAAGTGAGTAGTTTATGACAGAACCCTTATCCTAAATAAAAAGCAAATCATTGTAGAAGTATACAACTTTCATAATAATTTAATAAATTACCAGCCGTGCAATGCCATATGCACTTTAAAGCAACATTTATCATCAATTTAGAAATACCTTATTTCATCTAATTAAAACAGAGCTTAATAGATTTTGTTACAGAAATTTATACCAGGAAACAATACAATTTAAAATCATATTTATTATGTTTTAAAGCAAGTGACTGATTTTATGATAGGATAGGTCAACTCATTCCAACTGATAACTTTCTCCAATTTTAGCTACATTGTCAAAACTTGAAAAATTATCAGAAATTTATCTCTCATGGTGATATTTGAGTAGGGACTTTCACATTTTGTTTGGTTGGCATATAAATCAAGAAGCAATATTTCTTAAGTGCTTATTTAAAGTACTCATTTTCCAATTTTTGAAATATAATTCAACTATTATGGAAATGAAAACTAATGTTATTTTACTCATATTTTTTAAGAACTTCTTAATTTAGGGCAATTTTTGTTTGCTGATTTGTTTTGTTCTGTTGAGTTCATTTGTCAACATAAAAAAAATAGATTATCATCTCACTTAGGTCATCTCATCTAGTCCAATGGCTTTAAAGACAACCAATAAGCCAATGACTTCCAAACCTCTATCTACCTTCTTGACTGTGTAAGTCTGATTTTCTAGGATAACAAATAAATGCAGCATAGTAGATTTCAACACGTATTTCCTGTGCACAGAACCCCAGTGCTACAACTCCAATGGCCTTGAGTAGAACAGCTTGATGTCATGTGTCTTATCAGTCCAGATGCTAGGCTTAAGGATCAGAGAATCACTGGGACGTGTCACTTCCATCGTGGAGGACAAGACAAAGGGGCCGAACTAAAACATGCAAGCAAATTTAAAGCTTTTTGTTACACATAGCAAATGTCAAGTTTGCTCATATTCTGTTACCCAAAGCCATTCATGTGGGATAGGAAGTATGTTCTGCATATAAAGATGGCAACAGAGGGGAGGGTACAAATACTTGTGAACAAATAATACCAGCTACAGCACTACCCTTTTTCTGAACTCAAGGTTCATATGGACATTAGATCTACTTGATTATTTCACCTGGATATTTAACAAACATTTTGCCCTTAGCATGTCCAAAATTGAACCTTTGATTTCCAATGCCCCCTCCAAGCTGCAATTCACTGACCTGTCTTTCCTATCTCAGTAAATGGCACTATTAGTTTATGTTCCCAAGTGCTATTCCCCAGCAGTGTATCTATCCATAAGGGTTAGTATTTACAGACTCGAATCTGGGAACTGGATTGCTTATTATGCTGGAGGAAAGTCATGTTTTTATATAATTTTTAACCTATATATTATGAAAACTTTCAATTATACATAAAGTAGAAGGAATCGTATAATGAATTCTATGTGCCCAACTTTAATGACTATCAAACTCGTGGCTAATCTTGTTTCACGAAATCTCACTCACTTTACCTCCCCAGCAGCTCCCCAAATGCCTTTTAACAAATTCCAAATATCACATCATTTCGTCATTGGCATTATACTATAAAAAGAGCAATATTTTAAAATCATCAAACAAATCACTATATGCTCTTGATACCCTACAATTTACTGCTGGAATGAAGTCTAATTTCTCTGAGACCCATAATGTTAGCTCACACCTACCTCTCCAAACCCTTTTCTCTCATGCTGCTATTACATTCATCCAATAGGCCCTGAAGCACTGAAATTTCTGGTCATCTAATGACCGGAATATAGCCACATGAAGATTGTGTGGGAGAGCTTTGCCAAAGGACTTTATTATTTAAATAAATATTCACCTTATTATTTAAATAATAAGCTTAATTGCTGACCCCTCAGAAAAACATTCGTTGACCATCAATCTTAAAGATCAGTTATCTGCTGTCTGTTCACTCTACTAGAATCTGAACATCTTAAGAGAGAGTTGGTGTTTTTTACTGTCACGTATTTATGTCTAGGACAGTGCTCTTTTGATAGCGTGTGTTTAATAGATATTCATTATATGAATACTTTTGGTTGTACAAGTTGTGGACATTCTACTACTTGGACCATAATCTTCAGTATTTTCATTTAAAGAGTTAAATCAGTTTCACTAAGTCGCATGATTTCCAGAACTTACTATATATCCTTGCTTAGAATTTGGAATTATAGAAGACAAGCACAGAAATAGGGGAATGCTATCTTTCCATGTTAAAATTAAATGCATTGGTACATTTGTATTTCATTCAAGTGAAGAATGAGTATGTGAGCTGGATTCGGGAATGTACAAAGCACTGAAAAGCAGGAAAGGTAGATCCCAAAATTCCTCTTGGAATATAATTTAGACAGCTTGAAAATAAAAATGAAAGATCAAAAAGATTTCAATTCTTATTTTTGCTATTGTGCCACAATCTAAGATATCCTTTTTTTTTTTTTTTTTTTTTTTGAGACGGAATTTCGCTCTTGTTACCCAGCCTGGAATGCAATGGCACGATCTTGGCTCACTGCAACTTCCGCCTCATGGGTTCAGGCAATTCTCCTGCCTCAGCCTCCTGAGTAGCTGGGATTACAGGCACGCGCCACCATGCCCAGCTAATTTTTTGTATTTTTAGTAGAGACGGGGTTTCACCATGTTGACCAGGATGGTCTGGATCTCATGACCTCGTGATCCACCTGCCTAGGCCTCCCAAAGTGCTGGGGATTACAGGTGTGAGCCACTGCCCCCGGCCACAACCTAGCACATCTAAGAATTGTGTATGAATTTTTTTCATCGGCCTATTTCTCAACATAAAACCACTGAGAATCATCATCTATAATTTGTGACCAAATTTAAAGCAAATGAACAAGCAATTAAATAAAATATGCAAGCAATAAGCAGAAGGCGACATACAAGGAGGGCTAATCAGTAAAGTCTGTACCACCAAGATCATATCTGCGAGTGCTATTGGGGAGGTGATCAGTAAACCTTGTTAACTTTCCCATTATCTCTCTCCAAATAATGCATAATAATATGCCAGTGTGCCGTCTCTACAAATGCAGCCCTCTTCCACCACTTGCAGCCAGATTACTGCCCCTAAGCTTCTTGTTGAGATATTTAGGAGTTGCCAATGGTTAAACATATTTTATAACCAAAAGTTTATCACCTAGGGAGGTTTTATTTATGAATAAAGTTACTTTCTACCACTTCAAGTGAATAAGAAGACAGAAAGCAAATAAATTGCTCTTGACATTAAAACTAGAGAAGGTAGAGAGAACCAAGACATCACTTGCAGATAACTTCAGTATATGTCAAACGAAAACAAGGAAGAAACTTGTTAGGCTGATGCAATTTACCAGTTGCCTCATCTTTCTGATTTATGTTTTATGTTTATAACAATGAGTTACTAAGATGAATGCCATGTTAGCAAGAGAACACAATCATCATAATAGGAAGACTAAGTGTACCTACCTGGTACAATAACTTCAAACTCAGTTACAAAAAATTGTAATTTGTATTTTCTATAACTCAATATAATTTAATGCTCTTCCCTTTCCCTTTCTTCCTGGTATTGTGTATAAATACCAAGGTCACTAAGGTGAAATGTGACATGAGGTGAAAGGTGGCATCTTGTCCTCCAACACTACCTGCCTATCATGACATTCACTAAAACACATCCTCCATCTAGTTTCTGGAATTAATACCTTCATGATGATATCAATGGAGGTGTACAGTTCTCATGTGGTCTCTTATATGATTCATGCCACATGCAACTCTCCTCCAATTTGGCAAAGCTATGCCACCCTTATCCACAAAAACTATCTGTCTATACTGAAAGTCTTTTTGATGCATGCAGAACTGATTTAGCCACTTCATTTTATCCTCTACTGCCAAGAAGGAACTTAGAACCTTGGCAGCACAGATTTTATCTAATTGCAGATCCCTAAAATTATTAAGGGATTCCACTTTGCCCCCATCAGTTTGGAATTAACTCAAATAAGAGAGGAGAGGATGAGAAACCCATACCAGTCTCTTGATTGCTAAACTCCTTCCTTCAGATGTAGTGATCTTTCTCCAGTCTCTGGTCTAGCATAGTTTGGGAAAGAACTCCTTGTGTGTGATCATGTTTGTTTACTTGTTTTTCTCAAATCTTGTTGTCTTGTACCTGAGAACCATTTCAAATGCAAAAGGCAAGAATTTTGTCTATGCTTTTGTTCTGCTGTTTTCCTGAAACTGTCCAACCTGAAAATAATGAATGCTTTCTTGTGTCGCCTCCTGGAATAAGGAAGAAAAGTACCTAATGACACAAGGAGCTAGAATGTTTAATACTTTAACATTTCGCAATATTAGTCATCAATAATAAGTTATATGAACTTAATCATTTAACTAATGACTACTTAGCCTTTATGTTACATGTCTATAAACCGTCTTATAAAGATGTAGTTTGAATTTGCTTCATATTATATTCTCCTTGTGTTTGTTTGGGAAAATAACATCTACTAGTTAGAAATTTGTCACATCCAAAGGTTGTGCTATAATAGCATAATGGTAGATGACAGTGTATCAGAATTCACTCTTAACTATTGCTGATGTGTTTAATTTATAGAATGGAAAGAGTTTGAGAGTTTAAAGAAGAAATCTTGTTATTTTTTCAACATATCTGTAATATGTATTCATGAATAACCACTTGTTCTAATATTTTAAGTGAAACTGAAAATTTCCAGAATATTGAAGCTGAGGCAATTATCAAAGCTGTTTTATACCAATTACAATTTTATAGACAAGCTAGCACAAGCCATTGTGCTCCTTGCCATAGAGAATTCAAAAATTGAAAACAAAATTATTTCGCAAATTTATAGTAAGAGGAATCCAGAACATTTTAATGAGTATTTAGCCTATTGTTGACTTATAATATTCAAGCTCATCATGCTCACTAGCAACTCTATGAAATATGCACAATGATGTATTTTTATTTAAATAATAAGCAGCCAGATTCAGAAGAGGTAAAATATTTACTTGTGGTCGTGAGTCACAGATACTCAAAAGCAGAGATAGAACTATAGTATCTGAAAAATAATCCAATAATTTTTCTACTTAGTATTCCCCTCAAAATTACGTTCAAAAATTCAGATAAAAGTTTTAACTGTATTTAGATGTGGGTTCTACATATCAGCAGCACAATGTAATTAAGCATTCTTATAAAAGTTATGATGGGCCTCACAGATTGCAATTTGTAAGACTTCAATAGATTGTATTATTTTCTGAGTTATGTGTTATGCCATAATATTTTAAACAAAATACAGTTTGCTCTAATAATTCTTCCACAGTCTTGTTTACATTACTAAAATGCTTACTAATGCATTTTTTTGATATTTTGCACAGATAAACATAAACCTAGTTCTTTCCTGAGTACCAGAAATTGCAAGCTTGTCAAATTGTGATTAATGAGGATTTATTGGATATCAACATATGAGTCATCAGTAAATATGTTTATTCTTTTTAACTGAATTCCATTATTCAACAATGAAGAACAGAGCAATGATAAATAACATGCTAACATGATAGAGATTTGAGTGACTGTTTTGTTTTCACAGATCTTCAACGATCTGAACAAATGCAGAATTCATTACAGCAGTTCTTCACCTAAAACTAAAGAAAAAAAGATCAGTTCAATTTCTATGAGCGAGATATTGGAATTACTTGAAACGGGCTTGCGGCAGCTGTTCTCTGGGGAGAATAGTTGTTAACTCAATAGAATCAAGTCCTGAGATGGAGGGGGAGAAAAACAAACCAATCTAGGCTAATGGTTCCTGATGAACCCAGATTAAACACAGAGATTGGTCTGGTTTAAATATACTCAAGGGAACCGTCCTTCAGATAAGAGTATCAATTTTCACTCTGGGTCAATAGGATGAAGAGTGTGTGGTTAAAAATCAGATATTGCAAATGGATACAGCTTGAGTCAGGATGCTTGTTGGGGGAAAAGAACATTGACGATCAGAAAAAACCCTGAAAGTACATGAAGAATCATAATGAACATAGTCAAGTAAAAAATTATTAAAACTAACAAGATGATTTTTTAAATAGTTAAAAATAAATATTCAAAACTCAGTAACATATATATAAATATCTTCAAAAATTAAAAAGAACTACATTATGAACATAAAAATACTTATGAATAAACTTTCTCCAGAATATTTAAAATTACAGTGAAGAAATCTTCAGAAGTATTGAATAATATAAACACTTGAATAAAGAGACATTACCATATATAAGTTTAAATGTTGTAAAGATTTAAGACATTTCTACAAATCAGTTTTTAGATTTAAAGCAAATCTAATCAAAAATCCATTTTTTACTCATAAAATAATACTAAAATTTAATTTATCAAAATATGTATTTAAAAAGGCAAACAAATAATATAAAGAGATTTTACTACAAGGATGTTCAATGCAGCATTGTTTAAAATGAAAAATATAATTATTGAAATTAATTACACTGTTTATGATTTTGTAGACAAGTTGTTTTTTTAATAAATTATTAGATAAGTTACAAAATGGTATGTATGTTATAATAATGATTTTTATTTTGAAAGTACTCTGGAAATATAGTTATATATATTTTTACATATAGGAGAAAGTTTGAAACTCTCACTGCTCCTACCTACAGGCAGATAAATCTCCCAAGATGGGAACAAAGAGGGCTATTTCAGGATCTTGTTTGAGGAACACTCCTTGAGAAACCTCCACCTTTCATAACTAGCCCCTACCATGTATTGCTGTGTGTATATTTTTTTTCTTCAATCTGATTCTTTATAATTTTTTCAATGGAATAATTATAACTTTTTTCCACTGCTTTTACCAATATGTATGTACTTATTCATTATATAATATCCTCTAATGCTGAGATTTTGAAGCTGGAAAGGAAAGATACAGTATGCATTTACTCTGTAATATTGAAACAAAACTGGATAAATTTTGGCAATGGCTGTCAAGACTGACTTATCTCTGTGTTTACAGTCTTCATGATTGGGTGGTGGAATTGTAAATGTTTTTTATTTTCTTTCTTTGTTTTTTTTTTTTTTTTGAGTAAATCCATGCTATCCAAATTGTTCACTCTTGACATATATTGTTTCTATAATCATAAAATCTATAATCTTTAAAATCTATAATATTTGTTTCTGTTTTTAATATCCCTAATAACATCTGGTAAAATGAAAACAAAAGTATTTTTAAATACTTTCACTTTTATAGTTTTAGGTCACTTTTAGAAAGAAAATGGACATTTTCTAGTTAGAAATACACTTAAACAAGTTTGAATTAAACCCAAGTATTTGAGACTGACTTACTGTTCACCTGAATTTTATTTTATCAGCCATCTTACACTGATAAAATGGAATTCAGGTGGATAGTAAGTCAGTTAATATATGTAGAGGATATATTAATATATGTATAGGATATGTTTTCAGCTCTTTGAAAAAAAATCCACAGAGATTGTATTAACTGAACACAGTATGAAAGGATAATCTCTTTTAGAATAAACACTGTACCAAATGCATTTTGATACCCTTCATTGCAGCTAGCACAGGATCTTACACAAGTACACAATGAAATGCACAAGTAGTTAAGACTGACTTAAGACTCACTTCAACCCCATTTTATCAAATAAAGCCTAGTTTGATATATTTAGAGGATAGGTTTTTAATTCTCTAAAAATGTTTTAAAGATGTTTGAAAAAATTCCATATCATTATGTTGAAAATAAAAAAAAAATAGGGTCTCTCTGGTTTATTATCTTAACAAGTAGCATCCAATAACACCATGCTCTGACTGATTTCATTATTTGACTTTTTGCTTTTAGGTATATTTTCCTATCATAATTTCAGAAAGGAGAATGACCTTGACCACATAAGCATAGAGCATCAAGTAGAACTGACTAGCATGTAGTACTACTATTGTCTTTTTATGTATTGAAAAGATATCCACATTTTTTAGGCCCCCAAGAGAGGTCAAAATAAATGTGGCAAGCTGGTTACTGGTCTCAGATTAGAGTCATGTCTTCCCAAAAGGCATTCAAACTAGACCATTAAGAAAAATGGGTTACTGGGACAAAAATGATCATAAGATGATATACACCTACACAGGATTCCAAGGGCCTTCTGTGTTCTATTCGGGCTCTGAAAATATGAATGAACTAGAACCTGTAACTGTCCTCCATTTATTTTGTTGAACTGAGTTTTTTTTTACTAAAAATAAAAAGTTTGTATCTGCTGAAAATATATACATTTTACGTAGAGCGTCAGCAAGTATGAGGGGAAAAAAAATCTAATTTGACTTGGCTGCTGATTGATTTCCTAAAGTCCCATTGCTTTCGATTTCTCAGTGATGACATACTTCCCCACAGTCAATATGCATCTCTTAATTTGTTTGCAGGAAAGTTGGCCTCTTTTGCCTTCTCAAATCACACTTTGTAATCAATGGCTACGTTCTAAATAGAATTCAGAAATGTCTTTAGAAATCGAGGCCAGTTTCAATGAATTATTTTTAGCCTGCTCTCCCTCTAAGAACTTATTACCACCGTAGCATAGCAGTGAATTACTTTGGGCCAGGATTTACAGAGAAGCCACATGCTATGAATAGATTTTGTTCAATAAAATCTACTTCGAATTCACATCTTAAAAACATGCCATATTTACATTATTGTTGTGATATTTCAAAACATAGAAATTAACACTTCAGTCACTTGGCCCATTAAATAAATTTTCAATATCTGCATGTGGAACAAAGTCTTAATTTTTAGGAAACTAAGAGATTTCTAATACTATTAGAAGATCCAGGATGAGTAAGATGCTCAGGTTGGGAATTTGAACTCGAAATTGAATTACAGTAATAAGTAATAATTATACCTTAGAGTAAGCTATTCATTTATATTTGAGTGATTGCTATTCCATAGAATAGTTTATCTTTCTCAGAGACTAGTTAGTTCATCACACTATCATATATTCATACCATTTCAGTTACCACTGGTGAGATAAACCTCAGAAGCAGATGACCTGTGTAAGCTCATCTGGGTATAGATTTCTGAACTTGAATACTGCATCTTAAGAAGTCATCATCATTGATTCGTCTATTCTACAAAAACTTCTACCTATAAACAACAACAAATCCCACAACCTTAAAATCCTACAATAACAGTAGAAGGAGATTCTACATTAATGTGTAACAATACATTCAAATAGTTAATTCACTTGGACAAAAAACACAAGTGAAGAAATAATCAAAGCCAAAAGCAGAATAAAGATACTACCAGAACTGTTATCAAAGTTGTGGTTCAAGGGTATCAATAGGGTCACTTAAGTTAGGTCATAGAGTTCACTAAAACTGAGGCTAAGCTATAAAGCTGGTACTGATGACATAAATGTATGGTTCATTCACTTGCTAACAAACCCAATGCTATCTATACACCGTTGCGGATCCAGGCACTGTTCTTAGAGGTGGGATACAGTAATGAAAAACATAGACAAAGTCCTTCTTTTCATGATGTCATGAGGCTTCCATTTTAGATGAAGCAAAGGAAGGGGGAACTCCTCAATAGAGAAAGAAAGAAAGAAAAGAAAGAAAGAAAGAAAAAAGAAAGAAAGAAAGACAGACAGACAGACAAACGTAAGGTAGTGATAAGTGCTATGAGGAAAAAGGAATGTATCACATTCTCAAACAACCATCTTGTACCGCATCTGTTGGAAATATACTTTAAAACAGTTTCGGTAAACATTGTTAGCATGAAAAAACAAGAAAACAACTTTTCAGGAGATAATTAATATACATAACAAGTAACTTATCTGAACTTATTAGTGGCAGGATTAGTGTAAGACCCAGCATTTTCCTAATTCTAGAGCTGTGCTTTGATGTATGCCTTAGCTTTCAGCTTTCATTAGCCATAGGCTACATTTAACTTTAAGGATTATCGTATTACCTTAAGAAGAGTATTAGAATAAAATTCAGTAAATGAGGATTCTAGAGATTCAGGAGATCATGAGCAAATCTTAATCTCTTTGTGTTGGTTTTCTCCAATGCAACTAACAAATGTAGATAAGTGTTTTCAAATAAATATAAAGGGGTATTTGAGAATTGTTATCTGATTCAATTCCTAATGTACCAACTACTGTGACAAACATAGGAGTGCATCAAGGAAGACAAACACTAAATAATTCATTATGCATGTTAGAAAGTGGAGACCTACCCATTTTTTGGAGAAGATAAGCCATGATAATATTTGAGCATACACTCAAAGGGTGAACATACATTAGTGCATACATTAAGTAGCATATTTGAATTCTTTGAGGTTCCCATGAAGAACAGCAATGAGTATTTGTATAACTACAGTAGTGAAAGTCACATTATTATAATTTTATATCAGAAGATATAGATATAATATAGATATATTATAATTTTATATAGAAGATATAGAATAAGCCCCAAATCCCAAATAAATAATATATACAAAAACAAATAAAGTTTTGGTAATTTGCTCCTCACTACATCCCTGAATAAAATGTATCCCAACCTGTTAAAACTTTAGTGCATGGCTAAGTCTTACAAGTATTTTCAAATGACTTAATAGCCTTTTCCCTGTTTCCTCCGTTTCTCATTTTTTGTATTCTTCATTCTCTCTTTTCAGTACAAACAATCACACTAGTTACTAAATATCATAGTCAAGATAAAGTGGCCCCTGAAATTATTCATCTTGCACTGAAGTCATTGAGAACAGAATGAATACATTGTAAGCAGTTTACTCCCCAGAAGCCATCTGGTTATAAGAGAAAAGGTGAAACATTAAGTTCTCTATGAACTTTGTTTTAAAACCAAATTTTTATAAATTGTACAAGATTGATCAGTATAGTAAAAGTACCCTTTCATTTGAATTAAATATCAAGTTTTGGTGATGAATCCTTATACACATATTATACTGATATAACAAAGAAATAAGATTTCCAGGGCTCACAATAGCTACATCAATTTTCCATTAAAAGCTTCAGAATTTAGCTGATCTCATTTAGTAATAACCTAATTAGTGAAGGTAAGGAAATAACATGCATCAATCTATTATCTTTTTTATATAAATTATATAATGAAATTCATTTACAGCCATAAGAATACAGGTTATAAATGACTCTGATAACGTATTAACACACTAGAAACCCAATTGAACCTATAAGTACGTATTTCTTCACTGAAATTGCTCAAAATCCATTCATCAAGTTGTTTCATCTAAATTTATTTCCCACTAGTAAGGAGAAAAGGGGGGTGAAGAAGAAAGATGAGAGAGGTAGGAATGAAGGAATTTCTGTTGTTATAATCCTGTGCTAAACTTTAAGCTTTTCAAATACCTAACAGAAAAGGAAAATCATTTAATATGTTGTCATACTAAACACAACAAATGATGGCTTTTGTCCACAGTTTCAATTAAATGCTAAGAAATACAATTCATGACCTTATTTTTTTTTTCTACAAGAGCTACAAAGAGCCATTTCAAAATGATTTTTCACTTTAAAGCTTGACATTGTTCTCTTACCTGCCTTATTTGCATTTACGTTTTGGAATAAGAATTTTATGATACAAAATCCTCAATATGCATCTGATGGTCTTTTGAATTTTCCCCAATAAAAACTGACCTATCTCCGAAAAAAAATGAAAGGGGGCCAGTTTATCAGGCCATATGCCACAATTATTTTATCTTCTGAAAAATAATTTTTTTTTTGTCATAAAGTCACAAGACTACTGCTTCTATATATTCTGAAATAGCTTCTACGCATAACCTCCTTAAATATTTTACTTTCTGCAGGAGTAGAGAGCAGAAGAGAAGGAATAATAGAAGCACTGTGAAATTCTAAGTCAAAGACAGGTGTTTTGTTGTTGTTGTTTTGGTTGGTATGACATTTAACAAGCCCAGGAAAACAGAAGAGCTCTCCTTCAAGAGAACACCCTATAAGCAGCCACAGAGAACCTCTCCCCTGATGACTCCTCAAGAGAGAACAGTTGTCTCTCTTGGCCAAGTGTCTGCATATAGGCCAAAGGGCCTATCTCAACTTTCAAATTGTTTTAAAGATGCATTAATATTCATGTAAAGTTTTCATTTTACTTATTTAAATAAATACCAACTTATTTTCGTTTATTAAAAATTCCTTCCTGGGTGCTGTGCCTCACACCTGTAAACCCAGCATTTTGGGAGGCTGAGGTGGGTGGGTCACCTGAGGTCAGGCATTGCAGACCACCCTGGGTAACATGATGAAACTCTGTCTCTACTAAAAATACAAAAACTAGCTGGGCATGGTAGCAATTGCCTGTAATCTCAGCTACTCGGGATGCTGAAGCAGGAGAATCACTTGAACCTAGGAAGTGGAAGTTGCAGTGAGCTGAGATTGCACCATTGCGCTCCAGCCTGGGTGACAAGAATCAAACTCCTTCTCAAATAAACAAACAAACAAAATTCCCAAACCTTTTGGTAATATTGCAGCCCCACACTACCACATGCACCCAGAGGAATCCATAACCAAGTCAGAGATGCATAAACAAAGGTGATCTTCTCTATGAGACATACCAGCTTATAGAAAATTATTAAATGCATGCTATAATTGACCTTAAGAAGTTATATCATCAAACCACAGTTTCTGGGTTAAGATTATATTTGGTATAAACATAAAAATCTACTTTCTATTTGAATATCTCCAGAATGGAGATAACATATCTGAGCATGTTTTAAATCATAGTACTCAAGAAAGTATTCAAATCTAAAAATTCCCTTTCTCAGTGAAAAGTCATCTATTCTTTCTACCCTAGGTTTCAAGGAAGGACAGCTGTTAACTATCACGACATCATCATTATTATCTTTCTTTTTTTTTTAAAGCTCAAGAAAGTGACGTTTTGTTAAGAAAAGCTGATTTTTCCTCAGAACTGTGTAAGACCTGTGAAATGATAATAGCAGTAAAAATAACAATAGATTTTAAACAACATCACAACACCTCTGCAAGCTCAGAGGGGCAAAGAGACTAAGGCATTGTCCCACCCAAGGTCATGCGGGATTACAAAAAGAAAAAAATGAGTCAATAGGAAGCCAAGCCAGGACTTTCAGTCTCTTGTTTTTACTGCTTCAATAGTCTCACCATCATTAAAGTTTTTTTTTTTCATTCAGGTTAGACACAGCCCTATGGGATTCATTCCCCCTTGTGTGTGTTGCTTGGCTGAGCCATACATTTCTATTGGCCCTATTGATTAGGCATCTGCTTCCTCTGTGAGGATAGTTTGCTCTTGTGGAACTGTGTTTAGCAGCTGTTACAGTTCAGATGAGTGTTGACAGGATGAAAATTAAATTAACACCCAATAACATTTTAACACCTGGTCCAACAACTGCGATATCATTGAATTTCACCTTTTCAAAATTGCTTCGGGAGTTAATTCATCCTTACTTTGACTTTGACCTGAGGAGACATTCCTGTAATTTTGCCACAAAAGACTCTCTCCTGACTGTTCATTTATGATTTCCATGAACCTCCCTCTGATCCATGTTTAGTGATTGCACGGCCAGTCTTTGGAAAATATACAGAAGAAATATCCTATTGGAAGAGTTGCCACCCTTTTGATTGCAGCTAAAGAATGAGCACAAAAACATTAACTGAAAAGGAATTGTGTTTCACTGTAGCGTAAGCCAGACTGATGGGCAACTAACCATCTTACCAGGGAAAATGAAGTAAAAAAGAATGCAGGTTTCACACACTTGTGACTTCCTAAGCCTTGATCGCCTTGTGAATAATGTTGGAAGGAGGATATAAAGCACTGTCTTGAAGCCAGTGGACTCTGAAGTCAGTCTGCCTTTTTGAAAACTTCACCTTGGCTGCTCCCTAAGCATATGACATTGTGTAAAATACTTCAGTCCTTAAGCCTCATTTTCCTCATAAAATGCAACTAACAATGGTGTCTATTAAGGAGAATTATTTTGATGATTATACAATCTATGTAAAATTCTTAAAGTGATAGTGCCTGACACGACCTGACATATACTAAGTTGTAAGTAAGCCTAAGGTACCATATTATTTCACTGTCTCCCTGAACTGACAGGGAGCTTTGAGATCTTTTAATCTTGCCCTCTCTTTTACATTAAGCAAGCACAAGGGGGTTCAGCAATTTCTCAAGGATGTTTATTTTTGTAGTTAGAGCTGAGAAACAAAACCAGGTTTCCTCATCAGAACTTTTATTTTCTTTTTATAAGACTGCCAACTTCTATTATAATAGGCTATTTATTTAGAAAAGATTCTGTGCCCATGCTATGTAATTTGTCCACTTAAGCTCCTTTTGTATTTCTCATTCTCCTCTGGAAGATGGAAATGGTGTTATTTGCTATTGGCCAGAGCTATTAAGAGGCATAGATAATAAAAATATCATGCTATCATTTGCTGTTTAGAATTCCTATCAGATGCTATGTGCCCTGTCAAAGATAAATATAACACAGTACCTAACTTACAAGAAGGCAAGGAAAAACTGTTATCACACTACCACGTAAAAAATACAGCCTATTAACAATTGTTACAAAACGATAATCCATTTTGTGGATTTTCTGGGATCATTATGTCTTTTCTTATTTTCATTGCCTTCAATTTTATTGCTAATTATATTTGTACAGAAAGAGGACTAGTAGAAGGGAGAATTGCATCTTTTAATTTGGGTAGTGTTGCACATATTAACAATTATTTTGGCAAATGTTTTGTATTTCTACAGATTGATATTTTAAGCTGTAATGAGATTTTAGGATTAACTGCAAATTGTATTTATCTATTTTTCCCACCTGCCTTTTCCCCAACCAAAAGTAATACAGACTCAAGAGTTCTTCTCTTTGTTTTATGATAGATTATCAACCCCCTGAAACTTTTTTCTTTTCATCCTAAATGAATGGTAGTGACAAAATAGGCACAATTTGCATGACACAATTTGGCGGTGATAATTACTTTCACAAGTGATACTTTAAAAAAATAATTTTAATTATTTTAAATAAAACATCCCAATCCTTTATTATTAAACTTCAAAATTAAATGTAAGCCTTTGTTTCTCTGAAAAATGAATTTTGTAAAATGAAGTATAATTTCATGGAAAAAAAAGCAAATGGGAGGGATGTGTGAGGATTCTAACTAGTCTAACCTGCTAGTATGAGAAAAGCAGTTCTCCAAAAGTACAAATCAAATGGTGGGAGGTATTAAATGTTTTCAAAATGTTATATAACTGTTTAATTGCCTCACTCTCCTAAATGTTTCCCTGTGTCCCCTCAGGCAAATAAAGCCTTCATTACCCTAACTGTAGAAGGGATCTAATCACCCTGGGGAGAATATGCATATAATTTGAAATATATAAGCATTAATGATATAATAATGTGCTCAGCAACAGGTATATCACTGATTCCATCTATATTTCCCACATAAAGGTACATGTATCCAGAGAAAGGTATGTTTTTTACTAAACATAAGACCGACAACAGTTTTAAAATATTTCTAGCTATCTAAGCATGCATTTAAAACAGGAAGAAAAGTTATTATTCTCAGATTTTCATAGGTATAATAGTGTCTTTTATCAATCCTTTGCTGAACTAATTACAAAGCATCTAAAAGTACTCCTACTAAAACTAACGTATTCACACCATGATCAGGATTAATATTTTAGTGTTGAATGAAGAATGAGAAAAGATAATCTTTACAGACCTAAAATATGTTTGAGCATTTTTAAGAGCTTTTGCAGCCAGTGACACTTTGCTTCTGAATATTTTAATTATTCTTTACTACAGTAAGATACAGTCATCTGGGGAAAAAGCATTGTTTTCCCAGGAGAATGAGAAGCAAAAAGAAAAAAAAAAAAAGGGAAAGAAATCAGGAAAACTTCTCATCTATGTCATTGTCAATATATAGGCTAATCAAGTAATAATTTATAAAATCATAGAACTGGAAGAAATAATCTTAAGATTCCATTCAGCCCACATTCATGCCTCCTGGAAGTAAGTAGAAAATAAGAAAAAAGGGAAAAACAACTATAGACACTTGAATAAAAAACAGCAGCTTGGCCAAGCACGGTGGCTCACACTTGTAATCCTAGCACTTTGAGAGGCCAAGGTGGGTGGATCACTTGAGGTAGGGAGTTTGAGAGCAGCCAGGCCAACACAGTAAAACCTCGTCTCTACTAAAAATACAAAAATTAGCCAAGTGTGGTGGTGGACACCTGTAATCCCAGCTACTCAGGACGCTGAGGCAGGAGAATCACTTGAACCCAGAAAGTAGAGCTGCAGTGAGCCAAGATCACGCCACCGCACTCCAGCCTGGGCAACAGAGTGAGACTCTGCTTCATACAAAGCAAAACAAAGAAACCTAGCAGCTCATCAGCCTCCGACACTATTTTAAAATATTCATGTTAATTTTGGCAACCAACGCTGGCAGAGCTCCTTTTTTGCCACTTCATCAGACATAAAATTAACAGTAATAGTAATAATAAATTAATTAAAATACCACAGAATCCCACCCCAGAATACTGGGATCATCTGATAGGAACATTTTATTTTAAGATAAGATGGCCATGCCTATAAATTGTGGCCTGTATTCCCCATGGCTACACAGATAGAAAAAACAGGATCCAAATGGAGGGGCATTACTTGCTATGCCAACATCTGTTTTAGAACACCAATATAATAGTCAAGTTTGCTCTATTATTTGTTGTTTACATTTAAGTGGTAGAAGAAACTAACAGTAATCTGAAAATTCTAGAATTTTTAGTTTATTTGCCAAAGGGAATCACAATCTCAGCCTCTAGGGCATTTCAGGTGTGGCACATAAGTCTTTTATTTTGATGTCTACCAGCCTGCTCTCCCAGCACTCTGACCTGCTACAGATGACTGCTAATAACTATATCCAAGTCAAAAAAATTTTGGAAGGGAAAGTTCAAATGTATAGAATTTGGTGCCAGTATATATTAGCAGGAAAATTACATATGTATATATCTGGTGGAAAATTTAAAAATATTCTCTATTACAGATATAAATAGCTAATGTACTGTTTGACAAAACTTATGGTCATGATTGAAATTCTTTAGATCTGTTCTATGGGTATTCTATAAGATGGATAAGATTCATAATCTGTTTTAATATTGCTTTTCCAACATCTCAAAAGGTATTTTTTTCCGATTTTCTGATTTTTCTGATTTTAATACAAACCACTATTAAGAAAAGAAACAAGTCAACAAATAAATATGTCTCTCATAGTAACTGGGATTCATTCTCTCTACCACAGATCACCAAGAAAGCAAAGTGTATTACATCTGCATGAGAGTTTAGGCTAGGAGTACCAAGAATATAATATATGACCTAAGAACTCTGAGGTGAGAATGTCCTTAAAAACAGTCTTGACAGATACACATAATCAAGATGTCATGATGCTGTGGCATACCATACCCACATCCATCTGAAACAATGTGTAGAAGGAAAAAAACAGAGAAAGACAGAGTCATTCTTTTCTGATATGCTATTCATTGCATCATCACCAAATGTTAAGTAAATAAGAAAGCAGATTTTAACCAGAGGAGAGCAAGTCCCTTATCTAGAGATTTTTATTTAAAGTTTTATTACAAACTGGGAAAAAGAAATATAATTATATTTGCCTTCAGAGAGGGATCAGGCTTAATACATTTATATAAATGTAGCCTTCCTAAGAAAATAAATATTTAAGTTTTAGTTCCTAGGAGTTCCTAAAACTGAGGATAAAGGGAAATTGCCTTTGGAATCAGTTACACACCCAGAATGCGCTTCAAGAGGAACTAAGGGAATAGAAAGGAAAAAACAAATATAACCTATCACAGAAATTATATTAAGTTTATGTAACTATAACATTGTCATCTAATGAAAAAATTTTGGAATTGAAATGTATTTGATTTAGTGACTATACTTTAAATATATAATTATTCAAAATATTTCCTATCTGAGCAATTAGTATTTTGTAGAAACAATGTTTCCAAATATTTAGAAAACAATCCCATTCTTAATAAGCTCA
The DNA here is from genome assembly GCF_048565385.1 of Saimiri boliviensis. Taxonomy (NCBI): domain Eukaryota; kingdom Metazoa; phylum Chordata; class Mammalia; order Primates; family Cebidae; genus Saimiri; species Saimiri boliviensis. Next base: position 50,042,451 of record NC_133450.1, on the reverse strand, counting down.
CAAATTATACTACAATTACTGCAGAAAGTTAATAGATAAATGTGAGCTAGTAACTTACTTTTACAGAAATAACAAATGTAAGCTCAGATAGTCTCCATATAACAATAAAGACTGTTCCATAATTGAAACTCAAATGCTTTTATTTACAAGCACATGCAGTGAATGTTGATTAGGAAATGTGGGTGTATTTAAGCTGTAATGAGGGCTAATGCATTTAAGACTTGTCCTGGACAGGGCCAGGAGGTAGTATCAAAAATTCAACAGCACAATTCCATGGCTGCAACTATGGGGAACATTCCCGTGTGAGACCCCTAAAAGGCGTGAGTCTCACTATACGGTGAGTTTGATCCTAAACACAGTTTCCTACTGGAGGCAGTCGAGCTATCCGGAAATATAGGAACTGAAAGATGAATGATCAGTTTCTAATATCAACCACAATATCGTTTGGGCCTAAAACTATGCGTTGCTGCTAGACCCAGTGACCCCCTACCGGCAACCAGTTCCTGCTTTTAACCTTTTTATGACTCTTTAAGAATAAGTTTTAACCTTTACTTACGGGACTGCCTTGTACCCTAGATAATGGTTTAACTGTCGATATTTGCAAAGCAAAATGCCACCATAAGGGATGGCTTTGATTCCTGACTCAGAGATTCCTGAATGGGGAAGCTGAGTTAAGTTGAGTCAGGAGTAGACAAAGGAGAATCCGATTAAAAGATATTCTGATGAGCAAAACCAGAAAAACTTTTCACATCTCAGTTCTAAAACAAGGTCAAACCAGAGATACCTGCAGCCAGGAGGAATAATGTTTGGATGTAAACAAGCTTTGTGAATAATGTTTGGATGTAAACAAGCTTTGTGAATAATGTTTGGATGCAAACAAGCTTTGTGATTACAGGAAATTCTGTTACTTTTTACAATCACTGATTGCATATCTGACTTCTCTATTGTATAGGCCATGTGAGGCATACATTTGCATTCCTCTTACTATGACGTAAACCAGAGCCAAGAAAGTGTATTTACTCCTGGCCTTTGAAAAATAAAATTTGCTGTTTAGGCACAGCCTATCAGCTCTCCAGACACTTCGCTTTCTCTCTCTCTGTCTTTATTAATTTTCCAGGCGCACTCCCTCTTCCAGGTATTGGGACCCTCTTGCAGGTCGAGAGAACCCCGGGCAGACGTGCCTACCCGTTCCGGACGGTCCACGACATGCAACAAAGATGGAGTTTCATCATTCATGGAGAATGCTCATAAATTTAGCCATTATTGATATGTACTTAGATGTTGACTCTTTTCTTAAAGCTCCCTAAGTAGTCCATTTCTAACTTGTCTTCTACTATGATTTTATCTCAGAATCTACATGACTTTATGCTTAAAAATTCTTAGCAAAATAACTTCACTTCTCTATATATTTATTTAATTTTTCTCACTCCTGTTCTCAGGTGAGGTGATAATCCCATGTTCACCATCTTCAAAACAATTTATTTATTTTTTTGAAATGAAGTCTCACTATGTCACCTAGGTTGGAGTGCAGTAGCATGATCTCAGCTCACTGCAACCTCCACCTCCCAGGTTCAAGTGATTCTCCTGCCTCAGCCTCCTGAGTAGCTGGGGTTATAGTCACCAGTCACCATGTCCAGCTAATTTTTCTATTTTTGGTAGAGATGGGGTTTCACCAATTACAATTCTTAAAGTATTCATTTAGGTCATCTGAAAAGCAGACAGCAAGATGGGAGTAGACTTTCAAGAGACTTTGCAGTTGGAAACAACAGCAAAGAATAAAGGGGAGGAAGCAGGAGCAGGCAGAGAAATCCTTCAGACAGCAATGTAGATCTGATGTTTTTGATGAGAAAGAGAAAGAAGAAGAATTGAGCAGGTAAAGTCTAAGACTACAGTACAGCTCTAAGAAAAGCTCAGCCAGAAAACTAGGAGTTCCCAAACCAAATTTTCCTAGTAGAGAAGTCCAATGTCTTATCAGAATGGGCCACCATCAATATTCTTACCATATCTGATCATTGGCTGGGGCATCCAGAGGTTGCATGGCTTCATAATAGCTGAATTATGGTGCTGGATCCAGAGGGGTGGTGGTGGTGACTGGATGTTTCATTTTGCTTTCAACAGCAGAGCTCAATGGTGCATTTTTATGTCTGCCTTTGTAGTTTTGGACTCCTCTTGCGTCTCTATGAGAATTGTAACCTGGAATATGAAGACACTTTGTAAATGCCCAAAAGTGAGGCAAGGATCTGTATGTCAACATATCTCCAACTGGAGATAGAAATTCTATCAGTGTCACAGTGATAAAGGACTCAAACTGACACAATTGCCTTCTGACAAACACTGTAGTTAGAATAATACAGCTCTTTATTCACATGAGGAATCAGAAAAATCCCGGAAGACTTTATTCTCCATTAATAAGGATGTCTCTGTATTTTTCTCATGATTGATGAAACATATCTTGGAATAAGTTTTTCTGTAAGGGTAACATCCTTCTTCAGAATGTGCATATGTAAGAACTCCTTTCTATCGCCTTTGCAGGTACACACTAACTTGACTGAGAGAAGATAAAGGGATTGCAATTTGGTCAACAATACTGTTCCATAAGGGGAGGCACACTTCTCCCCCATCCTCTCACCACCTGCATAAGAATTCTTAACAGATCAAGGTAGAACTGCAGCTATTGCCAAGTGTTAAGGGACATGGGATTCAAGGATGAGACACTCCAAAGTCACTGAGGAACAACCAGAGAAGTGAACTCAACTACATAGAAACTGGTAGTTACTTGAACTTGTTTTATTATACACCATTTTACTCTCTTATTTCAAGAGGTTAGGAGGATAAAAATCATACAACATGGACTCCTTTGGAAATTGGGTTTCTAGATGCAAATTAGCTGCATTCACATGGCATCTAGTGGCAGTGGTGGCTAGCAAGCAAGTTTTGACAGGAATGATTTTGCTTCACACTAGCTGAAAGCTCTGCTCCCTTGTCATTAACCATCCGTATATGTGGTGACAGTCGAAGTAGCCCTGGAAATAGCAGGGTTTTTCAGGTTTATTAGATAGTCTGCTAAACCAATGAGATATTTTTACTTCATTGAAGAAAAAAAAAAAAAAAAAAAAAAAAACTCACTTTCCAGATTCTATTATACTTACGGAGGCAAGAGTAAATAGCATTAAATCAATGCCATACTATATCAAACAGCTCGTAGAAACATTGAACTGGATTACTGAGAACAAAATTGGAAATGGATAACTAAAGCACAATATCATTTAGGTAAAGAGAAGGGCATCATCACATGTACAGACCAAAAAAAAAAAAAAAATACATGAATATCTGTAACATAATGGGGGCATCTAAGATTTAAAAATATCCACAGTATTAAAGGCACCACCAGCAGTGATTGGTGAACTGTCTCATGCCGTCTGCCCACATGCGTCTTCCATGAAGCCTTGCCAAGTCCTGGCTCCATCTTGGAAACTGTCTGACCTTCACTCCCAGGGGAACTTTGGCTGTTTTCTCTTGCCCCACCTTCTGTCCTTGACCTGCATACTCACTTTTATTGATTATTTAATTCATTAATTAGATGTAAAATTAGCTATTGCACCACTCTGTTTAGTTGTCATGTGTATCTTTGGAAAGTCTTCCAAGTAAAAGACAGTTTATATTATTTTTAATTTGTTATCTATGATACCAGCAATAATTTCTTCTAGAAATTAGGCATCACGTCTTTGGTCAGGAAAGTGACTTTCTATGGCAACATGGTTTCTATAGGAACATCAATTTAAACTGTACCTTTCAAAGCATCTTTTCCTGAATATGAAATCTCATAAATACAATGCACATCCATAGATTTTTGAGGGCTAAAAAATAAATTTTGTGTATTTGTTCACCTTTCTTTACTTATTTTATTAGGATACAGACTGAGGATATTTATGAGGGTTCACATCATATGTTTATATCTTTGCAAAGCATTTTTTCTTAATAATAACTTAAGATTTCCCTGAATGTATTTTTAGGAGTCAGTTGTATAAACAATTACATGCAAATAGTTTAGCTAAAATAACCCAATTACAAAAGAAAATTTTCCCATCTCAAAAGCAAAGAAATAACAGTCATGACAACATATATTATTTCTGTCATTCATTTACTAAAATAGTCAAAAAATAACAACACTTCAAATTCTTACTCTGCCAAGTTTTGATGAGATTACTCTATTTTTCTTGACAGAAGACATATGAAAAATTCTTACTGAACTTATAGCTAAGTGAAAATCCAGAAAAAACTGGATATGTCAGCCAATGAGGGTGACATCACTCATTGTGAATGTTCAAGTTTAGTAATAAATCCTCTCTTCAATGCACAAAATATTACTCACTGCAATGGGACTCACCTCCTCAGCTTCCAGTTTAGTTCAGACATGTGTAAGCTTCTTGCTAATATTTTAATTTAACATTAAGAAATGCCTTCCAGATATTATTAAGAAAATGTAATGGTACAGAAAATAAAAGTTTGAACAAAAAATATTTGCTTTCATTTGCTTTGATGAACAAATGGAAAACATAAATTTAAGAATACATAAAATCTACAAGATTTACTTCTCTGTGCAGGCAGATGCACAATTGGTTACCTTACAAAACTGAGTTGCGTATTGGTGGTGCCACCCTCTATTATGCTATGATAACCTACTATAAGTCTATATAATTGCCTAGAGATTAGTATAGTCTCTCAAGTAACAAAAAATGTTTATGGATGATAACATCAAGACAGTTACATTTGCCAAGTCAAGTAAAGTCTTATGAATAATATTTCAAAAATAAATATAATTTGTTACCCCAGGAAATAGATGTGTCAAGTCTGTTATTTTGCACGACATGGGATTAATATTCATTTCAGTTGGTAAGCTTCAGAAACAAACTATGTTTTCATCAATACATTCCTTAATTAACTCTCATACATGCTGTCTGTGTATTCAGATGGACTCTGTAGTGTTATCCTGTAAATTGACCAAAGAGGACAATTGATTGAGACTCTCAGAAACAAGCTTCCTTGAGACAAAAGAATTTACAGATGAGGAAGTCAAAAAGGCCTAACATATTCCAGATATTTTAGCACAGATTCAAATCAAAAGTGGATAATCATTTAAAAATAATTACTGGAATTCATCAAGGAGTATATTTTTGTACATACCTCCAACGTGTATATTTTTGTACATACATACAGCCTTTACAGCCAAATTTCAATAAAGATTTGTCTAGCCCAGCTTTCTCTTTTGTTCTTTTCCTGATTTGCTCTTTGTTCTTTTGTAATTCTTGCCACAATATTTAAACTGCTCACTTAAAGTTTAACAATAACATAGTCATCAACTCAAATATATATATATATATACACACACACACACACACACATACATGCGCACACACACACACACACATATATATATATATATATATATATATATATATATATATATATATTTTAATTTTTCTCCTCCATAATCTGAGAGTTACTATGGGAGATTCTCCTTCCAATTATGGTTGCCTGACCCCGTCCCTTTCTGTTCTCCTCTGACTTCTACACCATTTCTTTTCTGTCTTTTCTCCTGGCTTCTTTTTCTCAACCTGTATGTCTTCACCCCATTCCCCATTTCCTCCTTTTTGTTGTTGTTGTTCTTCTCCAATGTTTTATATATTAATAAAAATATACAAATATATTTATATTAAATATAAATAATATTACTGAATATTAAATATTTAGTAGTTTCAAATATTATTTCTCACCAGGTGCGGTGGTTCATGCCTGTAATCCCAGCACTTTGGAAGGCTCAGGTGGGCAGATCACCTCAGCTCAGGAGTTCAAGACCAGCCTGGCCAGCCTGGCCAATGTGGTGAAATCCCGTCTCTACTAAAAATACAAATAATTAACTGTGCATGGTAGTGGGTGCCTGTAATCCTAGCTACGTGAGAGGCCGAGGCAGGAGAATCACTTGAACCTGGAAGGCAGAGCTTGCAAGTGAACTGAGATCACATCACTACACTCCAGCCTGGGCAACAATAGCAAAACTCTGTTTTTTTTTGTATATATATGGCCCACCAGCAAGCCTACATTCATCACTTTACTCCTTCATTCTCACTTCTAATTTCCTATTTGCTTAATCTATTTTGAGACTGCATAACAGAATCTCAAAGGCCATATTCACAAAGTTGAACCTCTCAAATTCCTAGTTAAAATGAATGATTATATTTAATTCTCTATTTCAGTTAATGGCTTGGGCATTTTCTCTACTCATCCAAGGTTTCAACTTAAGAGTTTTTTTTTTTTCCACAAGCCTTTTCTTTATTTTTGCCATTTTTCCTTACATTTAAAGTGTGAGTCCATGTGGACCTTATTTTAAAGCTAATATGAGGACTGACATTGACCTGTTTTTTACATGGAATAACTAGTTGTCCCAATGCTGCTTGTGGGTAACCCTGCTCTGTTTCAAGAGCACCCCCACTGTCATGCAGCCATGGGCCCAATACCCCTGGGCTCTCCATCTCAACACTCTCCTATCTGTGGCACCTCCTTCACAAGGGCCAGCTTCACCCAGGGCCCAGCTGCCCCCTCAGTGGCCTGTGCCTTCCTTTTCTGATGTCTCAGTTTTCCCTCATTCTCCAGCACTCTCTTCAAATTCCTGACCTCGCTCTGCTGAGTTTTAAGATATTATAGCTCACTGCAGCCTCAAACCCCTGGGCCCAAGGTATACTACTGCCTCAGCCTTCCAAGCAGCTGGGACCACAGGTGCACACCATAGTGCCTGGCTAAGTTTTTTATTTTTGGTAGAGATGGGGTGTCACTATGGTGCTCAGCTGATCTCAACTGCTGGGTTCACGTTATATTTCAACCTAAGCCTCCCAAAGGTATTGGGATTGTGTGCTTCAGCCACCGTACCCAAACTTTTCTTCTTTTTCTTCTTTTTTTTTTTTTAACTTCATAGACCTTGCCTCCATCAATATAGTCAGTTGGGAGGCCATGTTGATATTCCCACTACAGTATTTAACATCTATTCCATATACTCCATTTCACTGTTACTGCCATCGTTATCTTCTTCCCCTTATATTGTATTAAGTTTTGTCAACATTGGTATAAATAGTTCACATTTCTTAGTGTATTCTCTATAAAACCTTTTCAAAACTCTTCTTGATCCTGGCTTTTTCCTTTTGAACACATAAACAGGATAATCTTCTCTTATTTTCCAATATCTTAAAGATGAAACAAAAGCATTTAAATGGGCCAGGCATAGTGACTCATTCTTGTAATCCCAGCAGCTCTGGAGGCTGAGACTGGAAGATCAGGAGTTCAGGGCTGCAGTGAGCTAAGATCACACCACTGTACTCCAGCCTGGGCAAAAGAATGAGACCCCGATCTCTAAAAAGAAAAAAGAAAACCTTTAAAATGGAACTGTGATTGTCATCTCTAGGAGTAATACTTAATCATGCAAAACTGGAAGTAGTTTAGGGTTAAAAATAGCTTCATAGTACAAAAGCTTTTATCATGTTGCATCTAACTTGAAAGCTTATCCCCCTACATTCAGTCTTTCATTCATTCAGCCATTTAATCATCAAATATTTGTTGAGTACTTCTGATATGTCAAGCACTGTTTTAGACATTGGGAATATACTACTAAGCAAAGTAGACAACCTGCTTGAAGTAATTATCTTTATACTCTAGGAGTAGTGAGGGAGAAAACCAAAAATAAGTTACATAAAAATTACCTACAAAACTCTGTGTGCCACCATAGTCCAATATAGACAGGAGAGAGATGGGGTCCAAAATGACAAATACCACAGGGCCTAGAGAGAAACTGATTTCTTGTTAACAGCAGGAATCATAGAGGCCACACACTGAATGAGAAAAACACTTTTTTAGTTTCAGCATTACACAGCATAACACAGCAGAACACAGCAGAACACAAGCTAAAGCAATAGCTAGAGTTATAAAAACAGAGCCTGTACTTGAGGTGCAAGCTTAGTGCAGTTACAAAGTGAAAGACTAGTAGTTCTCAGCTGCTAGTATGAAAGTTGCCATCCTAGAGCTGGCATTAAGAAATTATCACCTAGTGCAAGGCCACACTCTATTAAAATAACTTTTTCTTTGATCACACCTATTTGAAATTTCCCTCAATTTTTTAGTTAGTGTATTAGGTTTCTCCAGAGAAACAGAACCAATAGAAAATATATAGATGTGTAGATATATAGATACATGACTTAATTAAAAGGAATTTTCTTATGCAGTTATGGAAGTTGACAAGTCCCAAGATCTGCAATTAGCAATCAGCAAGCTGGAGACAAAGGAGAATTGAATATGTAGTCCCAGGTTCAAGACCTAAAAAAAAACTGAGGTCCCAGCTCAAAGGCAGTTAGAAGGAGTCCCCCTTACTCATAGAAGGGCCAACATTTTGTTCTAGTCACACCTTCAACTGGTAGATAATACTGACTCACATTAGGGAGGGCACACTGCTTTTCTCAGTCTACCTATTCAAATGCTAATCACATCCAGAGGCATTCTCACAGACACACCCAGAATAATGTTTGACCAAATGTGTGGGCACCAATGCCTCCTTCTCTCTCTTTCTTTTTCTTCTTTATGTATGTATGTATGTATGTTTGTATGTATCTATCTATTGTCTATCATTCTGACCAAAATCATAGATTCAGACATTACCAATTAACACTATTGTCTTTGTAAACCATGCATTAATAGAACACCTTATCCCACTATTAATATTCAATAATGAGACAAAGTAGACCACAGCCTGTAATTGCCCAGAATGAGTAGCAGAGGTAAATCATGCCTCCTAAATTGACTTTCAAGTCTGCTTTTCTTGCCAATTGGTACATTTTCTTATATATCATTTTGTTAGTGGTGGCAGAGATCAAAGTTACCCTGAGTTACCAGCAGCATATCTGTGCGGGTCCACAGAAACTTCAATCCTTGCCTCCTCAGAAGAAAGAATTCAACTGAGTCGCATAAAGCAGAAAAAGAGACTGAGGCAAGTTTCAGAGCAGGAGTGAAAGTTTATTAAAACGTTTTAGGATAGTAAGGAAAGGAAAGGAAAGAAGAAAGGTACAACCTGTAAGGGAGCGAAGCAAGCAACTTGAGAAACCAAGTGTCTTGGGATTTTATACCTTGGCCTGCTTCCAGGATCTTGCCTCACTTCTCCCCACTCCTGAGACCTTACTGGGAAGCTGCTGATCAGTTTCCGGTGCTTTCTATCAGGAGCCTGCCTTTCCCTGGTGCTGGCTACAACCAATTATTACCTTACAGAAATGGTTAACAACCACCTGAAATCACCTGATGGTCAACACCCCTGGTGTGTGTTGGTGGGGGCCCTCTTCTGCCCTGCTCATACCTGACTAGCTACATACTCTAAAATTTTCATTTATTCTTTAATTCACTTGTTGAAAACAAAACTCAACCCCTTTTAAACTAACCCGTACCATAATGCTGGCTAGATTAGTCTTTCTAAAGCATCATCCCACCATATCATTCTGCACGCAAAGGCCTTTCATTTTTCTCAGCTGGTTTCAGCATAGTCTACATTACATAAGTTATATAACCTACTGTAAAACCTTGATATATACTATTAATTCGTCAGGATAAAATACTTGCCGTTCATCATTCACATATTGTCCATTGCCTCTTTCACCTTGTGGTTTTCCCTTTCTGCCTGATTCACTCTACTCAAGCTGCACTTGTCTCTTTGAAATTCCTCCCATAGACCAAACAAACTTCTACTATGGGCTTTTCCAGTGACTAATTTATCTGCCTGGCATGTCCTTCAAAATATGCTCAGAGCTAATTTCCTCATGTCAAGTCTTTGCATAAATGCCACCTTCTCTGTGAGGTCTACTCTTACCATCCTATTTAAAAATGTATGCTCTTCTATCCTATACTCTTGATCAGCTCTATCTGTTTTATTTATTACCCATGGTATTTATGACCTTCTAATACGGTATATAATTTATGTTTGTATATTTTTTGCATCTCTCTCTACTAGAATAATAGATCTATAAAAGCAGGTATTTTGATGCATTTTGATCACAAGTGTATCTCAAATTCCTACAATGGTGTTAAATGAATCTTCCTTTTCTTAAGCAATTTTATACAATACACAATGTAGTGCTATTATTTGTGTGTAGCTTATTTTCTTTCTCAGTTTTTGGACTCTGTGAGAAGATCAGTGTCTGATTCATTTTTGTTAACTATATCTGCATTCACAAAATTCAGTATCTTACTTTGCACATGAGAGGTAAGTTGTAGTACAATTTTGGTAGAAAAACATACAAATTCAAAAAATAACTGTTTTTAAATGATGTAAATTAATTTTTGATGTATAACTATGTCACTGAAATGTAATAAAATTTTCCTATATGTGTTCCTTTCCATATTTAATAAACAACTAAAACAAGGACACTGGAAAGATGTTGGGAAGTGAGAAAGAGTCTCCTGTCTACATCTTTGCGGAGCCAGATATTTCTTCATCTCTGGCTGTCTGCATATTTTTTTCAATTTTGTCTGTCTCTCCACCCTTTCTCTTTGATTTCTAATCCATCCCTATACAGTATTTCATTGCTTCTTCATATTTATATAGCAAAAGATGGCCATCCATAGCTTCCTAGTTTAACTCTCCCTCAAATAACACTTGACCCATTTCAGTTTTAGGGGCTTTGGCCTAGCTATAATGACAGCTGTAAAAATTTAACCTGTCAAATTTTATTCAACTATGTTCCTAACCATTTAAATGGCCCTCACTATAGGCCTAAATCTCCTACTTCGAAAAAAACCTGCCTAGTTCAGCAGACTGCCAATGGACAACCAAACTCATTCAAGCAATAAAAGGAATCTTGACTAGGTTGAAGGATTCATTCTAATTCAATCCATTCCTTTGTCCCATTCATCATTCGTTCTCTTTAAATAGCAATGCCAATTTATTTTGCCTTACTATAAGATTTATAACCTTGTGTTTATAGTGGAAAAGAAGAAGAAGGCAAGGCAAAAAGAAAATTTTAAGCACAACACAGGAAAATTATTTTGCCCAGTTTTTACTTAAAACAATGTAAAATCTTTAGGCAACATATCCTGAGTTATAATTTTTTAATGACTATGAACTAAATCTTCTCCCTTTTTACTCCCCTAAATGTTCATGTTTCGTTATTACCACTGGTTGTCAAAAAGATACTAGATCCCAGCTTTCTACAAAAAAAGCTGGGGAAAAAATCCTCACAACATTGTTTAACAAAAACTACAATAGAATCTTAAGACACGGATTTTGCCTTTTTGATATTTTTCTTTTTTTCACTTACTTCTAAATGAAAAATAACAACCAGAGACACTAGTTGAGAAAGCATATGATGAATGCCACCACTCATCAGGGTTAGACTTCTGTCTTCTTTCTCCAGTCTATTATCCCACACTGATAGAGTTTTAAAACGCAAATTCTGCGGGGCACGGTGGCTCAAGCCTGTAATCCCAGCACTTTGGGAGGCCGAGGCGGGTGGATCACAAGGTCAAGAGATCGAGACCATCCTGGTCAACAGGGTGAAACCCCGTCTCTACTAAAAATACAAAACATTAACTGGGCATGGTGGCACGTGCCTGTAATCCCAGCTACTCAGAAGGTGGAGGCAGGAGAATTGCCTGAACCCAGGAGGCAGAGGTTGCAGCGAGCCGAGATTGTGCCATTGCACTCCAGCCTGGGTAACAAGAGCAAAACTCCATCTCAAAAAAAAAAAAAAAAATTCTTTGACACTCCATGGGGTCCACAACTCCTCTCCTTTAATCTGGCCAAGGTTACAAGGTTATAAGAGCTTTTACCACTAGCATATATTATGTGTCTTCCACAACTAGGTCATAAAAAATACTTGCACAGGCTTTCACCTTCTTTATTGGTACACTTGCTCTTGGAACCCTAAAGAGCAGCATGAAACTGCTGACCTGGGGTGGAGTCATGTAGATTTCCTGCTGACATTCCTAACTATGTCCATTCTTTTGCTATCCATGCTACCTGACAGATATTAGAATACAGAGATCACTTTTAAAGTGTATCCTCCAACCCAAACTGTTTCAGCCTTCACCGCTTTAAATTGCCTCCAATAATGGAGTCATTCCATGAGCATAATAAAATGATTCTAGTTTTGTAGACCTAACTTGTGCAGTATTTTTTTACACAGAACTGGCCCACATTTCAAAGCTTTAATTGTTTCTTTTGATTCCTGAATGATGTCTTCATTAACAAAACATTGACAGCCAGTTATCATGTGTAAAGGATGTGATAAACTTTACAGTAAGGTGTTAATAGGTGATAACTTAATATAAGTCTCTGAGCCTCCAGCTTTTTTAGTATTAAATTAGGAGTATGTGCTATATAATCTCCTAGATTCCTTTCGCTTTGGATCTTTGTAGGACTCAGGAGACATGCCTTAACTTAGAAGAATAAAGCACCAGTGGTAACATTTATGGGTACATAATTTAATTTTCAAATATTTAGCTTAGACTCTCTAAAATATATCATTAGGTTGTCATTCTCATCAGTTCGCTCTGACATTAACTCTAGTCTAGAGACTGTCAATTCAACATTTTTTTTTTTTTTTTTTTTAACGGGAAACGTATACCTCTACATCTCTTCCCTAATTACTCTTAAATAAGATGTGTGATTTTTGATGAACAATTCAGTTACTTTCCTTCTCCACAATAATTCAGAGAAGCAGTCCTCTCAGGACCATACTAATGCCATTCGTGTCTACAATATTGGGCCAGAGAATTTCTAGTTATTTTCTCTAGAAGGCAAATAAAAATGCCTGGGAAGTTTCCTAAGAATCAGATTTGCTCAAGCAGTATTTTGCCCAATGCATTCTTTTTGTTCATCACTAGAAATGCCATTACATCACCATTAATTTCTAGATAAATTTTCATATTAAAGAAGATGCATTTCTACATATTTTTAAAAATGTTACTTTTAAGTAGATTTTGCTTTAAATAAAGGTGCTTTTTTCCCCTCTTAAAAGTTAGCACAGTGAAGAAATTACTCTCATTTGCTATGACTATTTTTCTTTCTTAAACAAGTATTCCCAGTTTTTGTTCATTTAATTATTGTTAGATAGCTAAAGATTATGTTTTCCAGATATTAAAATCTCTCTTTTCTAGTGGTAGACCACTGACCCTTAGCGAAAGGAAAGAAATCAGTGAATTCTGGTCATTAGTGTCTGAGTGGAAATAGATTGTGACAGTTAACCAAGTTATTTTACCCGTTAAAGCTTAAATCTGTGCTTTTCTGAAAATCCTGAGGTAACCCTCACACCACAGATTGCATGTGTTGTTCTTTTAAAAGTCAAGAATGACATTAAAATAACTATGAAATTATTTTTGACTGAGAACATATTGAAACTTATCATTATCCAACTCTGGTGCTTGGACTAAAATGTAAAACACTTTTGCTGAAGCATTGAAGTTCTCATTAAGTAGCCCTGGCTTAGTCAAAGCACAATTGTTGACCTTCTGCGCTTAAGGCATGTGCTGTTCCATTCAGATAGAAGCGTTTCTACCACACTCCTCTTGATGGTTCACAATGGAGTGGCATGTGCATATCAGGAGGAGAACAGGCCTTAATTTGAAATATTAAGTAGCATAGGCATATAAAAAGCCTTCATTAAAATATTAAAAGTTTGTTAAACCCATAAGAGCTAAGAGATGTGTTCCTATGAGAGGAAAATTCCAACTTCAAGCTCCCTCCATATCTTAATTTCTGACATTTGTTAATCAGAAAGAACATTAACTTAGAAAGTCATTTTATCCAGTAGCTGCTAAATTGCTACTAGACTACCAGAGGATTAGTTCATACTTTACTTTTTGCAGAACACAACAGAAGGGGACAATATACAATCTTTGTATCCCTGAAAGTGCCAAACTACAAACTTAAGGCTCATTTTGTCATTGTGAGCTAAATTGTGGGTTGGGGGAGGATGTCCTCACTGTAACAATTTTTAACAAGACATTGTCAAGGTTTTGATATTATAACCATGTCAATTGACAGCTGAATGCTCATATTTTCAACCAAAATTTGGGAAGCACTTACCATCTGAAAGTGCCTAAAACAGGGTACTTTGAGTCTCCTATTTTGACTTTTTTTTCTTTTTTTTTTTTTTGAGACAGTCTTACTCTTTCGCCCAGGCTGGAGTGCCGTAGCATGATCTTGGCTCACTGCAACCTCCTGCCTCAGCCTCCTGAATAGCTGGGACTACAGGGACACACCACAACACCTGGCTAATTTTTGTATTTTTTAGTAGAGATGGGGTTTCACAGTATTGGTCAGGCTGGTCTCAAACTTCTGACTTTGTGGTCTGCCTACCTTGGCCTCCCAAAGTGCTGGGGATACAAGTGTGAGCCACTGTGCCCAGCCAACTTTTTAAAATATAAAACCATCTACCTGGACACTAATTTTTATATTAGTCATTAAATAAACTTAGTAATTTCTATATCCAAAAAGATGCATTTCTGAATACTTTTAAAAATTTAACTTTAAATTAAATATTGCTTTAAATACAGGGTTCCTCTTAAAAGTTAGTGCCATGAAGAAATTACTCTCATTTGCTAAGTAACAGGTATCAAAAAAGTGGTACTATTTATATATACCTAATCTTTAGATATTGCTTTCCTAATCCTTTAAAACTAATATTACATCCTGGAATCCACCATAGTGCTTGAAAAGTGCCTGGGATATAATTCAAGGGCTATTCGTTTAACATATAAATTTGTTAAATGCTTTACTTCTGCTGAGAACACTTTAACAGAGTCATGAAGATAAACATGGAGGGAATAGCAAGGATTGTTCCAGTAACAACTAGGCTAGGGAGAACTTCATGGATTTACAAAAAGAAAGAAAACGTTCACAAATTGGTAACAAAGAAAGTAATATGTGAAAATTAATGTATGAGTTTTGCTAGGGCTTCCAGAAAAATACCATAGATGGGTGGCTTAAGGAACAGAAATGTATTTGGTTACGGTTTTGGAGAAGTGTACAATCAATATTCTGATGTCTCTCTTCTTGGCTTGCAGATGGTCAGTTTCTCCCTGTGTCCTCACACATTCTTTCCTCTCTTCCTGTACAGGGTTTTGGTGTTTCCTTGTGTGTCCAGATTTCCTCTTCTTGCAACAGCAATAGTCAGATTGAATTAGGCACCCCGTAAAGATCTCATTTTAATGTAATCCCATCTCTAAAAACCTTATCCCCAATGCAGGCACACCTTGAGGTACTGGTAGATAAAATTTCAACATATAAACTGGAGAGACACATTTCTGCCCATAACAACTAGTTTCTCATCTTCAAGGCCACAGAAACCCACAATGTTAAAAATGGAATTTTGAAAAAACTGAGATTTTATTTCTTTGGAAATAGAGAGAGACTTTGATGTCTTTAGTTATTCAGAAACTATAATAAATTTGCAAACAGTACAAGAAAATTGTGTAATCAATAAAAGTAGACCTTGTATTAACTGCAAAAACAGCAAATTAATGTCATTATACTATAAAAATAAAGGGTCATTCTTTTGGAAAAAGGTTATTCTACAACTTACTTGAAAGAAAAGAAGGGGAAGGTGTGAACTGAGTAATAACCAATTGCTGTATATGGCTACACATGAAATCTCACTCCCAGAAGATGGATGTGGGAGCTTGGGAGGAATGGCAAAGTCAAATGCTAATTACTAGCCTAAGGCTTACCAACCCTTGCAAACCAACAAGGTTTTCTTGCTGGACCCTAGTTTCTAATCCTAGACTGACCATAGGTTCCAATTTGCCAAGGACTATCCCAAGTTATACCTATTGTTTCTCAGTCTTATGTCTGGTTAGCATCCCCTCTGACAATCAAAATCATCCCAGTTTGGATGATGTGATCAACTATTATTATGACTATGGCCCCTCTCCCACAACAGGTGTATAAACCCACACAAATAGCAAGTATTTGAGATTCAGAAGACCTAGTCTCCCATCCTCAATGGATAGCATCCCCTTCCCATACTTGCTCATCCAACCTCTTTTCCTTTTGATGAGTGAAGAGAAGCTGAAAGATCTCAAGTTCTGTTTTATCCATCTTTGATGTATTAATTTATTCTCTGAGACTGAGTAATTTACAAGAAAAGAGATGTAATTGGTTCTATAGGCTGTACAGGAAGCACAACATTGTTTTTATATGCTTCTGAGGAGGCCTCTGGAAGCTTACAATCATGGTGGAAGGCAAAAAAGGAGCAGGCACATCACATGAGAAATCAGAAGCAAAAGAGAGAGGGATGACAGAGGTGTCATACACTTTTAAAGGACCAGCTCTCACAAGAACTCACTCATTATTGCCAGGACAGATTCATAAGAAATCCATCCCCATGATCCAGTTGCCTCTCACCAGTCTCCCAACTCCAACACTGGGGATTACCTTTCATCATGAAGTTTGGATGGAGACACAGATCCAAACCATATCACTTGATAATACAACCTAGGTTCTGAAGAGAAACGAGAAGAGTTCCTGTAATGTTTTCCAAATTTCCAGATTTAATCTTAATAGTCATCAAGGTATAATAGAAAGGGGTCTGGACCAGAAATAATATCAGAATTATGGCCCCTACTTTGTTAGTTGTTAGTCCTAAGACTTTGTACACATTTTTAAAATTATTTAAGCCTCACTTTCCTCATTTATATCAAAGGAATAGGGTGGATAGGGGAGCATGATATCCATCCTGCCTATTTGTGTCCAAAAGAATCAAATGAAATACTGCCAAAACACTTGTAAAATCTTTTAAGCATCATATGAATGGTATTTATTGCTATTCTTATAATCAGAGAGAGAAATAAACTACATAATAATTAAATAAATGTGTTTATTGAAGGGCCTTATCCATGACATTAGTAGTGCCCTTTAGGAGCCAGACCTTCTCACTTCCAGAACACTACTTTTCTCATTATTGTACTCTCACTGTGAGGATTCATCTGAGTAGGGTGAAAGGAGAAGAGCTGAACTAAGGATTGTGTTCCTGAATACACTGCAGAATTAAGGATGAATGATTGAAAAACTTACAAGTTCAGAGAGGAGGAAAAGGTGAAGTGAGATAAAAATGTAAAATTACTTCATAGGTTTCCCAGTCACGTCTTGAAGGGGCATTGGGACATGTAAGTGGTGATGTGTTAGGTACCCTATGCTTTTTATACTTTCACTATGGGGAAAAGGAAGTTGGGGAATGAGAGGAGGAAGAATAATAAAAGAGAAAGGAAATTGTAAAAACATCAATGAATAGACATTTAGCCTTTGCTTTGCTCATTTTGGCTTTTGTTAAAAGAGCACACAGAGAGCACAGGAAAATGAGAATCACGATGTGGGACTATATTCATCAACATAGGCCTGGATGTTGAGATACTACTTTGACTTAATTTGTTTTTAATGTGTTTATATGTGTCTTCAAGGAAAAAAAAAATATGTATATATATATATGGTTTTGTCCCTAGAAAGACTGTTGCCTAATAATCATGGTGAAAAAAAAAATAAAATAACACATGATCAATCTGGAAAATATAGAGCACTTACCAACCTATGTTCTTATTACCAACATAATTCTTCCCACTTTGCACTAGCCATCCCATTGTCATCTTCTTTTTATCTGTCCCCAAATTCTCACCGTTCCTATATCCACCATTTACTGTGTATTTAGTCATATTAACCTGGGGATATATCTAACTATGGATATAATGTATGTGCTCTGGTTTCCAAAAAGTAGTTATATGCTCAGAGAGACGAAGATCAAAGTGATTGAAAAGACATCGGGTGTCAATCCTTGCAATCATTGCAAATCAGCTCAAAATGTTTCTTTAAAAAGTATCCAAATCATAATTGCCCTTAAGTTTGAAGACGTGCTATGACATAGTCTATGCTTTTCTGACAGAAGATTTTGTTTTAACAAAACTACCACATAGTCTATATTGAATCGGTTTGCTACTTGACGTATTCTAAAGCATTAAAATTTGGCAATGACACTTCTCTTGATGATGACTCTTGGCTATGACTGTCTGGTTGAGGGAAGAAGAGTGGAGAATTAAGATTGTTTGCAGAACATGTGACTCCCATAAACCCATAATAAAGCAATTTCATCTTTTTTCTTACCTGTATCAGTTATCCGTTGCCATAATAATGCTATAAAACAATGGAAAGCTTCAATGGCCACAGCAGTGCACATTTATTTAGCTCACAAGTCCACAAGCTGATGATTGAGGCTGAGCTCAGCCACATGGTTCTTCTAGTCTCCAGTGAGATCAACTGCATATCTCGGGCTCTGAGGTCCCAGCCTGGGGCCTCATCCATCTGGACTGGCTGGGTGTTGGCTAGAGTAAATCCGTTCTGCTTCATGCACCTCTCACCGCAATCTACACTTCTATTCTCACGGCAAAAGCAGAGAAATAAAACCTGAAAAAAATAAAGAATAAAGAAGTAAGTAAATGGTTTCAGGAACAAAAGGAGAAGGCAGAACTGTCACTGGCTGTTATCTCCCTACCCACACAGAGCTCTATTTCAGCTGCCTAAATGGTTCTCAGGTTTCTCGACTCAACATTTTTATCACTGATTTCTTCATTCTTCACCACATCATTACTGATATATCATTCTCCTGTATTCTTTACTACCTGTACTCTATAGCAGATTCTCTATATCATATAACTGATGTTTTCAAATCTTCTCATGCATTATACCTGATTTCCAATGACCAAACCAAATTACATGGTCGAAGGTAGAATCCAGGGAGCAGAGAAATAAACTCCACATTTTAAGGAGAGTAACTGCAAAGCCACAAGGCAAAGAGATGCCTTTGTAAGGAGGAATGGATAAGTTGGGCTATCTCTGCAGTTATGTTAGATATACCATAAACCATTCTTAGATAAATGACTTCTCAGGGCTTTAGGGGCATCTCTACATTGTTTCTTTGGAATATCTATATGCATGCAGTTTGCAGTCATCTTCCATGATCCGCCTACCCAACCACCCTGAACTCTATTTCAGCTGCCTATGTGTTTCTCAGGTTTCTTAATATTTTCATCACTGATTTCATAACCCTTTACCACATCATTACCAATATATATTTTCTTCCGTGTTCTATATTTTTTCTACTCTGTGATTCCACCATGTGCCAGGTCAAATGAGCCAGAAAAATAGGAAGCTCTCTTCCTGCTTACCCTATCTTCACATTTTCAATTTTTATCATGTCCCATGATGGCTACCTCTTTAATATTTGCTTATTTATCTTTCTTTTCTATTCCCACTATCACAATATTGATTCACGCTTTACCTTTTCTAACTACTGAAATATTTTACTTTTCTTTCTATTCTATCCTAATCCAGAATAACCTATCTAAAATGAATATTGTCATGGGATATCCTAGCTTACCATCATCAATGGTGCCCCACTGCAAGTAGGACACAGGACGCGAGGCCCTTCATGATTTAGCTCCTTCTTACAATACCCCTAATTCATGGTAATAGTATTCTGGAATAATTAGTGTTTTTTTTGACAAGGCTAGCTGATTCTGCTTATATTTCATTTGATACAAATGTCTCATATATATACTACACACACATGCACATAAACACACATACACGCAGAGACACACACACAACGAGGGTAGGGAAATCAGTAAAAACGTAAGACTTTGGAATAAGGAGGATTCAAGTTTGAATCCTGGCTACATCACTAACTAGCTATTTAAATTTGGACAAGTGAACTAAACTCTTTTAGCATAGTCCTTTTGTCTATATATTGATCTACGTATTTATGTAAAAATGCACAATTGTAAAAATACACAAATACATAGGGTATATATCTGTCAGGTCTCAGCTCAAGGACTATTTGACTATCTGAAGCCCTTCCTTAATGACCTAGAGTCCCTTTTTCACTCTGTATTTTATGTCTTCACTAAATTCGGTGTAGACCTTGGTCATAACAGCTGTAGTGCATTAATGCACTTATTGCTTTATATCTGTCTTTGCTTTTTATAGACTATTCTCACCTTATTAAGATGACTTCTTATTCATCTTTCTAACCCCAGATTCTAGTGTGCAACACATTTGATGTCTGAATAAACTCAGAGACAGGTAGTAGAAACAGTTTCCAGGTGAAAAGGAAACATTACATGTGTACTCAGGATGTATGTCATATATTCTCCTGATATTAAATAAAACAGACTGAAGAAAATAGACTAAGCTTGAAACTTCCTCAACTCTCTTAAAAAATATCATAGGCAATATGCCATTTACTCCTTTTCAATCAGTGATTACTTCCTACAGCTCTCTCCAGATGTATAAAATGACTGGTAAGCCAGTCTTATAGAGACTGCCAGAGTCAGCTCTCCAGATGGTACTAAATGTGTCAATGAAAATAGGCAAGTGGTAATGCTGCCTTCATTTTCATACACCTGATGAGCCAAAAGAATGAGAGAATGTCAACTTTTGCAATAGATGGGCCAAGTGCTGGGACAAGATGATTTTTGCCTTGAGGACTGCCAATCAATCACTAAAAATTTTATTCTACCTCAAGAGTTAACGCCTCAAGTATATTGTTAATAATGAGGAAATACACACCAAAGAAACTGATAAATTTAAAATAAGACAATATACATATGAAATGTATATTAATTTCAATAACCTGTGGACATTCATTTAAATGGTACACATTCAGCTACCGTTCAGGGCCTCAAGGTAAGGGCAGCCAGATTTAACCAAAGCAGAAGAAGAAAGATCTTGTGGCATCAGAATGTCACCTCTTTGAAGGTTCTTTTTCCCTCTTGCTTTGAAATCATAAACATATATTCAGTTATCATTTTTTATAGTCATAATATACCATCTGAGAATGCCTAACAATGAATTGCATAGTGGAGTTCTGGAGAGCTGACCATAACCCTGAGTTTCTTCTATACCCATTGTCTCCTGCTGGCCAGAAGTTGCCAGAAGTTGGTGTCTTGACTTGAATATTCTGAACTTAAAAGGCCATATTAAAATTGATATGTGGCTATCCAAACAAATTAGAGAAGGATTAGATAGTGGACGGAATTAAAAGATTGGCAGAAATAGATAAACAAGAGCCATGAGAAAGTGCACATTATGAATAAGAAGGAGCCAGGAGATAAAAAAAGAAATGTATAAAGTAGCCACAAGTAAAAACAGGGAAACAAGTGGAACAATAGAGTGACTAGTAAAGGAATTAATGGGCATTTGCCTACAATGGGACAACTGAAAGTTTCTGGGGAGACACAAAGAACTCCTTGAGGCCTTGAGATTTGATTGCTGAAGCAGCTTCCTGTACTTTCCCTCTTCTCCTGTAAACCTACGATAAACTCCCATCATACACAGAAATCTAAACATGTTTATTTTTTATCACTTGGAAGCAACTTAATAATGCAATGGGAAAGTGTAAAGAAGATGAATGTGTTTGTACAGGGCAGAATTTACAAGTCAATTTTTCTTTAGAATCTAACCAGGATAACAGCTCAAAACTTGTAATCCTCAGAATCATATTAATCTGTTCCAATTCTTTCATCTTACTGTTAATATACTGCTAAGTATAACTTTTCCCCAATCATGAGTCAATATTTTAAAACAGTACTTAGCTTAAGAGAAAAATGCCACTTAATAAGATAATATCATCTCTCTCAGGTATGTTAAAGTGCCCTCTTAGTTCATTAATGTAGATCAAAATAAGTACATTAAACTACAAGCCATAAAAAAGTTCAAACCCAAACACAAATGAAATAAAATGATTCTCTAACATACTTTCCCCAACCAGTATTTGATCTATAATACTCAGACTTCAACTGATTAATATTGTCTGCCATAAAACTGCCCATGATGGAAGCCAGAATATTTTAAGAAATACTTTTTTCGCTTCCCCTAGATTAACTCTTATACAGGGTTGAAAAGATATCCCTTAACCACTAGCTATGCACAGAACCACTTCTGTCCTATATGGTTGGTCAAAGTAGTCACAAAGCCTGCTCAGAGTCAAGGAATAGAGAAATAAACTCTATGTCTTGATGGGAGAGTGGACACATCACACTGCAGAAGATCACATAGGATGGGACATCTCTGGGAGTTTTATTTTTCAAGCAAGCTTTGAAATATTTCTAGTACTGCCACACAGTATGCAAAAAGTGGAGGTGCTATTTTTTGGGGGGGGTGTTAAATATAGACAAGAGGATGCAATCTATGAAATGTGGCTTAAATTTTCAACTGTAGTAATTGTTTGTTGCAGTTATTGTTTGCCTTATGTTTTCCTTGATGAAAGTGGCTAGGAAGACTTCCATTCTGAAAACTTTACCTTCTAAAAGCCCCATTTGGTGAATACTATTTCCACGATTACATAACTACATTTGATCTCTGGGTGTGAACAATGCATGTACTTAACTTCAGGTCGATTTGTCTCTCCTCTAAGGATGCACAAAAATTAGCTTTTAAAGGTTCCTATAAACTTTCACCAGACAATTTTGGATTAAAGGAGAAAAGCAAAAACCAAACAAAAATAGCCTTCAATATTCTAGATAAAGAAGCTCCTTTCAACTGTTTCCAAGGAGATCTCATCTGAAGCCTCCCTCTGTGCTTGACATGCATTGGCTCATATTCATCACTATTGACAGTCTCATATGTGTCACTGTCCAGCAAAAACCCTATCTGTTACTATTAATAATCTACCCTTTGCCATATTGATTAGGTGCTTATCTGAGCTTTACAGACAACAACCTCCCTGCTTGTCTCAGAAGCCTCATATTAGTCAGAATGGTACCCCTAACTCTTTACTCCCTACCTTCATGGCTTTAAGTACACACAGCTTTGACCTTAGATATTTTCTTTGTACCTCTGTCTTAGCACTCAAATCAAGACATTTTCTTGTACCTTGTGACAGTGTTAACTCTCAGACAACCACACTCTTGCTCCATGCATTCTATATCTGGTGGTTTCTGAAAGTCATTTGGGTATGGCTACTCTGCCTAAATTCAGACAGTAGAAAAGTCAGAGCCAAAGTGTGGGGCTTCTAAATAACATTCACGCAATAAATTTTAAAAGGACACACTCAGATATCCCATTTTCTACATGACCTAACTCCATTTCCTGATAACAGTAACAATAATTAAGTGGAACTGGCATAAAACTATTAGATCTAGTCCAGTAAATCAGTGCTGTGGTACACAAACTAGATATTAGGAGAGAAAGGAGAAGCTTGTTCCCAGTTTAGCTGTAAACCATGCTCAAATAATCAGATGCTACTGTAACTCCCTAGAGAGCTGGTGGGTTGAGCCCACTAGGAATTTATTTCATTGCCATGTCCACCTATAAAGCAGTTTATCCAAAAGAATGAGGCATACAAGCTCAATTTGAGAATGGCATCAACTTAGAAAAGGGACACAGTTATTCAATACATGCTTTATGTGAATTTCATGGCCTCACATTTGTATTCCAAAAAAACTGACTTCCAGAGAAAATAAGAGCTGTTTTTCACCAAAATCTCCATAAGATGTTGGGACCATGAAGTCCAGTATGAAGTGGCCACTCTGGTTGCTTAGATCTGCAACATATGTATCTAAGCACACCACAAAGGTGGGAGAAAGGGCTTCTCTTCTCCTAAGCTTAGAGAAGAATGGCCACACATGGAGACTCCTCAGCTTCAACAATAACTTTAGTTCTGGTGCAGCAAAGCAGCTTCAGTTCAATAGAATATTGTCATTACTCAGTTTCAGTTATTTTTATCCAGAGATTAGGACAATATTAGCAGCCTTAGAGTTGCTTTGAAGGATTGGGTGGACATTGTTTATTTTAGCAGCATATGTTACCTTAGAAATATGGACCAACAATGAGGGCAAAAAGGAAAATGTTTAAAGTTACACAAGAGGTCCCAAAATAATTGGTGGAACTTTGAGAGATGCTACAGTTTCCAGAGTAGAACTGAAGGAAGATACAGAAAACTACTGTTTGTCATTTTTAAGCTTAGTCAATATAGGTTTCTTCATAGAAATAATTAAAAAAAAAATCAAGATATGAATTAAAATGCAGAATTTAGAAAAGCCCCAGCAGAACATGGGAATAAATGTTAAACATTGGCTTCCCTAACCCTACACCTTTGCAATTTCTTCCCTGCCTACCTTTTCATCTTTCCTTATTTTATTTACACATATGAAGGATATTGGATGACGGAGACACTGACCTGTACCTTTGCAAAAAATAGATCCATTATATACATATAAAAAAGAGAAAACATAAAAACAAACACCATGCTTAAAATTAGAAGAAAATATTTCAGTAGCACATTCAGTTAAAGTTGCTGTTCTTATTTAGGATGCTATTATAGCTTCTTTGCTAGAATGTTGATTTCTAGAATTGTTCGCTGTTAGCAATTCACCATAAAATTCAAGAAGTGTGTCATATAAGATCTCATCAAATGTAACAGTTAATCAGATTCTTTTAATTCTCTGCATACATTTTCTCAAAATAACACATAGTATCCTTAAGAAAATGAGTTCTAAAATATGATCAAAGCAAAAATAACCTGTTTCTGATGGAAGTGCAAAGTCTCTAGCAAGTATCTTTCTAACTGGTATAAACAGAGACAAATAGGTTAATTTTGTTTATTGTTTTATTTTAGCAGCTCTCAGCCAGATCTCATTTACACTATTTTTTTTTTACCATAACTCTCTTTCAAATGGGTATTTCCTCAAGACAAAGAAAATTCATAACATAATTGACATGAGCATGTTATGTGAAATTGAATTATGTTAGCCAGCATTTCTCTAATTACCATTTTTTCATGGGCATCCATTTTTCAACAAAAATATTAGAAAAATAATTAATACCTTCAGGACAAGGACCTGAACTTTATGCAAATATAGATTAGAAAAGTCCAAATTATTTTTTAATGAGCTATATGTATTATGTCTTCCTATCTAGAGTTCATCTGGACCATGGCATTAAATAAGCTTAGAGTTAATTAAGCGTATTATAACTATTCCTGGCTTCTGCCATTATTAGTAGGAATCTGCCAGCTCAGAGGCACTCAGCAAACATGAAAATACTTTATCAACACCCCTCTCCAAAACACCTTGAAATATTTCAATCCTGTCTGTACTCTTGGGATAATTCTGGAAGCTCAAACCTATTGGACCCATTTTGAAATCCATTACTTTTCTATTTATATAAATATGAATTTCAGGAATAAAGGAGGCTTTCTTTGTAGATGTTTATTTGTATTAATAAGAGCTATAGTCAAACAATTGCTCTCAAGCACATGCACACATGAAGGTAGTCTATCTCTTGCTGCAGAGATATTGGCTCAGGCAGCAGATTAAATGAATAGATTTGCTTCATATTTTAGTGTGCTAAATTGAATACAAGTCATAATAGAAAATCTCAACATGCAAATGAAATCAGAAGAGCTTTTGTAATTTTCAGGAAGTGAATGACAGAATCACTCTTTCAGTTTAGAAAAAAAAAAAAAAGTGTCAGACCACTCATTAATAGCTGATCATATTTTGGCACCAGCCAAATTTGAATCTAAACCTACTCAGAGGATGTGTGTGTGTTAGAAGAGTGAACCCTGTTGGAGCAAGTCCTTTTAAAATCTACCCCAAATTTGAGAGACTGATTACTTACGTAAGATAATCCTATGGAGGTAGAGGACCAGTGCCGTGAATAGCAAGACAAAAGCAATAGACATTCATTTTCTATTAGGAACTCAGCAGGAAAAGGAAAAAACAGCAGAGTCAAGATGCATTTTCCATGGGGCTGGTTCAAATTCTATCATACACCCTAAGGCCATATTTCAACAGCTGTGGCAAAATTTTTTATAGGAGAATGATTTGACATTTGAAGAGTTATCTTCCCAGTCTCTTCCATGTAATTCTGTGATGAAACAACAAACTCAGGCACCCTAGAGAGGGCCTGGGATATCAAAAAAACCAATAGATTGCGGATTCAGACAAACCAGACTTTAAGTACAAGCATAGGCATTCACCACATGAGACAAATCAGTTAACTCTTCTCAGCCTTAGTTCTTTCTACAGAAAGAGAATTCATTACACAAACAGAGCCATTGAAGGCATGTACCCAGTAAATATTCTGAAACATAATAGGCATTCAATAATTATTTATTCACTCATCTCTTTTTCTTCAGATATTATCTTCACCCTGATTTCTATGCTGTTAGCTACTGTTAGAAAGCTTCAGGTTGCTTGATGCAATTTTGGCTTCAGTCTTGTATATTCTACTTTATCTCAAGGTGTTCATCACTTTGACCATATAGTATATCTTTTGAAATACCTCAAGACCTTCTCTCTCCACAACCTCACTCCTTTCTTCCTATATAGCTGGGGTAAGAACAGAATAATAGTCAAATGGAATTAATAAGAATAGGTTTTTGTGCCAGAAGGTGGAATTTCTGTTGGGAAGAATAAAGGAATCATAACAGTAGAGAGACCCAGGCAAACACACTCCTGTTTCTCATGAAATACTCTCCCTCTTAGAATTCCTTGTGGCTGATAGGTTTCTTATCCTATTGGAAAAGAAACACCCACAACTCTGGAGGAAGAGTCCAGGAAGAAGGAACTAAGAGACAGGATAGTGAGGCTCACACATTATTTAGGCCAAGGTAGTCCTCATGACACATATGAAGTACAGGTTTGTTCTCTGGAGTGCTGGACACATAAGCGCTTTAGAGCCAAATGAGTAATTATTCTTTTTCTTTTTGTGAAATGGTATCTGTGCAAATGGGACTCAAGTTGAGATGGTCAAGGAGGGTTACAACTGCTGTATGAGACAGGTAGAAATTTCAGAGTTTTGATTCTGTCCATATGCTGTCACTACTCTTCTGATAGTTATAGGAATGTAGCCCAGCTTTCTTGAGTTACATACAAAACAGCTTATAATGTTATAAAACATGATTTTATAACTTTACTAAAGCATAAAGATTTAGTACCTCATAAAGAAATTTTGAACTTGTTTTCCAAAAATGGGTATAAAATATTTGTTCAGATCATTTACAAGAACTCTCTTAGGTTACACTTTCAGATAATTATTTATATACATGAATTTTCGATGGGCCAGTATGGTCAGCTGAAAAACAGCCTCTCAAAATATTCACACCCTAATCTCTGGAATGTGTGGATGTTTTCTCACCTAGCTAAAGAAATGATGCAGATGTGATTTAAGTAAGGATCTTGAGGAGGGGAGATTATCTTACATTATATCATGGACCCTAAATCTAACCATCAGTGACCTTATACAGAGCAGACGGAGAGAGGTTATTACAGGAGATGATGTGAAGGTGCTGCTGACTTTGCAGGTGAAAGAAGGGGTCCTGGGTCAAGGCATGCATCTTCAGAAATGGAAAAGACAAGGGGTCGCTTTTTCCCAGAGAACCTCCCTAAGGAATACAGCCTTGCCTATGCCTTCATTTTGCCCCAGTCAAATCCACTTCGAGATTCTGTCCTCATATCTATAAAAGAATATATTTCTGTTTCAAGTGACTAAATCTGTGGTAATTTGCTACAGCAACCATGGGAAACCAATAAAGTGAGAAATATTCTAACCAAATAGAAACCGAGGGTTAAATAATTTATAATTTGAGTATGTGAACAGAAACTAAAGCATCTCCCAAAACCTGCAAACTTGATTAGGTGCTTTCACAACATAGCATAATTCTCTCTCACTGCATCCCTCACATATGGTGAAACTTAATTATTTAGTTATTTCTCTTCTCCAAAAACCAGAAAGTCCATGAGAGCCTGGTTTCATGCCTACCTTGCACATCTCTGTATCCCTAAAGTTGAGCATAGTAGCTGACACATAGCAGCATCAATAAACATTCATTGAAACAGTGAATATATGAATGAGAAAATGAGTGAATAAATACATTACTTAAGAATGGTGCCAAGCAAAGAGAAGCAAAGTGAGGCAACACAAGTAAAAGATCATTGCCTCACACACTTAAATTGTTGTCAGTGTAGGGAAGAAAGCCAATGGATTCAGGAGATTATTTCATGCTCTTCTTGATCATCTTTTGCTAATAATACAAATTTTTATATTATTTATAAAGTTTTAAACAGACCTTAAATTATCATAAAATGTAAGCATTTATAGATGAACACAGGATACAACATTTAAATATTTGAAAGCAATCTAATTCATTTTATAAATTGTGCTAATTTTATTTATTTATAAGTTGTGTTATTTAATTGCATGTAGCATTTCATTGTACTATATAATATAAATACTAATATTATACTGTTTATTGTATTATTATATGGTCTAAACAATGATTCTTAGTAATAAATTACAAATATAGTACTTTTGCTGTTTTATACAAGCCAATAATCAATAGCTGAATTCAACAAAGAATTTGTATTTTTATACTCCAAATGCTTTGCATAGCCCAACTGGTTGTACTTCAAACAACCTTCACTAAAGCTTTATTCTCTTTGACAGTCAGCACTTCTCTAAAACACACTCAAATACATAGAAATGGGAGGCTCTGGTGTGACAGCACCTACACCACCTGTGTGGTAGGGTTGTTTGTCCAGTGACTTGCGGCTTACCATTACTAATATTGCTCAGTAAAGAGGGCTAGGTGTTTCCCTCTTTCTAATATACATAAAAACCTTAGGTTTGTAAAAGTTTTTACTGTCACTAAATGCATTTCAATCAAAGCCAGTCTATGTATCCCAAGCTAAACACTTTCTTCAAACAGAAGTGCATATCCTGGAATCTTTTGCACCTGTTAATTTGAAAGCAAAATTTGGATCTGAAACTTCACTTTTTTTATATTTATCTAAGCAGTTCTTTGCAGCTGTTCAAACTAGTATGATAATATGAAAATCACGTATCATTTATTCAGGAGGGGAATTAACTTTTATAATAACACACATTTCAGAAATTTTTCATGTAGATAAACACTGTTTTTTACCCAGATTTAGATTCTCTTTGCAAAGATTTGTTCTGTGTCACTGAATTCTTCTTTCTCTACTTTGAGAGCTATATATGAATATGCAAATAAACGGAAGTAGTAGTCATTCATTGGAAAGCAATACTAATACTAATATTAATGCCATTCATATCCTACAAAGAACTTCTCAGAGTTAATATATTATATATAAAAGTATGCCTGCCTCAGTATAACTGAAGCTTAATTTGAAAATATTTCCAGTAAAATTTTAATTTTAAGTATTTTTAATACTCTTCAAACAGCAATTTTTAAAAATGTGAACAAATGCAATAGATATTATATATTATTAATGTATATTGAAAGATTTTATTTCTTTCTACTTTACTGTTGCTCAGTTTGCCTGGCATTCCTAAGAAGGAAATATGTTGCATCCTAATGTGTATTATAAAGATCTGCGAAAACAAATGAAATTGTATGTTTCAAATTATTTCAAGAGTTTTATAAACAAAAGTTTCATTTTTGATTGTTTAAGATAATCCTATTACATTTCCTTCATTCTAAAATGCATACATGCTTCATGTTTTGACATCCCTAGATATGTATGTAACTTAGATTTAGCAGTGTTTTGCAATTTGACAAGATTTTTTTTTCTTTTCTATTAATAATACATAATAATGGTACATGTAACAAATGATGTCATATTAGATTGATTAAATGTAGTCAATTATTTAGCATATGAAATAAAGCAACTATATATTTCATTTATCTTTTATTATGTCATTCAGTTTATAGAAAAAGCCATTATAAACTAATATTAAAAATTAAGAAATTATAATCTAGGATTATGTATTAAGAAATATCTTAAGTGTTGGATACTTCTTTGTGACGTGTAAGATTTACTTAAAAGAAGAAAGTAAAAGCATTTAAATATGAAAGATCTGTAGAGCAATATCAACTATGTATAGTTGTTACATCTGAAAAAAAAATTTCCTTATATTAGAGATGGAAAAATCTATTTGGCACTTTCCTTTTCTCACTGAAACAATTTTACAGATTAATATTTTCTCAGAGTTCTAAAAACTATATATTAGCATGTATCTAAGAAAAATGTCTGAAACTTATTTACAAAAGAAGTATGATTATTTTAACACCAGTAAGTATAAGAAAAGGTAAGCAGGCATCAATCTGTGTTGTAAGATTCTAGAAGATGATGGAAAATGCAAATTGGCCACAAATTTATAACTAATTCTCCCTGCCATAGTGCCTCAGATCCTCAATCCACCTGGTTGAGACATTGCTGTTGAAATGCTTTTTACATCTGAGATGGCTCATTCCTGAACTACTACTAGCCCTTAACATTCCATGATAAAATAGCCTAAAACAACTGTTAGCCATTCAAAGACTTCATGACTAAAACACCGAAAGCAATGGCAACAAAAGCCAAACTAGACAAATGGGATCTAATTAAACTAAAGAACTTCTGCATAGCAAAAGAAACTATCATCAGAGTGAACAGACAACCTACAGAATGGTAGAAAAATTTTGTAGTCTATCCATCTGACAAAGGGCGAATATCCAGAATTTACAAGGAACTTAAAGAAATTTTCAAGAAAAAAACAAACCCATCAAATAGTGGGCAAAGGACACGAACATACACTTCTCAAAAGAAGACATTTATACAGCCAACCAACATATGAAAAAAGCTCATCAACACTAGTCGTTGGAGAAATGCAAATCAAAGCCATAATGAGATACTGTCTTATACCAATTAGAATGATGATCATTAAAAAGTCAGGAAAAAATAGATACTGGAAAGGATGTGGAGAAATAGGGATACTTTTACACTCTTGGTGGGGGTATAAATTAATTCAACCATTGTGGAAGACAAAAACAAAAAAAACAACTCATTCAAAAGTAGGCAAAGGATATGAACAGACACTTTTCAAATGAAGACATATATGAGGCCAAGAAACATATGAAAAAATGCTCGTCATCACTGGTCATTAGAGAAATGCAAATCAAAACCACATTGAGATACCATCTCACGCCAGTTAGAATGGCAATCATTAAAAAATCCGGAGGCAACAGATGCTGGAGAGGATGTGGAGAAATAGGAACACTTTTACACTGTTGATGGGAGTGTAAATTAGCTCAACCATTGTGGAAGACAGTGTGTAGATTCCTCAAGGACTAGAAATAGAAATTCCATTTGACCCAGCAATCCCATTACTGGGTATATACCCAAGGAATTATAAATCTTTCTATTATAAAGACACATGCACACGAATGTTCATTGCAGCACTGTTTACAATAGCAAAGACCTGGAACCAACACAAATGTCCACTGATGATAGACTGGACAAGGAAAATGTGGCACAAATACACCATGCAATACTATGCAGCTATAAAAAAAAAACCATGAATTCATGTCCTTTGTAGGGACAAGGATGAATCTGGAAACCATTATTCTCAGCAAACTGACACAAAAACAGAAAACCAAACACTGCATGTTCTCACTCATAAGTGGGAGTTGAACAATGAGAACACATGGACACGGGGAGGGGAGCACTACACACTGGGGTCTGTTGGGGTGAAATGGTGGAGTGACGGAGGGTGGGGAGGTGGGGAGAGATAGCATGGGGAGAAATGTCAGATACAGGTGAAGGGGAGGAAGGCAGCAAATCACACTGCCATGTGTGTACCTATGCAACAATCTTGCATATTTTTCACGTTTTTCACAAAACATAAAATGCAATTAAAAAAAAAAAAAAAGATCACCAAGGCCAGGCATGGTGGCTCACAGCTGTAATCTCAGAAGGTTGGGCGGCCAAGGTGAGCAGATCACTTGAGCTCAGGAGTTCGAGACCAGCTTGGGCAATGCGGCAAAATCCCATCCATACAAAAAATACAAAAATTAGCCAGGTATGGTGGCACATGCCTATAGTCCCAGCTACTCAGGAGGCTGAAGCAGGAGAATTGCTGGAACCCAGGAGGTCAAGGCTACAGTGAGCCATGTTTGTGTCTCTGCATTCCAGCCCCAGGCAACAGAGTGAGAACCCTATCACTAAGAAAAATAATAATAATACATTTTCTTATCACTCTAATACATCATGATAATCAAGACCTCAATTATGTTTCTGTTAAGGCCATCATTTAACAGGAAGACAGACAAGAAAAGAATAAATTCTCATTAACACTATGTTACTGACAAATTTAAAAAGTGATTATTAACAAGCTTCCTATTTCCTTTATGGATAAAAGAAGAAATACAAGTCAATTTGGATTTGATTAAAAAAATGGTAAAAAAGCAATCATTTATTTTGAACACGAACTCTATAAAGTAAACGTATTTGTGCTGCTGAGTACTTCATATGTGTAGCTCTGCCAGATTTTAGTGGTCTTTAGTCTCAGTTTGGCACTCTAAAGTTCACACAGACTGTTTCAAAAGGAAATTTGCAAAACAAAGAAAGATCAAAGTACATTTAAATATGTGGCTGAGACTGAAGTATCTGTCAGTGGAAAAGATCTCCAAGATAGAAACTGTGATCTTTAAAAGACAGTTTCTGTTCATCAGCAAACCCAAACAAAACATTATTTTGTTCCAGAAGATGAAACCAACGCAGTTTGACAATTAGATTTGGATTATGGGCTTCCTAATTAATTTATGACTTCTAGCTTTGTATGGTAACTTTCCTAATCCATTTCTTGAAGAAGAATAACAACACACAATGAAAAGTCGAATTTATTAAGAGGCCAAAGTTACAAATGAGTGAGGACTTAGAATTCATCTAATGATACTATCTCATGTTACAGGCATGGAAACAAAGGCTTAGGGAGGGAAAGTGTCTTGCCAGAAAGATTACACAACCTTTCCTCTAAAAGGAGGGGACTCCACATCTCCATGCCCATTGCCAAGTTCTCTTTCCTCCAATATTAAAGCACAACAAAGAGGAACTGAATGTGAGTGAATGATTTACCATACATCATACTTGAGTTTTGGCAGCATTTCACTACTTCTTGAAGCCACAGTGATCTGAGTTACTAAAGACTGACAATACTATTTCAGTAAAGTTTATTGTTCATATGAAACCATTACAAAGTATGGTAGAGACAGAACAAATTTGATTTTGAAGTTGACTTTCTGTGCTTAGAGCATGTGATGAGGGAAAATGTTCTGACAGTTCAAGCTTACTCAAGCTTAATGACAGATCTAAATTGGAGCTTGGAGATAAAAGAAATTCTTTAGTGATGCCTCAGTTGTCATTGATTGCTATGAGCAATTTTAAAGCTATTCAAGATGAGAATTGCCAGCTTAGTTCTGAAAGGGGAGAAAGTGGTACATAAGATTAGAGGCTGGTACAAATGCTATCTTGGTTAAAAAGAGAGAGGACAGTTTAGTATCACACGCATAGGTGACAATCGTGACTACATATAGACATTTATCAGCAGGAAATGACTCAATGAATGTTTAGGGTAGTGTAAGCACCAGCTGTGCTGAGGAAAATGAAAATGAAAAGCAGCTTTCCTTATAAGGATCACCAGCAGCAACATGGCTGGGGAGGGAGGGGGAGGAAAGTGGTTGCTAAAGCTGAGAGATAATAAAAAATAATAATAAACTATCTTCATAAATTACAGGATATTGTCCTTCTGCTTGCTGAAAATCATGGAATTAAAAAGATATAGAGTTCATTTTGAGAAATTCAATTTCATCAAATGGAAAATGAAAGCATATCCAATCCTATATATATGCACTGAAGCCTTCATGCCCCATTTACACTACTTGTATCGAATCCTGTAATAAGTTTCTGCCTATTGAGTCCACATAAATGGTGGCCATCAAAATGTTCTATTTTTAACTGATCTTTTAAGTTGCTTTCTCTTTAGTACTTTTCCTGATAAAATATCCTAATCTCTTAAGACTGTTAATTAATTGATGTGCTTTCCCCTAAATAATAGTAACATTCATTTAAAGGTAGGAGCCAGAAAGAGAAAATTTCAGCAATCTTTGAGATTTTTTTTTGTTGCTGTTGACAAAAAGAGTTCTAACTACAGGTATGATAGAGGGCCCCAGGAAAAAATATAGCTCCAGTAGACATTTTCTACTGGAGTACACATCTCTTACCTGTTTATTCCCTGAATATATTGTGCATTCTCATACTCAGTTCCTTTTTTAAAAATGAAGTGTTAGTCTATATAAAAATGGCTTTTCCAAGATTATTCATCTAGTGTATATAGCTCATTCTCTAATTCTTAACTCCAGTATCACTTTAGTGACTGGAATCATGTCAGAGAGAAATAAACATTCTGCCTTTGTTTAGGACACACCTCCAACATAGCAGTATCAGATACAATTAGTTTATTCGTCAATTTCCTTCACTGTAAGAGCTGCCCTATGAAATATTATTTGTCTCTGTATCTGCCACAGGAGTTAATATATTGCCTAGGACATAGGAGATACTATAGAGTATTTGTTGAATAAATGAATAAAACTGGACTTTACCAATAGGATTATATATGTCTTTGCTTTCAATGGGAATTACAATAAAATATAAAATCCACCTACAGACAACCTTGCTGTTGAATTTTTCTTTTACATATATCACAGAACTATATACTTTACCCTAATATGTCCTATGCAAATATTTCATTATGCGTATTTTCTACTGAAGTATTTATTGTTAACAAAGAAATTGCACAGAAATTTATGAGTGTACTCCTATTATGAGATAAATCACATTTCTTCCTTTATTTTGCAGCAATATAGAAGAACTCACCAAAAATATTATTTTCTGTTAATCTAGACTAGGACTGATAAATGTAGAGATGGAAAAATGATTGTATGGAAATGACAGAATTCACCTCCTTTCAGAATCATATCTGGGTTAGGGAGGAGAGCAAGTGAATCACAGGAATTCCTGTGTAGTCTCTCACTAACATCTCCACCTGCAATATCATAGCTTTAAGTTACTGTGGTGAGATTCAGCCACAACATTTTTACTACACCATATTGTCTGCCAAAGTATTTCTTTGCACAATTCTTTTATAGAAAATGAAAACTATTCTCGTGTATTTATGTTTGTTATATGAGTTGACCTGGGCTGAAAAATCCAGATGGTTTCGGTAAAGTGAGCTGGCAAAAACCAATGTAAATTTTCTAATAAACAAAAGCAAGTATTTTATAGTGTAAATTGTGCCACATCAGGGGAAATCTCATAGTCCACTGATGTTGCAAATTTCTAATAAGATATCCAATCCCAACAGTCTGAGTATATTCAGTTGTTATTTGTTTGTTTGTTTCTACCAGCAAAATCCTGTTGTTGTCTAAATTCTTGTTCTTTTTGGCAATGTGCTCTAATAAGAGAGGGGAAAAAAGTTCATTGATATAACTTCCCATGAGGGTGCTTGTTCTCTGTGAAGGTATATGCAATGTCATTATCTTTATCAGAGCAGAAATAGTTCTGACCTTCTAAAGAATGTATACTATTGCCAGGCATGGTGGCTCAGACCTGTAATCCCAGCACTTTGGAAGTCCCAGGTGGGCGGATCACAAGGTCAGGAGTTCAGGACCAGCCTGGCCAACATGGCAAAACCCCGTCTCTACTAAAAATACAAAAATTAGCTGGGCCTCCCGGCCTCCACTTGCAGTCCCAGCTACTAGGGAGGCTGAGGCAGGAGAGTTATTTGAACCCAGAAAGCAAGGTTGCAATGAGCTGAGATTGCATTATTGCACTCCAGCCTGGGTGACAGAGTGAGTCTCTGTCTCAAAAAAAAAAAAAAAAAAAAAAAGAACATATACAATCAATCAAAATGAGATAGTTATACTTACTTAACCTGCCTTATTTTTATTCAAATAAACATGAAAAGAATTTAACGTAATATTTAAAATTCTACCATAGGATATTTTTACTAGAAAAGAAAATAGCAGTTTTTTCAATGTTTGTTCACATCACAAAATTACTGAGAAGCAAAACATTTCTAAAGTTATATTAGAACATTGTAATTCACATTTGTGTTAGAATGATGGTTACCAGAATCTGAAAAGTGTAGTGGAGGAGTGGAAGAGGGGATAGTCATTGGGCACAAAAATATGGATAGAATGAAAAATACCTAGTATTTGATAGCACAACATGGTGACTACAGCCAGCAATAATTTATTGTGAATTTTTAAATAGCTACAAGACTATAATTAGATTATTTGTAACACAAAGAAAGGGAAAATACTTAAGGTGATGGATATCCCATTTATTCTGATGTGATTATTGCACATTGTACACGTATCAAAATAACTCAAGTATCCCATAAATATATACACCTACTATGTAATCATAAAAATTAAAAATTATAAAAATTATAAAAAATAAGAAACAAACAATTCTCTTTTCTAGTAATCCTCTAAAATTATTTCAAGAATGATATCGATGCTATAACAAAATTATGCCAGTATTGATAAAGCAGGATTGCAAATTGGGTCTTGTAATAATAAATTTTCCCTGTGGTTTTTCTTGCTTAATTAAGTGGAATCGCCTAGTACTCAAGCCACTCCAGAAGAGCAAGTTACCTAACTTTGGGAAAAAACAAAACAAAACCAAACCAATTATTCTTACAAACCACAGGTAACTTAGTAAATTAAAAGAGAAATTATGAATATTATTGAGAAGCATAAAAGAGACAATGCAATCTATGAATTCATGTCCAGAAATAAACATCAGCTCTACACATAACTAATAATGATAATACTTTTTCAAAATGTTCCTTTTATGGTAAATTTCTGGCCACTGCTTACCATTCCAGTTTGTGCTCTTTCCTAGCTTACATAGAGCAGACTCTTAATTTTGTATTGATTGAATAATTTATTGATTTGGTCAGCTTTTCCTCCGTTAGTCTGAATATTCCAGAACTGATGATGTATTTTCACTTACTCTGAAATTAACTAATAAGAAAGCCTGAATTGTAACATTTTAATGCATCAAAATTGTTCTTTCAATAAATATTCTTTCAGTGTTGAGAAAATAGCAATTATATTCTCAAAGTCTTTGGTTCACTAATGCTAATACTGCAGAAATGAGGCTTCCTTTATTTTTAACAGGAAAACTGTTGATTTATGTGGGCACATTTTTGGTTATTTGTTTTTTGTGTGTGTGTTTTTTGCCCTTATTAATTAAAAAGTAGGAAACAGGCTGGGCCGGTGGCTCACAACTGTAATCTCAGCACTTTGGGAGGCTGAGGCAGGTGGATCACCTGAAGTCAGGAGTTCGAGACCAGCCTGGCCAACATGGTGAACCCTCATCTCTACTCAAAAAAAAAAAAAAAAAAAAAAAAAAAAAAAAGGTACAAAAATCAACCAGGCGTGGTGGCACACAACTGTAATCCCAGCCACTTGGGAGGCTGAGGCAGGAGAATTGCTTGAACCGGGGAGACAGAGGTTGCAAGTGAGCTGAGATCACACCACTGCACTCCAGCCTGGGCAACAGAGTGAGACTCCATCTCAAAAAAAAAAAAAAAAAGGAAACATGTATATGTTGAAGCAGTGTATTTGCAGTTGCAGTAGGTGTATTTCTTGTTTTTTAAAATCTGATTCATCATGCAGGCAAATTATTATGTAATCTTTTGTTTCCCTCTAAATTATGTTAATGTATTCTCATGTTTAAAAAAATCACATTCTGTCATATTAAAGCACACTCATATTTTTAAGATTCTTAAAGTTTAGCATAACCCAAAAATCATCTGATTATTATACTTTCAATGGCCGAGCCTGTATACCCCTCAACCTTTTCAACAGTAATCTTTGTTTATTTAATCTAAAACAGTGAAATAGCTAAGGTTTATAAACAGAAAGCCCCAATCAAACCTAGAAAAAATGGATTGATAACTGTAACCAAATAATAAGCTGATATGAAATTTGATTTTTAATTTCAATGACATTTAATCTTTAGTTCACATAACAAGTAGTATTCAAGATTCAATGATATATGAGGGTTTGGTTGAAGAGATTGTTCTAGGTAGAAGAAGGCACTGTAAATAACAATTACCAAGATACTGCTGTGAATGCCTTTCTACTGTTCATTACAGCAAACTGCTGTAGAATTTTCACTATATTCTGGGGAGCAACATGAAAGAGATTCTGGAATCTGTGATCTTTTGCTGGGTCACTAGTGATCCAACAAATATGTATCCCAAGGCATATATTCCTTGATGTGAAAATTAGAAAATACTTCAACTCTATTACTTTCTATATATTTTTTTACTTATCAAAAATGGAGCTTGACTTTCATGCTTAGCAACAACAGGACATGCCTGAAACGAATGGACTTCAGACTCATCTAGCCAAAATAATGAAGTTATCTATTTTAATCTGTAGTGTTTGTGAGGGCCTGTCCTCCTTCACATTCCTAATGCTGTTATTTAAAATATCTCTTTTTTGCCTTTGATCAGTTTTTCAAATATTTATCTATTTTATTAGTATTTTAGCAGACTTATTTTAATATTGCTAATAATTTCTTTGTTGTTTGCTTGCTTCTTTGCATGTTTTTATTTATTTTCTCAATGTGTAACCTTATATTTACTCTTCATTTCTTTTATATTAGTTGGATTTATTCTGGGTTTATTTCCCTTAATTTTTGGGTTGAATGCTCAGCTCATTTATCTCAGTCCCTCTGGTGTAATGGCATCATATTAGGTAACTTTTAAGCCAATATCTTTCTCTCTATGTAATATTTAGTTATATGTTATAAATATTGAGGTGTGGCAAATTCAATTCCAAATATTTAGCCCTTTTCATTATTATCTTTTTTATTCATGTTTTCTTTTTTAAAATAATTTTAATGTTTATTATAGATTCAAGGGTTACCCATGCAAGTTTGTTACCTTGGTATATTGCATGATGCTGAGGTTTGGGGTGTGATTAATCCTGCCACCCAGGTAATGAGCATAGCATCCTTTGTTAGTTTTTCAACTGTGCCCTTCTCCCTCCCTCCCCACTCACGTAGTCTCCAGTGTCTATTGTTGCCTTCTTTACGTTCATGTTTACTCCATGTTTAGCTCCTACTTATAAGTGAAAACATGTGGTATTTGGTTTTCTGCTCCTATATTAATTTGTTTAGGAAAATGGCCTCCAGCTGTATCTATCTTGCTGCAAAGAATATTATTTCATTATTTTATGGTTGTATAGTATTCATGGTGTATATGATTTTTATTCCCCTGATGACTAGGGATATTGAACATTTTTAGATATGTTTATTAGTCAAGTGCATGTCTTCTTTGAGAAGTATCTGTTTATATCTTTTGCCCATTTTTTAATGTGGTTATTTGTTTTTTGATTGTTTAATTGTTTAAGTTCCTTATAGATTCCAGGTATTAGAATCTATAATGCACAGTTTTTCAGATGTATATTTTGTGATTATTTTCTCCCATTCTTTATGTGGTTCATTTACTGTGCTGATAGTTTCTTTTATTGTGCAGTAGCTCTTTAGTTTAATTAGGTCCCATTTGTCAATTTTTGTCTTGGTCACAATTGCTTTTGAGGATTTAGTGGTCACAATTGCTTTTGAGGACTTAGTTATAAAGTTTTTCCAGAGGTGTTTCTTAGCATTTTCTCTAGGATTCTTATAGTTTGAGGCCTTACATTTAATTCTTTTTTTTTTTTTTTTTTTTTTTTTTTTTTTTTTTTTTGAGGTGGAGTTTCACTCTTGTTGCCC
Organism: Saimiri boliviensis; assembly: GCF_048565385.1. Taxonomy (NCBI): domain Eukaryota; kingdom Metazoa; phylum Chordata; class Mammalia; order Primates; family Cebidae; genus Saimiri; species Saimiri boliviensis. The sequence continues at coordinate 50,002,785 of NC_133450.1, read as the reverse complement.
AGGCTTCAGTGCAATGGTACCATCTCAGCTCACCACAATCTCCACCTCCTGGGTTCAAGCAATTCTTCTGTCTCAGCCTCCTGAGTAGCTGGATTACAGGTATACAGTACCATGCCTGGCTATTTTTTGTATTTTGAGTAGAGATGGCTATTTTTTTTGTATTTTGAGTAGAGATGGGATTTCACCATGTTGGTCAGGCTGGTCTTGAACTCCTAACGTTGTGATCTGCCCACCTTAGCTTCCCAAAGTGCTGGGATTACAGGCATAAGCCACCATGCTGGGCATTACATTTAATTCTTTAATTCATCTTGAGTTAGTTTTTGTATGTAGTGAAAAATAGGTGTTCAGTTTTATTCTTCTGCATATGGCCAGACAATTATTCCAGTACCTTTTATTGAATAGGGAGTCCTTTCTCCATTCGACTTTGGCAAAGATCAGATGGCTGTAGGTATGCAGCTTTATATTGGGGATTCTCTGTTCTTTTCCATTGTCTATGTGTCTGTTTTTATACCAGTACCATGCTATTTTGGTTATGGTAACCTTTTAATACCGTTTGAAGTCAGGTAGATGATAATCTATCGATTATCCCATCCTGTACTCAGCCTTCAACCCACACAACTTGCTGGCAGACATATTTCTGGTCCCACAATTTTTTACTCATTTTCATGTCAAAGCTAGTAATGTATTTTCCACATTTCTGAACACAGGCCTCTTGAGTTGTGCTTTGTCTTAGCTATGTCTACATCCTTCTTACACACAGAAAACATTTGAATTCTGGCTTCCTCAAACATACTTCTCAAATATACCAAGTGCTCATCTCTATCATCTCCTCATCAAAGGAAAAAATGAGAAGATCACATCTATTGTGCAAATTTGCTGCTGCATAGAAGAGGATCAAGGCAAAGGCCATATTTGTGCACATATGTGCACACACACACACACACACACACACACACACACACCTCAGTACCTAATTAAGTCCCTCTTCACTAAATCTCCTCACTACATCTACTCCCACCCTGCTTTTCTCAGAGTAATGGAAGTGTTATTTAATCTGGACAGAAAGGAAGCAGGAAGGAAACATTTTCTGACTTATTGTATATATATATATATATATATACACATACATTGTTTATGAGGCTGGGTGTGATGGCTCATACCCATAATCCCAACACTTCAGCAGGCCAAAGCAGGTGGATGCATTGAGCCCAGAATTTCAAGACCAGCCTAGCCAAGATGGTGGAACCCCATCTCTACTAAAAATACAAAACATTAGCTGGGTTTGGTGGTTTGTAACGATAGTCCTAGCTACTCAGGAGACTGAGGTGGGAGGATCACCTGAGCCCAGGAGGTGGAGGCAGAGGTTGCAGTGCGTGGTGATTGCATCACTGCACTTCTGCCTAGGTGACAGTGAGATCCTGTCTTCCCCAAATATGTATATTTCATGGACTGAACTTTATGCCCAGCATTCTTCAGGGCTTAAGCTTTTGAAGGTCAGAAGTGTCATTGTTTTTTCTTAAAAGAGGCTTCAGGTGTCCAAAATCTATAATGACTTTCCTTGAGGATGTGGGTGTTTCATAACCTCAAGGTATGAGAGAGAGAGTAGTTTTGAATAATAGAAAAACCTAAAAGTAACACAGAAGTTAATATATTAAAAATATTATTCTGCCACATACCATAGGAGAGCAATATTAATGCTTTTTTTAAATTTGTGTTAAAGCAAATTTGTAAGAATTAAGACATACTGTATCCCAATTCTAATTTCAATTTCAAGATATCTCCAATGAGTGAATGATTTTCAGAACTAGATAAGCTTTAAGGAGGTTATATACTGTTGTATATTGCAAATATTTTTAAAAAATCAACAGGAATAAAGTTTCATTCCCAAATGCAAAATTTTGTTTTTTACAAAGGAAACATACAAGGTCCATAAGTTAGAGATTGTATGTTGTACCTGTCAGACAACCAAGTTTAAAAAAATAAATAAAAGAAAAAGAAAAAAAGAAAGACAATCCTTTACTAGTGGCTCTTCTTTGATAAGAATTTTTCCAGGATTTTAAGTAGAAATCAATCAAGTTTGGCAATATTAGACCTCCACATCCACAAGATTGATATAATCAATGTTATCCTAAAAGTCTGTAAAATACAATCCATTTTAAGCACATTAGCATTTCTTCTAGAAGGGATATAAGATGTGAGAAAGACAATATTTTTAGTAAAGAGTGGCAATTAAACATTGAGTATAAGTCCAAAATAAAGCAAAAGAATATCTCTTAGATTAAATGAAAACTTTAACATAAGTTTTTTTCTTCTGTGTAGGAAAAAAAAAACTATATATAATTTTTAAAATTTTCATAAAATGTATTAGAACCTAGTTTTAAAACTGGGAGTGTTTGAGAATATGTACCACAAAGAAACAACATCAATTTAAAAATCAAAGATTCAGAACCATTTAAAAGTGTCTGTGTTTCAAGGCTCTTAAAACTCTTTGATTTTAAATTTTGTTATAAAAACCTAAGCTCTATGAGGACATAGGCCTTCTCTAACTTTTCCCTGCCAAATTTTCACTCCTCAGAACATTAAATAAAATATGAAAATCACTTCATAAATCCCCATAGAAGGAATGAAAATATATTATTTTACCCTGACCACATATTTGTGACACAATGAAGGTATTTTCGTTTCACTATTACATGAGCAGAGATGCTTAGTGATATTTTTCAAGTAGCACACAGTTATTTAGTATCAGACATACATGTTATTAAATTTTAAGTCAGTGCAATATTTTTTACTCAGGAGAACAAGATTTATGAGAATGCTAAAGGGTTACATATGTACATCATTGAATGAATCAAAACTGCTATTTTAATTCCTTACAGAACCCGAAATTTTGTCAGATTCAGAGAAAAAATTTTTGGTTTATTTTCCTTTAAATCTGTATCTATTGAAGTATAACTAACATTTGTTCCTGAGCAGTTTGTCTATCAATTCATTCATCCATTCATTTGTTCATCCTTTTTATCTTAATTATATCACTCAGCACTAAAATAAAGCAACCATACAAAGAAAATAAAGCTGAGAGAGTTTGGACTATCACAATAAATAATTCAAATTACTTTGTGCTTAAAGAGTACTATGACTTTGTTACGCCTTTGAGCTTTTTACAGCAAGAAATTATTTTGCTACATTGGCTTAGTTGTAGAGAGAGCCAATAAAATCTCAACAATTTCATTATTCCCTAAACTTTCACCATTCTCTATCATTTTTCAAGCAACTCCTTTTTACTTTACCAGGACAGTTTGATTAGGTCATTCTCTCTATCTACACTGCAGGATTTCATTCATTCCTGGGATAAGACGGGAATGAACGCTTTAAGAAGATTCTAGCCAAGCCATATGGGTTTCTCTATGAGCTCAGGATTGTGAAGAAAATTAAAGGCATATTGAATGAGAAGAAGTCAAAGGAACCTGAAGGTATTTAGCAGTGAGAAAATTCTATGATCAGGCAAGGTCATGGTCTTCAAACATTTGAAAGGCTGTAAGGTTCCAAAAAGGACTATTTGTACTAGGGATAGAAGTCATACTGGTGGCAGGAAGGTTAAGAGTACAGATTGCAGTTCAGCATAAGGAAGTAAGAGCTATTCAAATAGAGAATGGGTTATGCAATTCAGCCCATGTGGAAATCTTCACTATTTATTTGTCACTGGGCTTATCCAAGTGTAGGTTAGAAAACCTCTTGATGGGGTTGATGTAAGCCAATTCAATCATTACATTAAGGTTTAGATTTCATGACCTTTAAAGTCCATTCCAACGCTGAGATTCACCGAGGCTCAGAAACCCACTCCACTGGGAGTGCTGCCTGCCAAATTAGTCTTTGCATGAAAGGCACAAAATGATGTCAATTGTTGCAGCTGCAGTGAGTCAGCTGGAAACTGCATCACAAAGGCAAAGTTCAACCTAGTTACTAAACCCCAACTAATTTTAAATGATTTTAGCTTTCTTAGATGGTTCCAGAATTATACACTCAATTAATGCTGTTTATTTCAGCCAAGTCTCCACAAAAATAAGTGGAAGCAAGGCAATTATTTGGAGAGGTCAAACCAAAGAAACTCTATTTTAACTCTATTTTCAATGGTCCTGAAAACTCAGACCAAAAGCATGTCACAATTCATGACATAGAAAATTGAACTGGAAATACAAGCTCTCAGTCCAAGTCCCTGCCATATTTCATTGCATTTATAAGAGAGAAAGTTTCAGAGTCAGGCTGATTTGGGTTTGAAGACTGACTTAACCATTGCTAGTTATGGGATCTTGCGGGAGCCATGATATCTCTGAATCAGTAATGTAATCTACACTAATAACTGCAACTACCATTATTGGAAGCCTGCTATGTGCCCGTCACTAGACTGGAGTTTCAAATGCACATTTGTTATCGTTATAATATTTCTATGAGATGAGAATGCTCATCTCATAAATTACATTTTAGAAATGAAGAAAATGACTTTCAAGGAGATAAAGTCACTTCCCCAAGCCACACAATTAGTGGAAATCTTATGAAGTTGAATAGCACTTCTTAACATTTCATTGTAAATCGTAGCCAGTGAAGTGTAAAAATGTCCTGTAGATCTTACAGGAGGATTTATTTGAGAGAGGGACCATGTTCATCTTATGCCCTGCTTCTGTCCTACAGGGACAACAGAAGTTGTCTGTGATGGCTAGCTTTAGTGACACATCTAAGGATAAGGAAGAAACACACTGAAAATAATCTGGGTCCCTATGATTTTGAGCAACCACCATATGTGTCTAAACCAGTTCATAAAAAAGTTCAACATGATAGGGAAATGCACTTCTCTCATTTTAAGCATTGTAAGACATTATTAATATGAGTTTTAGTATAATGATGCTGACCTTAGTTATCCTAAGTGAGGTATCACATATCCAAACAAATCGTGTTTCTGGAGCAGAAACTCATGCTGAGGCATAATATGAAAGTTGTTTTATTAAACAATATGCGGATAACAACTACAGAAACCAAAAAGCTATCTAGCATCTTAAAATTGTTGTAAGTTATTAAGTAGCCAACCGTGGTAAGTTTTAGACAGATTTAACTAAGCACAGTATATATACAAAATAAGTTGGAGTTGAGGACAAAACCATGTCTTCATAATCTGTAACACTGGCAAGTCAATTCTTCTATAATTTTCCTCTAGAACCCTGTAGTAATAAATAAAAAACAGTCATCAATTAATGCTAGAAGCCAATAATCTCATCCTTCGACTCATTTGCTTAAATAATTGTGTCATATTCTCCAATGTGCCATGGCTGTTACATATGCTCAAGTCCTCAAGACTGATTAGAGACACAGAAATTGAAAAGCATAATTTCTTTCCTCTAGTGAAAGAGACATAAAATTAAACAAATAAACAAATACACAGAAATGAGTGATATAATGGAAATATTCACAAAATGCCTTGGAAGCCCAGAGGAGAAACATTCCCTACCCACATTATGGGGAATGAAGGAGATTACAGACTTCTCAAAAGAGATGACAGGTCACCTGAGTCCTCAGCAATGCATAGAATTTAATCAGGCATATAAATAGCAGAAGGGTACTCTAGACAGAGCAAAAATTCTGTACAAATGCAAAGAATTGAGGGCTTGACATATTTGGGCTGGAGTACACACATTAATATGGAATAGAGGAAAAGGGGATATGAGGAAAGGGTTGGATAACCAACGGCTCATTAACCTAGCCAGAGGAACTTAAATTTTACCCTTGAAACATTTAAGGTATTTCATGAGCACTTAAATGACCGAATGTGTTTGCAAAGATTACTCTAGGAAGAGTTTGTAGGACAGCATTGTAGATGTAAATTGAAGGGCACAGCTCCCTGCAGCCTCCACCTCCCAGGTCCAGGTGGGACAAGCCTCCTGTGTAACTGAGACCCCAGGTGCATGCCACCACACTCCGCTTCTCCCTTTCTTTCTTTCTTTCTTTCTTTCTTTCTTTCTTTCTTTCTTTCTTTCTTTCTTTCTTTCTTTCTTTCTCTTTCTTTCTTTCTTTCTTCCTCCCTCCCTCCCTCCCTCCCTTCCTTCCTTCCTTCTTCTTTCTTTCTTTCTCTTTCTTTCTTCTTTCTCTCTCTCCCTTTCTCTTCTCTCTTTCTTTCTTTCTTGTAGCGAAAGAGTTTCACATGCTGCCCAGGCCACTCTCTAACTCCGGGGCTCAAGTGATATGTCCACCTTGGCTTCCGAAAGTGCTGGGGTTACAGGGTTCAGCCACCACGTCTATTATAAATATTTTGTACTGTATTTTAATATACCTTTTCTATGTTTAGACATGTTTAGATACACAAAAACGTACATTGTGCTACAGTTGCCTACAGTATTCAGTACAGCAACATGCTGCATAGGTTTGTAGTCTAGGAGCATTAGGCTGTATCATATACCCTAGGTGTGCAGCAGGCTGTATTGTCTAGGTCAACGGTTCCCAACCTTTTTGGCACCAGGGACCGGTTTCACGGAAGACAATTTTTCCATGGACGCAGTGGCAGTGGAAGGGAGGGCAGTGTGGTGTCAGGATGATTCAAACACATTTATTGTGCACTTTATTTCTGTTATTACTTTGTAATATACAATGAAATGTTTATACAATTCATCATAATGTAGAATAGGGGGGAGCCCAACGTTTGTTTTCCTGCAACTAGGTAGTCCGGTTTGGGGGTGATGGGAGACAGACAGAGCATCAGGCCTTAGGTTCTTGTAAGGAGCACACCCACTAGGTCTCCCGCATGCGCAGTTCGCTGCAGGACTCGCGCTCCTGCCAGGCGCTCATGCCGCCATTGATCTCACGGGAGGCAAAGCACACTCAGGAGTGGCTGCAAACACAGAGGAAGCTTAGCTCGCCTCCTGCTCGGCAGCCCGGTTCCTAACAGGTCAGGGAAGTGGCGCAGGGGTTGGGGACCCCTGGTCTAGGATTTTGTAAGTACGCCGTGTGATGTTGACACGATGACGAAATCGCCGTGTGATGTTGACACGATGACGAAATGCAATCATGTTGCATTTTTCGGAAAACTACCAGCGCAATGCATGATGGTAGTTTTCCATCAAAGCAAAGCTGCTTGAATTGGGACAATATTCAAAAATATGTCTCAGGAGGAAAAGTAAAAGGAGAGTGTCTTTTTCCAAAACTAGAGAGAACTGAAAATGTTTATCTTGTGGTGGGGGTGGGAAAGTGTGTAGAAAGATGAGAGTAATAACTGAAGGAAAGACCGTGAGCACTTGAGGGAAATGGACCCTATGCAAAATACGCAGTACATGATAGACTCAGGCAATAGAATTGTTCATGAAAAGGGACCCCCAAGCATGAGTAAAGTATTCAGATTTAAGGAAATCAAGAATTTTATCACTTGCTTCCCTATCCCAGAGGTAAGCCAACTAGGAGAGTCAAAAAGAAAAAAAAAAAAAAATCACAGTCAGCAGAAGGTCTGAACAGCCATATTATCTGTGAGATGCTTTATACTTGATCCAAGAACCAGAACAAAGAAATTTATTCTTTTCTTCCCCGTTCTTATTATCTTATTTGTCCTTTTCTAGGTAAATAGGGGTTAGAATAGGAATTTAAAAACAAAACAAAACAAAACAAAAAAAACACCTTAAAGACATTTTTCTTCATCGTTAGGTAGACAGGCAAAACAACTCCCTGAATGGAACTATAGACAGTGTTTTAACATTAAAATCTTACACACGAGGAAAAAGAAAGGAAATTCAGAAAGAAATTGTTAGTATTACTCATAAATGTAAAGACAATATTGTCAGATCAACAGTAGGAAAACTATAAATGATTTTGAGAGATTAACACCTGGGGGGAAAAGGTCTCAGGATTAAACCCCAGATATTAGGAACAGGCTTCTCAAAATGCAGTTTTGATAATGGTGAAGACTAGTGTGTTTTTCATCATTGTATCCCCCATATGTGATGCTGTAATACCATACAGCACACACAAATGACGACTATTTGTATATCATTATGAAGTGTATAACATAAGCCTCATACTTCAGTATGTATAACCACATTCTTAGTATGGCTAAGTATGGGCTATCAGTTCTATAACACTTTTTAAAAAAATTAATGTATTTTTTAATTGAGAAATTAACTTTATATGTTTATGGTGTAAAACAGGGGTCCCCAAACTTCTTACACAGGGGGCCAGTTCACTGTCCCTCAGACCACTGGAGGGCCGCCACATACTGTGCTCCTCTCACTGACCACCAATGAAAGAGGTGCCCCTTCCTGAAGTGCGGCAGGGGCCGGATAAATGGCCTCAGGGGGCCACACGCGGCCCGCGGGCCGTAGTTTGGGGACCCCTGGTATAAAACATGATGTTTTAGAGTATACATACATTAGGGAATGGCTAAATCCAGCTAATTAATATATGCATTACCTCTTATACGTATTATTTGTGATGACAACATTTAAAATCTGTTAGCTATTTCCAAAAATAAAGTATTGTTATTAACAATAGTCACCAGATTGCACAATAGAGCTCTTGAGTTTATTCTTTCTATCTGCACTTTTGTATCTTTTGAAGAACATCTTCTCAACCTCCCATCTGCACTCCAGCTTCTCGTACCACCAGTCTACTCTCTACATCTATGAATTCAATTTTTTAGGTCCCACATAGGTGATATTGTGTGTTATTAGTCTTACTGGGCCTGACTTGTTTCACTCAACATAATGTATTCCATGTTCGTCCATATTGTTGCAGATGATGAGATTTCCTTCTTTGTAAGGCTGAATAGTATTTTCTTATGCATAAATCCCACGTTGTCTTTTTTCATTCAATGATGTACACTAGGACTGAGTCTATATCTTGGCTATTGTGTGTAATGCTACAATGAATAGGAGAGTATGGGTATCTGTACAACATACTGATTTTAATTCTTTTGGATTCCCAGTAGTGGGATTGCTGAATAATATAATAGTTCTATTTTTAATTTTTTTGAGGATCTTTCATACTATTCTCCATAATGGCTGTACTAATTTATATTACCACCAACAGTGAGCAAGGTTTCCTTTTCCTCCACATCCTCACCAATGTTTATTATCATCCATATTTTTCATAATGGCCATTCTAATAGATTTGAGGTAATATCTTACTGTGCTTTTAATTTGCATTTCTCTAATTATTGGTGATGTTGAGCATTTTTCATATATTTATTGGCCATTTGAATGCCTTCTTTTGATAAACTTTTCAGCTTCTTTGACCATTTTTCAATCAGGTTATTTGTTTTCTTGCTATTGAATTTGATATGGATTGGCTCTGTGTCCCCAACCAAGTTTCATCTTGAATTATAATCTCCATGTGTCTAGGGAGGGACCTGTAATCCCCATGTTCTGAGGGAGAAAGGTAATTGGATCATGGGGGCAGTTCCCCCATGTTGTACTCCTGAAAGTGAGTGAGTTCTCACGAGATCTGATTGTTTAATAGGTATTTAGAAGTTCTTCCTTTGCTCTTCTCTCTCCTGCTGCCTTTTGAAGAAGGTGGTTGCTTCCTTTTCACCTACCACTGTGATTGTAAACTTCCTGAGACCTCCACAGCCTTGCATAACTGTGAGTCAATTAAAGCTCTTTCCTTTATAGATTAACCAGTCTCAGATATTTCTTTATACCAGTGTGAGAATGGACTAGAGTTCTTTGAGTTCCTTATATACTTTGGATATTAACCCCTTATCAAATGTACCATTTGCAAATATTTCCTCTTACTTCATAGGTTGTTTCTCCGTTCTGTTGATTGTCTGCTGTGCAGAAGCTTTTTAGTTTGATATAATCCTATTTGTCTATTTTTGCCTTTGTTGCCAGTACTTTTAGGGTCATATCCAAAAACTTCTTGCCCAGGCCAATGTCATTTATGGTTTTGTATGAGTTTTAGGATTGTTTCTTCTGTGAAAAAATGTCATAGGAATTTTTATACAGATTGCATCGAATCTGTAGATCACTTTGGGTAGTATGGACTATTGTAACAGTATTAATTCTTCCAACCCATTAATATGGGATATATTTTCAATTATTTGTGTCTTAAACTTCTTTCCTCAATATTTTGTTGCTTTCAATATACAAGCCTTTCACCTCTTTGGTTAAATTTATTTCTAAGTATTTTTTGTAGTTGTTGTAAATAAGGTTGTTTTCTTGATTTCTTTTTGAATGGTCTTTGTTGTTGCAAAGAAACACTAGTGATTTTTGTATCCCGCAACTTTGCCAAATTCTTTTATTTATTCCAGCAGTTTTTAACTGGAGTCTTTTGGATTTCCTATACATAAATAATGTCATCTGCAAACAGTGACCATTTAACTTCACCCTTTCCAATTTTGAAGTCTTTTATTTCTCTTGCCTTATTGTTCTGGCTAGGACTTCCAATACTAGAATATTAACTACTATGTTGGATAGAAGTGATGACAGTGGGCATCTTTGTCTTGCTCCTGATCTTAAAGGAGAAGCTTTCAACTTTTCACCATAGTATAATGTCAGTTCTGGGTTTGTCATACGTGGCCTTGATTGTGTTGTAGTATACTCCTTCTATATCAAACGTATTAAGAGTTATTATCATGAAAGAATGTTGAATTTTGTCAAATGCTTTTTCTGCATCTATTTTGATGGTCATATGGTTTTTGTCTTTCAAATGTGGTATATTACATTTATAGATCTGTGTATGTTAAACTATCCTTTCGTTCCTGAAATAATCCCATTTGATCTTGGTGAATGGTTCTTTTAATGTGCCAGTTGATTTTGTTTGCTATTATTTTGTTGAGGATTTTTTCATCTGTGTTCATTGGGAATATTGGCCTCCAAAATTCTTGTCTTAAAGTGTCCTTGTCTGGCTTTGGTAACAAGTTAACACTGGTCATGTAAAATGAGTTTGGGTGTATTTCCTCTTCTTCAATTGTTCTGAAGAGTTTGAAAAGATTGGGATTAGTTTTTCTTTAAATGTGTGATAGAATTCAGCTGTAAAGCTATAAAATCCTGAATTTTTCTTTAAGAGAGACTTTATTACTTAGTCAGTCTCCTTACCCTTTATTTATACATTCAGATTTTCCAATTCTTTATAATTCAGTCTTGGTAGGTTGTCTGTGTCTAGGAATTTATCTGTTTCTCCTAGGTTACCCAATTTGTTGCCATATAATTGCTTTTAGTATTTGCATATGATCCTTTATATTTCTGCATTGTGACACTTTTTAGTGTCTACAACTTCTAAAGGTGCTGGAGATACAACAGAAGTTTCAATTATCCAAGAGAGTGCTCATTTATTTATTCATTCATTTTTAAATTATTTAGTAAGCTCTACTCTACATTAGGCATGGTATTGTAACTAGAAATCCAGAACTGGATCTAGATCAAGTTGCACTGTTAATTTTTTATGTATCATACCAAGAAATCCAGATCAAGTTGCACTGTTAATTTTTTATATATCATACCATCATATGTGATGGTATGATACATATACCACAATTTCTAGCTATGAGTGGAAAGCCTGAAATAGGTTCTCTAAGATGACAGAAATTGAGTGTGATCTCACAATAATATAAATTGTTTACAGTAGTGTTTCTTAAACCTAAATGTGCATGTACTTGGGGATAATGTTAAAATGTGGACTCTGATTCAGTAGGTTCAGGGTGATCCATCCATATTTTGAGTGTCAAAAATTAACAGTAATTCAATATAGGTGGTATTAATTAGAAAGCACATTTGGAATTTTGTTTCTATATTTTTTCTCTTCATAATATTTTGTCTTTTCGCTACCTTTTCATAGTGCTTTTGTTTGTTTTCTAGTGCAATGGATAATTGCTGTCTTGATTGGAAAGAGTGTACTTTGAATATATTCTTGAAATGAAAATATGCCATAGATTACTGGTTACTGTGAATATTAAAATATGTTTCAATATTGTTGGGCTCTGAACACTGTATAACTTAGTTCCTTCAGGGAAAAAATGCTCAGTGATGTATTTTATCTTTTTATAAAAGTATTATTTCATTAAGATTGTAGGGAGCACATCAATGCTGTCTTATTTTCTCTGACAACAAATTACTCTACTTTTTTCAGTACTTAACTAGAAGGATCTCAATCTTCATTGCAATAATAAATTTGTTACTAATATTCTGTGTAAACTTGACTAGAAAGTTAGAAAAAAATCTTTTTCCTATTTGAGATATAACTTTTAAAATCTACCAAAAGACTACTTACAATTGTCACCCTAAGATTTTGCACATTGAAAAACAAAACAAAACCCCAGGAAATATTATTGACCAGTCAACTACTGACAGTGTGAATATAACAATCCTCATTGTTAAAATCATAGTATAATAGTCTGCTTAATTCCCTGCACCTATATAGCTCTTAAGTCTAAACTATTATTACTAACATTCCATGAATATTCAGTTGCCTCACCCCCATGTTTTAGGGCAAAGTCTAGTGTAAGAAGTTTTGGGTATGCAAGTACAGAATACATTTTCCAAGGTCTGTGCACATTGTCTAGTTTCTGCTCAGATGTGCAAGAACTGGGAGTTTCTTTCTTTCCTTTTTTTCTTTTTTTCTGTGATGGAGGTTCGCTCTGTTGCCCAGGCTGGAGTGCAGTGGCACAATCTTGGCTCACTACAACCTCTCCCTCTCAGGTCCAAGTGATTCTCCTGCCCAAGCCTCAGAGTAGCAGGAACTACGGGTACCCGCCATCACACCCAGCTAATGAGCTTCGTATTTCATAAGGTGAGCTCACATTGTTGTTTCACTGGTACCATTTCTGCTCTTTCCTTAACAAAGAAAAGTATTATCGTAAGGCAACCTCCAAATATTTGAATTTAACCATCCTGTCTCATCTTAATCCATTCTTCTGTCAGTTAAAGAGCTCAAATTTGTGGCAGAGTTTTACAGATTCTTCATCACTTTGATCCCTGTTCTCTGTTGTACTCTAATTTTGCAATATTTCTCTAAAGATATGACACTCTGAATAGATCGTGATCACCCTGATGGACCAGCACAAAGCACCACAAACCCTCCTGAGACCTGGATAACCTAAAATTGTAAGGATGTCAATCTTCAGTTTGTAGTGAGCTAAGGGAAGCTAAATCTCTTTCCACATGAAATGTAAGCCAGATATTTCTATATCTTAAACTAAATCAACCAATTATTTATGCTTAAATGTAGTAAATTATATATTTTTTGTTAATTTTGTGTTAGTTTCAACACAACATTCTAGTTCTGGTTAGGATAACACTTGACTCAATCAACTATGCTATTAACTAACCTTCCCAATTTTTTTCCATCTGAAAGTATGATAAGCTTGTCATATATGACTTCACCCAAATAATTGATAACATTTTTCAACAATATAAAGGCAGAAGACAGAGCCTTGTGGCATTCCCAGATGGCAGCAATCCATTAATCTTTTTTTTTCTATTTGTCTTCTTTGTAAGTATTTTCTTATGAAACTAAGACATGCTTGCTGTAAAAATTTTAACAATACAGAACTAGATATATTAGAAACAGGATAGTCCTATTGCAATCCTACTTTCCAAAAGTAACTATATTTAAAGTTTGTTACATATATATCTACATAGATGTATTGGCCTGTTTCCATTATTATTGCATATATTCATATTTTTCAAAAGTGAGCTTACATGGTAAATATTGTTCTACAAATGCTGTTATTTAAATTATCATTAGCCTGTTTACCTCTGTATTCAGACATTTTGAACTGCCTTATTCTTTTCTAGTTACATTTTATACCATATTCTAGCTGTACCACAATTTATATGATCTTTTTCTGATGAACCTACTTTACTTACAATTTTTGCTATTATAAAATATACTACAATATATATTTACTGCCATGTACAAATTTATTAAGCAATATTAATAGTATTTCTGTAGCATTCATTTCTTAAAGTAGAACTACTAAATCAAAAGCATGCATATTTTCGGATTTAATAGATACTGCCAAATTGCTCTCCAAAAAATGATATGGAATGATACGTCAACCACTGTTAATGACTATGTCCATTTGTTTATGTTTTTCTCAAAAAAATCAGTCTTTTAGTTTGTCTCACTGTGATAGATAAAAGCTTTTCTTAATTTATTTACCTTTTGTGTTTTTTAGTGAATTTCTATTTTAATGTTTTCTGTTTTAGCCTAGTAAATTACAGCTAGGTTTCATAACTAGGTATGAAAGCTTAGGGGATCCTAGAAATAATTAATTCTTTGAACTGAAATGGATGGCACCAACCCAGTCTCAACCCTTATGACTATATACATCCCAAGTGAAGACTGACAAGATTCCAATACTAAAGGAATAAATTCATGAAGAAACCTGATGGTCCTTAACTTTCATCCTCTTTAAGTTGTAGCTCAGTCATTTTGTATGTGAAATTGATGGAGTGAAAGCATATATTTTTGCAAAATGGAAAACAAAATATATTTTTGTGGCTACAGTTTGGCTTTATTATAATGTGTGAATATGGAATGCTTTCTATTTGAACAAGAAAATGGTAAGTTTATTTTACTTTGACATAATAAAGCATCATTTTCTTATTAAATCTTTAATGTATTAATTTCTCCATTTAGTTAAATATCCAAAATACATATTACTCTCCAGCGATCTCAAGCAGTAGTTTTATTTTATTATGCAGCTCCTAAAATAAACTAGTAATTTCTACAAAAATAATATAAAGCAGTTATTCTAAAATATATATAATCACAGTATCCTTTGAGGACCTTTAAAACAACAGCAACAATGACAGATCTCTGGAGCACATTGCTAAGAATTCTAATGGAGTAGAAGTAATATGAGGCATTGAGTCTATACATGTAAAAAATATTTTCAGGTGATTCTGATAATGTCTTTAAATATTATACATGATTTACTCATTTCTGTAGAATCTATACTGTAGACTCTCAGACCACCAAGTTTTGATTATTTGGGAGGTTAATTTGAAATGCATATAATAACTAGGCTATAGTCCAGCTACACTGACTCAAACATTGAGAAGGACCTGGAAATTTCAGTCTTAATTCCCATCCCACTAAGTTTCAGTAATACTTACTTCAATCCTGAGTCTCTATAATAGAGCTTGCCTTTGCAAAAATTATATCAGCAAGAAAATATGGCAGTGGGGGAGATTTGATCTAACCAATCCCTACTCTTGCCTTTAGGTTTCGAGCTGCCTTAATTATTCTTAGACTTAGGCCAAGCTAACTTTGGAAGATATTTAAGTTATAGTTTAAATGATAATAGTTCTTCCCCAAAACTCAACTGCCTTTATAAAGCTAATGAAAGACCACCAGGCTAGGGTGAAGAGAGGAGCTGAATTCTGCCAAGGTCACAAGATCTGCAACTTCCCCAATTACTCTTTCAGATAACATCACTATTGTACATTGGCCTTTTGAAATATCTTTTTAAGTTTTTTGCATGTCTGACACTGATGGCTCCACCTGGACCCACCAAACTGCTACTGTGGCCCCACCAACGAGCTACTCAGCTCAAGAGACAGCTTTGACCTGCTATGATTTAATCTCTGCTGCAACCAATCAGCAGCAAGCACCCATTGCCTAGGCAGTCCCACTATTTTTGCCAAACTGCTTTAGAAAAATCCCTCACCTACAAGCCCCTTCAATTATATTGATTTCAGTAATAACTACTGGAACACCATTTTTTAAATGTTTAAAGAAAAGTACTGTCAATCCAGATCATTATCCAGCAAAAATATTCCTCAGTAATGAAGACATATGAAGACATAGTATGTAACAAAGTATAGTGTAAATGGGAGGGCTGAAAGTTCCAATTAAAATAGTAAAATATTGATTCTAAGTAAACTCTGAAAAGTTAAGTAAGTACTTTATAATCCGTGGAGCAACCACTAAAACAAGAAAGATTCAAAGAGATATAGTAAAAATCACAAAAGATAAATAAAAGTAAATGCCAAAAAATAGTTCAGCTAGCTCAAAAGAAGGCAAGAAAGGTACAATAGAAGGATGAAAAGCAGGGGACAAACATAAAACAAATAATAATGTGATATGCCTAAATCCAAATATATCAAAAATTATATAGTGTTAAATGAATTAACATATAATTTAAAAAACATAGATTATCAGAATGTAAAAACAAACATGACCCTAACTACATATTGTTTATTAAAAAATCAACTTCAAATATGATGTAGGTAGGTTGCAATTTAAAAAATGGAAAAAGTCATACATTTCAACACCAATAAAAAGTAGCTAGTAACAAAAATGAAGAATGTATTTGGATTTATTAAAATATAGTTATCTTTAAAGCAAAGAAATTATTAAGGATAAAGAAGGGCACTATGTTGTTACCAGTAGTGAACTCATATGGGTCTGCAGCAGCTTGATTCTTCCCTCCTCAGAGGAAATAATTTGGTTGAGAGGCAGAAGTACGTTTAAAGTAAAAGGAGAGACCAAGACAAGTTTTTAGAGCAGGAATGAAAGTTTATTAAAAAGTTTTAGAGCAGGAATGAAAGGAAGTAAAGTACACTTGGAAGAGGGCCAAGCAGGTATCTTGAGCAATCCAAGTGCCTTGTCTGGCCTTTGACTTGGGGTTTTACAGATTGGCATGGTTCCAGCTTTGGATTTCTTCTCCCTTAATTCTTTCCTTGGAGCAGGCTGTCCACATGCACAGAGGCCACATGCTCAGTATGTTTATTGAAATTATGCACTGCTGACTTGAGGTATTTTTCCCCTAACAGTCCAGGTGATCCCTGAGGAAGGTCATATACTGGTTAAACTCAGCCATTTTGCCTCTTTGTGCACAAGCTTGAGCCCACTTGCCCAACTTCAGAGATCTTATCAAGAATTTACTGATCACCAGTTTCAGGTGTTTTCTATTTCCCTGCCATTGGGTGCAACCAATTATTATTTTAAAGAGACAGTTTTACCAACCACCTGACCATCACCTGATGGCTGCCTGATATTCCTGGCAGGGGTAGGCCTGGGGGACCTTCTCCTGCCCTGCTCATGTCTGCCTGACTACCTATTCTAACAATAAAATTACAAAAGTTTTAGCTCACCAAAAGATATACCAATCCTAAGTGTGTATATACGTAGCAAAAGAGCTGCAAAACAGATGCAAGAAAAACGGACAGAAATAGACAAATTATAGTTGGAGACAGAAATTCAGTATACATTGATTTTATATGCCTTTATTGAATATGTTTATCAGTTCTAACTGTTTTTTGGTGGAGTGTTTAGGTTTCTCCAAATGTAGATCATATCATCAGCAAACAAGGATAATTTGACTTCTTTCTTTCCAATTTGGATGCTCTTTATTTCTTTCTTGTCTGATTGCCCTAGCTAGAACTTCTCTCCTCAATTTTTTATTTGTCATTTAGCTTAACACTTTATTATAAGCAACATGATAATGAATATCTATTGGCATGTATTATCCCTTATTTATTTATTTTTCTTATAAATTTCTGGAAAATTGGATATCTCTGTTAAAACATATTTATATTTTACTAGTTTACATTTGTTAACAAACTGTCCTATTGAAAGTACCAATTTAGTGTGAATGCTTGTTTCCTCATGTCTTTACTGACATTGAATATTGTCAATCATTTTGCTATTTCACAGATTGACAAAAATGTGAAACATTATTGTTTTGTGTATATGTGTTTTTGTATGCCAGTTATGTTGACATGTTGTCACTTGTTTAATAGCTTTTTACATTTCCTTTTGAATTGCTTTTTTATGTCCTTTGCCAATTTGTAGGTGGCATGTTCATTTTATCTTACTGATTTTGAAATGTTTCTATGTATTAAGATCATTAACATTTTATCATATATGGTGCAGATATCCTCCAGTTTTCAACCTCTTTGTTTTATTTTATTAAACTAAGTATTTAATAAAATGTTCTATTTGGTATACTAATTATAATAAAAATAATTAGAAATATGTAAACAGAAATAAGTGACAGAGTATTATTGTCTTGTCTGCCCAGCATGCAATTTGGTATGCAGTATGGCAAGCAATTTCCTCCCACCTCTATAGTATGTGAAAATATGTCTCTCTCAACATGATTTAGCAGCTAGAATTAGGCACGTGACTCAACACAGTGACTTAGTAGATGGTGCAGAAGGAAAAGAAAACTGGAGGAGTGACACAAAGATAAAGGGTCAAATAGGGTCTCCGTGAAGCCACTACCAAGAGTTGACACCATAGTGGCATGATGTAAACCCAGTATTCAAAGATGTAGGCAAGCAGCAGATCAGCTAATTGTCCAGTGGCATCAGGGCCAGAAATGCACATGACTAGGGACAATTATGCCAATAGTGATGCCCTAAGCAAAAACTTCTTACAAGAAAATCTTAGCTCTGCAGAGTTTTTGCACAACCAAGATCTTGCTCAGTCTTGGTTCTCATCCTCCATGTTGATTATGTAAACCACCTGATACCCCTGTCTGCACTGCCACTTCTGGCTTAGTTCCATGACATTCTTTCCTTTTACTTATTTCTAAGCCTTGTATAATCTGATGACTATGTAATTGTTGTTTTAAATTAATACATAAAGCAATACAAAATATATTCTTTTATTACCTCTGTTTTTAATTTGTATAGCAAAATTTCAAGTATAATTATAAGACACACATTTGCCAAATTTGCTTAATGAAGTTATATTTAAACACGCAAACAAATCTGGACTCACATATGCCTTAATTTTGTAATATACATAGCAACGTTCTTTTCACTTTAAAATAAAAAATGTGGTCAACTGAATAATTTTTAATTTACATAATCTGTTGATAAAGCAACATGGAAACTTTATTTAAAACAGGTGTCATTCACCACAATATGTACATGTTGAAAGCTGCAAGGGCATGCTTTGATTATACTGGAAAAAAAGTATTTATTGATTATACTGGAAAGGTAAATTTATTGAAAGTAAATTTTCCGGTATACTATTATCAATTACCAAACATCACAAATTTTGAACAAAGAAGAAAATGAGTGATTCTTCAATTAAAAACCCCCACATGAAGCAAAATAATTTGCAAGTTTAATTTGGCACTTACAGACATCTGGAGAAACATTTGGTAAATTTAGAGAAGTTCCACTGGATGTTTCAGAACTCCTTACTGCAAATTTCTCTCATTAAAACCAAAGGCAAATCATTATTTAAAGTGACATCATTTTTCTCTGAGTAATTAAAACTAAAATGCAACTTTTAATAACATTTAACTGTACTTTACTTTTTAATAACCGTTATCTCTTGGTAGGTGCAAAATTTCAGAAAGTTATACCAGTTATACACAAAGGCAAACTGGCTTTACTTATTAACATCCTAATTACCCTGCCCAGTTAATCTTGGAGTTCACTATGTGATGTGCTTTGCCTAATGGAAGGTGAACGGATGTGAAGTATGCCACGACCAAATAGAAGCTTTGAACACTCTAGTGGTTGGGCTCACTTAGCAGCTATTTTACTTATTCCAAAAGAACTGCATGGCCCAAATAGAGACTGTTTCTTCCACCTGAATCTTCAAATGAAAAACACGCATAGTTGGGCATTTGGGTTGGTTACAGGTCTTTGCTATTGTAAACAGTGCTGCAATGAACATTCGTGTGCACGTGTCCTTGTAGTAGAATGATTTATAATCCTTTGGATATATACCCAGTAATGGGATTGCTGGGTCAAATGGGATTTCTATTTTTAGGTCCTTGAGGAAAAATCAAACACCGTATATTCTCACTCATAGGCGGGTGTTGAACAATGAGAAAACATGGACACAGGGAGGGGAGCACTACACAGTGGGGTCCGTTGGGGGGAAATGGGGGTGGGGCGGGGGGTGGGGAGGTGGGAAGAGATAGCATGGGGAGAAATGACAGATACAGGTGAGGGGACGGAAGGCAGCAAACCACACTGCCATGTGTGTACCTATGCAACAATCTTGCATGTTCATCACATGTACCCCAAAACCTAAAATGCAATAAAAAAAGAAAAAGAAAAAGAAAAACACGCATAGAAAAAGAGTAGACTTAGGTTATCTCTGATTAGCAGTGGCCTACAGATGACATGTAATTAGAGAAGCCATGTAACTTTGTTGTCGTAAGCAATCCAGAATTAAGAGATGCTTGCTATGTGCCATAACCTCATGCAAGATGACTAATACAAGTGGTATTGGTCCTTATTGTGACCCAGTCTACATCTTCAGATCAGAAAATTCTGCATATTCTATATTACTTATTTAAAAAAAAATGATAGATATGAATCTTAACCCCAATATACCCAGCAGAATTTCTGTTATTTATTTTAATTAGAACAGCTTAAATCACAAATTACTTCTGACTTAAGTTAGAAATATGGAATAAGATACTTACCATAGTCTACATATTCCACTACTGTAGTCCAGAGTGAATGCAGTTTCTGTAAAACTGCAAGTTATCACTCAGCGGAAACTGAGAACTTTTGGAAACTGAGAAAAGAGAAATAAATGACTAGAAGACAGTTAATTATTTGTTACACTGTGAAACAAGGCACACCTTTTTAGTGCCATCTTATAAATATTATTGTAACTTTTAAAGAAAATGGGTGTATAGTTTATATTTGCAAATATTTAAAATGTGGATAGAAATATAACTTAGTGGTTAAGCTATATTAGTGGTTAAGATCTACTAGATTAGTGGTTAAAATTTTAGTCACTAAAAGCTTACATGATTAGTTTGATACAGAAGTTACTAAAATATGTTGCAACCAGTGAGGAAGGTTATGGAACAAATCTAGATATTTGTACGCATATTTGAATATGTGGTACATTTCATATTAATTAATGTAGGTAGTTACAGAGATCATTTCATTACTTTCATCTTCAAAATACGTTGTCCTATCTGAAAATGAAATACATGTATACATTTTATAATATGTCCACTTCACTTTGTTTACCAATTTTAGAATGAGAGTGTGTATATTTTTTCTGTCTTTAAATTCAGTAGCAGTTAAGTGAGATTTTTAACCATTTTTAACACTCTAAATGAAAATGGGTAAATATAGAATCAGAAGATGGGGGTGACAAAATGTATTACATAAAAAAGTAAGGAATCAAAGGTGCCTCAGGAATCGACAAACGATAAATAAGTTGGAGTACCATTAAGGATGAAAGGGATACAAATGCAGGCAGCAACAGTTAATGCTGGTAGAAAAGTAAGTGCCTCAGTCCCCTAAAAGGATTAAAATCTCAGAATAATAACTTTGATTGGAAGATATAAATAACTTTGATTTTGAAAGTTACTTTTTCTTATAATAAACCATGTTATAACAAAAGAAATAAATAAATTATTTCTTCGCTTTCCACAGAGATGTAGTGAAGATTTTTAAAGGAAAAAAATGGAGTCAAACCAATGACATAGTTGTCTTATTTATTCCCAAGAGCCCACACTTGTGAAGAAATCTATAGGTAGACAAGTAGAAAAAAGGATGTCATTTACATAGTCTTTCAGGATAACTGTAATTCTAAATTTACTACACAGGAAAAAATTGAAACGAATTTGATTGATTGTGAAAGTGCTTTTCTTCCTTCAAAAATGCCCCTTCAGTGGATATATGTATTATTAGTGAAAATGAGCTCAGTTGCATCACCTACTGTGAACATACAACTGTATCAATCAATGATTTTTTCTTTCAGCAAACCAAAAGAAAATTTTTTAGGCAGGAAATGGAAAGGAAAGTCAAGTAATTGTGTTGTATGTTTTCCCCCTTTGGGAGTGAAGTGAGCTTCTTGAAATAAAAAGACAGCTGCAGCAAGCAATACATGTCCATTGTTATGGCTGATGTTCCAATGATTTTAAGAGAATACCATGCTATTAATTGAGCTTGTACCTTGTAATTTCCTAAAGTCTGTTCTCATGACTGGAGCTATAACCAGGTGTCAAAACTTGACTGGGCTTGTTTGTTGATGACATGCCATTGGAGTCCCAGCTACTCAGGTGGCTGGATCAAGACTAGTATGGGAAACATAGAAAGAGCCCATTCTTAAAAACAAAACAAAGCAAAAAACAAAAGCAACTTTCATTTCTCTTTACCTATATCTTCTTTGCCATCTTTCTTTTGTTCTTTTGTCATTAAAAAAAAAAAAGAATTTGTACAAGACTTTATCTTTAGGCTAGTGGATTGTCACTTGGGTGCCATGTTAAGGGTTATTAATCAAAATATAGTGAAAGCCTGGATATAAATGTTTTGAAGTTCCTGGAGTTCTTAAGGGACTATTCACATAGAAAACACTGTTAGTGCTGTCCCTTGGGGTTTAAGAACATACTTGTATTGCTAACGGTGTGCTACGTGAGTCCTCCAAAACCTTGGGTTCCAGTAAAATATAGACGCTATAAGAAACTAGCTTCAGCATCACCACTAAAAGTACCAATAGTCTGAGATAAGGACAGAAGTCACTGGCAACATTTTACATTCACGATATGACATTATGCTTCCTTCCCTTTTATACCCTGTGGCTATTTATTTGGGAAAATCATAAAGGAGTTATATATGAATGAAAGAAATAGCAGGTCATTCAATTATAGATAATGACAAATTTATAGATCATATTGAAGAGTGAAGAGATCTTAGATAGTTGAATAATTGAAAATTTTAGATGAGAAAAATGCCCATTTTGTTCTGTAAAGCTTCAATTTATAGATGACTAAAGCAACACCTACACAGGATTTTAGGTGCCTAAATTCAATCAGGAAAGCTCTACGTCTTCATGTTTTATTTTAAAATGCTGCCTTGTAAGATTTCTTCTGCATAAAAGATTCCCAGTGCCCAGCACAAACATTGTCTTTCACCCAAGCCAAGGCATACCTTGTCTCATAAAGAGGAGGAACTTTAGGCAGAAGGATGGTAATCCTAGGAATGGAGAAAAAAGCAAGTAAAAAATGAAGAATGATCATATAAAACAATAATATGTTTTGTTGTTAAATATTAAAATTAAAGTATATAAATCAATAACATGTAAGTCTGGAAAGGGTCATTAAGTGGAAATAGACTGTTCTACAGTTCTAATATCGTCTGAGAGGAAGACAAAAGTATTGATTATGTTTGGATTAGTTAAGTATGCAAATTTTTATTTCTAGTGTTATTACTAAAAGAATAGAAAAAGTGTATTTTTAAGTGAGCAGAGAGGAAATAAATTCTTTAGCTGTTTCTTCTGCTATGTACTTTCATATTTCTAAGCAATCTGTTTACATGGATGCTTGATCAATTTTAAACACTATCAATTATTTGCCTTTTGTGTGATGTAACCACTTTTAACACCCCATACCATTTTCTTTTCTTGTGTCCTTCCCAATATAGTTATATCATGGTTTTGAGGTAAATCAGTATTCAGCTTTAACAATGTCATGACTATATCAACAATGTTACTTGCTAAAACAAGTTTATTACAAATGTATTTCCTTTCTTGTATAACACTTTGCCATTTTTTCTGGAATAATAATGGCCTCATTTTTCCTTTTCATCCATCATGTATCTCTAATTCTTTATTAAAGGACCTTTATAAAAGGTCCTTTGGAATAAGATCTAGGAAGGGGGATGAGTAAGACTGAATATTAAAATATTTAACAGCCAATAACTTACATACATACCAACTAATCCATTAGTCTCTGTTCACAAGCAATCGGTAAGACTGTTCAAGCATACACCCAAACAACCACCTTGGGGATGGGAATTTAGAAGTAAAGAGTGGGATTGGAAATTGTTATTTTAGAAGCCTTGAAATGTTGTTTGACCATTTAAACAATATGCGTAAATTATATTTGTATTAGGCCATTCTCTCATTGCTGTAAAGAAATACCTGAGACTAGGTAATTTTCAAAGAAAAGAGGTTTCATTGACTTACAGTTCTGCAGGCTGTACTGGAAACATGATGCTGGTTTCTCTTAGGCTTTTGGGGAAGGCTTCAGGAAACTTACAATCATGGCAGAAGGTGGAGGAGTAACACACACATCGCATGGCCCAAGCAGGAGCAAGAGAGATGAGGGAGGTGCTACACACTTTTATATGACCAGATCTCACTATAATTCACTTGCTGGTAAGAATGGCACTAAGGAGATGATACTAAACCATTCTTGAGAAATCTAACCCCATGACCAAATCACTTCCCACCAGTTGCCTACTGGGGATTACAACTGGACATGAGATCCAAACCATATAGATGTCAAATTAAAATTAAAATTAATTTAAAATATAAATATATTTGCTATTTAGTTCTTTATTCTCATCCAATCAATTTGATGCTAAATAATTCGTTATGTGTAATATCTACAAAATAAAATGCAAGTAGGTGTTTGAAGCAAAAGTCTATAGTGGGGGAAAATGTGTCTGGTGTGTAAGAGGATTGCTCAACAACCAGGGCACTTACTTTCTACCAAATAAATGTTTTTGCCACTGTTTCGAGCCAGAGGCTGAATTAATATACGTCAAATTCTTCAAAGCAAAATGAATTGAATTAAAGATATAAGGCAGATTTCCTCTTGAGGAAACCGTTAAGCAATTGCACCCTATTAGGTGTTAATTTTCAACAGGTGCTGCTTAAATGTAATGTAGCATCTTCCTTGTATTTAATAACTTCCCGAGTTGTGCCTCTTGGTGCCGAATTTTATACCAATTCATTTAAATTGGATGAAGTTACTACACCTCCCCCAACACAAATAGAGATAGGCATGCCATTTAGTAACTGTAAGGGGCACCACATTAATTATCATTCTTAATTTTCCTATAGAAATCATTTCTGTCAATAATTCTACTTCAACTAAGATGAATGGGAGACAAGGGTATTAGATTTAAGCAGCAGGCTGCTGACAAACTGATTTTGAGACTACAGCTGAGATTAGATCATGAAACTATGAAATAGTGGAAATGTGTCATATATGCCTCCTATTTTGTGGTGTACAAATATACAGAAAAGAGAGGCAAATAATCTTTCTTCATGTTGAATTTTTGTTAAAATACAGAACACCTACTAATACAATAACTTTTGTAGGCTCTCAATATGAAAGAGGTTTCTTTTAAATGGATTATAAAATAAATGTCTTCCTCTTATATTTTAGAGTTTCAGGACAAAAACCTGAAGCAAAATCTATGAAGAATTTAAAAATAAAAAAGTGTAACTGGACATTGGAAACAATATGAAATTGGCTATAGAGAAGATATTAAAACTGTGAATATTGAGCAATGCACAGAAATAAATTAACAATGTGTGTGTGAGAGTTACAAAGTAATATAAAACTATTAAATATTAAGTTATTTTATCCAATTCAGTAAATATTTAAGAGAGGGTTTGGAGATAGTGGAAAATGGCATTTTCTTGTCTTTGTGAAAATATAATCGAAAAGTGGAAACAGAGGGATAAGGAAATACTTTTATAATAACTGAACAATTAGAGATCTGTGGTTAATTTTGCCTCAGGCTGGATTGAGGAGGACATTATTTAAGAAAAACCTATTTGAAATATATGTAACTGATAATTAAATAAAGACAGAAAAAATATGTTCTAGGCAGAGGGAACAGCAAGAAAGCACGAAATGAAAATAAATTGAAGAAAGCATAAAGATTATGAGGTGGTTAGAATTTATAGCAACATTTTTGTCTAAAAAGAGCACTTACTGGGAAAGGGTAATAGAAATCTAACACATTTGCTGTTTTCTGCATTTATCTAACTTCTCAAACAATTAGATAAATTGTCTGTCTTATTGGAATTATGGTTCCAGCATATGTTTATTTGTGCTCTGCATTTTGTAAGTAATCAGCACTTGTACTCCAAATAGAAATTCCTTTACCTAATGTGTATGGCAATATTCTCTCCATAACAGTAACCACGCACCCACCAACAGAATCTAAAGCACTATTTCAAAACATAGGCACATCCTCAGACGCCTCTACAGGTTTGAGCATATATTTTCTTTCTATTTCTGTCTTGGCCATCTTATGCCGTATTGTCAACATAGGATATGAACCAAGAAAATCTAAATTTGAAACTTAGTCATTTTTCTACCACATCAACCAAGAAATAATGATTGTCCTCAGCATATCAAAATGCTAATTCATATATTTTAATAGCTACAGAAATTTAATCCATTAAAATAAGTTGTGGAAAAGGCCCAGAGTGCTATTCAACATAGATAAAATACAGAAATATCATATTTCCACATAATTTTTATCTCCTTAGAAAAAGCGTATCCTTTTTCAATGAATAATATTATACATAGAAGTTTTACATAACACCTGTTTGCTATTATGACTTCATTATCTTCTTTACCCTCAAGATATTCTGACTTGACACAATGCACCTATTTTTTATAATTCACATCATAATTCTCTCAACGTTTTATTTACATCATCAATATATTTTAAATGTTAATAAAAATTTAAGGGAGTCTTTCGAAGTATGTATTTTAGCTACTGCTTGGATAAAGGGAATTCAGGTGACTCTCAACTTTTCATAGCAGAATTTTCAGTCTTTGATTTTGTGATCTTGTTCTCATAAATAAGATCTCCACAAATCTCATATTTATAATTATACTGACTGTGATAACGTTAACACTCCTGATTTTGAATTATGGAAACTGTCCCTCCTTCAGTATTTACAGTTATAAGCCTTCCATAGACTTTCATCTTCTTTAAATGTTTTCAATACTAGTAACCCCAAAATTGAACTCCAAGTATTATTTAACAGCCCTGGTATCAGAAGGGCCTTACAAAATAACCACATTTGTATTTATGCTAGTTATGAGGGGGAAATGTGACAGTCTTTACCTTCCTTGTGCTAGGAATTATCAGCTGTTAAAGTAAAAATGAACATAACTTGACAACCCTTAAAGTCAAACATATGGATGTTCATGCTTTCTGAATAAATTGTAAGCATGAATATTTTAAACAAAAATTTTAAAGGTGGAAATGTTTCTAATATTTAATGTGGAATGAGATCATCAACCATGCATCCAGATTGTCAAGTACTTGCCAAAACTTCATAGGTTTTTGAAAACCTGGTTTCATATAAGGCAAGTGATACATATGTCAACTTCTATTAACTTATGACCTGAATTTTTCCAAATTATTCCTGAATATAAAAATTTTCATTTAAAAATTATAAGGAAAAATATAACATTTTTATTGGTTGTATTGACTCATTGCCTGGGTGCTTGTTCCAGCAAAGGAATCAACAAAATAGGCTTTGGAAAATAAGTTATCTATTATCATATATCTATGGAATCTAAACAATTATGCTTTCATATGAAATCATATGAAACTTAGGAACACAAAACCTTCTGCCAAAATCTCATTGAAGTCCATTAGGAAAGCTAACATCAGTTATGATGTTTAGGAACTCAATACAGAAAGGATTTATCTTACTTTAGGGAATCAACAAGACAGTTCAACTCTCACTTTCTCCTCAAAGTCATCTGAAGCTAGTGGTAAAAATTCTTACCTACTTTTTCATCCATAATCTATATAAAAGAAGATATGATATTCAAAGAACATTTTTAATAATATATTCTCAGGACTTTTTTTAACTTTTAAGTTCAGGGATACGTGTGCAGGTTTGTTATATAGGTACACTTGTGTCATGAGGCATTGTTGTACAGATTATTTTGTCACCCAGGGATTAAGCCTAGTACCCATTAGCTATTTTTCCACATCCTCTCCTTCCTCCTACGCTCCACCCTTCAATAGGCCTCAATGCATGTTGTTCCCCTCTGTGCGTCCATGTGTAATCATAATTTAGCTCCCACTTATAAATGAGAATGTGCTACATTTGGTTCTTTTTTTCTGCATTAGTTTGCTGAGAATAACGGCCTCCAGATACAACCATGTTCCTGCAAAGGACATAATCTTATTAATTTTTTATGACTGCATAGTATTCCATGGTATATGTACCATATTTTCTTTATCCAGTCTATCATTGATGGGCACTTAGGTTGATTCTGTGTCTTTGCTTTGCAAATAGTACTACAATGGACATACACATGCAGGTTTCTTTATAATAGAAAAATTTATAATCATCTGGGTATACACCCCGTAATGGGATTGCTGGGTTAAATGGTATTTCTGTTTTTAGGTCTTTGAGGAATCACCACATTGTCTTCCACAGTGGTTAACTAATGTAGACTCTGACCAACAGTGTATAAGAGTTCCTTTTTCTTTGCAACCTCTTTGACTTTTTAATAGTAACCATTCTGAATGGTGTGAGATGGTACTTACTGTGCTTTTGATTTGCATTTCTCTGATAATCAGTGATGTAGAGCTTTTTTCATATGATTGTTGGCTTCATGTCTGTCTTCTTTTGAAAAGTACCTGTTCATATCCATTGTCTTAAGACAATTTAATTGGCCTTTGGTCACAGCAAGAAATTAAACTCCACTTAAAAGTCAACTTTAATATTTTTCTTATTAAAAAAAGGTGGAAATCACTTCAAAATTTTGAAATTTATTTCCAGATTCTAAGTCCAGGAAACTGCATGATTGTATTACAAAAGAAAAGACACAAACTATTGACATAAAACAATGAGCAATAATAGACATAATTAAAGTGAATGATCAAGAAAAATATGAAATTAACTAATGTTATAAAAGGAGGCAAGGAATACTGAAATTCCAAACATTGTTTTAAGTATAAACCAGCAATCAGAAGTGAGATTTGGTTATACAGTGTTTTTACTGGAGTTCATAATAGAAGTGACTATTATGCTCTACTGTGTTAGCACAGATAATATAATAAACACAATAGACAGGCACATGCCCTCAAGGAAATTATCATCCATGCTTTTCTCTTCATTTCCACATGGCAAAAGCTAAAAACTATCATATATCTAAGATGACCCTACACTACTATATTGTAGTAGGGTGGCATTTGTATTTTTCAATCAAAATGGAGCTATTTCCATTAATAGGGAGAGAAGAGAAAGAGAGAGGAGAAAAACTTTACCTCTAATAAAGTAATTATGCTAAGAAGTTTTATGTGAAATTTGTTTACAATAATATTTTATTTTATTGAATTTCCCAAACATCTTCTAAATATGTCACAAAACTTGTTAGCAAAACAAATAATCAAATTTGTTTTTTAAAGAGCTATTTTATGAATATACGATATTGTCAAGCTGTTGAAAAAAAAAATGTTCCTGCACAATTTAGTTTAAGTAATTTGAAAGATCTTTTATCACTCCTAACTTTAGCATTAGAGAAAATAGGAAACCATCAACTTATCTACCATCACTGTGCAACTTATATAACTTAAGATTAGATCTTTAATAAAGATATTTAGCAAATATAATTTGAATTCTTTTGAAGAAGTAGTATTTGAAAAGAGAATGTTATCTGAAATTCTTAAGGACTTTAGGCTAATTAAAAAACAAAACTCTTATGATACTAACACAAGGATTTCTCCTATTTGAAAAATGTATTTTTCATTGTGCTTTACATTATTTAGAAGTCATTTTACTATAATTGCACACAATAATTTGTCCATTTTTCTGTGTCATGGACCCACA
The DNA here is from genome assembly GCF_048565385.1 of Saimiri boliviensis. Taxonomy (NCBI): domain Eukaryota; kingdom Metazoa; phylum Chordata; class Mammalia; order Primates; family Cebidae; genus Saimiri; species Saimiri boliviensis. The sequence goes on along the minus strand of NC_133450.1, from coordinate 49,973,259 downwards.
GACAAATGATCAAAATTAAATCATAGACTGATGTTAATTACTAAAACTGAAAATGATCTCTGAAATTGTAACTAAATATTCTCTAGCTAATGAAGCACATGGGCAGCTGTCAATTAACCAGTAATTTAAAATTCGTCAGAAGTATTTGGTAATATTAAACCTTAGCTATCCCTACACATCAGATTGTTGTCGTCTTGTCATAGTAAGGCCACCTAAATCTTTAGTTCTTTCTCCAGTTCAGCACTGTACTTAATAAACAACACTTAAGGCACACTTAATACACATACTAAAATTACATTGAATGAAATAAGCCAAGTACAGAGAGATAAACTGTATGAACTCCTGATATGGTTAGGTTTTATTGCCCCCACCCAATTCTCTTCTTGAATTGTAATTCTCATATTTCCAGTGTGTCAAGGGAGAAACTAAGGTGGAGGTAATTGAATCATGGGGGCGGTTTCCTCCATGCTGTTCTCATGATAGTGAATGAGTTCTCATGAGATCTGATTTGTCAGGGGCTCTTCCCACTTCACTTGGCACTGCTCCTTCCTGCCACCCTGTGAAGACTGTGAAGAAGGTGCCTTGCTTCCCTTTTGCCTTCCATCATGATAGTAAGTTTCCTGAGGCCTCCCCAGCCATGCTGAACTGTGAGTCAATTAAACCACTTTCCTTCATAAATTACCCAATCTCGGGCAGTTCTTTATAGCATTATGAAAACAGACTACTACATCTCCATATGTCAAATCTTAAAAAGCTGATCTCATAGAGAGTAGAATGGTGATTACTAGAAGCTAGGATGGTTGGGGTGGGGGAACGGGTTGGAGAGATATTGTTCAAAGTGTACATATTTGATTTAGATAAGAGGAATAAGTCCAAGAGATATATTGCACAACATGGTAACTATTGGTAATACATTTTGTTCTTGAAATATACTGAGAGTGGATATTTAGTGTTCTCACTACAAAATGATAAGTATGTGAGGTAATGCATGTTAATTTGCTAATTCAGTTATTACACACTGCGCATATGTTTCAAAGCATCATGTTGCACATGATAAATACATTAAAATTCTTCTTTCAATTTGGAAATTAAATTTTAATGTTTAAAAAACCCTTTAGTGTCTAATACAATTATTCCATCAGAAGTATAAATTGTCTTATTTAGGTTTTTGTATCATATTAAGACAGATAGAACTTGGCATTTAGAAATATCATTTATTATGCCCAAATTTGTCATACCCATCAAAATACAACTGGGGATAGAAGTGGTCTTTTAGCACTTTTGGAGGCCAAGGTGGGTGGGTCACTTGAGGCCAGGAGTTTAAGATCATCCTGGGCAATAAGGCAAAACCCCATCTCTACTGAAAATACAAAAATTAGCTGGGCATGGTGGCATGTGCCTGTGGTCCTAGCTACTCAACAGGCTGAGGCACGAGAATTGCTTGAACCTGGGGGCATATGTTGCAGTGAACCAAAATTGTGCCACTGCACTTCAGCCTGGTGACAGAGTGAGATCCTGTCTCAGAAAAGAAGAAAGAAAGAGAGAGACAGAGAGAGACAGAGAGAGAGAGAGAGAGAGGAGAGAGAGAGAGAAGGAGGGAGGGAGGAAGGAAGAGAGGGAGGGAGGAAGGGAGACAGGGAGGGAGGGAGGGAGGAAAGGAGGGATAGTGTTGAATACTCTGTGTCTCCTAAAATTACTTCCATAGTGTAAGAAGTACAAACATGGCCAGCATAAGGAAACATCAGTTTTGTTTTTCTGATCAAACTTTGCTTCTAAGTAAAGAGAGACCAAATTAAATGGGACGCTGGCAAATCATGCCAGTGTTCTTGGAAAGGGGAACTTAGTGTGACTGTCACATCTAAACTGAACTGTGATGGGTAAGAAACGGAAAAAGAGATCTAGAACCTTAGAACTCATTCTCTTTTTAATTTTTCTTTTCCAGACTCAACTATTTTCTTTTCAACTGCCATTAGGTCACATCACACACAAAACATGGGTTTTTTGTTTGTTTGTTTGTTTTTAAACCTAAATCTTGCAGATTCTTTTGGAACAGAGGAATTTAAAACCTGTTAAAGTTATTTATTTCTCATTCACTCTTCTACGAGTCCCCTGATCTTTAGTTTATTCTGCCTTCTGATCTACCCTATACATGACTAATAGTATTATATGATGCTCCTCCAATACTGCTTTTATTCTGTTATTACCCTGGCTCCTCATAATATTAGCCAAATGTCCTTACCTTGCCAGTCTTTGAGTATGATATAAGTTACATTTCTTAATAACCCCCAACAGAATGTCCCAATTACTATGTCCCTTCAAAGAGCCTTGTTTCTACTCAGGTGTATTTCTGAGTGTTTTATTATACTCCGGAATATTTTTCTCTCTCCAGTTTCTCCACCAGGTGGCCCCACTGCCTCCATTGCTGCTGCTGACCCTCCTAAGACTTGGCTTCCATTTGTCACAGCTGTCCTCAGCTGGGGACCAACGCTGTGGCCACTGCTCTGGCATCAAAGGATTGGTCAGAACGATTTCTGAATGTTTATTGGTTTTCTTCTCAGCACTGGCCTGGTGTAAGCTGTATCCCATTTTTATTCCCTATGGTTCAGCAGAGATGAAGACATGTATTTAATATACATAGTTTTTACTAAAGACTAAGGTAAAGTGCAAACAGAAAAGTACTTACAAGTACTACTGGAGGTCACTACTCTCAGAACCCATAGGCTAAGAAGGCTCTTCAGTAATTCTCGTAAGGTCTTCTCCCCATCCATTTCCAGTGCTGTCAAAATCAGATAAAAAGCAAGTAACTCCTAACCAGTGGGAATACTTCCACTATGTACAGTTCCTAGTCCAGAACAAAACAATCACAAGATACAACAAGAAAACTTTTTTTTTTTGACACATTTAGTATTTTTATTTTTATTATTTTTTTATTGCATTTTAGGTTTTGGGGTACATGTGAAGAACATGCAAGATTGTTGCATAGGTACACACATGGCAGTGTGGTTTTCTGCCTTCCATCCCCTCGCCTGTATCTGTCCTTTCTCCCCATGCTATCTCTTCCCACCTCCCCACCCCCCCATCACTCCCCCATTTCCCCCCAACGGACCCCAGTGTGTAGTGCTCCCCTCCCTGTGTCCATGTGTTCTCATTGTTCGACACCCACCTATGAGTGAGAACATTTGGTGTTTGATTTTCTGCTCTTGTGTCAGTTTGCTGAGAATGATGGAATGAACGAAGAAAACTTTTATTAGATTTACCTCTAGAGGGTGTAACACATACCCTTAGACCTTATTTCCTGTTTTATTTCCTTATTTCCTGGAGACCATATTAGATGATAGGGAGAATGTGTATTTCTTTCAACCAAGTCCCTTCTACCTGTCACAGAAGCATATTCTAAGTTGATTTAAAGAAAATAATCACACTGGAATATAGGACCTAACATCAATAAATTCTGTATTATTCAGTTTTAAAAATATTGCCAGTTGTGAACATCAACAACCCAAACTGTGTATCGCTATGCCAAGATAAGATCAGTTCCATGGCAGTTTTCCATAGTGGCAGTTTTAGAAATTGCACATGAAACTACCAAAACAGTTACAATTCATAGCAAGAAAGCTATACTTAATTTCCTAGTCTACAACATCTGCACTCAGGTAACTTCAGCCACCTCTAGGACTATTGCTTTTTGCATGCATAACTAAAAAGGTCTTGGTAATTTTACTTACATCTTTGGAACAGCTTTTACTGGCTGCTATATCCATGAAGAGCAGGTGGAGGGGGAGAATGATTAGTCTCAATGGGCAAATTTTACACTAGGGTATCCATTACATGATGTAGCTTCTAAACTGAACATCTTTAAGCTAATCTTCAAGAACATATAAAAGTTTTCTATCACATAATATCTCATTATTTCTTTACATGCTGGCTAAAAATCATCTCCATAATCCCATATAGCTTACTGGTTGCCACATCACTTCTTCTGCCTGGAATCTAACCTTACAAGTTAGATAAAACAATATAAGTCTGTGTTCTCCACTTTCTTCAAAGCCAATGTTTACTGATTGCCTTCTCAGTGCAATTTTCCTTTTCCCCTTCCTATTAGTCTCTTGTTTGAATTTGAGATACAGAAGGTTCTGAGGAATTTACTTCTCTTTCTAAGTCAGGGATGGGGCATATGCACTCCATCCCCACTAGCTACAGTAATTCATTCAGAGAGTCTCCCAGGATAACTCAGCCTCTGGAGAGTGGGAAGGGTGTTTGAAGTTTGGAATTCTGTAATTATTGTTGCCATGAAAGAGGTGCCTGACTATGATGCCAACATACTGAGGGCAGCAGACACAAAAAGTTACAAACAAATGGAGCCAGATTCCTTGATGATGTTTTGTATCCCAGGATCAATTCTTTTCAGAAGCCAGAGCTACCTTTGAACTTTCTTGTTCCAGGAGCCAATGAATTCCCTTTATTTTTGTATCCAAGTGGGACTTCCTGTTTCTTGACTCATAGTGTAAACTTCATCTTCTTTGGGAAGGCTTTTATCCTTGAAGCCACCTGACTTTTCTCTCCTACTTATCTTTTCCTCTGCTGTTAAGTAGCAGTCTACTAGGGTAATCTTCGACAATCCACAGTAATAGCAAATTAAATTACCAAAAATCGGTTTTAGTATTTAAAATGCTCCTAATTAGATTACAAGCTTCTGATGGCATAAAGAAAATCTGGTGCATTTTTTTTTCTTTCAAGAACTATATACAAATATGGTTCTTAAAATTTTAATTCAGCAAATGTGGACAAATGTCAATAAATGAGGCAAACAACAAAAACAATAGAATTTGTTTTTATAGATAATGACTTAGTAACCTACATCTTGTGGTTAATAGATATTTAACACATCTGAAAATCGCAATGAAGAGATATTAAACTTGCCTGGTCACTTGGTCATTTTCTTCCTTAATTGGTCCTGAAATCAATTAAACATTTCATGTTTGATAGAGTTTTTCCAACTGTATGTTCAATTTAATTATTTTGCCTAAATATTTCAGTGACAACTTGCTCTAATATAGCATATATAAAATGGTAAGTACAAAAAATCCTAGATAAGTACAAAAAAATCAACTTTTAATTTTACCACCCATCCTCACAAATTATGAATATAGAGAAAGATAATAGCAATGAAACACATGCAGTGCTCATAGAAAATTTTATATGCAATTGTCTATAACTGGTATCTCAACTGAAACAGCAAAAAACACCTACTAGATTAGTTCAGTATTTCATCAGCTTATTCCCTGTATAGACAAAACACAAAGTGACAGAGAGTGCTGATCCATGAAACTAAAGTCCAGTGGTTACTGAGTGTTCTAATTCTGTTAATATTCTTTCTTGAATATTTGCAATAATTGAATGGCTAGTTTGCCTAAATATAGTGGCATTTGTATCCTAGATCAGAAATCAAGTATACTCAAGTTTTGGAAAAGCTAAAAATCATTTGTTCTGCAAGCAATCAAATCTAGACAAGGTTTTGTTCAGCCAAGGTTTGAACAACTGCCCTTCAGATACTCTTTTTCGGGTCCCTGGCTTCCTGACAGATTATTCTTCATCTCTCTGTGTTTTACTGGTTTGTTTTGTTTCAGCCTGCTATGATAATCTCTGTTACTAAAAAGCATGAAAACTTGAGTATAATACTTCTGGAGGCTCCTGAGTGTTTGTAAGGGAAGACAGGATGGTCTAAGATTTGATTCCAGATATCATAAGCTGATAATTTTGCTGGTGATAAAACTATTCATTAAATAGTTACAGAGCAATGAATGTTTTTCCTAAGGCATCATTTAGCTTTTCTTCAGAACTGCAAATCCTCATTACAGAGAATGAATGTAATTAATAGCTTAAAATTCATAGCAAGCTCTCAAATACTGGGCTGAATTAATAGTTTAGATTTAGACACTTCTCTTTCTAGATTTTATGTTGAATTAAATCCCAAAGTAAGCCATTTTCTTTTCCCAATTATCCTCAATTAAAAAAAAATAATATTATCCTCAATTAAAAAAAAATACCTATATTGTGCCCTGTACTATGCAAGCTTTAGAGAAACAACAGTAATCAATACAGGTTTCTGTTCTCAGCGAGCTTACTGTCTAGCACATATTAATAGTTCAGATATATAAGGAAAGTAATTTCAATGCAGTTTGAGAAACGGCATGTGAAGGCGCAATGTGCTATGGAAGTTCATTAAAGGGGGTGAACATATTACTCCTGTTTGGTAGAATCACAAAAGATATGCCAGGAAAATAATGACTAAATGAAAACTTCAGGTTGGGTAGGATTCAGGTGGTTAGATTGAGGAGAGTGGCAGTGCCGAACGATGCTGCCAGAAGACAGAACAGCATTTGTGAAGCACCGAAGGGAGACCATTAAGCAATAATGATTTGATATTTATTAGTTTTGTGTTAACAAAACAAAATTGGGTGCGCAGAAATACAAATGTGATTTTTCCAACTTTTGGATTTTCAACATTCTTCTCAATAAGCTAGAACATTCAGGGTCAGAGCAACAAAAAAACAAAATGAAGTATTGGATGTGGGTGTCTCCTAATGTTGTATATGAAATGATAACTGTATGGGTTCTTTGGGTTAATTGTTGTAATAATTTAATATAAACAAAAGAAAAATATTATAAATTCATTAACTTCCATTTGCCCCATATCAAAGATTAAAATCCCATTGTTTTCATGGGTCGTACTCAGATTAACCTAATCTTACTGTGTAGTATGTGTTCAGTGGCAGTGAGCAGGCATTCAGGTAACAGGGAAATAGAAGAAAATTAATATGTAAGTGCCTGCTACATGCCACTGTGTTTTATATATGCAGCTTTATTCAATTTAAAAGAGGAAGGTTTTATTATTTGTATTATATGCATGAGGCTACTGAAGCTTGTGAAGTTATTACTTGTTTAATTAAACACAAAATTTGTCATACAATATCTTAAAATATGAACACATTGGAATAACAATGATGGATTTGAGTAGCTGAATTAATCCATTTGTTTTTCTGCTTTCAAAATAAACCACATATTTGAAGTTCTTATGATAGAATCATTGGTTAGGAAGGATCTCGTTCACATGTATATATTTTAGATTTGGGCTTGCACATGACTTCAATATAAAATTGTGCAACTGTGTACAATGCCACAGCCTTATGTGTCACACTTAATAAAATACCACAATCTGTGCATGCATTTGTATGTATTTATTTTATACATGTTCTCTACTAAGCAAACAGCCAGTTGTGAACCAACTGAACCCTCAGCCTGTGAGTTAGTGACAACATCATGCCTTATAATAGACTATGCTCTCATTGAAAATAATTTAACTTGTGTAACTTTTATGTTTACGATTAAGATACAAGCTGTCATAAGGTACTTTTTTCCTGAATGGCTAACAAGTTGATCCAACAGTATTTATTAAATATTTTATTCTTTCCTCTATCTGGCTTGAGAGGTCAACATTGTTAAGTTCTCTATATGCATGGTTCTATTTCACGTACCATTATTTTCACTAACCTGCTTATTCTGTTGCATACTTTTAAACTATTAATGGTTTTATTTTGTTTTGTTTCTTGAGATGGAGTCTCACTCTGCTGTCCAGGCCGGAGTACAGTGGTGTGATCTCAGCTCACTGCAACCTCCACCTCCCTGGTTTAAGTGATTCTCCTGCCTCAGCCTCTCGAGTAGCAGAGATACAGGTGGCTAATTTTTATATTTTTAGTATAGATGGGGTTTCACCATGTTCACCAGGCTGGTCTTGAACCCCTGACCTCAGTGATCTGCCTGCTTTGGCCTCCCAGAATGCTGGAATTACCATACGTGGCCATAAAGTATTAATGTTAATACCATTATTTTTCAAAGCTTCTTTAGTTATTCATCAAAATATTCTTCAGTTATTCTTTAATTATTCTCCAAACATATATTATGATCATTTTGTCAAGTTTTACTTCTAAAATTATATTTAAATTTTGACTAAGTTTACAAGAAAATTTTAAACTGTTTAACTTTGGTGAAAAGAAAAAAAGAAATGGCCCTATTGATTATGGATTTCCCTCTCCAATATATTATGATTTTTCTGCTTTTGAAAAAGAAAAAACAGAAAGTCATATTGCCTATGGAAATTTCAGGAATTATAATGTTCTGGCTCAAAATATGTTATAAATAAATGACAAATTTTACCAGGCAGTACAAATTAGCCAAGAAAAACATGGTTTGAATTATTGAACTATTGTCCTTAATTAAAATAAAAACAATTGAGTAAATACTTAGGCCTGTATTAGTCCATTCTCACATACCTGAGAGTGGATAATTTAGAAAGAGAAGAGGTTTAATTGACTCACAATTCAACAGGCTGTAGAGGAAGCATGGCTGGGAGGCCTCAGGAAACTTACAGTCATGCAGAAGGCAAAGGAGAAGCCAGCACATTTTACCATGACAGAACAGGAGAGAGAGAGCCAAGGGGGAAGTGCCACATACTTTTAAACAAATAGATCTCATGAGAACTCACTCCTATCATGAAAACAGCAAGGGGGAAATCTACCCCCATGATCCAGTTACCTCCCACTGGGCCCCTTTCCCAATTTGACATGAAATTTGATGGCGGACACAATCCAAACCATGTTAAGACCCTACTCCTCTGACAGATGGCAGTGAAAGATAAATCTTCCTTTTCTGGTGGAAGAAACTTGAGGGAAGTTTACTTACTCTAATGAGTATATTTTCCTTAAGTTCCTCATGTTAATTTTAGTGAGCAGAGCATGCTTGGGCAAGGAAGAATTACAATAGGATTCCAGATATTTGTTGCTCCAGTGAGGTTTTGTTAATACATAGATTAAACATAATTTTGTAAAAATTTAAACATCGTTTTGTAAAAATTATTATTTATTTTAATATAAGCATTCTCAAGATTTCCTCCAAAGTTTAATTCCAGTGATATCATGAATAAAACATGTTTATCAGATTTTCTAATTATTTATTGTTGGTGTGTAAAAATGATATTCATTTTGTACAGTGATTTCATAAAAGAACATTTCATATAATTCACTCATTAGGTCCAGCAGAATTTCAGAAATCAACAAGCAGAAAACAACAATCCCATTAAAAAAAAAAAAGGACAAAGAACATGAGCAGACATTTCTCAAAAGAAGACATATATGTCGCCAACAAGCATAAGAAAAAATGCTCAACATCATTAATCATCAGGTAAATGCAAATCAAAGCCACAGTGAGATACCATCTCACACTAGTCTGAATGACTATTACTAATAAGTTAAAAAATAACAGATGTTGGCAAGGTTGCAGAGAAAAGAGAACATTTGTATGCTGTTGGTGGGAAAGTGCATTAGTTTAGCTACTGTAGAAAGCAGTCTGGAGACTTCTCAAAGAACTGAAAACAGATACCACAATTTCTATTACTGGTTATCCACCTAAAGGAATATAAATTGTCCTATCATAGAGACAAATGCATACATATATTCACTGCAACACTTTTTGTAATAGCAGAGACATGGAGTCAACCTAGATACCCATCGATAGTGGACTAAATAAAGAAAATGTGTGCCGTATACACCATGACATTCTACACAGCCATAAAAAAGAATGAAATCACGTTGTTTGCAGCAACATGGATGCAGCTGGAGGCTATTATCCTAAGTGAATTAATGCAGGAACAGAAAAACAAATATCACATGTTCTCATTTATCAATATGAACTAAATATTGAGTACATATGGACACAAAGAAGGAAACAATTGACACTTGGGCCAAATAAGTGTGGAGGGTGAGAGGAAGGTAAGGATGGATAAACTAGCTCTTGGGTAGTATGCTCACTACCTGGGTGATGAAATCACTTGTATACTGTGCCCCAGTGACACACAATTTACCCATGTAACAAACCTCCTCATGAACCCCTTGAACCTAAAACAAAAGTTGGAAGAAGAAAAAAAGAATTTCAGTTGATTCTCTTGGGTTTCTCAGGTAGATACTTATTATCTGCAAACCAAATATGATTTTAGCAATATTCATTTCAAAATCTATATATTTTTAAATTTTATTTTATACAATTAGCTATCTCTTCCAAAAAATACTGAATAATAATGATAGTAATCAGCTTTGTCTCTAGTGTAGCACTTGCCAAAGTTATTTCAGCAAAATTTTAGTTCCATGTTAATACAATATTTTTATGTAGAAGAACGTTCTATAATCATGCAAGTCTGGAAAAGCAAATCTCACTAGTGAAATAAGGCCCAGGAGTTTTAATATGACAGATGCTTATATTAAAACTCATAGAGTCTAACATTGTGTGTAATTTATCCTCAAATTATTTGACCAGTTTAAATCATTAATTCATCCTAAATTGAATTTATATTGTGAGTTGCTAGAAAAGAGGTACGAGTTTATTTTATTGTCAAATGATTACCTCTCATAAAATCATGTTTTTCTCTGTGGATTTGAGAAACCATTTGTAATATTTACATTTCTTGTTCAGTATATTTTACTTGTATTATAGGCATTTTGTTGTCTTTAACAAAGGCATTTTATTTCTACATGTATACTATAGATTTTCTGGTTTTTGTTTCTTTTACTTAGGTTTTACACATTAATCCTTTGTCAGACGACTTTGTAAGAACTCTCATTCATATTTTAGTGATCGTTTTAATTTAAACAATAGCCAAGATAAAATAGCCTTACCTACTTGATGTTTTTTTTCTTTTTTTATTTTTTTCTGCCTCCCCTACTACTAGTACAAATTTCCTTTTTAATAGTTTATGCTAGTTTAAAATATTTATGTGTTTAATTATTTTCAAATATCTCCTGAAAACATCATATGGTCATATTCTTTAAAATGTTTGACTTTAACAATTGTGTATTTTCATAAATCAATTAATTTTATTCATATTTATTATTATAATTCATATTTTATCTTATTTCAGTGAACTTCTTCTGAATAGGCTACATTTTTTCTACTTTTACATTCTCCTGTGTATTAAATATAACATATATTTTGTATTTAATTTTACTGATTACTTGAAATAGTAAATAACATTTTAAAGGTGATTATCAGAATCAAGTGTTAATTGTATTTACTGAAACCTGCATTTCTTATTTTTTCTTTTCTTTTTTTCATCTAACACCTTGGAAGGCTAGAACCTGCTTTTTCAGTGATAAATTTCACGAACTCATCCTAAAATTTTTGCCTTTGCATCAAACTTTATTACCATATATGTATATATTTAAAAATTGTAAAGTGTCTGTATATCTTGAAATGTAAGAATTACATTATAATCTAAATATTTTTGACTCAAATTACTACAACATATTTTTCAATTATAAAAAAAGAGATGAAAGAAAATGAAACATTAAGAAACAAGTATATATTCTATCTTGATTTAATTGTGTGGTGTTTTTAGAATTATTTTAGGTTACATTATTAGTAACAATTTCATAATGAATTTGTGTTCTCTCTTTATATTTTTCACTTTTCCCTCTTTGTTTTCTTCCTTCTCATCTTCCTTTTCTCCTTTTTTTTCTTTCTACTCCTCTTCTTTTTCCTCCTGGCACATCTTTTAATTTTTTCATCTTCAACTCACCTTCTTTCACTCTCACCCACAGTCTGAGACTATCCACACAGACATTGGATGCTTAAAGACTTTTCTTAAATAGATCTATATGCAGAGGTAGCTATATTTCTAATTTAGCCCTTTTGCTGCAACCACAAATCTTGATATTAGACTCCCTAGTACAAAGCAGGTATACGAGTAGTAGGAAGGGAATAGGAAGATGTTGCTTCATTTATGTGTCATCTTAGGAGACAGTCCAGTGTCCTGAGGCAGAAAGCAGCATGACACTAGTCACAGCGCTTCATGGTGTTCCTGACTTTGCTAAAAATGTACTACCAAGACAGGAATGAGAATTTTTTATATACACCACTGAATCTCCAACATCTACTTTATCCTAACACAATTATAAAGTTAAAATGTATGAGGAATCATCTAAATTAAAACAATGGTGAATATAACCAAAAACATTCAAATTATTCTAGGCAATAACTTGTTTTTCTAAAATTAAAACAAGGTAGATATAAAATGTATTGTCCTTTCTTTAAATGTGTTCCATGTGATAATTCAAGTCTACCTCCACTCTTGCTCTTCAAACTCTGTGACATCTTTATTCCAAAAGAACAGCAAGGTCTTCATTTGATGAAGATACATTATTTATATACTGAGTTCACTTCTGTACTTTTCTCATTAGCCAGTGACAATTGAACTAGTACTGCACTGTCTTTTTCATCAGGTCAAATCAATGTTTTAATCTATTGAAAAACTTAAGAAACTAAAGTTTTTATGCTGTGAAAAATGTCCTCTAATTGTAAATTTACTTTGCATAAGGAATTATATAACAGACAAAACTAATTCAGCAATAATATACACAAAATTATTGTTCTCATCTTGACATTAAGACTTGCCATCTTAATGGCAGCAAAACAATATTAAATAGTGTCATTTACAGTTATACTTGCCACCTACAAAATCATAAATATGCATACACATCGAGGAATTGAAATAATAATCCAGACTGTAATTACATTAATTTTTATTTTTATTAGCAAAATGATTTTAAAACCCACAAAATATAAAATTCTTATAGAGTACTCCTGTACCATAAAACAGCATTCTCTAAAGGCAGTTTGGGAAACAGTGAATTATACCATGCTCAGGATTACAGGAGGGAGAGGCATAAATAATTTTGATGTGAGAATGAACTGGGGGTAGGCAGGTTATAGCTGAAATGTCAATGAATTTTGTTGAAATTTTGGCTCTCAGCTAGTTGATGAAGCAATGAGGACAACTGTTTCTCTGGACTTAAAAGAAAAAAATGGTTCATGAAATTCAAGTGACAGAAACCTTGGGAGAAAGTCAAGTTGTCATCTTAGTGCTTGAAATAGCCAAGAAAGGAAACACTTGGCACAGTCTGGCAGATACTTTGGGCTTTAGAAAAGCAGATTTCAAAAATTTCAGAGAGTAGATGTGAGTTACCACCTTAGATTTTTAAAAGAATTAGAGGTTTTGAAAAAGAAATTCTGATAAGAAAATTATAAATGACTTCAATGAAGTAGAAACAAGAGGAAAAAGCATATAAAAGAAACTACCACAGCTATATACACATTCCTGCACTGTAACAATGAGAAAGGAAAAAGATTCCTAAGTTTTTGTTTTTGTTTGTGTTTTGAGATGGAGTCTAGCTCTGTCACCCACGCTGGAGTGTAATGGTGCAATCTCGACTGACTGCAACCTCTGCCTCGCAGGTTCAAGCTATTCTCCTGCCTCAGTTTCCTGCATAGTTAGGAATACAGGCATGCACCAACAAACCCGGCTAATTTTTGTGTTTTTGGTACAGACAGGGTTTCATCGTGTTGTCCAGGCTGGTCTCGAACTCCTAACCTCAATTGATTCACTGACCTCAACTTCCCAAAATGTTAGGATTATAGATGTGAGCCAGATTCTTACAGTTTGAACATCTTTTATGTGGAAACAAGATGTTTGGTTGTTAACATAGATGATGTTAAGACAAGTATTTCTATACCTATTTTGTTGAAGAGAAAGCTGAGGCTAGGCTCAAGGAGATTAAGGAGGCTCCAGAAATATGAAGTTCAGCGTAGAGTTATTAAGATAACTGAAGATAATAGAAATACATCACCTATGTTCAAGGGACCTTTTCAAAAAGATAATGAATTACAGTTTTTGAAGCTGATCACTTCATATTAACCAAAATAGTAGGCAAGTATAGGCATTTAAGACTAAATTTATCTATAGTGAAAACTTACCTTCATACTACTAAAGATAAACCAAGTTCAAATAAAAGATATCTAGATGACTGTACCCATTATAAGAGGTAAATGTGTCAATGAATAGATAATTTATAATCTAGTTTAGCAAAAGCATCCATAAAAATGCCCTGCCTTGGTCCCCTTCTCAGCAATGGAAATCTGACAAAAATCCTGAACCAATCAGCTAACAACTAATAACTAAGGAGAGTCATTCTCTATATAATCTCAACTGAAACCCTCAGAAAGAATAGCTAATGAGATGAAGATAAGCAATAGAAGTGAAGAGTTATTTTCAGTTATGCAAAGACCAGCATTATAAGTGTAAGCTATTTGCACAGTGAAGTCATGGAGGACTCATGACCATGAGTAGCCAAAGAATGCAAGTGTTCTGGGAACATAAAGATCATGAGGAATGCATATAAAGAAAAGTATAGGTAAGAAGCCAGACAACCCTAGAAAGACAAAAAGCAGTTTCAGACACCAGCTTCCTATCCGAGGCCTCATGTGTGTAAGCTGTCTTGCGTTTCTTATCCTTGGATGTCTGAATGATACACTGTATGTGGTGTATACCTACCGGGCTGTCTGTGCATCGTCTCTAGTTCTGGACGCTCCACTCTGCATTCCACTTCCATTTGAGAATAGGACAATCATATTCACACAACATTATTCCATTTCCTTGACATTAGTTAATCCAGGCATTGAAACCTCAGCCAAGTGAATCAAAAATCCTTTCTGCATAGAATACAAAATAAGGTATTTCAGCTTATAGACTGAAATAAGCCTTTTCTGAAATAGTGTCATTGTAAATTTCAGAGTTACCCATATTAGTCATTATCTTTTATTTGAACTAGAAAACATATCAATTTTCTCTGTAGAAATAAATATGGATAAGAAAAAAAGTGATGTGAAAAGGAAAAGAGAGACAACAGATTAAGAGAACTTACTGAGTTCCCTTCAAGTGTATTGATGTGTGGTTGATATCTGAAATACAGTTCTATCCCTGCCTTTGGGTTCCATGAGATAACTCCAGTTTCTCATATAATTACAGCATCAATGTAAGCAGTATGTGGATAATCCTGGTGAATGGAAAGAGTGCTAGAAAATGGTAAACAGATCAATATTTTTCTGTTTCTCTCATGTAAAATGTAAATGGAAATAACACAATTATATATCATGGAGTAATCCATCAATTCCCAGCAAAATTCCAAGATATATAATTAAACAGATGGCTCATGAACACCTAGAAAAGGAAGGAGCAATCACCAAGAGCCACTTTAAGTTCACTAAGAATAAATTATACCAAATTAATTAAATTATTTAGACATAGTGAATCTGCATTTCAATGAGGCACTTAATGCAGTGTTCCGTTGGTGTCTTTGTGAACAAGATAGATGTTAAGAGGATTTTTGTAAATTATGTGAATATGTGTTAGTTGAACAATTATTGTCAAATGATGATGATTAAATGTCTCATTTTTGACTCTGTGGTGAGCCTTATTCACAACTTTAGTTTAAAAATAGACGTAGACATAGAAAAGATGTGCATCAATCTGGAGAGGTAGTCAAATATTGGATAACAGAATCATGTTGGAAAAACATCATTTTTTTTATTATGAAGGTTGAAACAGTAGGTCAAATTGAGCAAGAAGGAATTCTGCAAGACAAATATAAAGTCTAATACCTTATTTAAAAGTCAACCACAAATACAGGATGGCAGAGATTGTGAAAAGAAATGCTCATGTCCTTGGAAAAATGGGACTCTACCTTGTAATTCCACACTCACATCTCCTAACACAATTACTGGCCCAACACAAAAGCTTAAGTTAGATAATTTTTAATGAATAAGAGATTTAATATGAGCCAGCAAATAGATATTGCATTTTCATGGAAGAGTGTTTAGCAATGGAGTCAACAATATCCCTGTATCTTGCACTGATAATACTATATTTCAAGCACTGTATATGCTCCAAATATTAATATCAATTAGATGGATCACTGATGGGATGTAGTGGTTCCAGAATTAACAAGAGGGTGAAAACAGGACTCCTGTATTTGTCATGGTTCTCCAGAGCAAAAGAGCAAAAGAATCAGTAGGATGTGTATGTGTGTGTCTGTGTGGGTGTCTATGTGTATGTGTGACTGTATGTGAGGTAAGTGTGTGTGTGTGTGTGTGTGTGTGTGTGTGTGTGTGTGTCTGTGTCAATTCAGAGGGTGAGGGGAAGCGGGAGATTTGATGGAACTGACTCACACAATTGTGGAGACTGGAAATCCAGAGAAGAGCTGATATTGAAATTCAAGTCCAAAGGCAATCTGTTGGCAGAATTACCTCTTCCTTGGGAAAGGTCAGTCTTTTTCTTAAGGCCCTCAACTGATTAAATAAGACTTTCCCACATTATGAAGGGTAATCTTCTCTACTCAAAGTCTGCTAACTTAAATATTAATCTTATCTAAAAATTACCTTCACAGAAATACCTAGAATTATGTTTGATCGAATATCTGCCCACAGTGATCCTGACAAGATAACACATAAAATAAATGGTTAAGGAGAGGAGAGAGATTTAATTGGGAAAAAACAAAAGTCAGGGAAATAAATGACACCTTTTAAAAACTATTTCAAATTTTGAAATAAAGAAGAGATTAGACTTTGTCCCTGTAACTCTAAAGTGTTACCTTAAGATGCAGGGTGAAAATTACAAATGAACCCAGTAAATAATATTTTTAACATTTAAACAATGCTATCTGATTGAGAAGATATACATATAACAAGAAATATGTGACAAGTTCTCAATTCTCAAGGAAATTTATAGTTTAATTGCAAGGACAAAAATGCACATATAAAGTAAAACTAATTCATTCATTGAATAATATTTATTAATTATCTATCATATACCAGCACTTTTCTATATATTAGCAATGCAATAGCAAACAGCAAAATTCTCCTGCCCTCATGAAGCTTGTGAATGATACAGAAAACAAATAAAATATGGATTTGTAACATACAGTATGTTAAAAATGGTAACTGCTAATAAAACAGGGGACTTTGGCTCCTGGCTAAAAACCTATATGTGACTTCAGGTCCAACCACAGGAAATTATCAAGGCTTCATTTGCTAGGTCTCATATGGGAAAGCTGTTGTACCCACAGCAGACTTGGTGCAGCCAGTGCGCTGCATCTCTGAAGGGAGTTCCAGTCAAAGTCTCAGGCCCCCTTGTCCAGCCATGCTTTATGCATACCCAAATTTCTAGCCCAGAAACCTTCATTTCAAGCCCTCTATGGAAGACTTCCTCCAAGTTCCTCTGTCTAAAACTCCTTATGGAGTGCAGACATGAGGAGATTCAAAGATCTTTCTTTTCACTCTGACTCCGTACCAGTGCTCCTCAACTTAAAATGGTGCTATGTCTTGACAAACCCATTGTAAGTAGAAAATATAAGTCAAGAATACTGCAACTGGAAAATGCACTTAATGCCCCAATAAACCCATGTTAAAGTCAAAAAATCGTAAGTTGCACCAACACAAATCAAGGATTTTCTGTACTCAATACATTTCCTATACCTGATCCTTTTCATTCCTTTTCCCCATAGCCCGCAAGTCCATTAAACTGCAGGAACCTTTTTTCTAGTCTTCCTCAGCAGTGAGACATCCTTTACATCTGTGCTCATCCTCGTGACCTTCAACCTCTGTGTCTTTCCATGGGGGGAAATGGAAAGAAGTGGGGTGGGGGGGTAGTCTACACTTGGCCTAATTTATTCTTTCACTTATACTCCAACAGTAAGTGATCAAAGGTCTGATAGTTTCTTTTCTTTTTTTTCTTTTTTTTTTTTTTTGTCCTGTTTGACTATTCTGAAAGCTGGTGCCTGGTTCAGCAGATCTGGGATAGAGACAAAATAAAGCAAGAAAGGAAGATAGGTAGAGACAGAAGAGGTAGGGTTACCATAAGGTGGTCAGGAACCCAAGAAGGTGATATGCAAGCAAACATCTGAAGGAGGCGAAGAAGAAAGACTTTTGGTTGTCTAGGAAAGACACTGCAGGTGGGAGAACAGAAACAACAAAGACCCTGAGGATGCAAGGCTTTCTAGGCACTGGGAAGATGTTGAATATCCAACACATAGGCTAGCAGTCCTGGCTTCCACGGTTCTTCCAGTCTAGATGGAGAAGAAGATAGCTAGAAGACAGTGACAAGTGCTATGACAGAAGAAATGTAAGTATGCTTTGGAGGCACAAAACAGAGGTGCCCAATGATCATAGAGTTGAATGATATGACCAATCAAAAAAGAAAAAAAAAAGAAACAAGAAAAGGTGTCACAAAGGATTTCATGATGGAAAAAGATGAGTCATCAGGTAGGGACGTTGTGCTGCACATCTCTCGGGGACCTCACTTACATCACAGTGTTAGACTCATGCAGCACACAGCTGTGAGGCCCGATATTACTGCCCTAAAATCAGAAGCTAAAATGAATATGCTGGCTTTAGGGAACCAACAATATTCAGCAGCACTAGAGTACAGAGTGACTCAGGCAGTGTAATGGTGAAATCGAGACGTCAGTAAAGAGATATACAAATTGTTCAACGTCTAAAAATATTTTAAACAAGAGATTTGTATGACAAAAACTCTTACGATGGATTGGTGATTGTGGAGCAGCAAGAAAAAACAATTCTGATACTATTACCAAAGATGAATTTTCTCAGCTTAGGCGAGGTTCTCGAAAACAGGGTTTAACAAAAAGCAAATGAAGATAGGTAGAAGCAAAAAGGTCCGGGAGTTAATGGAATTAGACATGGATGAGATCAGTAAGGATGATCTCTATGTTTTGATTTGGACACCTGGTACACTGGGGTGGTTCCACCCCAAACCGAAAACAAAAGAGGACAGTTGGGTATTGTACCCAGGATGATCTGAAGTTCCAGCAACACATTCAAGTAGAAAAGCAAACAGGATGAAATGTTAATCAATATTCCACAAAAGAAGGGTTTTCTGGTCAGATATATCTGAGAAATACTACATATTTTATTCTCTCATGAAGATCCATTCAGTTATTTATTAATTCAACCTACATTTTGTAGTTTCTGCTTTGTGCCATTTCAAACTGTGTTTTACTCTGGAATGTAGAAGTGAATAAGAAAAACATGGTCCCTGCCTGAAAGAAGCTTACATTCTATGGGAATATGTGAACAAAACAAATAATTATTTAAACTATAATTGGGAAATGTTGCAAATGAGTAGCAGAAGGTGCTAGGAGTGTGTAAAATGGGAATAATTTGGCCTGACAAGCTTCTGTGTTATTCTCACATTAGTGTTTTCAAATCCTACTACTCTAGTGAACCCTGTCAGAATTATTTAAATAAGAGATTCCAAGCATTTTCAGATGTTTTTAAGCATGGAAGTCTTTTTATTTCCCCCACAAAATATCTAATGCTTGTAAAGAGCAAACCTTGGAATGCAGTTTGGGAAAATCTCAGAGAGGGGATAAGGGAAAATTTGGTAGGTAGTTGAGTCTTCATAATCAGCATGCAGTTTTCTCCTTCTGCAGAGAAAGACCAACAGGATCAAAGGTGTGGACTCAGGACACACAGGAAGGTGGCCGAATTAGAGAAGAAACAGCCTGAGTTAAAGCAACTCTGGTCAACTGGGCACTCAAGAGAAACTATAGGAGTTACTTGGACTGAGTCACTTAACCACCCAAATCGCCTCCATTTTCTATTTCACGTATTAAAAATGATGGTATTCATTTTTCTCTTTTCTTCCTATCCTAGAGACACAGCAAGGCTGTCATAGCTGTATTTAATGAATGAAAGAATGAATGAACTCTGATCTCTTTGGTATGTGTAATGAATAAAATATTTTTTGTATTAATAATGAAATACAGTTATTTAACATTTAACTAGCACAGATTGAGATTTCATTTCTGATGTCTGGAATGTACTTTGAGTCATCAAAAGACTTTAAATCAGTTGGATGTTCAGGAAGAATATATATACATATATATATATATATATATATATATATATATATATATTTTTTTTTTTTTCTTTTTCAGTATGATTGTGAGTCAGGGATACTGGAGCTAGAAATATGGCCTGGGAGGACACAGGATTTAGTGTGCCTTCTCAAATCCTCTCCCTCTCCTTGTTTCTCTTGTCCTCCCAAATATATTCTATAAATTCTTGGTCAAACTTTTTACAATCTATGTGCAAGCAGTTTTAGAAACTAAACATTCATGTGTTGATTAAATAAACTACAGCAAATTGCTGCAATTAGATAATATGCAATGATTAAATATAAATACCACATTTAATAGTGTAAGAAGATGTTCCAAATATGTTGTAAGCAAAAAGAACAAATTAAATTTAAGCTCCAATTTTTGTTTAAAAAAACATGCAACTACATAGTAAAGGATCCTACCTTCTGGGTAGTTTTAAAAAACAGGATTTTTTTTCTTTTTCTTTTTTGTTGTTCATATATGTTTTCAAATTTTCCTGTTAATAATTTAAATAAAAATATTGAACAATTAAGTTAAGCATTTCAGAGGCATTTGGTAACATACATTTTAAGGAACTACATATGAGTTTTTATTACTAATAGTTACATTGGAATTACAAGCACATTTGAGTTTTATTTTTTCATTTTTAGCTTTTTATATCTAACAGCTTTTCTGACATTTGGCAAATATTCTGTTAAATAATTATTCCATGCTTGCCTTTCTGAACACTCTACTCTCACTACTTTCTTCCATGACTCACTAGCAGAGAAGAAGCAGTGGTGGCAACCACTAGCTAGGTTCAAGTGGTCCTGGTAATTAAGTTTATCATGAATGTCCACTTGTAGGTTGTGCATTTGGAAAGGAATGACCTTAGTGGAGGAAGTAGTGAAGAGGCCTGAGTATGTAGACCAGATTATTTGTGAATATCAGGCATGCTACACAGGCTGTTGAAAAGAGGGTTGATGAACTCAGCCTTTTGGATAACTAACTTGCCATTTTTTGCCAAATTATACTTTATTCTATGTAAAATAATAAAAGTGTGACCTTAAAGTGCCAAACTAATTTTCTTGGATCTATAAAGTCTAATATCTTTACTGTAACGTTCCAAAAAATGTTTAATAAACATTGTCTATGTACCAGCGAGAGACAGTGTATGTGTTTTGTTTGTGGTGAGGGATGAAATGAAGAATACATTTAGGAATAAAATTATTTCTGCTTTAGAAGTGCTTACAAAATAGGAAGGTGATCACAATGCAAGGTGGAATAAACTAATTTAACCCTTTGAGGATTGATGGGCTCTCAGTGACAGGGAAGAAAGTAAGAAAAGTGTACTCCAAGCTAATTAGGATAAAAAGCATAGTAAGTACGTGAAAGTACATGGATGTACTGAGAAACTGGCTAAAAGGGAAGCTTAAAGAAAGACTATATATTCAAAGGTAGTCTGAACAATCACGCAGAGATCAGTTATAGCAGCCTATGAATGTCCTTTTAGGTAATTTTGACTGTATTTTATAGGCCATAGGCAGTTGTCATTTTTTTCTTTGTTTAAAAAAAAGTGATATGCATGCTGACCTATATTTTAAGTAGCTAATTCTAAACACTGTGAAAGGCAGAGTAGTATATTGAAAGGCTGAAGGCAGAGATACCAATTAGAAAACCACAAGAATATTCTGGGTATGAGATAACGTTACTGCCTGCTGTACAGGAGAAAGAACAAAAATAAATGACAGACTGATGAAGAACAATCATGCAGTTAAAACAAATAGAATGAAATAATTTAACAGTGCAAGGATGACGGTGATGAAAGCAGGATCACTCATGCTTCTTTTCATGAGTGACTGGAAAGATGAAGTATCCACTACACTGATTGCATTCAGTTTGGCTTTAAGATATGCAAATTATTGGAAATGAGGATTAAAATTTCAAGAAACACGTGTAAAGTTGCCAGTTATTGCACAAAAGCCAGGGCATGATATTTCTGAGGGTAAAAAATGCATTAAATAGTAAAAAGACCAAGACCAGAAAGGGAAAGATTTTACATGTAAGGATTAATCAAAAACCCCAGAAAACTGTGATATGTAAGGGATGAGAAGAAAAGTAATAAACTCAGTGGTGAAATTGACAAGGAGCCACATTAAAACTAACATTAGAAAAATATAGCCTATTTTTACTTCTTTGATCAGAGTTTAAGAAATAAGGTAAAACTAGCTAAAGAACAATGTCAGAGAATCAATGGAACAAGAAAGTTGAAGAATGAAGAGTGTCCAATAACTGTCAAATACAGCAGAAAATTTGGGGAAGATAATGACTAAGAATGACTAGAAACGGCAAAAAAATACATTACTGATGACCTCTGATTCAGCAGTTTCAATAAAGTGTAGGAGACAGAGCCATAAAGAAACATCTAAATGAGGCTGGGTGCAGTGGCTTATGCCTGTAATCCCAGCACTTTGGAAGGCCAAGGTGGGTGGTTCACGAGGTCAAGAGATTGAGACCATCATAGCCAATATGGTGAAACCCTGTCTCTACTAATAATACAAAAATAAGCTGGGCGTGGTGGCATGCAACCGTAGTCCCAGCTACTCGGGAGGCTGAGACAGAGGAATCACTCGAACCTGGGAGGTGGAGGTTGCAGTAAGCCAAGATCATGCCATTGCACTCCAGCCTGGGCAACAGAGCAAGACTCCATCTAAAAAAAAAAAAAAAAAAAAAAAAAAAAAAAAAAAAAAAAAAAAAGAAAAAAAAGAAAAGAAAAGAAAGAAAGAAAGAAAGAATAAATATATAAATGGATGGCAAATAAATGGAGACAGCACTGTAAAATAGTCATAAAATAGTCTACCAAAAAATGTAGTAAACTTAAGAGAAGAGATGAGGTGAGGGAAGCAGGGCTTAGCAAAAGAGTTTTGTATTACTTGTTTACATTTGAAATATGAGTGTTTGTTGACTTCAGAAAATCTGGGTGAATATAAAGAAAGATATTAATTGAGTAATCAATTATGGGACTAGAATTATGAAACTGAGAATAATAATGAATGCAATCAATAATAAGAATTAATTCAATTAAGGATAGAAGGACTTGTTTTGTAAACCAGGAGCACTTTTTCTTCAAAGACAGGACAACCTGAGTGGAAGTCAAGACACAAATCAGTTTATTAGAAGGGAGAGAAGTTAAGAGTGGTATGTTGACTTGCTTCTTTACTTCCAAAGTACAGGCCAGCCCTGTGGTTTAAGGTGATATATGGATTTAATGATTCTATAGCCTATTAGTGGTTCACATAAGAATTTCAAAACTTCAGAGAACTTTCCATAGAATCCTATCTGACATAGCCAGACAGGTAAGGGTACAACTGACAGACTTATCGTTACAGATAAACCTCAAGAAGAACAATCACTGCCACTGCAACTAGGTTTTCTTTTTCTTTTTCTTTTTCTTTTTTTTTTTTTTTTTTTTTTTTTTTGGAGACGGAGTTTCGCTCTTGTTACCCAGGCTGGAGTGCAATGGCGCAATCTCGGCTCACCACAACCTCCGCCTCCTGGGTTCAGGCAATTCTCCTGCCTCAGCCTCCTGAGTTGCTGGGACTACAGGCACGCACCACCATGCCCAGCTAATTTTTTGTATTTTTAGTAGAGACAAGGTTTCACCTTGTTGACCAGGATGGTCTCGATCTCTCGACCTCATGATCCACCCGCCTCGGCCTCCCAAAGTGCTGGGATTACAGGCTTGAGCCACCGCGCCCGGCCTAGGTTTTCTTAAGAAATATATTTGCTTTAATAGAATAAAGTAAACCTGTTTTAGTGCCTGAAAAATCCAGCTTCTACACATGGTTTATTGAACTATACAACAACATTATACTACTGCTTTCATGTAAACCTTATTTTACAGGATAGCTGCCTTAGAAAAAGATGCAGTAAGTGGCATGGGCAGCTTGGGTAAAATTCAGTCTTTCATTCAGAATAGGTCACAACTGGCCAGATCGAGGTCATTATGGCTGCATTCAAGATCTAGCTCTGCCATTTGGGATGTGACCATAAGCAAGTTACTAATCTTTTATGCCTCTTTTTCTTCAGTGGCAACTATCTGATTTTTGTTGTGAGGATTAAATAGCTCATGCGTGCAAAATTCATAAAAATTACCATTGTTCTCCTCCAGCTGTGCTCCTCCTTTTCCACCTCCTCCTCTACGTTCTCCTTCCCTTCTTCCTTTCTTCATTTTTCTCCTTCTTCCTCTCCTCCTTTTTTTCCTCAACCCCATCTCCTTGCTCCTCTCCTCTTTTTTTCTCTTCATTTCCTTATCTTTCTCTCTCTTTTTCATCTTCTTTCTTCCTTCACTATCATTCTTAATTCCTTTAACAAGGAATTACTTAATTTATTTATTGTGTCAAATACTGTAATACTCTACAATGCCCAGGATTTAAATTGATGAATACAATATATATGATTCCTGGAACAAATAAAAATATAAATAAATATAGGATTACAAATTGTGATAAGTTCATTGAAGAACACAGCATAGAACAAGAAAAGATAATGATACAAAGAAAGATTCCAAAGTGAAGGCAAGGGAAGGACTCTCTGAAGAACTGATGGTTAAGTAGAGGTGTAAAAATCTTAAATTTTGAAAACACAAATATTATGTGATTTTCCAAAAAGCTTAATCCAAAATTTATTTCAAGCAGTTAATATTTTAAGTGCATTACCTTACATTATGCTCCTATCAGAAGTTCTGTAACTAAAAGCAGAAAAATATTTGCTTAAAGTTTAAGATTATTTCTATGATAAAACAAACTAATTAAAACATGGTAAGTTCCATTTTAAAAGTTAACAAAAAATTAACATAGCCCTTTAAATTATTATTACATGTTTTAACCAGATGTAATCAAATTAGTTTTTGTGGAAGATACAATCGAAGCTGCATTAGCCAAACATATAAACTTAAGAAAAAAAAGACTCAATGAGAAGGAAAAGGACAATTATAGTTAATTTGTACAATATCTGTCATATTGTAATATCTGAAGTGTCAGGAAAAGGATTTCAGCTCTCTATGCCAATATATTTTGGTAAGGCTACTTATTTTATAATTAGTCCACAAGACCAGTGAAAACACGAATATTAAGCCATTCGAAGTTTCAGGATTTAATTGAAGCACAGAAAATAAAAGAAAGCGGCCGGGCGCGGTGGCTCACGGCTGTAATCCCAGCACTTTGGGAGGCTGAGGTGGATGGATCACGGGGTCAAGAGATGGAGACCATGGTGAAACCCTGTCTCTACTAAAAAATACAAAAATTAGCTCGGCGTGGTGGTGCGTGCCTGTGGTCCCAGCTACTCGGGAGGCTGAGACAGGAGAATTGCGTGAACCCAGGAGGCAGAGGTTGCAGTGAGCCAAGATTGTGCCACCGTACACCAGCCTGGCTCCTGGCGACAGAGTAAGACTCTGTCTAGTGGTCAAATTCAATAAATCAATAGGATGTGAGTCACATAGTTAAGTCAAGAGGGTTTATTTCCTTGTATTTCAATCACGTTGCCAAGAGGCAAGAGATAGAAGAATAAAGAAATAGCCATGTTTTAGTCTTACAGATTAGAGCATAGAAGAACTTTAAGACCTGAACCCTAAAGGGTAGATGTATTCCTGCCCTATGGCTTGAAATATGAAAGTAAATGCCAAATTCATTGACTTCACTTGTAGACTTAGGTAGTATATATCATATTTGCTATATATAAAATCTCTTGAGAGTGAATTTGTCTTTACAACCCTTTTTGTTTTGAATTATTTCTAACAACTAATGTAATTTCACAGAAAAAATGGAATGGCAGAAGTTTTGGTAGGTATGTTAGAGTTAACAGCTGAATTACCCACAGCAAAGAAAAATAAGCAGTCAATTCATCAGTCACGTATTTAGTTCAAGGATATGCTGAACTGACGATTATGTCAATATTTGATTATGTCAGTTATGTATGGTTGCCATATATAGTTTAAGCAACATATACATTAGTTGGAAGGAGAGTATATAAAAATACTCAGTATACTTGGTTCCCTACGTAAAAAGAAAAATACATATGAATTCAGTGTACTGGGAAAGTGCATCAAATATATTTAAAGTCAGGCTTAAGTTTCTGTAATGAAGGTAGACATTAGCTGCAAAGTAGAAACGATTAGCTCAAATAATACATATGTCAAGTAGATGGACAGCAAATTTGCTACTTTTCATAGCTTGTGACATTAGCTTGAATTCTGTGTTCGTAGGTGATGTGTACTTTTCTACATTACCACAATTAATCAGTTGATGATTGTCATATGAAAGAATTTTAGAAGTCTTTACCTGTACTCACCATAGTTCCTTGCCCTTACTATTTTTAAATTATACCATTGTTTCTTTGGGAAATTTTTAATTACAATTCATAGCTTTAAATGATTTCTATGCATCCAATGAAAATTTTACTATAAGAAATTAAACTAGTAAGAGTTACTTTGGACTTATTCCATTTTAAACAACATTAAGGCAGTAATTTTTGCTTTTGCTAAGTGATATGAGAAATAATAGTCTAAAATATTTAATAGATTTAAACTTTCTTATTTTATTTTCAAAATAAGAAAGTTTAAATCTATTAAATATAAAATCAGGAAGGACAAACAAGTTTTCAGGGAAACAAAACTAAATTCAGGATTATAACATTTCTATGTTGAAATTTTGTTGGCAGTGATAACACATACTGACTTCTCTTTGAGGTGAACATCAATAAATTGATTGACCTAAGAGATAAATATTGATTTTGGCAAGCCCAAGATCTACATTTATATCAGACAATTCTTCTTGATATTTCCTAGGATGCAAAGTCAATAAATAAATTGTTATATTTATATTCTGAATAATTTCTCGAGTCTGCAGGAAAGTTAGATTTTTCAGTCCATTATGAAGAGGTGCTGATCAATTTATGTCTAGAGTCTGTGAATGCTTACTAAAAATGTTTAAATGGCATGTCTCGTATGTTGCACTAACATTTACTCACTTTAATAACCCCGAACGTTATTTTAATTCAGGTTATATATTTATACTTATCTTTCCATTTACTAGATTTATTTTTGTATGTCTCCACTACATTCAGGCTACAGGTGTACTCAACATATATGGCCATTACATTTAGCCCAGAGAAAAATAAAAAATGTGGTTATTAAAAGAAGTGTTCTGTTCTGACTGCTTACTGGTAAGTAAAGTAAGTACACAGATGTTTGAATAAATTGTTTTTATCTTAAATGAACAAAGGTTCCTTTCTCCAAGAGAGATATTATATTGTTTTCCTTATAACCTAGGTTTCTTGGCTTCAGTCTACTCTTAAGAGGCAGACATCAGCACATGGTACATGCTCTTGAGCTTTAAACAGGAATCAAGGCATTTGCTTAAGAATAAATTCAGAATCCGGAATAATGATAGTCTTAATTTCTAAACCAAAAATTTATCACAATCAATGGCGAGTTAATATAGATAGTTAACCTAATGTGCATTTTGAATACTGCCTCAAAATATTATCTTTTTGTTTCCACATTGAATATGTTTCCCACAGAAGGCAACAAGGTATGATTATTTGTTTCTCTACCTCCTAGGAGACTATGGTGGTATAATTTAGGATAAATGAAGCTATGATAAGTGTAGCACATCCTTCTGGAGTCTCATTTTTACCAAATGGTGAGTATATTAGTTTCCTAGGGCTACTATAACAAAGTACCACAGATCAGGTGGCGTAAACAACAGAAATCCATGTCCTCACATTTCTAGAAGCTACAAGTCCTAGATCAAGATGTTGGCAGTTTCTTCTGCGAGCCTCTTTCCTTGGCTAGGAAATAGCAGCCTTTTTCTAGTATCTCCACATGGTCTTTCCTCTGTATATCTATGTCCTAACTCCTATTTTATTTTATTTTATTTTATTTTATTTTGAGACTGAGTCTGCTCAATAGTCCAGGCTGGAATGCAGTGGCATGATCTCAGCTCACTGCAACCTCTGCCTTCCAGGTTCAAGTGATTAATCTGCCTCAGCCTCCTGAGTAGCTGGGATTACAGGCACTTGCCACCAAGCCCAGTTAATTATTGCATTTTTAGTAGGGACAGGGTTTCACATGTTGTCCAGGCTGGTCTCGAACTCCTGGCCTCAAATGATCCACCTGCATTGGCCTCCCCAAATACTGGGATTACAGGGATAATTGACACTGAATTGCTGTCCACCTCAGTGATCTCATCTAAACTTAATTGTCTCTTTATATTTATTTTATTTTATTTTATTTTAAATGGTAATTCCATTTTTTTTTTTATTGTACTTTAGGTTCTGAGGTACATGTGCAGATCATGCAGGATTGTTGCACAGGTAGATACATAGCAACATGGTTTGCTGCCTCCATCCCTCTGTCACCTATATCTGGCATTTCTCCCTATGTTATCCCTTCCCAACCTCCCCAATCCCTCCTATTCCCCCACAACAGACCCCAGTGTGTGATGCGCCTCTCTCTGTGTCCATGCATTCTCATTGTTCAACACGTGTCTATGAGTGAGAACATGCAGTGTTTGATTTTCTGTTCTTGTGTCAGTTTACTGAGAATGATGGTTTCCAGATTCATCCTTGTCCCTACAAAGGACATGAACTCATGGTTTTTTATGGCTACATAGTATTCCATGGTGTATATGTGCCACATTTTCCATGTCCAGTCTATCAGCGGTGGACATTGTGTTGGTTCCAAGTCTTTACTATTGTAAACAGTGCTGCGATGAACATAACATGCGCATGTGTCTTTATAATAGAAAGATTTATAAATCCTTGGGTATATACTCAGTAATGGGTCAAATGGAATTTCTATTTCTAGTCCTTGAGGAATCGACACACTGTCTTCCACAATGGTTGAACTAATTTACACTCCCACCAACAGTGTAAAAGTGTTCCTATTTCTCCACATTCTCTCCAGCATCTGTTGTCTCCAGATTTTTTAATGATTGCCATTCTAACTGGCATGAGATGGTATCTCAATGTGGTTTTGATTTGCATTTCTCTAATGACCAGTGATGATGAGCATTTTTTCATATGTTTGTTGGCCTCATGTATGTCTTCCTTTTAAAAGTGTCTGTTCATATCCTTTGCCTACTTTTGAATGGGTTGTTTCTTTTGTTTTGGTTTTTGTTTTGTAAATCTGTGGTTCTTTGTAGATTCTGAATATTATCCCTTTGTCAGATGGGTAGATTGCAAAAACTTTTTCCCATTCCGTTGTTTGTTAGTTCACGCTAATGATTGTTCCTTTTGCTGTGCAGAAGCTCTGGAGTTTAATTAGGTCCTATTTGTCTATTTTGGCTTTTGTTGCCAATGCTTTTAGTGTTTTCGTCACAAAGTCCTTGCCTATGTCTATGTCCTGAATGGTTTTGCCTAGGTTTTCTTCTAGGGTTTTTATGGTGTTAAGTCTTATGTTTAAGTATTTAATTCATCTAGAGTTAATTTTAGTGTAAGGTGTCAGGAAGGGGTCCAGTTTCTGCTTTCTGCACATGGCTAGCTAAAGACCTTATCTCCAAATACAGTCACAATCTGAGGTCCTATGGGTTAGTACTTCATCATATTAATGAGGGTGTGGGACATAAAGAATAATTGCTTTTATTTAAAATTAGCATGGAAATATTATGAATAGAAAGAAATTTTACATGATTTGAAGATATACAGGTGAATCTAGAACATACTTCTCTGTAATTCTTCAGATCATGCTGCTAGAGCTGCAGAGTACAGGGTTCTCTGCTTGGAGGACGTTTTGGTAAAGCCTAGTAATGGAAAAATAATGAGATTTCAAATGTAAAATTCTGTCCTCAAGTCCTGACTTTACCACTGGCTCACCTCATATTGTGGCAAATTATGTGTGATTTCTACACCTCAGTTTTCCCTCTTAAAAATATAAATAATAACAATCCTTAGTTCATAGAGGTAGTATAATTCAATGATAATATAAAAATAATGAATATATCTAATTACTTGTATAATCATTAGATTTTCCTTTCAAGGGAAGTTCTCTATGTCTTGGTTTGAAAATAAAATTTTGAGGTTGAGCCTGGTGGCTCACGCCTATAATCCTAACATTTTGGGAGGCTGAGGTGGGTGGATCAGGAGGTCAGGAGTTCGAGACAGCCTGGACAGTATGGTGAAACCCTGTCTCTACTAAAAATACAAAAATTAGCCAGGCATAGTGGCACACACCTGTAAACTCTGCTACTCAGGAGGCTGAAGCAGGAGAATCGCTTGAACCTGGGAGGTGGAGGTTGCCATGAGCTGAGATCATGCTACTGCACTCCAGCCTGGGTGACAGAGCAAGACTCAGTTTAAAAAAAAAAAAAAAAGAAAAGAAAAGGAAATTTTGAAATATGACCTTTGCCTAACAGACAACAAGAGGGCATTTGCTAAGATATTAAAAAGTGTAGACATACAGGAACATTGAAAGATTCTTGTTTCAGGTCTACTTCATCATATAAATGTTAAACATTATAAAAAGATATTCAAATATGAAAATGAACACAACAGAGAACCAAAACCCATAAAACCCATTACATTATTTTAGAGAATTTCATGTTATCCTTGCTTTTAATTTTCTACAAATATACATGTAGATATAGACACACATACATAGACATTTTATGCAAGCATATGTGCAGATAGATGATAGATAGATAGATGATAGAAACTTGGGAGCCCCATGATAAATTTGTTGTTTCACAATAACAAGGGTAAGGATAAAAAGGCTAATGTGAATTAAACATTTACTGAGTAAATACACAGAAAGCCCTTAGAAAAGTGATTGTCACTTAGTGATTAATGAATTGAATGTTTGTTATTACTAGTATCAGTCACTATGCTAACCACTTTACATGTGCTAGTCCATTTTATTCTCACAATAACCTTATGGGACAGGCACTGTCATTATCTGCATTTTACAGGTGAGGATGTTGGGGCTTAGAGAGGTACACTCAGCTGGTAAATGGCAGAGCCATGTTTCAAAACAAGGCCTTTACAATTTCAGGACTCAAATTCTTAAGACTATGCTATATTCCTTCTCCCATATTTCATCATTGATGCTGATATGCTCAGTAAACTTTCACCTGCTAAGTTTCAAATTACTTCTGCTTTCAATGATGCTTCTCTATTCCCACCTAATTTAGTTAGGTGACTATCTATTCCAAAAGGTCGCTTCCAGAATATATTAAATTGTGCCAGCACAAAGGAAATCCTGCACCTATTCCTCCTCTGCTTTCTATTCTCTTCTGGTTTGAATTTAATAAAAATTGTGTTTTTCTGGGAGAAATATAATTATATTTGCAAATGTAACCAAGCATGATTGTCTTCTTTTATCAAAATGGTACAACTCTGAATAGAAAAAAAAAAAGAAAAAAAGAAAAAAAAAAAAAAAAAAACGGAAGAGCCAAACAGGGGGAAAGATGTCTATCACAGATCTACAGCTCTGGAAGCAATAATACAGATGAGAGCTCAGATGAGGGATGACTTACAGTATTTTCCTAGCTCCCAATTCAGCATGTTTTCCACAATAGCAAAGTACTTAGAGAACATGAATAACTATACAGAACAAATATGTCTTTGATAGGGCTCAAAATTCTGAAAAAATATTTTTAAAGTTGCTTAATTATTGTTCATAAAACCAATACGGTGTCATGAGTTCTGAATTCTATCCATGTTCAATATTTATTTATCTTTTTTTGATTACTTATATTGCCTACTCATACTTCAGTATGCATAAACATTTCTGAATCTTAAGTGTAAAGAGCATACAACAGATTCCCTGAATATTTCTTGAGAAGACATTAATGAAAAATAGTATATCACTTTAACACAATTTGTCACTATTCACCCCAACCCCTCTCTGGAAGATTCCCATGAGAAAGCTATCTTGCCACATTTATATTTTTGGTTTAGTCTTCTCACCTAACCTTTTGAGAACTTAACTAAGTACTTTGAAAGATACTAGCATATACTTCATAGAAATTGAATTTTCCATTAAAAGGTACCAAAACAAATGGATAAGAGCTAGTTGTAAAGCATAGTTGTAAAGAAAGACAAAGTGAAGATGTCAGCTAAAGGCAGATAAAAGAAAGAAAATAACCGTGTCATCAAAAAGATAATGAAGTTTAAAATAAATAAAAAGGATGAGACGTTCTGTAGGACATATAAACAGTTTGACTGGAGCCAATAAAAAAGATAGAAACTTTGGTGAAGGAAATGTCACTAATTAGATATTGTTAAAACTGAAATGAACATTTTTTATGATTTTATGTGCTAACAAATAAAAAATGTACTTAAACAAGCTATATCTGGTGTTTCCACAGATCAAGGTACAGACTGTGTGACATTATCTCTACAGGAACACAACCTGATCATGTGGTGCTATGACACCATGAGGCAATGTGAAAATGCATTTTGGAAAAGATATTGAATTTGTATGCCATAGACAAAAGGAAGCAATTGCATTTTTGAATCATTGGAAAGGATGAAACTGCTAGGACATATGCTTTTGAAAGGAATTCACAAGAAAACCCAAAACAATTTTATCCTGACCACGACAATATAAGATTAATCTTATTATCAGCAGAAATTAAAAATAACAATGTCATAAATATATTGTCTTTTCAAAATATTATCTTGTAACATCAAAATGTGCAATAACCAGTAATGATGAAATATGATTTCAGAATCTGTTCTACAAAGGTACAAATGTTGCCAGTATTTAGTGTGGTAAAGGATGTGAGGAAACAGCTGCTTTAAGACAGAGTTGCAGTATGCAAAATATTACCACCATTGTGGAAAACATGACATCTTGAGTCAAAAAAGTACACTTTGTCCCAGCAATTCTGTTCCTAAAAGTTTACTGAAAGTAGAGATTAGAATAAGGATGTAAAAACACATTCATCCTTATTCATGCTATTGCCTGCAGCACTGTTTTAAATGTGTATATGTGTGTCTGTATGTGTGTGTGTGTGTGTGTGTGTGTGTGTGTGTGTGTGGTGTCCATGGGTGGTAGAATTTTGCTTTATTTTTATGTCTTCTTTATTATATCTTTTAGTATTATTTGCATTTTCTATAATGA
Organism: Saimiri boliviensis; assembly: GCF_048565385.1. Taxonomy (NCBI): domain Eukaryota; kingdom Metazoa; phylum Chordata; class Mammalia; order Primates; family Cebidae; genus Saimiri; species Saimiri boliviensis. The sequence continues at coordinate 49,940,319 of NC_133450.1, read as the reverse complement.
GCATATATTTACCTTTCCAAAAAGATAAACTAAAAAAAAAAAGAAAAAAGAAAAGGAAACCAGAGATTGTATTCAGTACATGAAATAAAGAAGCAAAGATATGAAATGACCCACTCTAAGTCTTACATTAGTTACCAACAGAACTAGTGCTAAAGCAAACGTTACCATTGCTGCCACAACCAATATCCAAGGGATGAAAGAAAGGATTGGATTTGTCTCCCATTTATATGCAGGATTACACTGAGCTAGTAACACTCTTTCATTTAAAGAACAGCTAAGAAAAACCAGTTGAAAAACAGTAAAATAACCATGACATAAATCCTAAAGATCTTTACTAATCCAACTTTGCCTTTTTGTATGATGATTAGAGAGTTCAGTCTTTGTACCTATTATGTTAGCAAAACCCCATATAGCCAATTGTCAGCAAAGGAACCTCAAATAATGTAATATACTGTGTGTTTTCAATAAAAAGAAAAAAATTGTAGGACACCAGAATTTATAATTCATTCAGGAAGAGATTTTTGTTTCATCTTGTTCATTTTAAAAATAAGGACACTGAAGTCCAAGATTAATTTGCTCAAGCTGTCAATAAAAGACAGCACCTTGTTAAATTCTAATTGAAGTATTTTAGCATTAAAAGGAGTATAGAAAGCTTTATGTCTACAGTTAGGCATTTTATTCAATTATAAATATTTGTTTGGCATCTGAAGCAGGAACTTAGCATGTTTTAGCAGCCTGCTAAGTTCCTGCTTCAGACACCAAATAAATATTGTTTATTGATGTCACTCTTTTCCTTTTATAGACAATCCCTTCTTATCTTAAAAAGTTTTTCTACCTCCATATCTGCATTACAGAACACAAATGATCTAAGTTATTGTCTGGGTTCCAAATGCAGACACTGAATTCTAAAAGAAAGTAGTATATTAGTGTCATCTTCCCTCCAAGACGTTTACCTGTAAGAAGTTAGATGCTCATGGCATGCAAGCCAAAAGAATATGACAATCACCTATATTAATGAGTTGAAACTTATAATTAAATAAAACAAATTTAACTAAAACTAAAATAAAGTATGAATAATACTGCCTGATATTTAGGCATAATTGGGACAGGAGTGTTAAAAACAAATCTTTGTCTTCTCAGCTTTGTTGGTAGCCTAGTTACTCTAATCTTGCCCAGATGTCATGGGATTTAACTCTCATCTAGTGGGCTCAGTAACAGTGGTGCCAATGTTAGAGTTTTTTTTTTTCTTCTGCCAGGGTTGTGCCTCAGTTTGACATTAAGCCTAAAGAAGCAGGGAGTCAGGCTAATGGTGATCTCAGGAAGAAAAAGACCAAATATATCGAGAAAAAGAAATCATTTGTTGTTCATCCATTAAAGTAGATAAGACTTAACAGTCCTTCAAGAAATACTTAGAGAACTGCTGCAACATGGTCTTCCAATTTTCTAGATATTCTTTGAAGTGAGTAAGCCTCTTGAATCATGTATGAATCAGAATAAGATGCTATAACAAAACACCATAGGCTGAGTGGCTTAAGCAACAGATATTCATTTTTCACAGTCCTGGAGCCTGGGAAATCCAAATCAAGGTGACTGAAGATTCAGTTCCTGCTGAGGAAAAGCAGAGAACAGGTATTCCCTGGGTGGGAAAGGACTAAGGAGGCAACCAGTGCTTACTTTCAAAGCAAACATTACCTATGAATGAAATCATCACATGGTATAATTCAGAGAAAACAGGAAGGCTTCCCACCTCCCAGTGTTTCCCTCTTACAAATTTAAATAATCATTAAGTTGAAATAAAATTCTAGGATAGATTAAGGGGTATATAGACAGGTTACCATACATGTGAGGACTAAACTGATTTTTATCTTGCCCAAATTCCTATCTAAGGGGCCTGGGGAGTCATGCTATACAAATCATAAATTCATATCCGATGGGTTTTATTTAACCCCATATATTGTAACTTACTTTCCAACCTAACTCTGTCATAACATTATGAGACAAAGAAGAAAATCAAAATATTTAACCCGAAAACATGTTTCTCTGCCATATTTTGAAATGGCCCTGCAAAGCTGTTCTTTGTGGGGGAAAGTTTGCATCTGTAAAGAATCTCTATTAACATGCCTAGATCTCTTTCTTCCATACCCTCCCAATCCTAAAGAGATTAAGAGCTGAATAATCAATATTTGTCATCTATTGTCTCTAAGGTAGCCACTATAAGACTTCAAGGAACTTTGGCCTCCACAATTCTTTATCTTAACCTGAACATTCCCTTTTTATTGACTCCAGGTCTTCAAACAAATTCAACCAAGTCAACCAAAAGATGTTTAAATTCACCTATTGCCTGGAAGCCCCCACTTCAAGTTGTCCTGCCTTCTGAACCAAACAAATGTATTCCTTAAATGTATTTGATTAATGTCTCATGCATCTCTAAAACGTATAAAACCAAGCTGCACCCTGACCACCTTGGGCACATGTTCTCAGGACTTCTTGAGGACTGTTTCACGGGCCATGCTCACTCATATCTGGCTCAGAGTAATTCCCTTCAAATATGTTACAGAGTTTGACTCTTTTTCATTGACACATGTCAACATAGGTTAATAGCCAGAGCTGGGCTCCAAGCTCGGCATGACTTCCAGCCTGCTTTTGGGCACAAACCCTGTATATTCCTTTCTAATATTTGGGTAAACTTCACTGAGAGAATTTTGACGAAAAGTACTGAGGAAAGAAAAGGTAATTTTGAACTGGAGACACTACAGAGAAACAAGGGCATACATATAGGGCACTGGACAGCTAAAGGAACCAAGAAAGCATTTATGTGAAGAGGAAAATTGCAGATGACAAGAAAGGAATAGTAAAAGAAGAGAGAACCCTGGGTGAAAAGGTTCAGATTCTACTGACTAGCTGGGCCCTCTTCCTATTTTAAATGAAGCACAGAGCTCAAACACTTGTCAAGAACTCAGGACTCAGTAAGTTTGACATGCATTATGGTGCACAAAACCAGCAATAGAGAGACAAAGAGGAACTGGACTGGGAATCAGGAGATCTCAACATGATTTGGTGACTTGGGGAGGTCACCTTGTCTCTCTGAGTCCTCATCCACAAGTTGTACTCTCTCAGGAAGAATTTTTCAACCATGACACTATTTACATTTGGAACCATATCATTCTTTGCTGAAGTGGCTCCTATGCATTGCAGGGTATTTAGCAGCATCCCCAGCCTCGACCCCTTCAGTCGTGATGAGCTAAAATGTCTTCAAACACTGTCACATGCCCCATGGAGGGCAAAAATCTCCCTCAATTGAGAACCACTCTTCTGTTATCTGTAAATCTTAAATTATGTCATTTTGTTTTTAATATGCCAAAGTAACACATAAAGAAGCTGTAAAGGGCACAGTGTTTGAAGTCAGAGTTTTGGAGGTGAAATCTCTCTTTATCACTGAGGAATTACTTTGGGCACCTTAACTCATTTGTGAAATGAGACTGGTGATGCCTGCTTCATAGTATTTATGAAGGGATTAAGGTATGTGATGTGTCAAGAACAGCAACTTTCTCATAGCATGCAACGTTCGGTGTACATAGAAGATCCTTTGATTTGTTTTCCTACAGCTGGTTCTTTGGGAATACATAGAAGACACTTTTGATTTGCTTTCCCAAGCTAACTGTAATGTTGAATCTGAATACATATATATTATTAATGGTAGCTGGATTATAAGCACCACAAAACAGGAACTGGATTTATGCATTCATCTCTACATCTCCAAAGCCTCAGCATAAGACCTGGCATACAGTGGGCATTCAATAAACAGATGCTGATGAATGGATCAACTCATGGAAGAATGATGTCACACACTGATAATTAAGTTGTCTGCTTAAGATTCCAAAATGTCTAAAAGTGGGTAAAGACTTACGTCATTTCTGATGCTATTCTTTATGCCAAAAGATAGAGAAATTATATGCTAAAAATATTATTACCATATGCTTGAGAATTTTATAAAATAGCATTACTTTGATATAAGAATTATAAAACACAAATGACTCTATAGCCACATTTCTTGCAACACTTGGAAATCAATAGAAGCAAACAATAATTTGTCTGCATTTGCAATCTGTGTCCCACTCTCCACTGACGACATTGGATGCTTAAGCTTCAGTGGAGCTGTTCTAACTCTATCAAACAGTTCTACAAAGGAAAATGGAAAAGCTGAGAAAAGAAACTTATGGAATATAATTCTCCCAGCAATAAGGATTTTTATTGTCAATCTAAAAACAGCTGACACTGCCTGAAAGTAGGGCCATAAAAATAAAATATAGCATACACCCTCCATTTGCCTACACTCGAAGGAAATGAGAAGTTCTCACAATTGTTATGGCAACTAACATTACTACATTTGGTAGTTTTTAACAAAGGAAAAGGGGAGACAAAATCTGCTGAGCCTTAAGAGACCTCCTTGCTTTTCATGTTGAAAAACTTTAATTCAAGGACTTATACATGACAAATAGATCTTCCTAATCAAAATAATCAAAATGTAGTTCATCTTCTTCGTAGTTCTTATTTGAGTATCATTTTTAGCTACTTAGAGGACAAGAAAAGTAACTCTTTCCCTAAGATTATTGGATTCATTTTATTTTCTACTTTCAAAACTAAAACTTTGATTTCTTCTCCTATTGGTCCCCCCATATATTTGAAATATTCACCTATCTTCCCAAGATTTCTACTCTTCTTCCTGCTGAAAGGAACCTTTCTTCTTATTTCCCTGAAAAATACAGTCTACCAGGAATTAAGTGCCTCAACCTGCTTCTTAAAAATGTATTTTCATGTATTCTCATTGTTCAACTCCCACTTACGAGTGAGAATATGCAATGCTTGGTTTTCTGAAACCGGTGATCAGCAGCTTCCCAATGAAAGCTCCAGAGTTGGGCCAGTGGACTCAAGCATGCACACTAAGAGGCAAAATCATGGAGTTTAATTGGTATTTCATCTTCCTCTAGGGACACTCAGCTGGTGAAGGAAAAATGCCTCAAGTTGAGCATGTACACAACTTCAGTAAGCACACTGAGCACGCAGCCCCTCCAAAGTGCTGGCAGGCCACCATGCATGTGGATAGCCCACTCCAGAGGAAGAGTCAGGGAAGAAGGGATGCAACCCCTGGAAGCATGCCGACATATAAAACCCCGAGTCAAGGTTCAAACTGCACATGTGAATCAAGTGGCCCACTTCACCCTCTTTCAAATGTATTTTATTTTCCTGCTCTAAATTTTTTTAATGAACTTCCACTCCTGCTGTAAAGAAGAAAAGTATCTTCATTTCAAATACATGTTATTCCTGTGACAAATCCAAAACAATTAACTTGCGGGTATTATCAGGCATTCTCCCTCCCCAACCAAAAGTTTTTGGTGTTGACTTTTTTGTTTCTCTTACTTTTCCTTTGAAGAGAGTTCTAGATTTTGTGATGTAGGGTCAGGGAAAAAGAGGTAGGAGTATAGGAGGAAAGGCAAAGAGTTACGAATGGTGAAGGCAATTTGAGAGGATGTTTAAAAAAAGAGCAGATATACTGAGAGAAGGGGATGAAAAAGGTCAGAAATTTTGGTGTGGTTATAAATTCCCTCCATAATATTAGACAAATAAAGGAAAAATTGGGTTGTTCTGAAATCTTTTTATTGCCTTAAGATGTGTTCTTTTTATTATGACAGTTCTCAAATAGTAGACAACTGTTAGACTTAGCTTTTACCTTACCTGACGTCTCATCATTTTACATGGAGAAGTAAATCCTCCTGCTTAAAAGTTTTAAATTTGTATATTTCTGTAACTTTATTTCTTGGACATCATCTTACATCTCTGACATTCTTATTAATATCATGCATAAACTTTATTCTTTCCTATCCAAGGAAGTCCATGATTGGAGACTTCACTTCACCAAAGCCATCTTCACCTTGCACTGAGAAGACAATTGTTATGGGCTGAATCACATCCTCCTGAAATTCATACGTTGAATTCCTAACCCTTCAATATCTCAAAATGTGGCTATATTTGGAGATAAAGTCTTCAAAAAAGTGATTAAAATATGGTCCTTGGGATAGGCTGTTAGGAGTTAGTTAGCTTTCATCCAGTCTAATTGACTCCTTATAGAAGAAGAAATTTACACACACACAGAGACACCATGAGTGTAGATGCACAGAAAAAAAGGCCACATGAAGACAGAACAAGAAGGTGACCATCTTCTAGCCAATGACGGGGTCCTCAGAATGAAATCCGACCTGCCAAGACTTTGATCTTGGATTTCTAACCTCTGAAGCTGTGAGAAATTTCTGTTATAGTCTGTGGTATTTAGTTACCGCAGCTCTAGTAAACTGACACAATGCTTAATATATTTTTATCTTTTTTTGGCATTAGACCAGATAAAGATTAAGTTCCTATTGAAGTCTGGTTTTAATTCTATATTATGAAACAGAATCATAGGATATTAAAGCTGGAAATTTTTTAGGGATCGTTTAGTAGAGTGGGTTTTTTTGTTTTCATCGTCACAAAGGTCACTAGATTGATTTCTAAAATTTATGAAAGCCAGAGTCCTTTCATTGACAATATGAATATGAACACATAGACATATATTTATGCATATATATTATTTCATTGTGAACTGACTTTTTCACTTAAACAATTTTTTTTTCTTTTTTACTTTATGAATAAATAAGTCTTCTTGTTTTTCAGGCAAAAACTAATGACAACTTTCTGAAATAAAATGGAAAGAAATTGCCTTGTGGAAATAAAAAGAAAAATAATTCTCCTCAATATGAAATTTCAAAGATGCTGTTTAAAAAGTTTTAGTTTTCTTTGACATGGCAACAGAGAATGTATCTTGGATGCCTGACAGATTTCTGACTTTACTGTTGCTTGGCAGCAGGAAATAGTGAAAAATTTAGCTCCCTGAGTAAGATGACATTGCCATATTATACAGAATTAAAATTACCAATACCATTTTTGTCACTCAAAGATATAATTGTATGAAAAAACAAACAAACAAACAATACATTCTCCAGGACCCGTCTGATAAATTCTAGTCACATCATTTTCCCCAGTCAGAAGGTCACCTTTTGCAAGTACTGTTTCACTGATCCTGTCTATTTCAACTTGAATATAAAATAAATCCATATTTCAAAGTTAAGGTCATCAGAACAGTGGTAACTTCCAAACACGTTTTTTTAGTTCGTTGATATATCCAAAGATTTCTGCCAATAGATAAAATGACAAAACAGTCACTCTCAGCTTCAGGCTCTAGAAGAACTTCTGGAATTGAAAAGCATATATGTTCTTCAGCTGCTATCCTTCTGTTGCAGAATAAAAAGGGTCAAAAGAACTTCTTGTTTTTAAAAGCATTTAGAGGCAAATGGCAGGACCTTAAATCATAAGATAATACCTTATTCACTGGACCAAAATATCTACCAAGTAAGCCAACCCATAAATGTACTTCTCTTTCTGAGGTTCTTCTGTGAATGAACTCTCTCATTCTCTCAAAAGTGAAACTTCTACTTAAAATTGAATCAAGCACTTAAAAAGCTGGCAAACTTCCTGGGACTCAAAAAAAGTATATATTTTTTCTTTTTTTAAAATTTATTTTTATTTTTATTTTTTTATTGCATTTTAGGTTTTGGGGTACATCTGAAGAACATGCAAGATTGTTGCATAGGTACACACATGGCAGTGTGGTTTTCTGCCTTCTGTCCCCTTGCCTGTATCTGTCATTTCTCCCCATGCTATCTCTTCCCACCTCCCCACCCCCCCGTCCCTCCCCCATTTCCCCCCAATGGACCCCAGTGTGTAGTGTTCCCCTCCCTGTGTCCGTGTGTTCTCATTGTTCAACACCCGCCTATGAGTGAGAATATGCGGTGTTTGATTTTCTGCTCTTGTGTCGATGATAGACTGGATAGGGAAAATGTGGTACATATACACCATGGAATATTACGCAGCCATCAAAAACGATGCGTTCACATCCTTTGTAGGGACATGGATGAACCTGGAAAAAGTATATATTTTTTGTTATGCTTGAATTTGTGACAAAAATTCTTGAAAACAAAATGATTTAAAAGGCTTGCTTGGAGGAAATTTTTATCCTTCATAACAGTAAACAATACTCTTTTCAAAACTGCTGGCTGGATCTGTGACACTGGTGTATCTTCATATCAATGGCCATGAGAAGTCATAATGGTGTGACTGCACCAAAGCAGGAAATTCAAATGAGTAGTCAAAATTCTTTATGCCTCACTAAGGCACAATTATCTTAGGGCTTTGTTCTTTTTTATTTTTATTTTTTGTGGGGTTTTTGATTGTTTGTTTTGTTTTTGTTTTTCAGACAGAGTCTCAGTCTATCACGTAGGCTGAAGTGCAGTAGCGCAATCTCAGCTCACTGCAACCTTTGCCTTTCAGGTTCAAGCGTTCTCCTGCCTCAGCCTTCCGAGTAGCCGGGATTACAGGCATGTGTCACCATACCTGGCTAATTTTTGCATTTTTAATAGAGATGGAGTTTCTCTTGTTGGCCAGGTTGGTCTTGAACTCCTGGCCTCAAGTGATCCACCCACCAGGACCTCCCAGTCTGCTGGGATTAGAGTGTAAGCTCCTACACTAGGCATTGTAGGGTTTCTGTTTGGTTGATTGGTTGGTTTGGTTTTTGTTTTCCCTAAACAAAACTTTACTCAGTGAAAAATACTTTCACCATTTTGGAAGTATTTATGGCCACAGATATTTCTAAAACGGACCCACATGTTACAGCATTCTTTTGACAGTTTTGGTATGCATGGAAATCAAGAAAAATGAGGTTTGACAGCACAGAAAAGTAATAGTAGTGTCACCTAATTGTATGCAGGAAGGAAAATGACATAATTGTAAAATTCTGCTACTTCACGATATTAGAAGAAATGTTAGCAATTCTGATATGTGTAATGTAATTTGCGAAATGCATAGTTTCCATTTTATTCTGTGACTACAATCACAAACTAGTGAAATACTTTTCAGAGAATAAGACTGTACAAAGTATTTACAATTTTATATGGCCATACATATATACGTATGTATTTTTAAAAACTATGTAAAGCCACAAATCTCATCCCAATATAAAAGAATCATCAAGAAAGCAAGCAGATCACATGTGCTCATTAACCATCTCTTCTCAATCATCCTGTAGTATTGGCCATTGTTCCCTCATTGGCTCAGGCTCCTTGCAGTGATCAGCAGCAATGGTGTGACACTGTTGTTTATACCTATCCATATTATTTTGCCATTGCCTACACTGTGTGTGAAGGCTGCCAGCATGTGCCAAGGTGTCCCTTTCCAAGCCCAAGAGAACAGATATCTGCATCAGTGGAGGTTTTCTGCTGCTGCCAAAGTTTCTGGAGCTACTTATTACAGAAGCTGTTGGCTCAGCCAGCAAATGCCAAAAGCAATCCAGGCCAAAGCTGTGTTCCCTGCTGAGGTGTATAAATTTCTTGCTCTGAGTGACACATGTGCTGTCAATACTCTCTAGAGTGTATAGTAGATACACTCTTTCAGTTTTTCTTGAACCTCTAGGATACAGACATGAATAGAGGTTAGGATTAAAGGACTATCTCACTAATACGTTGTGATACATACAAACTGACCATACACATGTGCTTCACTCTTTACATATCTGTTCCTCTCTGTACAATCTCTTGATGCACCTGCCTAGTCCTATGAGGAACATAGGGAGACTCAAACAAGGTATCATACTATGTTGTTAACCTGGTTTGGGGCTTATTTTCTGGTAGATACATACCACTCACTGCTCATTGCTTTGAGTTTAACACTATCAGAAAAATATTCCATGAGCACCTAAACCTTACTGAGCTGTAGACAAATGCTAAAGCTATCCTCCAAAAATAGACATTAAACAACAGGAAATTAGGTCACTATTTTTGCCACTCACATTCATACACACACACATACACATAAATTACCAAGTTACTTGTTTTCACAATATCTACAATTGATTTATTCCACGTTTTTTAATTGCCTTAACCACAATCATTACAGAAAACCATTTTACTTCCTAAAGCATTATTTCAAGAAAACATATCACCATCTACTCAGTTAGGAAATTAAAATCCTAGGAGCCCTCTTACTTTCTCAACCTCCATTATTTGTCATACCTCATAGATTATGCCAACACTTTCTTTGAATTATCTCTCAGCTCTATTCTCTTCTATCTTTTACATTTTGTCCCCACCTTAATCACTGCTTCCTTGGATATTGCAACGGCCAGTTAGGTCTCCCCGTCTCTCTTACCACACTCTTTGTTTCCACTTTCCATATTCTTGTCACAAAATTTCTAAAACTGCTCACTTCAGATTTCGTTTTACCTTAGTTATCTTTGTCCCTGTCTTGGACAGTACCTGGTATACAGTAGCAACACAATAATTGTTATCCTCTAGGTAAATATTCGACAAGAAATGCTCAGCTAATGTAGATACTTTCATGAACAAAGTTTGAATTTACTGGTCTTGAGTAGACATTCCATTCTTTGCCCATCTACAACTTTCTGATATGAAGTTGCCAGAATCAGCCATGACTGCTCTTTCCCCTGTGAGCTGGAAATACTTCTAATGTAACAGAAACTTCCAGGTTTCAAATGTGATATCTTAAGAGAAGTTTGCATGTAGGGACTGAGCTGGGTTATCTACTCTGCTTTAATCCTGCAGAGGCATATCCTGAATAAGCACTGTGATTTACAAAAGATAGCAACTTGCACAGTACCATGATCCTCAAACTATGCAAACCAGCTGCATTTCAGAATGGAGATAAAGCTCCGAGGCAGTGGGATCCTTTCATTCATTCACCATTTTCAACCTAGTAGAGAAAAAGCTGGGCAGTGCCATAGAGATTCCTAGGGTAAGATGAAATGTAAGCTTATTATACTCATTATTTACCCTATTCTCATGATTCTTATTGAGATATAATCCTGCATAGAAATATAGAAACTTCTTGCTGGCTTTCTTGTCAGAGCATTACATTCTCTATAGGAGTGACAAATTAGAGGTATTTTTAAAATTTTGTACTGCTAACTCATACTTTGAAAATGTGATGAGGCAGTTTTGTTAGCTAGTTGAGCTGGAGTTGAATAGCTAGTTGAGTAACTAGAAGCTAGAAACTATGCTAACAGCTAGGAATTACTAGTGTGAAGAACACTATGCTCTCGATTACTAGTATTCATTTGATTCCATTGACAAGCAGAAGTTTTCACTTTGTAAGTCAAAAAGGATCGATGAACTTTGAATGGAGTCTGGGTATCAGGAGAGGGAGGAGCCAGACACAGGGGATAATATACCTATTATTTGGGATTATTTTAGCAATTCTATAGATAGAGAGATTGAGGTGGGATCTGAAAATATCTTCAAGTTTGGGGCATACGTAAAGCTGCTTGGGATCTAGCAGCTTCTAGATCTGGAAGACAGAGTGGGACATAAAGTAGGTAAGGAAGGCATTCCTATGTTCCACATAGAGCCATGAATTGCTCTGGTGTCTTAAGAATTTGAAGTTTAAAAGTGATTAATACAGTGACTTTACCTTTACACTGATGTTCTCATGATGGGTATAAACAACAGTGAAGCCTCCAGAAGCAACTCAGTACAAATCAGAAGTGAAGAAGTGAAAATTGAAGTAGAAGAGAATACTGTCGTGAATTCATCTGGTAGCTGGCATGGGGCCCATGACAGACTCCCTCTGAGAGAATCTCATAAATTATTAGGGACACTTTGAGGATGCTATTTGTAGGCAATCATCCAATGGGATAGCATCCCATTACACTTTGAGTATAAAAAGAAAGTGCTCTCTTCCTTCCAGTCACAAGCTATAAGGCCTAGAATATTTGGGTTGTTTACATGGGATTAAATACTCTTAATTTAGCATTAAAAAATTACAGAATCCTAAGCATAAACATAATTGAAGTTATTTAGAAGACAAGGAGGACACTGTCACCAAACTACTTGAAAACAATTTAACTTGGGTTGTTAAATTGTTAAAACACATTTGTTAAAAACAAATGTGTTTGTGTGTGTGTGCATGTTAATGTGTAAGAATGATAAAGTAATGTGTCATGAACTAGTAATAATGAATAATACAGTGTACTGGGCCTAAGCTTAAAATTAAATAATAATCAAAAGATGACTTGAGGCTCACTAGCATAACTGAAATTTTATTGTTTGCTTTCATATTATAGAGTTATTCTATCATAAACATAAGTAATGCTCTCATGATAGGGATCAATTACACAGAGATATACACTAAATGAAATGTGTGACGTAGGAGACGGGGCAAATAAAGCAGGCAAGGAAGTCATTCCGCATACTCCTCAGAGAGCCATGAATTGCTCAGGTGTTGTAAGAATTAGAAGCTTGAAAGCAATGAAAACAGTGACTGATCTTTACATGATGGGTATAAACAACAGTGAAGCCTCTATAAGCAACTCAGTAGAAATCAGATATGAGCAAATAAAAAGGAGAAGAGAACAAGAAGGATACTGTGTTGTGAATTCATCTGATAGCTGGCTTACGGCCCATGAGAGACTCCCTCTGAGAGAATCTTATTTTAACAATTCTTGGCAAAAATGTTGGAGTTGAAAATCAAAATAATGTACATGTCAAAAATATTGGAATAGAGTTTTTAGCAGCATTTATTGTTTGGGTTTTTTTCTACACTTCTTTTTAAATATTTTAATTAAAATGTCTTCTGTTTCTTAAAATTTTTTTCATAGTTACATTACATTTTGAACAATATTAGTGAAAGTTGCATATAATTTTTTTTTTTTAGCAGTGTGGTAAATTTCAGCATAGAAAGAGGTAAAGAAATCAACAGGAGAAGACCTGAGGCTCCTGTATTCAGAGCTTCTATCTGGTAAGTACCAGCAAAGACAGATTATTTCTCAGTTACTCTAATCAAATTATATTATTTCCCCACATAATGTCTCTGTTCACACATATACACACCATCATAGCAACCGCCTTTGCCTCCGCATTGTAAAATGCCACTAGGGAAACCTGAACAAATGTTCAGAATAGGGCACTACAGGGCTTCATGTACCTCATAGGTCACTTCAGGAGAATCTTCTGGATCAACACCAATAACCTAAAATGGCCCTTGGAGTGGCAACAAGTAGTTTTCGAGAGCTTGTTCTTCCTGTCAGTGACTTAAGTCAAGTTTTGGCAACATCTTCGAAGGGCTTAGAAACCTCTAAGAAAAACCTCACTGGCGTTTGCCAGCTTTGCTTGCAATGCATCAACAAGCACCTGGGCATCGATGCACCATATTTTGGGGAGATTTATGTTCATTTTTCCCCTCTGGGTGGCCATTAAATGTGACTTCATTTTGGTTACACATTTATTTTTTTCCATATTCTGGCCCCAAATGAATTATTGAGTTTATTAACCTATTATTTAAAACAAACACTTATATTTATACAACAAAGATATATTTCTAAGACCTAGGATTAAAACTTATGCTCATTGAGAATAAATACACATAATACATTATGCTATGACATAATGACATAGCACAGGAAAGAAACTTGCGAAATGACCTAATTTATTTAACAGTTCTGCATACTATCAGATCTGATACTATCAAAGAGTGTGGTTTTATTTTTTTCAAAAAATGACATTGTGTGTCTTAATTTTTACCTCTTTTCATTTAAAAAAATAAAATAAATGTGCAGAAAGGTTGCAAGAATTGTCATTTTTGATTCACCCAGAAGCCCTCATGACTGTCTAGTAATGTCTTCTACGAAATGATCCAATACAGGTCACATGTACCTAGTTGACACCTTCAATCTGGGAGTGCTGGATTAAACTGCTTCCCTGAGAATTTGCCTTTCTCATGAGGGTTCCAACCTCTGTCATGCCACTATCTTTTATATACCTGCTTCCTGTGGATCAAAACTTCACATAGGGTTACTTCCTTGTTCAACTCTTGACCTTTACCCCCAGCTACCATCAGCCCTCAGACCTGCTTTATGGGTTTAGACAGAATTATTTGCCTGATACTGTCTTCTTGTAAAGGGCGTTTAGCTGTGATCTGGCTAGCAGTTAAAGTACTGGCAGATCCCCCTTGATCCTGCAGGATTTGTTTTATGCTTTGTTAAAGAAGGTCCACTGTCGCTTAGCGCTTGGTCCTAGGCTCTGGGCGTCATCTTATTTTCTAGTGGTTATTTCTAAATATTGCCTTTCCGAGTATCAGCTAAATGCTTCAGGTGTTTAAGGCCTTGTCAATCTGCCTGGTCCTGAACACTAAAATCTCCTGCACTGCCTAACCTCTGGTATTTCCCTCCAGCTATCAGCCCTGGAGCAGGTGCTGCCAGCTAGGCTTCACAGTCCTGCCCTGTGCAAGACACTGTGATCCTGGGGTGCACCTCGCATGTTTCCTTCTCATAAACATCTACACTGCCTATAGTGCAATCCTAGAAAACAGGTGCACCATGTATGTTGTCCAGTTTTGTAGTTGTTCGCAGTGGGGGTGTAATTTTGCCACCAGTTATTTTGTGTTGGCTAGAAACAGAATCAAACATGTATTTAAAGGTAAAATTAATTTAACACATGAAAATACAGACAGATACACTGAATATAAATTAAATTGAAGTACACGTTTGGAATTTTTAAAAGGGTCTTAGTAAATGAATGTGAAAATGCTTTTAAAAATATTAAGCACATTTGAATGACTGCAGCAATACTTTATTTAGCACAGCTACATAGTTATGATTCTTCATCACACTGATCAGCCAGTATGGCAAAATTTACTTTCATGCAAATGAATACTTAGCCACTTTATGGCACTTTCTTCCATTTCCATTACACTTTCTAATCTCTTTATTTTGTTTACTACACAAAAGTCCCATTTAGTGCAATTACATCCTATTATCTGAAGACACTTTTATTGTTTTGCAAAGAATAAGCAATCATGGCTACTGCATGGGTTGCATTAAAATGCCAGCTTTACTATGAGTCCAGCAAGTAAGTTCTCAGGTTGAGGTAAATCATAGGCCAGTTCTAGCAAAATCCACCATTAAAACAACTGTAAAGAATGTAGAAACATGAAGTCATCAACTAACAAACCCTAACTGTACCATGATTGATATGAATAAATGGTGTTGTAGATACAATACAATTCCTTAAGTATCATGTCAGATTAACTGGGACAGCACTAATTCATTTAACACTGCCATTTCTAAGAATGCATTTACTTCACTAAGCTCAGCACCACTGAATTATTATTAATATGCATCTTACTCTGAAAAATATCATCTTTAAATTCTGTTAGACTTTTACTTCAAGAGTTCCAAAGAAAGGTAGTATAAATTATGGAAATTTATAATGATATTAAACTGTTATATATACCCTACATACATGCATAATTGGATAATTTTTAAACATCAGTTTTATGACATATCATGACTGAAATGGATTTTCAGGCTTACTATTGGAAGTCAGTACCAAGGATTGGAAGAATAAAGGCAGGAAGTCTACCCTAATTTAACTAGAGCTGAGATGTGAGGTGTGTTTGCCCTTTTACATGCATATCCCCTAGGGTTTTCATTAATGCGAGAAGAAACTTCCTTCTATGGCTCTGATTATCCACACACTGCAGAGAACAGAATGCATTATGGCGGGAATTCCACTTCTGTCATGTAGCCACTTAAGACTCTCAATTACTTTTAAGTTTTCAGTAACATGAAAGATAAAAACCATTGTTCCTTCAGGAGATATAGGTCATACTAAACAATTATCAATGTAAATTAGTTTAGCACTGAAATCCGTGTCACTCAGCAGTGTAGAATGTAAGCAACATGCAAAAGACTCTCTTCAGAAACCATGGAGGACATCTCCATGGTTAGGAATTAAATTCAGCCATAGTTAATGTAAATCATACCAGAGCAGCCTAACTAAATGTGGAATTATTTTTCTCATGTAATCAAAGTATGTAAAAAGGAAATCAAGGGTGGATTCAACTACTCAAGAGAGTGTTTATGGTCTTGGAGTCTTTTCTCCTGTCAAAAGATGGCTGTTCCACCTCTACGGGTGTCTATCTTCTAGGCAGGAATGTTGAAAAATAAAGGGCAAAAGACAAAGGCCAAAGAAGCAATCAGGCCTGTCCCTTTAGCCTACCCCCATCTCTTTTAAAAAGTAACTTCTGAGTTTATCTTATTGACCAGAATTATGTCAAGTCATCACCTCTAATGGCAATGGAAGGGTAGGTTGCAAGATTAAGTACTTAATTATATTGTGCTTCATTATTAAACAATAGGAGAATCGTTATTAGATAGACAACTATCAATGTCTGTTCTGTGTACTTTAGACGTTTTTTTTACATTTCATTTTCTGAGTTTGATTTAATCTTATTTATCTCTGCAAGATCAATTGAAATTTTTTTATTCTATTGACTCCCTACTACTGCAAATTCCAAACTATATGTTACTCCACTTTCTTACTTAGATGTTAGAAAATAAATGTAAGTTGAAAGCTACATATGACACAAAATTTTACATTTCAATAGGAATGACAATTATCAATAAGATTAAAGACAGGGGAATACTAATTAATAATGACTTAATAATTATTAAAATAATACTATGGGTTTTTAAAACTGTAGACTCTTAAAATTAGATATAAAACCATCTAAACACTTAGTAGAGGTAGTTCAAAAGTTAATACATACCCATATGGAACAAAGTAAAATCTTAGGCATATGGATTGGAGTAACGTGAAACCTGAGCTCAACATTACTATCACAGGAATTAAAAACTCCATGACAAAAATGATTAATGAGATTGTTCTGAAGAGAACCACATATCTAAGACTGTCTCTAAGTAAGAAGCAACCAACCTTAGCTGGATTCTCTGAGGAACAAACCTCCTCTGTGCTGCACAATTTTTTGGGGGAAAGATTAATGCAGGTGAAACACATGAGAAATGCTGGTTCCTAAGTTCATAGAAACCTATAAGTATCCATTTAAGTTGATCAATAGCTGCAGATCCTATATTATACATCATGGACACTAGGTTATTTGATTATTCCTTTCTCTTGTCCCACTGAATAAAAAAACATTTCTCTGGTGAAATTTAGATATTCCACAACCAGGTAATTAAAGTTAGAAATAACATATTAGTATGAGACATGATGGCACAT
This sequence comes from Saimiri boliviensis, assembly GCF_048565385.1. NCBI lineage: Eukaryota > Metazoa > Chordata > Mammalia > Primates > Cebidae > Saimiri > Saimiri boliviensis. Next base: position 49,923,145 of record NC_133450.1, on the reverse strand, counting down.
GACAACAAAAGTCTATTTTCAAAGAATATAATCTAGCACTATAAACCTATCAATGCTTTTCAGAGAAAGAATTTGTTCAGTATCAAGATAGTTTAGGAATTCTTAAGGAAAACATCTAGAAGTAAATATACGCCTATTCAATAGCATTGGAAGTTCTGGCCAGGGCAATCAGGCCAGAGAAAGAAATGAAGGGCATTTGAATAGGAAGAAAGAAAGTCAAACTCTCCCTGTTTGCAAATGACATGATCCTATAGGTAGAAAACTCCACTGTCTCAGTCCCCCAAATCTTCCTAAACTGATAAACAATTTCAGCAATGTCTGAGGATACAAAATCAATGTGCAAAAACCACTAACGTTCTTATATACCAGTATCAGCAAGCCAAGAGCCAAATCATACATAATTGTCCCCAAAAGAATAAAATATCTAGGAATACAGCTATCTAGGGAGGTGAAAGATCTCTGCAAGGAGAACTACAAAACACTGTTCAAGGAACAGATCACAGAAACAAATGGAAAAGCATTCCATGCTCATGGATAGAAAGACTAAGTATTGTTAAAATGGTACTACTGCCCAAAGCAATTTATAGGTTTAATGCTGTCCCCATTAAACTACAATTGACATTCTTCACACAACTAGAAAAAATTATTTCAAAATTATATTTTACAAATCTACGGAACCAAAAAAAAAAATCCCAAATAGCCATGAAAAGCCTAAGAAAAAAAAGAAAAGAAAAAAAAAAAGCGGGAGATATCATACTACTCAACTTCAAAATGTACTACAGGATGACAATAACCAAAACAGCATAGTACTGGTACAAAAACAGACAAATAGACTGATGGAACAGAATAGAGAACCCAGAAATAAGACCATGCACCTACAACCATCTGATCTTCAACAAAACTGACAAAAACAAGTAATGGGGAAAGGATTTCCTATTCAATTAATGGTGCTGGGACAACTTGCTAGCCATATGAAGATGATTAAAACTGGACCCCTTTCTTACACTGTATACAAAGATTAACTAAAAATGGATTAAATATTTAAATGTAAAACCCAAAACTATAAAAACCCTGGAAGACGACCTAGGTAATATCATTCAAAATATAGGCACAGGCAAAGATTTCATGATGAAGATGCCAAAAGCAATTGCAACAAAAGCAAAAAAATGACAAATGGGACCTAATTAAACTAAAGAGCTCTGCACAGCAAAAGAAACTATTAACAGAGTAAACAGACAACTTACAGAATGGGAGAAAAAAATTTCAAACTATGCATCCAACAAAAGTCTAATATCAAGCATCTATAAAAATCTTAAGCAAATTTACAAGAAAAAAAATTAAACAACCCCATAAAAAGTGGGCAAAAGACATGAACAGACATTTTTCAAAAGAAGACATACCTGTGGCCAACAAGCATATGAAATAAAAGGTCAACTTTAGTGATTATTAGAGAAATGAAAATCAAAACCACAATGAGATACCATTTCACACCAGTCAGAATGACTACCATTAAAAAGTAAAAAAATAGCAGATGCTGGCAAGGTTGTGGAGAAAAAGGAATGCTTATACACTCTTGGTTGAAGTGTAAATTCATTCAGCCATTGTGGAAGACAGTGTACCAATTCTCAAAGTCTGAAAGACAGAAATACCATTCGACCCAGAAATCACATTACTGGTTATATGCAAATGAATATAAATCATTTTATGATAAAGACATATGCATGCCTATGTTCATTATAACACTATTCACAATAGCAAAGACATGGAATCAACTTAAATACCTATAGGCTAGTTAAAGAAAATGTGGTTGATAAACTCCAAGGAATACTAAGTGGCCATGAAAAATAATGAGATCATGTCTTTTGCAGGGACATGAATGGAGCTGGAGCTTTAGCTCTATTATCTTTAGCAAACTAACAAGAACAGAAAACCAAATACTCTATGTTCTCATTTATAATTGGAACCTAAATGATGAGAACACATGGAAATGTAGAGGGGAACAACATGCACTGGAGCCTTTTGGAGGGTGGAGTGTGGGAGAAGGGACAGGATTAGAAAAAGCAACTAATAGATACTAAAGTTACTTAACACCTGGGTGATGAAATAATCTGTAAAACAAATCCATGATACAAGTTTATCTGTGTAACAAACCTACACTTGTACCCCTGAACTTAAAAGTATAAATAAATAATTAAATAAATACATAATTTAAAACTACTAAAAAAAAAAAAAAAAAGAAAAAAGAAAACTACACTTGCCCCATTAAAATAACATAAATCTGGACAATTGGCCTAAATTCTAAAATGCATCCAAATAAATCCAGAGGAAGTTCAATCGGATTAATGGCTAATAGATAATAGTCTACTCTGTCTTATCTTTTCAATTTAATTTTCAAGAGGGAAAATGTGGTACATATATACCATGGAATATTACGCAGCCATCAAAAACGATGAGTTCACGTCCTTTGTAGGGACATGGATGAACCTGGAAACCATCATTCTCAGCAAACTGACACAAGAGCAGAAAATCAAACACCGTATATTCTCACTCATAGGTGGGTGTTGAACAATGAGAACACATGGACACAGGGAGGGGAGCACTACACAGTGGGGTCCGTTGGGGGGAAATGGGGGAGGGGCGGGGGGTGGGGAGGTGGGAAGAGATAGCATGGGGAGAAATGACAGATACAGGTGAGGGGACGGAAGGCAGCAAACCACACTGCCAAGTGTGTACCTATGCAACAATCTTGCATGTTCATCACATGTACCCCAAAACCTAAAATGCAATAAATAAATAAATAAATAAATAAATAAAGATAGTCTATGGTGTGGTTGATCTATCAACCACATATTAAAAGCTATTTTACATGTATAGATTATTTTTAAGGATGAAAAGTGTCTGCAGAAGGATGATACCAATGAGAATTAACTTTATTCTCATGGCAAATTCTCAAAAGTTCTTGATTTTGAAGCACCAAATCTATCTGACAGCTAGCATGAAGGGTGGGGCTGAGCAAAAGAGGCTTGGTGGGTAATTCGCCTCAGGAGTTTGAAACCAGATCCCCCTCACCTTTCTGAGATTGTGTCTTCCCCACCAAGGAATAATAGATCAGGTTAACCAATTAGAGAGTTTGAACAAGAGAGATATGGGCCTAGGTACACCAGGCAAAATTGCAAGCCAGCACGTGGCCATGCTGAAAATGAGGGAATTTATAAAATTCTGCATTGGGAGCGAAGAGAACCTACCGTGTGATCCCAGGCTACTGATAGCAAGACAAATCGCAAGAATAAGAACAGAGGCTTTGACTCTAAGAAAAAATAACCAATCCAAAAGAAAAGGCATATAAATACTAACATTTTTTGGTTTCCCCAATGAGAAAGTCTACCTGTCTCCCAGTCATCCTATATTGCAGCCACGTAATGACAAGGCTCAGCCACACACACAATTTCCGAAAAGATTTTTAGTGTCTCACACTTAAAAGCTGTCAGCCTGTATCAAAATATCTCATGTGCCCTATAAATATACACACCTGTTATGTAACCACAAAAATTAAAAATAAAATATATTTTTTTAAAAGGCAGAAACTGTCAGCTTAGGATCATTACATATTCAAGGAAAACCTCTAATAGAAAAGACAGACTAAAACCAACAAAAAGCAAAAGAAACTTTAAGGAAGAAATAAACTTCAAAAATAGCAATTATTGACATTAGAAAGATCATAGAACATTGAATCAATAAAATAATATCAAAAGGATATGAAAAAGAAAATATAAGAGCTCAACTAACAAAACAGCTGTTAGCAATTAACACTGTTATAGCAAAAATTTTAAAAATTCAGTGGAAGAGGTGGAAAATAGAATCAAGTTAATCTCCTGGAAAATTGAATAAAAAGTCAAAGAAATGGAAAATAAGAAATACATTGTAAGAAAATCAAATCAGTTTAGGAGATCCAACCTCCCTCTCCTAAAACTTCCACAAAGTGAGATGAGACAAAACAAAGAGAAAAGAGTTTTCAAAGGAGCAATATAAGAAAATGGTTTAGAAGTGAAGAAACAATTTTCACATTAGAAAATAAGCAGACTGAAAAGAAGAGATAATAAAAAAAGATACAGGAAGCACAATGTTGTAAAATTTCAAAGTAGAAAGAATGTACTGAAGATATCAAAAGCTTATGGAGATTACATAAAAGGATGCAGATTTCAGAATAAAATCGCTCTCTGAAGCAGCAAATACGAAAGACTGAAGACATTGAAAAATACCTTCAAAATTCTGAGGCAAAATTACTTCCAACCTAGAATTTGTTATGTAGTCAAAATATGGCATCCAATGGAAAATCAAAATTAAATAATATTTACTCATGTAAGATCTAAAAATATTTATTTTCATGCACTTACCAGTTTTTAAGAAACTACCAGCAGCAGAACTTCAGCATAATCTAAACTAATAAGGAGATTGAAATAATGAGAAAACCCATAGAATCTAGGATAAAGAGGGTCCAAACCAGGTATTAGGCAAAGGGAAACCCATGTTAGATGGTAAGTGAAAATCCTAGGATAACAGTTGTGCAGCAGGCTTAGAAAGCAACAGCCCAACTTGGAGTAGGAGGAGGAGTAAGCTAACAGAGTTCTAGAAAGAAAAAGTAGTAAAAGAACTGGGTGAAAGAATTTAACCTGAGTGAAAGAATACTTTATTATATTGGCTAGTATGTTAGTTAATATAGAGTTGAATATATGTTACACAAGTCAAAAGTATCAAGAAAAATGATAAAGGAAAGAAAGAAATATGTGGCAAACTGACTGTAAGGTAACCCCTGTGATCTTCAACTCCAGCTATTTTATCATTTCATCATTTTGAGTTTGAATGGAGCCTGATACCTGTTCCTCACCAATAGAATACAGCAAAGATGATAAGATGTCTCACACTTCCAGCAGACTTGCTCTCCCTTTCCTTCTGGGTTGGAAGGAGTAATAGGAAAAATAGAAATAGAAACCAAATATAGTAATAGACTACATAAACTTTAGGAAAAACAAAGTTGTACTAGAGCATGTGTAGTCACTGTGTAGCTCAGCAATGAACAGTGTTCACGGTCACAACAATGTAAACTATGAATGTCAACTCTACAAAAATTCCAAACTAGGAATGAGGGGGAAAGTATGTATCTTAAATATGGTGATGGTGACTTGAGTGTACTGATGTGATAAAATGCCACAGATCTGTATACCAAAAGCAAAAAAGCAGATAGACAAGAAGAGTGCATGTAAATACTGATGAAATCTAAATAATGCCTGTGCCTGACTAATAACATTGTATCATACACAGTGTTCTGGTTTTGACTATATACTATGGTTATGTAACATATTATTACTGGGAGAAGCTGGGTGAAGAATACACGAGAACTCTAATTTTTGCAACTCTTGAGAGTCTTAAACTATATTGAAATAAAAAGTTATTTTAAAAAAATTTTTAAGTATATGTTTTGTATAAGAAAAGTTTGTAAGAGGACTAACACATCATCTTCATAGCAGTAGTACTAACAAAAGCAATTTCTGGAATTCCATACACTGTGCCTTTTTCAAGTACTAAAATGCTATTATCTCATACATTCATTAGCAGCTTTATTCACTCTTCTCAGTTTTCTGATCAGTGCTTCCTCTTTCCCTCTTTCCCAGCCTTCCCCCCTACCAATCCTGACACTACCTCAGCCACTCCAGTTCTTTTTGCTGTTAAACTCCTACAACTCTCCTAACCCTTCCCATCTTCCTTTTACTTAAAAGACTGTGCATGGGCATGCTGGGTGAAGCCCTCTGAAGTGAACTAATCTCCCCAGTGGGAAGGAAAGGATTTAGACCACAGGTAACACCAACCCTCCTGGGTTATCTAAAAGAGAAATCGAGACTGCTGCTATTTAGAGCTACTGGAAAAGGCAGTGTACTTTCTCTGAGATGGTGACCTTCAAAGTTCCACTCACGACAGCCCAACATAGTTGGAAGATTCTGAGACTCTCTCCATATCATCATTAATATCAGAAGTAATTCTTAGGATATCTTTGGAAGAGAAAGGGAGGATAGAGCCGACATCTAAGCAAGTCATTGGGAATAAAGAACAAAGAATACATATTTATAAATTTTATATTTAAAATATGTTACTTTCACTGATTTATTTTATAGTCTGCCCACTTTTATCAGTTTTATTTTATCAAACTGTGTTCAGAATGCAAGAAAGGAAATTTTAAGCGACATATATATTGAAATGCCAATATTGTCATTTTGCTTAAGTAGTAAAATTAATACCCAGGACAAAACCAATTGACAATATCTAAAATTTTATAATAAAGAAAGAGGAATAATAACACAGTATTTTGTTTGGAGATAAGTGCCAGAAAGTTTTATAAATTACCTTTATTCTACAGGTTATCGATGGTTTATTTCTATATAATATGGGACCATACCATTCTTTCAATATGTATTGTGAAGTTATGATAATTATAAAAGTGTGACACCGCCCGAGTAGTCAATAAACAAATCTATATAGCACTATAAAAATTCAAATGTTTTTGCAAATGAGGTTTTTAATAAAACAGACTTCTGAAAAGAGAAAGGAAAAAGTTAAATGATCGGCATACCTGGGCAGGTAATTTTATACATAGATAATCTTAGGTCTCATCTGTAAAACTAAGACAAGATGCTCTCAGCATAGATAATAATGTCACAGAAGTATAGGCCACTCGAGCAACAGGGTGAAATAGGACCTTCCAGCACAAATGAGTTGAAAATGTAAGACTATACAATGTTTGCAAATGTGCACAGGAATGTTTATAGCAGCTTTTTCATAACTGCTAAAACTTAGAGGCAATCAATATGACCTTCAGTGGGACAAACGGATAAGTAAATGGTGGTATATCCAAACAACAGATTATCATTCAGCACTAAAAAGAAATGATTTATTAAGCCATGAAAAAACTTAGAGGCACCTTAAGTGTAGATCACTATGAAATTATATGGGATATATATTTCAAGGTTTTGATAGCAGGGAAGATTGGGCATATGTGGGGGAGAGAGGTATATAGGAAATCTCTCTATTTTTCACTCAGTTTGCTATAAACCTACCCTAGAAAAAATCGTCCATATTTTTTAAAGTGCCTGAGTTCAGAATATGTAAGCTTTTATTTGCTAAAAATATAGAAGCACATTTAAATTTGAAAATTAAAGTGAGCTATGATATGGTTTTCCTGTGTCCCCACCCTAAATCTCATCTTGAATTGTAATCCAAAATGTAATCCCCATGTGTTGGGGGAAAGACCTCATGGGAGGTGATTAGATAATGGTGGCGTTTCCCCTATGCTGTTCTCAACATAGTGAGTGAGTTCTCAGGAGATCTGATGGTTTTACAAGGGGCTTTTCTCCTCTTTCCTCTGTACTTCTCTTTCCTGCCACCACATGAAGAAGGATGTGTTTGCTTCCTCTTCTGCAATGATTATAAGTTTCCTAAGGCTTCCCCAGCCATGCGGAGTTATGAGTCAATTAGACCTCTTTCCTTTATAAAATACCTCGTCTTGAAGAAGTTCTTTATAGCAACAGGGAAACAGACTAATACAAGCCATAATACAGAGTAGTTCTGGACTTTTTAGGATAAACCGTTTTTAAAATAACACTATATTTAGAATTCCCTAAATATTAGGCTTTTAATTTATTCTTTGTTATTTTGAATGGAGATAATTGGTTCACTGTATTCTTTGGATTAATTCAATTCCAAAAATTCCATAATAGTAACCTTAAAGAAGTTATATTTGGGATATTATCAGTACTATTATTTATTTAAATCAATTCCTGAAAAGCACAGATCTTAAAGTTCAGCCAACCAGATAACTTAGGAACATCTTAATTAAAAGCCAAAAACTTGGAATCTTGAAAAAACACAGGCACACTTAATACCAGGAAGAAATCTATTTTAACAGTATTTTAGTTGGGACACTTTCAATTTCAAATGACAATATCCCAACTCAAACTAGCCTAAGGAAAATAAAAAGTGAGTCTATAAAGTTCAGTGAGAAGAATAGGCATGGATCTAGATTCTGATTTAGGTCTTTCTCTTCCTCCTTCCCTGAGTTCTTCCTCTTATTGCTTTGTTTCTTGCTCTCTCCTTCTCTCCCCTAATTTGCTCTCCTCATCTTTGTTTATCTGCCTGTTTTATATTATTTTTTTTCCTTTTGATGATTTGATTCTTGCAAGCAGTGAGAGATAAGCATGGCCTGTAGTTGACTTGGGAGGCACAAATCCTGACTCAGACAAACCAGAGGAAGGAGAGAGCATTTATTTCCCAGAGCCTCTACAAGAAATCTCAGTGAAGTTTTCTAATTGATCCAGCTAACAACATGCACCCATCTCTAGGCCAAAATCATTCAGGATCTATCACAGCCTCTTTTAGCAGAGAAAGGAAAACTCCACTAAATGGGGAGGGCAGAGATGGAGAAAAAGGGAGAAAAGAAAAATTGGGGAGATAGTTTAATATATTTAATTTGTTAATTTAATGAATTGATTTAATAGAAAAAGATGCTCTTTTTAAAACAAAACTCCCAGGAGTAAAATTATATTTTATTATAAAATAAAAATAAAACAACATTATATGTTATTAGGAAATTCAGAAAGAAATTATCTGAAATCTGATAATGATTTAGAGACAGAGTACATTAGCTAGTAACACTGAATACTTCAGGAAATACTTTCTTGAAAACTAAATGTGACTAACATTGTTCTTTATGATTAGCCATACTCCCCTGTCAGGTAAAGCTCATAATGTCATAATGTACTGACCTGTTTATTCTTGTTTTTACTATATATTTTATTGCATTTTAGGTTTTGGGGTACATGTGAAGAACATACAAGATTGTTGCATAGGTACACACATGGCAGTGTGGTTTGCTGCCTTCCTCCCCATCACCTACATCACCTACATCTGTTATCCTTCCCCAACTCCCCACTTCCCCGCTGTCCCACCCCTAGATCTCCTCCACAGACCCCAGTATGTGATGCTCCCCTCCCTGTGTCCATGTGTTCTCATTGTTCAACACCCACCTATGAGTGAGAACACGCAGTGTTTGATTTTCTGTTCTTGTGTCAGTTTGCTGAGAATGATGGTTTCCAGGTTCATCCATGACCTGTTTATTCTTATTAAGAATTTTTTATTTTGAGGCTATAATCAGTCTCTAGAGCTTTGACTGACTGGTTTATATGACAAGTAACCATGGGTTACTTTTCAGAGTATTAACAGTGTGTTTAAAATGTTCTTTATGTAACAAAATCTTTATTAAAAAAATTCTGAGTTGAAACCTAAAGGGAAATATTAAATAGATACCATCTATTCCATGAATAATTTGGGTTTTTAAAAACTTTTTCTCCACAATTAGATGTCTCAGAGATGTGGGAGTTTGCTCAAATTAATCCACATTTTTTTTTTTTTTTTTTTTTTTTTTTTTTTGAGACGGAGTTTCGCTCTTGTTACCCAGGCTGGAGTGCAATGGCGCGATCTCGGCTCACCGCAACCTCCGCCTCCTGGGTTCAGGCAATTCTCCTGCCTCAGCCTCCTGGGTAGCTGGGATTACAGGCACGCGCCACCATGCCCAGCTAATTTTTTGTATTTTTAGTAAAGACGGGGTTTCACCATGTTGACCAGGTTGGTCTCGATCTCTCGACCTTGTGATCCACCCGCCTCGGCCTCCCAAAGTGCTGGGATTACAGGCTTGAGCCACCGCGCCCGGCCAAATTAATCCACATTTTTAATCTTGTGTTGACAATTCAAAATTCAACACTGTGTAAATATTTAGGTTTTAACAAAACCCTCAACATTCTTAGAGTAGCCATTTTAGAAATGTGTTTCCTGAAATCTTTTATTCCATAGAAATATTGATTGCAACAGGCTTCTTCTGATTCTGTTGCTCTGTTAAATTAGGTCCCACTCTACATGACAAGATAAGTTCTAAGGTAAAATTAACCCTAAATTCAATGATTTCCTAAAGATTTGAAGAGCGGTGCTGTTTATAAATGTCTCCCAAATCCTACTTTATGACCCAGGAAAGCGAACATGTAGATCTTGTCCTCAGTTCCAGTTTCCTCTTCTACCTCAGTCAAAGTGTCAAGTCAGCTGGCTCTGCAGCATCTCGGGCTCCAACTATGCCACTTCTAGTCCATCTCACAAATACCCACCAGTCCCTCTACCTCAATCCTGTTTATCTGTGAGACATTAACTATTGACTTATTTACACTTAATTTGGTTTGATAAATAGTTTGGTGATGCATGGAGACATGAGATTTTGAAAAGCTACTACTCTTCACTGTGTACAGAGTCTTAAATTGGCTGTAAATCACAATGAAATAAGAAGTAATACCAACTGAAAACAACTAGGTAGCACATATCGAGAGACTGAATTGACATATATCTTGGCCATTCATAAACTGAATTGAATTCAATAGCTCTTGGGTTTGGGATTGTAAATAATGTCTGAAGCAGGATTTTTCCAATATGGGAGAATTTTATATATATTTAATATGAGCCCTTTACCTTGCTCTCTTAAACCTTCAGAAGTTTAATTCATTTCTGGACACCGGATTGCAAATGCTAAATGAATTCTGTGCTCATCTGCCCCCTGTACACTGTCTTTGGTTACCAGGAAGAAATTCCTAGATTCTAGCCTGTATCTGCATTTCTATATTTTGACTTGCTCTCCCTTTTAATCTAATTTCAACCCAAATATTTTCCTTATATCTGTTTTTACCTACTTTCATTCAGTACATGTGGGCCTCTGGGTTTTATTCCTAGATATATTTGTCCTCTGGTGGCGTCTTGCTCAAAATATTAAAATATGTTTGCATTTTTTCAGTATGCAACAACTAATGGCAATAGGAAGAACAAAAGGAGGAGGGCATCTTTCCATAAAACAGTCTTTGTAGAGAGCCTACAAACTATATAAACACAGCTAGATAATCAAGAGTTGGTTTGATTACCAATAAAAAAGTTGGTAAGGTTTGGCTGTGTCCCAACCCAAATCTCTCCTTGAATTCCCACATGTGGGAGGAACCTAGTGGGAAGTTGTTGAATCATGGAGGCAGGTCTTTCTCATCATGTTCTTGCGACAGTGAATAAGTCTAATGATATCTGATGGTTTTAAAAATGGCAGTTTTACTGTATAAGCTTTCTCTCTCTCTATGCCTGCTGCCATCCACATAAGATTTGACTTGCTCCTCCTTGCATTCTGCCATAATTGTGATGCCTCCCCAGCCATGTGGAAGTGTTAAGTCCAATAAACCTCTTTCTTTTGTAAATTGTCCAGTCTTGGGTATGTCTTTATCAGCAGCATGAAAATGGATTAATACAGTAAATTGGTACCAGTAACGTGGGGCATTGCTGAAAAGATACCCGAAAATGTGGAAGTGACTTTGGAACTGGATAACAAGCAGAGGTTGGAACAGTTTGGAGGGCTCAGAAGCAGACAGCAAAATGTGGGAAAGTTTGGAACTTCCTAGAGACTTCTTGAATGGCTTTGACAAAAATGCTGAGAGTAGTTATATGAACAATACGGTCCAGGCTGAGCTGGTCTGAGATGGAGATGAGGAACTTCTTGGGAACTGGGGCAAAGGTGACTCTTGTTATGTTACAGCAAAAAGATTTGTGGCAATTTGCTCCTGCCCTAGAGATCTGTGGAAATTTGAACTTCAGAGAGATGATTTAGGGTATCTGGAGGAAGAAATTTCTGAGCAGCAAAGCATCCAACAGGTGACGTGGGTGCTGTTAAAGGCATTCAGTTTTATAAGGGAAGCTGAGCATAAAAGTTTGAAAAATTTGTAACCTGACAATGCAATAGAAAAGAAAATCTCATTTTCTGAGAATGAATTTAATACAGGTGCAGAAATTTGCACAAGTAACGGGCCACTGAATGTTAATCCCAAAGACAATGGGGAAAATGTCACCAGGGCATGTCAGAGGTCTTCATGGCAACCCCTCCAGTCAGATGCCCAGAGGCTTAGAAGGAAAAAGTGGGACCCGGACCCTGGGCCAGGCCTAGGGTCCCCATGTTGCATGAGGTATAGTGACTTGTTGTCCTGCATCCCAGTGACTCCAGCTGTGACTAAAAGAGGTCAAGGCACAGCTCAGGCTATGGCTTCAGAGGGTGCAAGCCCCAAGCTTCAGCAGCTTCCAAGGTCCCTTTGTTTTGCCCAATTTCTCCCATTTGGAATGGCTGTATTTACCCAATGCCTGTCCCCATTGTATCTGGAAGTAACTAAATTTCTTGATTTCACAGGCTCATAGGCAGAAGGTACTTGCCTTGTCTCAGATCAGACTTTGGACTCTGGACTTTTGAGTTAATGCTGAAATGAATTAAGACTTTGGGACACTTTTGTGAAGCTATGATTGGTTTTGAAATATGAGGACATGAGAATTGGGAGGGACCAAGGGTGGAATGATATGGTTTGGCTCTTTCCCCACCGAAATCTTACCTTGAATTCCTACACTTTGTAGGAGGGACCTAGGGGGAAGTAGTTGAATCAGGGGGGCAGGTCTTTCCCATGCTGTCCTCACGATAGTGAATAAGTCTCACGATATTTGATGGTTTTAAAACTGTGAGTTTTACTGCACAAGTTCTCTCTCTTTCTTTGCTTGCTGACATCCAGGTAAGACATGACTTACTCCTCCTTGCCTTCCACCACAATTGTGAGGCCTCCCCAGCCATATGGAACTGTAAGTCCAATAAACCTCTTTCTTTTGTAAATTGCACAGTCTTGGGTAAGTCTTTATCAACAGTGTGAAAATGGACTAATACAGGGGCTGAGTAATTACACTGAATTATTCAGTTTGTTGATTATCTAAGACATTCTCATTGTTTTATTGTTTCTCATATCTACATTTTTATCATTTCAGTAAATGAAAAATTAAAATTTCTAATATCTGACCTGAGACTTAGAATTTTTGAATTTCAGTGATTTGTGCACCATTGCCGATCAAGATTCAATGCTCCTTGAAGAAATATTCAAAATGTAGATAATTTCAAAATAATTAAATATTTTATCATCCAAACCTAAGACCTTCAGGGCTATAAGAGGAAAACATTTATTGTCAATTATTTTTTTCAAGTGAACTAGGTGTCCCATTTATTGATGCTGTTAAACTAAAATATTTTTTAAACTAGTTTTCTTCTTGATAATTTGCACAATACATTATCTAGCCACTCAACGTTATCCATTATATATGTTATTGTTTCTGGATGTTGATATATGAAATATCTGCTTCAAACACTATTTAAAATTCAATGAAAAAATCCAAAAAAATGCATCCTTTGTCATTTAGCATTTCACTGATATAACAGGAATACACAGCGTTTCAATAAAAATAAGGATATCATTTATACTTATATTTAATCTTATATCTTAAATCTATTCTTGTATCTTGAATCAGTTCTTTCTTATAGTTAAAGCTATTTAAGTATGGTTGCTTTGTTAGGCAGGATTTTTTCCAGGCTTCCTTTTTCAGTTGCTTTCCAAAGGTGCAAAAATAATCCTGTCACAACAGAGAAGAAGAGCTTATAAAGATGCTTTAAAAACCTTATCACCAGGAAACAGTGCACAGTGTATTGTATAATATAGTGTCTTAAAATACTTCTGCTTACCTCCTCATTGATGCTGCTACAATATTTACATAACACTGCTAACTAATTCTTCATTATGTAGGTTATTTATCCTTTCTCTTGGAGACTGTCTTCCCAGCACACTTAATATTATCGAATTGAGTCATTGTTTTTATTTCTACCTACTGTTTAGCTGCAGTGAATCTTTTCTCAGTTCTGGGACTGCATTGGTGGGTCAGGATTCATGTTTACTACTCCTTGGGGTAAGAAATGAAGAGTAGGAGGAGAATTGTGGCAGGACAGAGTCTGGCTAGCCATCAATGCAAGTTGTTTATGTCTTCAAGATGGGTTATTTCAGAACTAGAAAAAAATAAAAAAGGAAAAAATAAAATAAGGGAGCTGTTTTGGTTCAGAGGAATGGATGTCCTGGGAGCAAAAAGTAAAAGTGGAAACTAATATTTTAGAAAATACTTCAGCAGAAAGACATTTTTAATGCAAGATAGCTCACAGGCTAGGGAAAATTATTTGATACATTAAGTATTTTCAAGATTTTCTGTGTTGAGTACATTTTTAAACCCTAGGCTAAATGTTTTTGTTAACATTTTACATTAAAGAATTGATTGAAATAAGGAAAAAAAACCTAACTTTCTGTATGACTGAGGAGCACTTCAAGGAGAACAAACAAGTAGCACAATTAACCTAGTTTCAATCTGAAGGTCAATCCAGATGGACAGGGGCTTTGAGTTCCCTCTTTAACACTTCGACACTGTTAAGACAGATTTTCCATTTATCTTCTTGCACGGGTCTACCATTATAGCACAGACCCTCAGGCTGAGATCACCTAACTTCTAACAAAGTTGTCTGCCCCACTGCACAAATAAGTCACCTCATCAAACAACAACGAATACTGTCGTGACTCATACCCACACCCCAATCTCCTGGAGTTTAAACATACTGCTTCTCAAATACGTTCCTCTTCCAGCAGCTAGGGAAATGAAACCTAGAGGTCACTTCCAAGCTATATTTTTCCATATGATATCTACCAATTGTGCAAGAAATCCCAAAGGAAAACATTTACAGTTATAGAGTTCATGAACTGCCTTACATTTGCTAGAAAGAAAATAAAAAATCCTAGGTAACTTTTTTTTTGGGGGGGGGGGGGGTGTTTTTCTCACCTGAAACAGAAAGCAACTAAAATTTTAGAGGTTCTATAAACCTGGTAGATTTTTCTTTATGTACTAAACTTGGCTGTGTATATATAAAGTAGCCATACACCTTTTTTCTCACCAAGTAAAACAATAAAATTAGGAGTCATTCTGTCAAATAAATGCAGTGATCCTTCCAAAGCTAAACTACTCTAGTATTTCCTGAGTAAATTAGACCTATTAATGTATCTAAATAGCTAAAAGAGTTATGTACTAAGTTAAGCTTTGAATATATCTTGAAGTATAAAACTCTGCCTCCTTTCTTATAAAAGTAATAAACACATATTTATTGACTAACAAGTAGAAAGCTGACACTAAACCATGGGCTTTTGCAAAGCTGACTCTCCATGACACTATTAGTTGAATTTTATCATCCCCTTATACTGAAGAGAAAAACAGCCTCTCAAAGAGCAGATGGCTTCCCAAGGTCACTCAATCCATAAATGAGCTCAGATTCACTCCTAACTCCAGCCCCAGTGTTATTTCCACTACTTGATGCTATGACTCTTCATTTGAAAATTTAATCATAAAGAATACTGCATCATTAATCTACAAACATGTTTTCATTCTACCCTGTAAAACTTGCTGAGTACAAAATGCTGTCCTCTGTTAAACTGCATAACCTTGGACAGAGCTAGGGTAGGGTTTGATCTATTGAAAAAGATCTGATTAAAAACCTAAATCAAAATGTAGAACTAAGAATATGAAAAGCAAAAGCACATTTTCAAGCTCAAGGTAAATTATGTTTTCAGCAAGAATGTTTTTAGATGATTTATAATGGGTATTTTTCAAATTACTTATTACAATAAAAATACTTGATTATTTGTACTAACTGTATATAAGCATATTTTAAACTATTTGAAAGGATGAACATGATTTAAAACTCTTAATACTAATTTCTGCCTGATGTAGAGGACTTATAACAGATGCATTAAGTACATTTAATGAACTTAAAGATGAAACTTATGAGTTCTTTCTTTAATGCTAAAATTTAACGCTCATACAACACTAGTTTAAAAATACATTAATGAGATATTTAAAAATCTAAGTAGGCTTAAAGTATTTGTCATTTTATTTTTTGTCCATATCTATGAGTATGTTGTCTCATATAAAATCGTATTTCTATAGATGAGAAGTCATTTTTATGATCCTGAAAATAGCATTATACATAATACTAAGCGTATTAAGTAGGTGTTATATAATAATGTTGACTTAGTTCCACAATTTCTATGTAATACGTTAGTTTAATTCTGGAACATAGACTGGCGTGGCATTCGTGCTATTTGGCAATAGCATAACTGAATTTCTACTATTCTGATAAAAGTGAAATTAAGGACAACTAATCCCCTGCAGGTGCAGCTATCTGATGTAAAGCTTTATAATTTATGTGATTTAAATGATAATATAAATAAATAAAATAAATTTCATTCTTTCTATTTTGTCGGCATTTTCTCTGTGTTCAGAAACTTGCCATTGTTTACAAAGAAAGATGAAGATAAGATAAAGGGGGCCAAAGGGCAAATTACTTACAGATTTACAAAGAAAACACAGGGCTAGTCATATCTTTTATCAATCGCTTTAATCAGCAGGGAGATTATTTAATTATTTCCCCCTGTTATTTTTCTCATTCTCATAACTCAAGTATTGGTTACCTGAGCTTATCCAAGTTTCAGTCTTCTGAACACATTCGTTTTTCACTTATTTTTAGGTTCAAAATCCTCTTCAGCATTTTTCTATGCAAGTAACGTGGTTCAGATAGAGTCTGTACTCTTTCTATAATCCCCCAAAATAGCTTCTGTGTGTATAAATTGCTTCATATATATTTTAATATGCTTACCAATACATGAGCTCATTTGATGCTCCAAGTTCAGAAAAGTATTTAGAAATTTTATTTAACTTACACAAGTGACATTCTTTTAACCACAGTACTCACTCTAGGATTCTCACCTTCCAATGGGGAAGAGGAACCCTGGTAGAAACATATGTACAGATATATAGAGAAAAATAAATGAGAAGACTAAACTCGTGGGAACTGTGGGAGAACAAAAAGAAACAAATGTGCAAATGGCTTAGAATTAAGAAACATCTCTAAGGTTAAAACCTGACTTCTGGAAAAAAAGAAATTCTGCAGTAATTTGAAGGCTGCCCTACTCTCATGGATAAATTATCCAAATTATCTAAGCCTTAACTTCTTATCTAAATAATGGAAATAATAGTTGATATATCTAAGTCCTCTTCAGTGTGTCTACATTATTCTTAGTCTCCCTAACACTGCTGAACAACATGGAATTCTATATAGTTTGTCAATCTAATTCCTATCACATAAATAATGTTTCTACACCATTTGGAACTTCCTAGTTCTACTCCATTGGTTAATGAACCAAATGCAGTTCTATGTTATAACTATAATCAAAATCCACATTATTGAGAAAATTACAAAAACATGGAAAAAGTCACAACTTTATTTTAAGATAGCAAAAGAAATCTGAGGTTATTTCCGTAGAGAATATGATTTTTTCTTCTTCCTAAATTAAGAACAACCAGGATAGAAACATTCAGCAATAAACTTTTTATATTGAAATAAAGATTTTGATGATAAAGATGTCTTTATCTTTCTACCCTCCCTTTCCTCCCTCTCAATTTTTTCACAAGAGCACAGAAGCACAGAGTTGAACTGATCATAATTTACATTTCAGGGTGCAGTGGTACATACCTATAATCCTAGCTATTTGGGAGGCTGAGGCAGATCACCTGAGCCCAAGAGTTACAGGCTGCAGGAAGCCACAATCTATACCACTATACTCCAACCTAGATGACAGAGCAAGACCTCATTTCTAAAAATAAATAACTACATAAAAATTTTTTAAATTCACATTTCATAGACACAACCATCATTGGGTCATGAAAGGGACAAAAGGTATTTGAATTAATCTATAAAAGATAACATGTACAAAAAAGAGAAGAGTATAACCAACAACAAATATTTAAAAGTGACTAAGAAATATAAGATTACTTTTAAAAGACCAATAATCATAATTCAGTGAGCCTTACCCAAAATGCTAAACACAGGGAAAATAGAATTTCGAAGTTGTGATCAGAGAAAAAGACCAGGTTGCTTCAGAGTAACATTTTTCATAACATATGGCAAAGAAAAAGCCATGCTACTTAACTATTACTTTATTTTTATCTTCACTGTCAAGAGTAGCAGAAATAATGCTGGTAAAAGAAAATTGTGAAATTGTAAGAAAGTAAATCTTTCCCTAGATTACTTTATATTTTTTGTTCCTGATGAACTATACTCAGGATACAAAAGGAAGTTTCAAATAAAATTTCTGTGCCATTGAACTATTTCTTGAGAAATTGTAAATAATAATAAAGATAACCAAAATATTGGAGAAGAAAAAAAGTTATCATAATTTTTTTTCAAATTAAAAGTCAAAGAATTCTATAATACATTGGAGAATTTGAACATTTTTCAGAAGAGTTTTATAAATATTTGAAATGTGGTTTATGACCAATTGGAAAAAAGTGATCAACAGGAATTAACATGGGTTCATTAAATGCAAAAAATTATTTATTTCTTTGTGGGGCGACTTCACTCATTTTTACATCTGGTGATTCCTAGACATATATCTCAATTTATGTATATCATCATTTATACTCTTAAGTGATATACTCATGGCCAGAAAACAAATGGCGAAATCCTATTATAAAGTGCAAGTGGTTTTAATGGTTGTGCTAAAAATATATTCTACGTTACAATTTGGAAGAACATTTCTAGTGGAACAAAATTTTGTCCTGTGCAATGTTCTGAATGAAATTTATCTAGAAAAAATATTGTACAAGACTTGCTTAACCAGAAGAAACAGAATGGTAAGTGGTAACTATGAGAGTGTAGCCCAAACACCATATCTAGGGAGTATAATTTACCAAAAGATCTGGTTGTTATGCTAAAATTATCTGTGTGTTCGTGCTGAGGCCACAGTTCCTGAGGGTTGCTCCCAGTCAATGACTGAGCCTTGCAGAGATACTGAGGTAAGCCTGTTCCTCGGAGATGTGGGACTCCATTGACAAGTGACTTTGGCTCAAGGGCTTTCCAATGGTCTTGCTAAAATTTCCTTCTAATCCTGTCTAGGCAGGCGTGGATCGCCAATCAGATCTGAGGTAAAACTGACTCTGTTTGCCACTGAGGGCAGGCTAAATAACTGGCTCACAGATTTTGTTTGGCTATGAAGAAAATCAGGGTTGGAGTTTCAGATTCTGGGCTTGAGAGTTTGATGTAATTCCTAGCTCTGCTCAGTGGGAAATGAAAATAATAATATAAAGTGTAACTTCCTTAGAATTGAAGGGAGTCAATAGACCCAAATAGGAAAGACAAAACTAGGAAATTGATGGAAATTTCAAAATGTTTGAAGTAATGTTAATCTAAAAGTAGTTTATGTTTCTCCAAAGAACAACAGTTTGTAAGCATAATAGAGCAGAAACAATGTAGAAATGTGAAATAGTTAAGTACTTCTTTCAAGAAAACACAGGGACCTGGACACAGTAGCTCATGCCTGTAACCCCAACAATCTGGGAGGCCAAGACAGAGGACAGCTTAAGCCCAGGAATTTAAGACCAGCCTGGAAGACACTGCCTCTACAAGACAAAAATAAAATAAAATAAAATAAAATAAAATAAAATAAAATAAAATAAAATGCTAGGTGTGGTGGCATGTACCTTTAGTCAGAGCCACTTGGGAGGCTGAGGCAGGAGGATCATGTAAGCCCAGGAGGTAGAGGCTGCAAGACTATGGTTGTAGCATTGTACTCCAGCTGGGGTGACAGAGTAAGATCCTGTCTCTATAAAAATAAATAAATAAATAAAATTTAAAACAAGAAAACACAGGAATGTCCAAACACAAACATACCACTGAATTCAAGAAACAACCCTACCTTTCTTTATTAGGAAATCTCCTTAAGGTTCCCTTCCATTTCCCTCCTGCTCTGAGCTTAGAGAAGTATGTCTCCTTCTAGCCCTGGTTGCTCTTTTGGTGTAGGTATGGTGGCCCACGACCTGGACTGTAGAGGTATTTATCTTCTTTTTTTTTTAAGATCCATGTCATTTATTTTTGTTCTCTTCAGATGCCTAGCATGTAGAAGGTGCTTGATAAATATTTTTTGGTGGGACGAATCTAAGGAAAGTGAAACTGTCTAAAAACTTCCCTCTGAATTTCTTTTTTTGTTTTGTTTTGTTTATTGTATTTGGGCTCTGAGGTACATGTGCACGTCCTGCATCCTGCAGGATTGTTGCATAGGTATATACAAGCCATGGTGGTTTGCTGTTTTCATCCCCCCTGGCAGCCCCCCACCACCGTTGCCTAAATCAGGCATTTCTCTCAGTGTTATCCCTTCCCCCTCCTCCCTGCCACCACCTGTTGACCCCACCCCCCCCACCTAGTCTTGTGAGTGTTGTTCCCTTCCCTGTGCCCAGGTGTTCTCATTGTTCATCACTATCTTCTTATGTTTTAAATCAACTTTATAGAGTTTGATTTTTTCTAATTATATCTTCAGGAGAAACTAAAAGATGTTTCATTTTCTCATGCACAGTTGTCCCTAGTAGGCCTGAACTGCCAGCTCTCCAGATACAGATGGATAGTCCTGAATGCAGTTGAGGTTCTAAGGCTGTGAGCCAGAAAACATAGTAAAAGAGATATTCAGACAACTGCTTAGCAGCATTTGAAGATGAAACACTGGAACTCAGAAAAAACTGTGTTTATGGATGGAGATTTATTAAGAATCATCTGCATTAAAATAATAACTGCAGAATCAAAAGAGACACACTTAATGAGGAAAGTAGTGTAGGAGATTTATCAAAGAACCAAGATTGAGTCTTAGAAAATTTCTATGTGGACTGGGTTTGAAAATCCAACATGGGCCTTTATAAAGCTCAGCTCTTAATTCTTTCCCCAGGTCTCTGCTAGCTCTCACAGATCAGCCTTCTCCACATCATTCCACCTCTTGGGGTTCTGTTCTCAATTTCTCCTTCTTCTTCTTTTTTTTTGAAACAGGAGCTTGCTCTGTTGCCCAGGCTGGAGTGCAGTAGTGTGATAATAGCTCACTGCAACCTCTAAATCCTGTGCTCAAGCAATCCTTCCACATCCACCTCCCCAGTAGAAGGGACTACAGGAATGTACCACCATGCCTCACTTTTATTCTCATTTACCTTACTTATTTTAAAAATAAGCATATGGGCTCTTTATTTTTTTTTTCAGGCTTTCACTGATGTCCACTATGGTAAATCACATAAATACACACAACTATACATCTGCACGAATGCACACAAGGTACATCAAAATAAATAAAAAGAACAAGAAGCTCTAGCCATTAAGCGTAGTTTTTGAAAAAATCGCTAATTCAACAGATAGTCTAAATGGATGCCTTACTAGGCTTCATTTAGCCCTAAGCTTTCATTTTTCCTGGAGATAAGAGCCCACCACATCTTCCTTCTTGCCTTTCTCATTTTCTTAACCTTTCTATAGCGGATACCATTTAAGAAGTCCTCTTATCAGCCAGCATAGTATTTTTTGAACTCTTTGTACGTGATCCACATTAAGAAACACATTATATATCATTTCCCAGTAAATGCACAGCTTAATGTGAGTGTATGAGTTTGAAATAATTCCTATTATTGCTGCAGCAAATTATATTATTTTCTATTCTACTTCTTCATTTTGTCTTTTGCTTTGGGTCAGTACAATATGTTGTATCTTACAAACAAAAAAATTTATTTCTCAAAGTACTGGAGGCTAAGGAGTCCAAGATCAATGGCCAGCAGGTTCTGTGTCTAGTGAGAGTCTGCTTTCTGGTTTATAGATGGCAGTGTCCTTCTTGTTGTGTCCTCATATGGTGCAAGGAGCAAGGCAGCTCTCTGCAGCCTCTCCTGTAAGAACACTAACCCCACTCATGACAACTGTAGGCTTACTAGCTAATCACTTACCAAAGGTGTCACCTTAGTGATTGGGTTTCCACAAATGAATTTGATGGGGGGACACAAACATACACACCATAGCATTATCCCATCTAAAATCCAAACTTCTGCAACAAGCACTTCTTATTCCTCTTCAATACTTGTTTTTCCTTAGTAGTTCTCACTATCTAATTCTATATATTTAAGATATCTCTTATTTATTATCTTCTGTCTCTTCATTGTAATATACATGCTAAGAGGGCAGGTATAAAGTACAAGAATTTTTTTTTTTTTTTTTTTTTTTTTTACCGGAGCGGGGAATATTACAAGCAGAACAATAGCAAAGCAAACATTTTTCACATCCTCTTATTATCCCAGAACTGTGGGCTAGGCCAGGTAAGGCTGAACTGCATGGTCTAAAGTAGGCATGAGGCAGAGAAGACTCCTATTCCTGAAATGTTCCGTATCTTTATAGGGAAAAGGAGAGAAAATAATTTTATATGTATGTAAACAAGGGAAATTTCTGTTCAAGAAATTAGACTTCTAACTTTCTCTTAAAAACTGTGAGGAGTAATTGAAGATTTTAAGAAGGTAAAAGACATGAGCAGACTTGCCTTTTACAAAGCATGCTTTATTATACTGTGTAGAAGTTGCTCAGAACAGCTAATAGTAGCAGCTTCTCTTGTCACTTTCTCTACCTTCTGAGAAATTGACTATGGCCCTCTCTAGCTGAAGGAATCTGACTGGTCAAGACCCCAATACATCTTAGGTAGTTCAGGAGAACACTTGACTTCATTGGCTGTAAAGAATATGGGCTTGAGTGATGTCCTATACAGCCATTATATTCAAGGCAGGGAAAGCAAGGATAATAATATGATTTTTTTTCACTTTATTCCCATTTCTTTAATTATATTAGACAAATAAAGAAAAACTCCTTTTCACCTTGTAACTCTAAATGTTTGTTAGCTGATATGATTTGCTTTGCTTTTTATAATATTGTAATAATATATTATTTGTTTCTACAAGAAATCTAAAATATTTAAGCATAGTAGAAACTTGTTCTTTTCTTATATAAATTGAGAATTTTATTAAAATATTGGAATTCTAGAATCTTTTCATTTCTAGATAAGCACTATTCAATAGAGATAGAATGTGAAACACAAATACATATATAATTTAAAATTTTCTTGCAGTACATTAAGAAAAATAAACAGATGAAATTAATACATGTCATGCACAATAATACATATAAAATATTACCATTTCAACATGTAATCAATATAAACATTAAATTAGAGATTTTGCATTTTTTATTATAAGTCTTCAAAATCTAGTATATATTTTTCACTTATAGCACGTCTCATTTTAGAATAGCCACACCTCATGTGCTCAAAAGTCTCACATGGTTGGTGGTTACCATATTGGGTAACATAATTCTAGACAGTTATAGAGAGAAAAACACTGAAAAAACAGGAGCAGAGAATGAGTGTTTACTGAGTACTGTACCTACTTCCAGCCAGACTGCACTAGCAATTTTGTACTGATTAAAAATTTAATCCTCACAAAAACATGTGAGGTAGTCCTTAATATTCTCATATTTCAGATTTTAAAAGTTGCTGCTTAGAGGATTAAGAAACTTGTCAAAGTCATCCAGCTAAGTCTATCAGGTCCCAAGGTATCTTTTTGTACCCCTCTTTCCTTCTTCAAATCAGGTGTCTTTACTACGTTTGTCATTATTAATAAGCTTAAACTATAATAAATATTACAAAATGCCTAAATTATTAACTAGGAAATTATTAAATAGGGAAAAGGTAAATAGGTATATTTTCTTTACTGTTTCTAAAAAATGCACATACTATCATTCTATTACTAAAAATGTAATTTTGGATACATGGGTTTATAAATTTTACATAAATCATAAATGCAGGATCTCCAAAATGGTATCTGAAGCTAGTGCTTGTCAGTTTCTGTCACTTATCAAATCAGTCTCTTTACAAACTGTTAATGTCTTGGTCTTGGTTGTGAAGGGCATGTAAATATGACATTGTCAGGGTCTGACATGACTGAAGAAAATATGTTTGTTCTGATTTGCTATGCATGAACAGTATTAATCCCACAACATGTAGGCCTATATTTACAAGCCATTGCAAATTGATGCTCTGCATATTTTGGTCACAGCTAATTCTGACATGGTTGAACGTGAAATTGGCCATGTAGTATTAGGAAGATAAAAAAGAAATAATTGCATGTATTTTGTTATTTAAATTTGATATATACTACTGATTATCGAACTTTTTATTCTGATAACCTGCTACTAAGAGCAAAGCAGTGTTTGAAGGTTCATGAAAGGTTTTATGCACTATCTGATTGAAAAACAAGAAAATAATCTCCTTAAACACTAGGAAAAAAGTATAAAATTCCAGATACCATTGTGAAATAATAGATTATAGGAAAGAAGCTCTTTTTGCTTTAGAGAGTGATATGATTCTACAGTAAAATGGAAACACAATGCAGGTGAAGATAATTTCTTAAAAATACTTACCGAATAAGCAAAATGTTCAAAAGATTTATTATCTACATTTTTCGCAAAACTGAAATGCAACATGTCAAATTATATAGGAAATCAAAATAAATAAGCCAAAAAGGAAGACTTTTGTTTTTGATAGTTTAGCACATTTCTAACTAATTAAAAAAACATATACTTTTCCTGATAATGTAAAGTTAACTTTTTCTTGAAAAAAACTGATTTTCTTTACTTTGATTTCTTTTAAAATTTTTAAAATTTTGGTTATTTAAATATTTGTAATGTATTTAGGCAAACTTATCTGTAAACAGCATAGTTCATTGATAAGAATTCAGGATTCAGTTTGAAGACGTGGACGTGAGATGGTTTGAGGTTGTTTACTGGTTTTTGTTTTAAATATGAGGTCATATTCATCATAACTAAATGTTCATTTTGAATAAAATCTGTAATTTTTCAAGTTAAATCTTAAACTGAACTCAAGGAAGAGATGAAAATGTTAACTTCAGTATGACCACATTTTCTAAGTTTAAATTTAAAATATTTACTTAATAGAAAGTAATTAAATGAGACTGTTTCTACAAATTTTAAATTATCTGTGGTATGCATATCATAGTAGCCTCAACATCAACCTTTAATTAATTTCTTTATTTAATTTGGTTTACCTTTAGAAGAAGGTCTGAATTCATATAGAAAAATAGTTTCTAAATGTAATAATTTTGAATGGCATGCCTTGCAATCTCATGACACACTTTAATTTAACTGATCCACAAGCATGAAAGAGGATTTAGAGAAAACTGTTATTTCAAAGTTGAATTCTTACAAGTTATAATATAATAGTTGTTAAAGGAATAAGGTTTGAAGGCTGAATGACCTGCAACTAGAGCTCTGCCTCCGCCATTTAATTGCTATTTGACCTTTACTTCTTTAAACCATTTACTTGAGATGTAAGTTAAGAATACTAATTAGATCTACCTTATAGGATACTAAGTGAGATAATATTTACAAATACCACTTGCACATGAATTAGTTTAGAGTATGACACATAATTATAGCTGTGTTCATTCTGAAAGAACATGGATAAATGGATTAAAACTTAAATATTTATAATGAAATATTCATTTGTGTTATATTTTAAAATTTGGAGAACTTAGGCTGATTTTTATTGATTTTTTTCCTCAAATATTTAAAACAAATTTATTTTTCTGTTTGTGTCAAGTGATTTGCAAAGTAATAGGTTCCCTTATGTCACATATTATATAAAAATAAACAAATAGGGAGCTCTAAACTATTTTTTTTCTAGTCCAGTTGAATTGTAAAGATTTCACGTGTCAGTCTGTAAACTAATTGTCATATAACTTGTATGCACATTCTTCTCTTAGCTTTATTTTCAGACAATGTACTAATTGTATTTTCTTAGCTGCCTGCTAATCTAATTTAATTGTTACAATATAATAGAATGTCATTTAATAAGTGCATTTTCAGCATCAGATTCAAATTGTGTTTGCATAAATTTTCAATAACATTAAGCTGTTTCATTTATTCTGAAAGAATTTGAAAGCCTATTTTTATGCTCATTTTGTTTTGTTTCATGATGTAATAACTTAGCAGAGACTATAAAATTCTTTTCAAAATTTCACTGCATAAACATTTCAAGGATTTGAGTAACTTTTATTGTCATAAAAATGATCCCAACAAAAATAACTAGTCTTTAACTTTCTTGTCTTTAAATTTCTAGTGATTTTGTAGAATTTCTGGCAAAATTTTTTATTCTATGTTTTTATTAGTGTGGATAACATCAACTGAATAACCTTACTAACATAATACAACACCTTATATCATCTTAAACCGGATCAATCTTATCACAAGATTCTTTCCAAATTTTTCATATTTTGCCAATAATTTTAGTTTTCAGACTAATTTTAAACATTTGAAAAAATAGTAGTTTAAATATTAAGGTTATGCACGAAAATAAAGCCTACAATAACACTATCATAAAAAACATAGAAGCATCCAAAATTTAAAAGAAGTGCTTAAACTATTTTATGTTATGTGTATTGGTCAGGATTTTCCAGAGAGCAGAACTAATAGAATGTATGTATGTAGACAGAGAAAGAGGTTTATTAGAAAGAATTGGCCCAGGCGATTATGGAGACTGACAAGTACCCAAATCTGCAAGGCGAGTCACCAAATTAGAGAACCAGGACAGCTGATGGTATAGTTCCAGTTTGAAATCTGGCGGATTTGAGACCTAGGAAGAGCTGTTGTTTCAGTTTAAGGCAGACCTTCAACTGATTGACCCAGGCCCACCTACAAAAGGGAAGACAATCTGTTTTACTCATTCTATAAATTTAAATGTTAATCCCACCTTAAAACACCCTCACAGACACATCAGAATAGTGTTTGATTAAATATAGGAGCATCCTGTGGCTTAGTCAAGTTGTCACATAAAATTAACCATCATACCATGTTATTATACACAGAATTTGTTATAACATGACTTACCAATCCTTAACAAAATCTTACTCTATGCTATCATCCTGCACCTCTAGATATGCCTGAACTTGTCTAGAATTAAATTAATTGCAAAACTGTACACAATGCTATGATAGCATTCTCCCTTTCTCAGCTTACACTTCTTGTATGCAACAGTCTGAATATTTTTGGTTACAGTGCATCATTAAAGTAAAGTACAATGACTTAATAAGAAGTTGTACATATATATGTTGAGATGACAGAACAAGATTTTTTTGATATGTACAAAAAATGAGTTAACCTACCAAATATTTAACTGAATATCTCTAATCTTTTAAATTCAGCATATAACATCCTTCATATTTTATGTTTCTCCATTTTATAGTTTTTTTATTTGTTTTTACTACACTTTTACAGAAACTGAGTCATCTTTGTACTAATCCCTAGCGGCCACTTTTTGCTCACATTTATGGGTCAAAGATCATTACTTGAGACGGTACCCCTTGGAAAATCAACTTCCCAAAATTTTATTTAAAATATCTACAAAATCATCTTAAAATGAATAATTTTCCATACAATAATGAGAAACAAAGAATTGATTCTGGGAGGAATTTATGCAATTTTCAATTGACAATTTGGGATTAAGAATCAATGCCTGTTTGGGTTGCTCTCATTTTTACCTATTTCTCGTGTTCATTCCAGTAGTTGAGTTTCTGAGTGTGTTTGGTAAAATTACTGTGTCAATTCAACTGTCATATGGGAGCCCTCCCTTCCCATTAACTTTTTGGCTCTATACCCTATGCTGGCAAGGAAACTGCCTCAGGAAGTGTACATTTTGCAATTTCTAATGTCCTTTAAAAGTGCATCAACAGAAGGAAATTTGTTTGTTTGTTTATTTGTTTGTTTCAGGTCCTTCCAGAAGAAGACTGTAAATAATATTCTTGTCTGCCCACTGCATTTTTGGCCTTTGACTTCTATCTGCAATCTGAGTGAAAGTTAATAAGATCTCTAACCTAGAAGATCTCATTGCATTTTACTTAGAAACAAATCCTTTTGACATCTAAACCCAGTACAAGGATTAATTTGCAGATACTTTGCATGAATAGATATGCAAAAGTTTATATGTATGTACCTGCAAACACATTTTCCTGGGTAGGAAGTTTGTGCATTTCATCTGAGTTTTGAGAATGTTCTTCATCCCAAATAAATTGAAGCCACTGACCCATTAGGGGGTTCCATGTTTTATCAGTTGCCTTCTGTATTAGGGTTCTTCAGGAGATATATAAATTGTATACAAATATAGACAAATGCTTTCCTATTGGTTCTGATTTTCTAGAGAACCCTGACATATACATCATACACACAGATATATATATATATGTACGTGTGTGTGTGTGTGTGTGTGTTTGTGTATCTATATATACACACACATATATGTGGGTATATATACATATATACAGACACACACACATATATACACACACATATATGTATATACATACACAGAGTGAGAGACTTTATGCAATTGGCTCATGTGATTATAGGGCTAGCAAATCTAAAATTCACAGGGCAGGACAGGCTGATAGGCTGGAAATTCCAGCAAAAGTTGATATTGCAATCTTGCATCCAAAGGCAATCTGGAGGTGCAATTCCTTTTTCTTCAGGAACCTTTCATCTTTTTTCTTAAGGCCTTCAACTAATGGGATAAGGCCCACTCACATTATGGATGGTAAATTGCTTTAGTCAGTCAATTTATTTAAATAATAATCACATTAAGAAAATGTCTTCATAGTAACTCTTAGACTGGCGTTTGACCAAAACACTGGATCCATAGCCTAGTCAAGTTAACAAAATTAAATATCACACTTTCTATACACAATGACACCCTTTGGGCACTCTTTTTGATACTAGAGAGGCCTGAATCACAATGTGCATACAATAAATATTAGCTTTGTATTTATAATTCAATCTGTTCATCAGCATCAGATCAGAGCACTGCCACCTACCAGACCTAAGTCCAAAGTAGAATGGATTGCAATTTCTAACTGTCCAAGTGCTTGTCTGAATCTCTTTATCTCCACCCAAGAAGGATATGATATATGCTGTAAAACCGGTTTCCCAACATTTATAGTTAACATGAATAAGGAGAGTCAAGCTAAAAGATGAGACAGGAAAAACAAAAACAAGAGTAACAACAACAACAAAAGTCTCATGCCTATAATGAAAAAGAGCAGTAGAAAGAGAAAACAAGAATCTAGAATTTACAAGTAGATCTTTGCCTCTCAAGTTACTTATTGATTTGCTTGCCAAAATGGGACAACATTATAAAATCTTACAGATCCAGTTTTCCAAAAATGTATACTACCTAATTTTAAACTGGCTAATCACTGCTGTTTAACAATGTTTAATCTATTGTTCACTCTTTAGGAAAATAATTCTTAGAGTCAGAATGGAGGTTAGGCAGTAGGGAGATTATAGTTGGAGTCATTTTTCCTTAAGATGAAAATATGTTGTCTTCAGAGGGCCTGTCCCTGAGCCCAGGAAAAAATACCTGCTGGGATAACTGTTACAGATACTGGTCCTTTATACTCCTCAGAAATGATGTGCTGACAAAAACTTCTCCCATAGAAGAAGAGAACAATTGTATATAGTTGGGAAGGACCTCAAAGTTTATGATGCTCCAATCTCATTATTTAACAGATAAAATTATGAAAATCTAAGTCGACTAGTGCCTTGCCATAGTCACTCCGCTGTAAGAGCTGTTTCTAACCTTATCCATGTTTTTCCAGCTTCCCCTGGTTGTTCTTTACCTTTCTCTGCCTCCTGAAAGATCATCTTTAAGCCTATTTCATCTTCCAAATTAAGTTCACTATCTTCTTTCTAACTTCAATTTAGCTCTTTCTTAATCTCATTTTAAAAATATCTTCTCCTTCAGGAGAAAGCACATCATTTTCCCTGTCAAAACTAATTCCAATGCATGATCATTGTCTTTTCTTCTCTTTCCAGCTAGGACCTGGGTCTTCAAAATGAGACCTAAGGACACTGGTATCCAAAGCACCTTTTGTTCATGTAAAGTTCTCTTTCCTGGTTTCCATCCTAATATTACTGAATCAGAATTACTGGAATGGGGGCTAGAATCTGTATTTTTACCCAAATCCTTGTAATAATTAGGCTTTTCAAATTCTGAGAAACACTGCTCTTGAAAAATTCCATCAATAATTGCCTCTTTTGCTAACAGATCCAGAAACTTCTTAATTAGTTCTGTTACTTGACTCACATTTCTTCAATATAGTCTATAAATTTTATTCCAATGTCAGTTATAACCACCTAAATGAGTACTAAAATGGCTTTTTCCTAGTCCATATTCTTAGCCTCTCCTCAGCATGATGAAATAGTTATATCATATAGCATTGAACACCTGAAATTTCAGTTATGCACACTTGACCAAAAAGAAAAAAAAAAAGTAATCAGGCAATTTATGTGCTAGTCTAATCATTAAACTTCAGCTCCAAAATGAATATGAGCTGGGAGACCTGAATCCACCATCAGCTCAGTAGGTCTCTCATATGTGAGCTACTTACTCATTGAATATGAGTGCAGTTTGGAACATGTTGTCTTTCACATTCAACATGGTCCCTATATAAAATTCAACTATGCACTGCAGGACTCAAAAGAAAGGGAGAAGGGAAGGTAAGGAGGGAGGAAAGAAGAGAAAAAAGGAGGAGGAAATAAAGATCTATTTGAATTTGAAGATGGAGAAAGAAAACTTGCATGGAATTTTTATTTTAAAAAACAGCTGTGTGTCAGTATGAAATCTGACACCTCTCTGATGAATTTTGTAAAATATTTTTGAATTTATGTCATTTTTAACGTATATCAAAGTTTTAACTCATTAATAAAATGAAAATTCACTCAAATTATTAACTTTATTCTTTATTAAACAACTTCCTTAGCCTCAACAATTATACTCTCACTTAAACCTTATTGTTCCTTCTTGCGTCTCCCTCACTGGCTCCTTATGATAAAAGTAAAGGCATTTTTAGCTCCTTTCTTTCTCCTGACTTAACTTTCTCTGGTTTGTTCTACTAATGAATTCTTATTGCAGAGCAGGACCCTCATGTGTTTCTGAATTAAGTCCAGCCAAGGAAAGAATTCTTCAAGAAGCAAAATTTCTTGAAATTGTCATACTTCCTAGTATTATAATCAAGTGGTCCGGTCACAAATGTTAAGATACTGTGTTTCTCCCACAAGTTTCCTTGTACCAGATTCATTAATTTGGGACTTGGGGACAAACTGCTTGGGCTTATGTCACTTAGAGGTCTCTGCTCTCTCCTATACAGACCCTGTCCATGGGATTGAGTTTCTGCCTTGACTTCTCACTCTTGAGTGAGAGAGGCCAACTTGTTGGCCTATGCTGCCAGACACCATCAGCTTCTTTCAGTTTTATTAAATAGTGAAGCTGAGGAACTGGCAAAGTGGGTAATGACAGAGAACAAAGTCTGGAAACAGGTCCAGAGGATTTGTGTGTACAGAATTATGGGAAATAAAATTAAAAGAAATGGAGGATGGAAGAACTTAAAAGAAACTCATTGTGTAAGCATTTAGCCTTTCAGGCATTTTACTTTCATAACTACTATCCAATATTAGACTGAACTTTTATAGTAACTTTTACAATTTATGGCATGCTCTGATTTTTATTCAGAAAAGCACACACATTTCTGTGTTTGAAAATGTCAAAGAATCTCTATGAAATTAGTTCTAATCGGATCCTTGCCATTAGTGAAGTGTGAATTCAGCAGCATTCAGAGGAAATGGCTTTAGGAACATAAAAGTTAATCTATCATGCTAAAAGATCATTGAAAACACTATTTTATAAGCCAAATTGATGGCAGCTATATTAACCAAAATACATTTGCAAAGGAAATTTTTAAGAAGTATATCTTTATTTCCATTAGATGAAAGTATGTGCATGTCTCCACTCATATATAAGCAGTTAAAATTATAGGATATTTTATAGTTGGAAAGGACTTAATTATGAAGTCCAACACTTTCATTTTATAGACGAAGGTACTAGGACCTAGCCAAAGCAGACTAAATAACATATCTAACATCTAGTTAGTGGCAATCCCAACTCCAAGCTTTTTCCAATGCTATTTCATTTCTACAACAATCTATTGAACGCCTTTGCTGTGTACTGGAGCAATGATAAATAGAAGGACCCAGTCTCAGCCTTGGGTTATCATACTTCCCTTAATATTTAAATGAACAAGCTTAAGATCCTATTCTGCATATGTTTAAAAAACATAGTCTTCTTTCTCACCTGTTGACTTCTCTGGAGATTCATGGTTTTCCTACTGACTTTTCACTCCACTTTCCTTGATATATTCTTACACTAATGTTTCATTTTTTTGTGACCAAGTTACCCTAAAAGGAAATACAAATGATTTATCTCAGATTTCCCAAAGCACCCAGATATAACTGAGTTTTCTAAAAATAATAACAGTAATAATGGTATAGTGAACAGATATTAAATCAGAGTTGTAACCCTTAGGATTTTTGGTTGTATGCAGTAGAAAAAAAAAAATCTCTAACTTAACGAAATCATTCATTCAACAGTTATTGGTCCAAGAATTGGGGAATTTGCTGTGAAAAAAATATTCAGAAACTTCTTCTGTCACAGAGTTACATTTTCCTCTGGGGAGATAGATAATAAACAAGTCAATAAATATAAAATATGTTCAGTGATCAGAGAAGGGCACAAGAAACAGTTTAACTTTCAGTTAGGGGAGTAAAGGAAAACTTCATGGAGAAGCTGCGTTTAAAGAGAAACTTGAAGGAATTGTAAAAGTAAGTCATGGGAATTTGAGGCAGAGGAAACAGTGGTGTCTCAGAACATGTTATGAAAAGTGTTGACTGGATTAAACCTAGACTACTTTCCAAGTAGTTATTGTGTAAAAAGTTTTATGAGATTACCTGATCATTTAGACTAATTTGTTGTCACTGCTGGAGGATGAAAAAAGGTTCATCTCATTTAAATCAAATGGTTGCTACATAATCATGGAAGAGCGGAAGGGATATTGCAAAGACAGACACAATGTCTAATATAAGTACATGGAAAAATGGAAAAGCGAATGACTTAAAATTAAATACTGAATCCAGCTATTCTTTTTTTTTTTTTTTTTTTTTGATATGGGGCCTCACTCTATCACCCAGGCTGGGGTGCAGTGGCACAATTTCATTTCCATGATCTTTTAGCATGATAGATTAACTTTTATGTTTCTCATTGCAGCCTCTAACACCTGGGCTCAATTGATCCTCCCAGCTCAGCCTCCAGAGTAGCTGGGGCTACAGGCAAGCGCCACCACACCTGGCTATTTTTTTTGTATTTTTTGTAGAGATGTAGTTTCGCCATGTTGCCCAGGATGGTCTCGAACTCCTGGGCTCAAGCAAGCCTCCTGCCTTGGCCACTCAAAGTACTGGGATTACAGGTGTGAACCACTGCATGCAACCTGGACGCAACTATTCTCATAAGCTTTTGGCAGTTCCTGTCCTGATAAATCCTCACTGGCTGGTTTTACTATTAAGAATTCCCAACCTAAAAGGATTTCCACATGGCATGACTTTCTGTTCCTCAAAATCTTTTTCAAATTCGTTTTTCATTTTACTTTGCAAGCCCCTTAAACCACTCTACCCATGTTGCCACCAGAAAATAAAAAATTCACATCACTTGTCACTTGATTGTGCAGAGAAAGGAAATTCAAGTCAGTTGTGCATATATACAAATTTGTTAAGGTGGCCCATTAAATCAATAACTGTTCACTCCAGGTATGAACCTTTTAGAGGAGTGGAAGAACCTACAGAGTTTTCCAAACGTTTGCTGTTTTTCCTTAAATATGTATCAATTTCATTCTTCCTCTCTGAAGCTCTGTATGTAACAAGGAACTATAATAAGTTTATCTTTCTTTTCTTTTTCTTTCTCTTTTCTTTTTTTTTTTTTTTGAGATAGGCCCTCACTCTATCACTCAGGCTATAGCACAGTGGCAAAATCATAGCTCACTGCAGCCTCAACCTCAACCTCTTGGGCTCAAGTGATTTTCCTACCTTAGCCTCCCAAGTAGCTGAGACTACAGATACGTAACACCATGCCCAGCTATTTTATTTTATTTTATTTTTTAGAGCTGAAGTCTTGTTATGTTGTGCAGGCTGGCCTTGAACTCCTGAGTTCTTACCTCTGCCTTCTAAACTGCTGGGATTACAGGTGTGAGCCACCATGCCTGGCGAGAACTATACAAATTTTTTAAAGCAGATATGAATTGTCTTAGAAAAGAGGAGCAGTAAGAAAGCCAGAATTATACATAATTGCCTGAAATACTTTTGTTTTAAACAGATGTTTCCTCTGTCCTACAATAATTATTCAGTGATTTGAGAACTTTAAAGAAGTTATAGACAGAATGCTATAATAACTAAGCAGAATGGGCATCTAATTCTGCCAAGCATGGCTACAGAACAGTATTACCTTTGTCTATAGACAATGCTGAAGCCACTGAAAGCTTCCAAGACACAAAATTATATTTTAGAATAACTCTAAAAGTTATGGACAAGCAGTTAGGAGGATGGTGAGTGAAACTAGATGCCATGTTGTCGGTTTGGAAGCTACATCTATAACCTGCTAAAGGAGAATACGTAAATGGCCCAAAGCAGTAAAAGAAAAGCTAGAAAATGACTCCCATTTAAACACACATGATTATAAAGTTGAATTATTATGGTTACTTTCTAATATTTCAAATAAAACAAACTGTAGCAATATGGGGTGAGGTCTTTGGAAGCATAAAGTTTGAGTGAACAACTTGTTAATTTTGCCACATCCTTTTGCATCTTATTATTTCATCATTTTTTTTTTTTAATTTTCCCATTAACACCACTTGAGTTTTGCTTTGAGGGAGGTGGTCTTTTCCCATTAGGTCTAGTCTAGGTAGGAGATCAATCAAGAGGATTTGCTTCCCTTCATGTTCTTCAATTTAGATCAGTAAGATATGTTTTATCCGAAGTTTGTGACAGAGCAGAGTAAAAAAGAAAAAGAAGACTGAGACGGTTCAAACCTCTTTTATTCCATTAGCAGCACCTGATGAGATTCTTTTTTGTTGCTACCAGGATTCCAAAAGCTGCCCTGAGTTTTATTTTTTAGGTTTTTCTGTTTTCGTTTTTTTTCTTTTTTTTTCTTTTTTTGAGACGGAGTGTTGCTCTGTGGCCAGGCTGGAGCACAGTGGCGCAGTCTCAGCTCATTGCAGCCTCCACCTCCTGGGTTCAAGTGATTCTTCTGTCTCAGCCTCCCAAGTAGCTGGGACTACAGACTCGTGGCAAACACCCAGCTAATTCTTGTATTTTTAGTAGAGATAGGGTTTCACCATGTTGGCCAGGATGGTCTCCATCTCTTGACCTCGTGATCCGCCCACCTCGGTCTGTTTTCCTTTTAAGTAAGCTATTCTTATATCTTCTTATATCTTATATCTTGTATCTTCTTATATTTTATATCTTGTATCTTCTTATATTTTTTTTTCCTACATTAGCTAGGGTGAGCTTCTGTTCCTTATAACAAAATCAATTTAAATAATACAAAAAGATAATAAAACATGAGCCTAGTTGTAACAGAATAAAAATATCTGGCCTCTTAGTCAACTTGGAGACTTTTCTACCATATCACGCTACCTCTAAATGTTGAACAAGAGCAAATGTTCTTCAAACATAAGAAAGATAATGTCCAATAGAAATGTGTTCTTCAACACTGTAGTGAGATAAAGAAGGATATAGTAGCCGGTTTAGATCCCATAAGACATTGGTAAAGAACAAATCAGATATTATACACATTAGGACTTTATGTTAATATCATCTACCTTAACAAAATATGAAAATTCTGAACAAATCTAATGCAGTTGTGGGGGTCTAGTAGTGATGGATCATATGCCAAGTTCTTGGATCTTATTATCAAAACAGCCTGGAAATTTTTCGCTGTTGCTGCTGTTGCTAAAAAAATAAAAATATATAAAAATTAAAAAATTCCATTTGGTGGTTTGTGGATGAATTAAAGAATCTTCAATCAAGACTTTAAATTGGAACTTTTGCAAATAATAAAAAGCCTTGTTAGTTAAAATGTAAAATCATCTTCCAGGTTCACTGAGTGTGGAAGAATAAAATTTAATGGAACCAGCAAGCTTCTTTCTGCTTGGTTTGTTTGCCCCCAAGTTTAAGTGATGATCAGACTCCTCATACTGCACCTTGATCTCTCTGGCTTCTAGACGTGAAGGAATTCTTTAATTTATTTTTGCTAAGTAGGAAGCATAGCTTCGTCCACAGTAAAAATCAAGCAGAAATGTGTAATATGGAAGCTAGTTGGGATAAAGAAGGATGAATTCAAAGAGAAACAAACCAACAGACTGAAAAATCCTCAAAGCTGACACATATCAGTGCTGAAAACATTGGCAGATAGCCAGAAAGTATTTTGGCAGAAGATATTCAAGTTTAGAAGTGCTAAGTTTAGAATGAGGAAAGACAGTTAACTAGAGAAAAAAGCAAAAAACAAAGTGAATAAAAAAAATTGGAGTTGATTTTGAGAGGAGACACTGACAGTCTCTTTGTTTTAATGATGAAAAATACCAAAAAAAGAGTTAAAATCTTTTTATTTGCTGAAGAATTACTGAAAATGAAAGTCCAGTGTAACTAAACACCACCACTATGATTTCTCTGAATTAGTATGCTGCCACGTAATCAACAAGAGAAAATAAGAATATTGTAAATAAAGTGTAATTTTACTGACCCTGGCCAAACTGATCTGAAAAGTATAGGCCATATCCTCCCATGGATCCATTCTCCAAAGCTCCACCGATGGAGGTAAGACACTGACAGTCTTAGCTGAAAACTGCTTATCCTCACAATGCAGGATGTCAGGACAGCAGATCGATATGTCTAGATGTGTTCTTTAAGTATGCAATTAATTTATCTGAAATATTTTTCATTAGTTGAGTTACAGAATAAATAATTTGACAAGCAGATTTTGAATTAATTGTGAAACACATGTAACAGAAGACAACACTAAAATACAATGGAGTAATATAGAAGGCCAAAAACGAGAAAATAAATGAAGCCTCCTTGATGACCAGATAAAAAGAATTTGAGTTCCTATGTATTGAGTTATTGTGCTCACAGATAACATTATTTTACTTGTTGCTTATCTGGATGACAATCTGTGTGGTAGAGGTGCAATGGTATGTTATAAATACGTCTTGGCAGTCTTCTAAGTTTCCTTTTTAAAAAGCATTATTTTTATGACTTACAGAAAGTTACTTTAATAACTAAACTACATAAACTACATATATTTCGATGTATTCAAAGGAGAAGTAAAAGTCTGAATGATCAAAGTAGGAAATAAAAGTAAATTCTACACCAGAGAAGATTAAAAAATGATTAATGTGAAAACCTGAGTTGGCATGCATTTCTTTCTTTAGACATTTAGCCTTCTTGTGACTTACTTCTGAATTTACTAAAGCTTTACTTCAACAGCAAATATTTTGAATTCCTGATTTTTCTTCTTAAAGCATTCCTCTATTCCCTAATAATCTCCAAGATTGCTTTTCATATACATGAATTTCAATACAATATTTAATAACTGCCGTCATCTGCACACACAGATGTCAACTATAAGAAAAAAATGGGATGACTAGAATTGACCATCCCTTCCACTTACATCTTCTTTTATGATACTACATTTCTACAAATACTGATGATCTATGCATCAAATGTATCTATGCTACATAAGAAAGTCAATGTATTGGGCAAGCAGATTGCTTAGCTCCTCTGCAAGTTTTATTCTTGTCATAGTGTATGGATAATTAGAATACTATTATTTTAACATTTATTCTTTCTTTTTTTTTTTTTTTTTTTTTTTTTTTAGATGGAGTCTCACTCTGTCGCCAGGCTGGAGTGCAGTGGTGTGATCTTTGCTCACTGCAACCTCTGCCTCCTGGGTTCAAGTGATTCTCCTGCCTCAGCCTCCCTAGTAACTGGGACTGCAGGCGCATACCACACCCAGCTAATTTTTGTATTTTTAGTAGAGACAGTTGAATCATTGTCATTAGCAAACTTCCATATTTTATTCATGTTTCCATGCGTTGTTGTTTTTTTGCTTTTGTTTTTTTAGAGAGGGAGTTTTGCTCTTGTTGCCCAGGCTGGAGGGCAGTAGTGCTATCTTAGCTCATTGCAACCTCTGCCTCCTGGATTCAAGTGATTCTCCTGCCTCAGCCTCCAGAATAGCTGGGATTACAGGCACCCGTCATCACTCCTGGGTAATTTTTTGTATTTTTACTAGGCACAAGGTTTCACCATGTTTGGCAGGCTGGTCTCGAATTCCTGATCTCAGGTGATTCACCCTTTATCTGTTCCAGGATTCTATTCGGGATACTACACTACATTTACATGTCGTATCTCCTTAGGATCTTCTTGGTTGTGACAGTTTTTCAAATTTTCCTTGTTTTTGATGACCTTGAGAGTTTTGAAAAAGTCTGGTGAGGAATTTTTGTGAATTCCCTTGAGGTGAAATTTGTCTGGATTTTTCTCATGGATAGAGTAGGATATTGGGTTTTATTTTTTTTAAGCAACTTTATTGAGATGTAATTCAAATACTAGACAATTCCCCAATTTAAGTCACACATATTGGGCTTTATGGAGGACGATCCTAGAGATAAACTGTCATATTTATCACATCAGATCAAGAGCATACACTATTAACTTGATTTATACCCTAACATTGATGTTGACCCCTGGCTGAGGTAGTTTGCCAAGTGTTCTTATTACTCTTTTTCCCCCTTTCCATATTGTATTCTGAGGAAGAAAGTCACTATAAACAACCCAAACTTTAAAAAGTCTTCCAATATGGTTTTCTTAAAAATAAAAGCACAGTACAGTAATAGAGTATAAAAAATTATGCTCCCCTTCCGTAAGGTAAGTGTGTCTACATAAATTATTTGTAATTCCTCTATGAGGGAAGTTTGTCTCTTCTCCCTCACTTGTTAATTTATGCAATCATTTATATATACCAGCATGGATTCATGGACATTTATTTTATACTTTGGATTATAATCAAATCTTTGTTACTCAAATTTTTCCAGCTTTAGGCATTTGCAACTCCTTGAGTTGTCTAAGATATTCCTTTGACATACTCCATCAGCATAGGATTTTGTTTTGTTTATTTTGTTTTGAGTACTTCCTCTCTGTCTAGCATTACAAGATGCTCCAAACTCATCATGTATTTCCTACTCTTGTTCTACAATCATCTATTTATCTAAAAATCTCTGACTCCTCCAATTTGAGAATAGCACTCAAAATTAAAATTCTAGCTTCCCCACTCAGCTTATTTTATTTATTTAGTATTTATTTATTTTTTGAGACAGAGTCTCCCTTTGTCACCCAGGCTGGGGTGCAGTGGCATGGTCTCAGCTCAGTACAACCTCCACCTCCCAGGTTTAAATGATCCTTGTTCCTCAGCCTCTCAAGTAGCTGGTGTTACAGATGTGTGTCACCACACCTGGCTAATCTTTGTATTTCTGGTAGAGATAGGTTTCACCATGTTGTGCAGGCTTGTCTCAAATTCTGGGCTTCAAGCAATCCACCTGCCTTGGCCTCCCAAAGTGCTGGGATTACAGGAGTGAGCTACGGTGCCGGGCCCCTAGCATATCTTTAACCTTCAGTGTAATGGTAAGAAAACTGGTTCCCTCATTTCCTATTCATTTATCTAATTTTTTTGATTCTCTCTTTCTCTCTCTCCATATATATAGTCCATATGGATTCAAGGGCATTTATTTTTTTGATTATATATATTATATATATATATATGTATTTTTTTATTACACACACACACACACACACACACACACACGGATACATATAATACAAAGAAATATGTATGTGTGGTTGGCCTTCTGTATCCATGGGTTCTATATCTGTGATTCAATCAACCATGGATGCAAAATCTATGGCTACAGAGGGCTGACTATAAGGCATTTGAGAGTCCATGAATATTGGGAATGTTTGAGGGTCCTAGAATCAATCCCCCATAGATAACCAAGGACAAAGGATGACTACATCAACATTGTTAACTCAAAACCTCATGGGAAACAACTTTGTCAAATAAATACAGTGTGTATCAGACATTTCCTTTGCTTTTAGTATTGTGTGATCCATTCCTTTACAAAGTTGTCAGAGCAACACCTTCCCCCACCCTCTTCATTAATATTTTCTTCCCTTACACTTGTATTACAGTTAGTCTTTTGTCACAATCCGCATTCCATCCCGGGATCCTCTGACCTCCTAGATGATTTTTTTTTAAACATTTGCATGCATTAAGTTTCACTCTTGTGCTATAAAGTTCTGTGAGTTCTACAAGTTTTTGGGAAACCCATAACGTACCCAGCATTACAGTATCACACAAAATGATTTCATCCCCTGAAAAAGTACCCTAATATTTTTTCTTTTACGTACTTGACCCTCCTTCCCTTTGATTTTCCCAGGTAACCCAGACATTTTACCATCTCTACAGTAGAGTGTCCTTTTCCAGAATGTCATATAATTGGAATCATAAAGTATGTACATTTTCAGCCTGTCTTTTTATGATTAGCAAACTGCATTTCAGGATGCTCCACATCTTTTTAAACATTCATATAGATGTGTATACGTAAGTACAAACATAATTGTGTGTATATAAGTATTCATATCATTTGAGTAAATACCCAGGAGTACAATCACTGTATATAGTAAGACTATTTTTACCTTTGTTTAAAAAAGTTAAAAATTTAAATTAAAATATATTAAATATTGAAAATATTTTATAAAACTACCAAAATGTCTTTCAAAGTTGCTAGGCTGCTTTGATTTCCCTTTTTTAAAAACTAATTTCAACTTTTATTTTAAATTTAGGAGGTACATGTGCAGGTTTCTTACACATGACACTGAGGTTTGGGGTACGAATGATCCTATCGTCCAGGTAATAAGCTTAGTATTTAATAGGTAGTTTTTCAGCCTTTGCCTCCCTACATTCCTCCTCCCTCTGAGAGTCCCCACTGTCTATTGT
Organism: Saimiri boliviensis; assembly: GCF_048565385.1. NCBI lineage: Eukaryota > Metazoa > Chordata > Mammalia > Primates > Cebidae > Saimiri > Saimiri boliviensis. The sequence continues at coordinate 49,882,268 of NC_133450.1, read as the reverse complement.
TGCCAGCTTTATGTCCATGTGTACCCAGTGTTTAGTTTCCACCTATAAATAAGAACATGTGGTATTTGGTTTTCTGTTCCTGAATTAATTTGCTTAGGATAATGGTCTCCAGCTGCATTCATGTTGTTTCAAAGGAAATGCTTTTACTCCTTTTTCTGGCTGCATAATATGCCACGGTGTATATGTACCACATTTATTTTATGCAATCTACCATTGAACGGACATCTAGGTTAATTCCATGTCATTGCTACTGTAAACAGTGCTTCAATGAATATACAAATGCATGTGTCTTTTGGTAGAACGATTTGCTTTCCTTTGGGCGTATACCCAGTAATGGGATTACTAGGTTGAATGGTAGCTCTGTTTTTAGTTCTTTGAGAAATCTTCAAACTGCTTTCCACAGTCACTGAACTAGTTTGCATTCTCACCAACAGTGGGTTTGTAAGTGTTTCCTTTCCTCCATAGCCTTGCCAGCATCTGTTCTTGTTTTGTTTGCTTATTTTGCTTCATTTAGTTTTTAACTTTTTAAAAGTAGCCATTGTGACTCGTGAGAGATGGTTATCTCATTGTGGTTTTGACTTGCATTTCTCTGATGACTAGTGACATTGAGGACTGTTTCATATGTTTCTTGGCCACTCGTATGTCTTATTGAGAAATGTCTGTCCTGTCCTTTGCTCACTTTTTAATGGGGTTGTTTTTTGTGTGTTGAATTGACTAAGGTTCCTTATAGATTCTGGATATTAGACCTTACAGATTCTAGATATCAGATACATAGTTTGGGATATTTTCTCTCATTCCGTAGGCTCTCTGTCTACTCTGTTGATAATTTCTTTTGCTGTACAGAAGCTCTTTAGTTTAATTAGGTCCCACTAGTCAATTTTCATTTCTACTGCAGTTGTTTTTGAGGACTTAGTCATGACTTCCTTGCCAAGGCTGATGCATAGAATTGTAGTAATGGGGTTTAGTGATTCAGGGTGCCCCCAGCTCCCCTGATAGGACGTTTCTCCAGGTTCTTGGTCTCCTGCCTTCTCAAGAATGAGAGAGGGGACCATGGCGCACTGTGCAGTAAATGCTGGACTTAAAAGGGTTTGTAGAAAGTGCTTTATTTAAAGAGAGAGAGAAACTGGAGAAGGAGAGAGAAAGAAACAGCTAACTCTCATACTGAATGAGAGAATCCAGGAGAGGAAAGCAGCTTCTATGAGAGTGTTAGGGAATAGAGAGAAATGGAGTTTAGGAGGAACAGGGAAGGGAAGGGGACTCCAGAGGGAAAATCCAGGAGGGAGAAAGACGGTTTCCATGAAGGGAGTGTTCATGGAAGAGACCCAAACATGGAGTCCAAAGGTGTGTGGAAGAAGGGGACTATTAGCCTGGGAGGAACCCCTACCTTCTCCAAGACCCCAGGCCAATGAAAGGAGTTCCTTAGAACTTCTGCTGGAGTGATTGACTTTTAGTTTCTTCCTGTGCCCATGAAATTCAAACATAAACAGTTAAATCTCCCAGATGGAGAGAGATGGGAGAGGGGCATGGCACTGGGAAATTATTGTCCTTAAAACTACCCCCCGCCCTTGCGGACCTGGGAAGATAACACATTCCCTCAGAATGGTATTTCATAAGTTTCCTTCTAGGATTCTTATAGTTTGAGGTCTTATATTTAAGCCATAAATTCATCTTGAGTTAATTTTTATATACAGTAAAAAAATAGAAGTCCAGTTTCATTCCTCTCCAAGTGGCTAGCCAGTTATGCCAGCACCATGGTTCGTCTTCATCGACTTTGTCAAAGATCAGATAGTTGTAGGCAGGCAGCTTTATTTCTGGATTTTCTTTTCTGTTCCTGGTCTATGTGCCTGTTTTTGTCTTGGTTACTATAGCCTTAGTAACTTATAGTATAGTTTGAAGTCAGGTTAACAATGAGAATTAATCGTTGCTCCTCATTGTCGTCAGAATTTTATTGTCAGTTTGGGGGATTTTAGTCTTTCTAATAGTTATAAAGTGGTATTGGATTGTTGTTTTAATTTGTAATGCCTTTATAAGAAATAATTATGCACATCTTTCATATGCTTATTTGTCATGTGTCAATATTCTTTGGTAAGGTGTCTAGATATTCTGCCCACTTTTTCGATAGGTTGTATGTTTCCTTACTGCTGAGCTTTAAGAGTTCTTTTTACATTTTGGATACCAGTACTTTAACTGACATACCAGACAAGTAAATCACATCATAAAATTCAGAGGGATAAGATTCACAAGGCAAAGATCAGAAAATGGATGTGACAAACAGGGTCCCAAGAGAGAGAATGACAATAATAGAGATTTTTTTCATGTCAGTATATATGACATTTTAAAAATTAAAAATATAAAACTAATGGGGACAAAAGTTAAATTTTAAGTTTGTAAATCTTTCCCTTCAACAATGGATTGGGTAATGAACAAGAAGTACATGCCACAGAACACTACAAAGCCATAAAAAAATGAAGTCATGCCCTTTGCAACAACATGGATGCAACTGAAGGCCATTTTCCTAAGCAAATGAATGCAGGGACAGAAAACCACATACTGCATATTCTCGTTTATTAAGTGGAAGCAAGCATTAGGTACACAATGATATAAAGATAGCAACAAGAGCTACTGGGGACTACTGGAGGTAGTGGGAGGGTGGTGAGCAAGGGTTGAAAAACTGACTGTTGGGTATCTGCTCATTATCTGAGTGACAGGCCATTCACATTCCAAACCTCAGCTTCATATAACATACCCATGTAATAAACCTGCACATGTACCTTCTGAATCTAAAATAAATTTAAAGATTTTTTTTAAGAAAAGAAAGAAAATATTTCTAATCACTAATTCTACCATTTTGCTATTTTTATCTAAATTCAAACTTGTTTAGGGGCTGTCATATAGGCACCAAATTTATGTGTAAACTTAGAAACTGACATATGTAAACATCATCTAAATCTATAAAACTTATTCAAAATAAATTTACATAATATGTAAACAAACAAGTTTTCAATCAAAGTTTAATCAACTTATAATTAAATATTAATATAAAACTGTCATTCCCTCTAATTTATGTAACTGCTGATCAAGAAAACCTCTAATTTACTTGTGGTTTCAAACCTCATTTGTCTTCTTCAAGTAACTGGAAATATTCTATAGACAAAAATTATAAAAGTCAACTTAAGGAGTATAATTTATTTCACCTTGAGAAAGTATATTTTAAACCAGTGAAGCCTAAAATTACATATTTTTTTTAACAAATGTATGCTAACCTTTTTTTAAGTTTTCAAAGACACTTAAATACTCTGAGCATTTGATATTTTTATACGTCTAATTATTTTGATATGCGTGCCTAGTTTTATGTCTTATGTACGACTACCACTTGAGATAAAGTAACCACGTAAGTTACTATCCAAAGAAGCACAGTTTTGTGAACAAAAGAGGGTAATAGTAATAATAATGATAATAGTAATCATGAGATAACCGACAAAAAGCGAGTCTATCCTAGGCAAGCCTGGACAAAGGGTTAAACCTAACCTTAATTCAAAGAAATAAGAGACAAAAATGACCAAAAGTAAATAAAAGTTTATCAAATATCCAGCAGCATTGGCACTAATATAATAATATTTCTATTATATATGGTATATTCTTAATAAATTATTTACCAATGTACAGATCTTCACTTAGTTAAAAGTGACAAATGGAAGAGCATCTTTATCTTACCCTGTTAATAAAGAGTCAGAAACTGAGAATAAGGCAGTAAACTTATCTTATCAAATAATTTAGAAATATATTAAAAGTCTTTCAAAGGTTATCCTGCTCCAAAATTATCCACCTAATAATTTCCCTGAAAAGCCTCCATTAAAAATTAATTGTTTAAGACCACATTTTTCAAAGTCTGTTCAAGGTATATCAGATTGTCAAATACTACTGGTTACAGCAGAATCTTAGGAAAATATCCTGTTTTGGAGCTAAGACCTTCTGATACAGACAATCAAAATCTGCTTTTCCTTTTATGGAAAAAAAAAGAGATGACTATACCTTATCCCTTGCTTGTTGTTTATAAGAAAGGGCAAGACAAAGTACCTCTTTTCAGAAATAGATGTGTATCTGCAAGAAGAAAGGAGGAAGAGCAATGTCTGAATGTTTTCTACTTAAACCTCCTCTTTTTAGAAATCCTGACTTTGTTTTTTATATTTTTATAAAATTTGGAAGATAGTTTCTCAAATAGATGAAGATCCCAAAAGATAAAGGAATACTGAGTTTCACAATAAGTGCACAGTAACCCGGGCATAGAAAGGTGGTAATATATTACCAGTTAACAGTAAACAAAGGAAGTATCTGCAGGGGCAATTTGCCAAAAACTTTTGCTTAGCAGGGAGATTGCTGGGGAGATGTTTCTGTTAACTACTGCTTCATAATGCACCACCTCAAAACTTATTGGTTCAAAACAATTATTTTACTGTTATGTTTCCAAGGTTTGACTGGGTTCAGCTGGGTGGTTCTGATCTGTATGATGTCAAGAAGAGGGGTACAATCACCTCCCAGTTTAGCAGGACTAAAAGTCCAAGATGGCTCATACACATGCTTCCAGCTGGTGCTGCCTATTGACAAGGGACTCTGCCAAGTTAATCAACCAGAGTGTTCTCCATGTGGCCTCTCCTTATAGACCTGGCTTTTCTACAGCATGGCTACCAGATTCTAAGGGACAGGAAGTACAAGCTAACTGTTGTGGTTGGATTCTCAATAAGATTCTGCAAAGTTTTGTGTACAAGATGTTTATTAGGAATCACCACCTGAGAAAAAAAGCAAAGCAGGATTAGGCAGAAAGAGAAGTCAAACTGTGACGTAGACGTTTAACATGCAGGCTTGTCACACCACGGGACAAAATGTTGAGATGTTTTATGCTCCCTTTGTCCTGAGAGTATGATCTCAGGTGAGCCAGGTGACTACAGCTCAGGTAGATGTTGAAGGAGTTCACACTGAAGGCTCTTTCCTGTCTTTATTCCTCACTGCTGCACAGCAAGTTCTTTCCTAAGGAGAGGATCTGAGCTGCATATCTCGCATCTACCACACTACCAATCCTCTTAAATTCTGGACCTGTGGGTCCCAAAGCAGCAATTTCATCAGTTTAATAGCCAGGCCGCAGCCCATATTCTAGGAAAGGGGAGATAAACTCCATCACTTGCTACTAGGGCTAACATGCATGTACAAGGAAGGGAAGAATATGGAGAGGCATTCCAGATTCTGCCCTCTGGCTGTAACAATTCTCATACAAAGTACATTCCCCACATCCCAAGACCCCCACAAATTCCCATTCCATTATGATATCAGCTCATATCCAAGACTCCTGTCATCTATTGGCAGAGATAGATGCAGATGTGAGGAACTTCTCACAGTCCTCAGGAGCAACTGTGAACTAAAAAAATAAAAAAACACCAATAAAATCTTACCTGCCCCATACTTACCCTGTACAACATACAAGAGTGGAAAAGGGTCATGGCAGTCACAATAGAAACCTGCACTCTAAAGCAGTGACACAGAAGTCCCAAAGAAGTTACTAGTTCATAGTAATTCTGAAATCTAGCAAGGCTTGTCACCATTTTCTTTGTTTCAAGGGACAGAAATATTTCTTTATTAGGATCAATCTCTGCTACGTAAGAGTAGTTCTGCATAGCTCTGCCTTCTGAGTCATCCTTCTCTTTCCATAAGAAGTGAAAGTGTTTGTAGTTAAATCATGTTCTCATAGGAGATTAATAACACATGAGGTCTTATTTCAATTTGAACTACTTCTGTCTCTTTTAGTCCAAGTTGTTAAAATTTCTTTAAAAAATGTTAACCCCCACCGTCTATAATGTTATTTTAAAACAGACTCTTTAGAACACACTCCTCTCTACCTTGGCCTTAGAATCAGGGTGCTATGGGGACAAAACCTTTACATTCTTAAAAGTCAGGATTAAGAGACACTCCCTTAAGATTGTGAGAACCTCTATTGTCCAGGTGAGAGGTCAAAGAAGGCAAGTCCTTAAATTCTTTAAAAGCCCTATTTTCTGTATGCGAGAGTCTAAGGGACAATCCCTTTGTTTTTCTGAGGACTGAACAAAGAGTCTTCCAATTATACCGTAAACTGATCTACACTTTCACTCTGAGGCTGTTTTTCTGGCATCACTCTGAATTTGATCTTTGTCTCCTGGCCTTTATTTATTCTGAAAGGGCTGAAGGGGTTAGATAAAAGAATAATTTATGTTTCAATCTACAAATACTGTTTCAAAAGTGTTTCTTCTAGATCAGAGGTTGATAGACTTTGGCCTACAGGTATAATGCAGACTGTCACCTGTTTTGGTCAACAAAGTTTTATTGGAGCACAGCCACACCCATTCATTTACGCATTGTCTATATATATTTTGTGCTGAAACGGCAGGCTTGAGTAGTTGCTGGGGACACCATACAGCTTGAAAAGCCTAAAATATTTGCTATCTGGTTCAATATAGAAGAAATTTGCTGACCCATACTCTAGACACTGCTTGAAAATTGAACAGGTCCTTCTTTCGTTTATTTTACCCTATTAATGATCATACACAAGTAAAAGAAACCAGTTGGCACTTTCAGCATTCTCTGTAGAAACCTCATTAGCCAAATACAGAGGATCATTAAATATATTTTCTATCTTTTATATTGCTACTAGTTACAGCATTGTCAAAAATTCTGCCATTTCATAATAGGAAAGAACAGGGTCACCTCTCCCCCAAGCTCCAATAACAGTTTTCTTGGTATCTTACAGCTGCCATTAACTGTCTCTTTGAGGCTCTTTCGCCTGATGGCCACTGCCTGGCCCCAAAGTCAATGTCACATGTTTTAGGTTTTTTTTGTTTTTTTTTTGTTTTTTTTTTACAGCAATGCCCCACTTCTAGTTATTAATTTCTGTTATAGTTATCTATTGCTGCAAAAAAAAAAAAATCCCTAAGCTTAGCAGCTTAAAATAACAACTGGTTTATTGTCTATTATGACTTATGGTTAACTTAGCTCAGATGGCATCTTCTACTCCACGTCAGCTGGGGCTACAATCATCTGGAGGCTCAACTGACCTGAAATGCTTAAGATTGATGCTTTAGTTATTAATTGCTGTGTAATATGTTACTCCAAAACTTGGCAGCTTGAGAAAACAAAAATTTATTATCTCACGGATCTTGTAGATCTGGAATCCAAGAGAAGCTTAACTGGATGGTTCTGGCTCAGGGCCTCTCCTGTGGTTGAATCAAGCTGTCAGCTAAATTTGCAGTCATTTGAAGTAAGGTAGACTCACTTCATGTATTTGTAGGTGGGCCTTAGTTCCTCACCAGATAGACCTCTCCATAGGCTACCTGAGTGTCCTCAGAAGAAAACAGCTGGCTTCCCCCAGAGGGAGTGATCTGAGAGAGGGCCACCAAGATGAAAACCACAGTGCATTTTATAATGTAATCCTGGAAGTGACAATCATCACCTCTGTCATATTCAAACAAACACTGATACACTGTGGAAGAGAACTACACAGGGATGTGAATACCAGGAAGCAGGCTTTATTGGATGTCATATTGGAAGGTGGCCACCAAAAGTACCCACTCATGGAGTTGTCATTGCTTCATATACCTAGAATGTCTCTGTTATCATCTTGGTGATTCCTCTGTTTGCCCTGGGCTTCTCACAGCATGCAGGCTGAGTTCCAGGAAGCAGCAAGTAGAATCAAAAGTTTTGAATATTTTTAACAGTTAAAAAGATGGTTTTTATAATCAGTGCCTTCCTTTTTGGTCTAGCCAATTACAAGCACAGAAGTTCTTCAGAATCCTGCGAATGGAACTCTCTGTGGTACAAAAGCTGTGAATCACACAAGCCTGGCAGACTACTCAAATTTCCATTCCTCGCTGAGGAGAGTTTAGAACATACATATAATGCTCTTGGTATGAGTGCTCTAGATATTTACTCAGATGAAGTGAACAGCTACGTTGTATACTTTTTCTTTATGATTAGTAGCCTGCTTTGGGTTCAGAGTCACAATCTAACTTGCTCTTAACAAATCCTACTCAGCCTTCCAGCTTTCCTAATCCTAATTGACTGCTCTTTTCTAGAAACATACCTATTCCTGTGGCTTTGACTGAGGTCTAATTTGAACTCAGATGGACTTCTTTGACATTAAATTTGGCCGCTTTTCAGATACCACTACTAGAGTGCTTTCATTGGTCACATTACTCTCCATGGATAGTATTGTTAACTCAGCTCCTACCTGATATTGCCATGCTTCAAATTGCTGTTTTCATCCACCTCGAAGTCAGTCCTCAAACCCCAGTTTCATTCAGGCCTGACTTAATCTCCTCTGTTTAATGACCTGCCTTTGAAGAAAGCACTGTACTAACTTCTGCTCATTTTAAAAAATGGAAAACTGGTAATTTAGGTGTGCTATTGGCAGGGACCATATTTTTTTCACGACCCTTTGAATTGTATAGAGGTTTACCCATCATCTACAAAAGCTAACACCGAAAGCCAGCAGCATGGCATTTTGACATTCAGTGCTAACGTCCTAAGCAAGGTTACATTTTTTTTTCTATTCAAAACACTCTTCTTATGGATTTCTATCCCTGGCAGATTTTTTTTCATTATGCAAAAAGCACTATGAAAGTGTTATCAGAGTTTGGTATATGTTTGAACTTTCGGCTTTCAAAAATCTATCTAATTGCTATCATTTTTTATCTCTTCCACTAAGCTAAATGTTTCATATCATCACTCAAAACCAAGCCAATGATGATGTAGATTGCCAGTACTCCCATTACTCATTCAAGAATACTCATTAATCAGAAGCTACAGCATATTTTTAATGTATTATTTTCAATAGTAGTATCATATTTTAATACACAATATGGTACTATTTCAGATGCAAGGTGTTTTGTAAACATTAATCTTCAAATATACTGGGACTTCATAAACCTAAAAACGTAAATGAAGCCAATAAAAAATTGCCCAACTTCTCACAAAAACCATCCAAGGCAAAATTAGGATATCACTTATTTCATCTTCATCTGTGTCCCTGAACAACAAAGTCAAACTTTTCTTAAAGAATTATATAGGCAACTCCACATATATTATTCAACCTATTTTATGGGCTGCTGTTTGTCAGTATTATTACTGATGGATTTAAAAATAGTTTTATCTGTGAAATATGGAATACATGGAGAGAAATATATAAAACATGTAAGGACAAGTTATAGTGTATTAACATAAACACAGATATATCCATTACTTGGCTTAAGAAATAAAACACTGCCTGTTAACATCCCTCTATTTCTTGAGTACATTCTGTTTCTTTTCCACTATACAGAGACGGTGAAGAAGAGGACATCATGATCCTGAATTTCATATTAATCATTTCTTAGGTTTTCTTTATATTTTTACAGCCTGTGCATGAATTCTTATAATATTCATCAACTCTTCACACTTTGCATTTAACATAAGTACTATTCTGACTTGGTTCTTACATTCAATAACATACTTAGAGATTCTTCTTTGTTGATGCAGCGTGGCTATGTTTCATTAATTGTTTCTGCTCCACAGGATTATGTTGTATGAATATATTATAGTTTATTTTTTATAATTTATTGATACTTTTTTCTCCACATTTTTTCCATTACCACAATGTTCTTGTAAACATCCTTCTACATGCTTCTTTATATATATACTCAAAAGGGTAAATGTCATCTATCGAAATAGCTGGGCAATAAACACACAAATGTTTGACTTTACTTAGTAATGCTAGAATAATGGTAATGGGCTTGGACAATCTCCACACTCAGTGGTTAAAACATCAAAGGTTTATTTGTTGCTCTTGTTATGTTTTTATCTTAGATAAGGGGGTTGAGTAGGTAGAATCTCTCACTCACATCTTCCTCCCTTAGAATATGCTGCCAGTTACCACTAAAAGGGAGAAAGAAACCTCCTTAATCACTTACCAGCTCTTAAAGTCTCCCATTTGCAAAGTGCACAAGTTATACAGTAACATTTAAATTTAAGGGGGTGGTAAAAATTTTAGTGTAAGCCCAGAAAAGAAGAATAGGAAGTATCTGCGAAAAGCCTGTATGTCTACTATAAACTATTTTCTTTTTTAATTTAGTTTCTACTTTTATTATAGATTAAAAGGTGCATGCACAGGTTTGCTATATGGGTAAACTGCATGATACTGAGTCTTGGAGTCCCAACAATTCTATCACCCAGGCAGTAAACACAGTACATAACACGTGGTTCTTCAGCCCTATATCTGCTCCCTCCCTCCTTCCCTCCCCTGTCTTGTAGTCCTCAGTGTCCATTTCCCTCATCTTTACATTCATGTATATTCAATGTCTAGCTCCCACTTATAAGTGAGAACATGTGGTATTTGATTTTCTGTTCCTGCATTAATTTACCTAGAATAATGGCCTTCAGCTCCATTCACGTTGCAGCAAACGACATGATTTTATTCCTGTTTATGGTGGCATAGTATTCCGTGGTGTATATGTATCACATTTTCTTGTTCCAATCCACCGTTAATAGGCACCTGGGTTTATTCCATGTCTTTGTTATGGTGAATAGAGCTTCAATGAACATACGAGTATATGTGTCTTTTTGATAGAGATAATTATTTTCCTTTGAGTATATACTCATTAGATTGCTAGATTGAATGGTAGTTCTATTTTATTAATAAGTTATTTGAGAAATCTCCAAAATGCTTTCTACAGTGACTGAACTAGTTTGCATTCCCTCCAATTTATGGAATTTTTAATAATCACCATTCTGATTGGTGAGATGGTGTCTCATTGTGGTTTGATTTGCATTTATCTGATGATTAGTGATGTTGTGCTCGCTTCAGCAGCACATATATCTGATGATTAGTGATGTTAGGCATTTCTTCATATGTTTGTTGGCTACTGTATGTCTTCTTCCAAGAAGTGTGTGTTTATGGCCTTTGTCCATTTTTAATTGGATTTTTTGTTTTTTTTGCTTGTTGATTTGTTTAAATGTCTTGTAGATTCTGGATATTAGACATTTATCAGATGCATACCTTGGGCATATTTTCTCCCATTCTCTGGGCTGTCTGTTTTACTCTGTTGGTAATTTCTTTTGCTGTGCAGATGCTCTTTAGTTTAATTAGGTTCCACTTGTCTATTTATTGTTTTTGTTACAATTGCTTTTGGGGACTTAGCCATAAATTATTTGCCCAAGCCTATGTTCAGAACAGTATTTCCTGGATTTTATTCTAGGACTTTTAGAGTTTGATGTCTTACTTTAAATCTTTGACTCACCTTTAGTTAATTTTCATATATTACCAGAGGTAGGGGATCCAGTCTCATTCTGCATGTGGCTAAACAGTTATCCAAGCACCATTTATTGAGTAGGGAGTTCTTTCACTGTTGTTGATTTTTTTCAAAGATCTGGTGATTGTAAGTGCACAGGTTTATTTCTGGGTTCTTTATTCTGTTCCGCTGGCTTATGTGTCTCTGTTTATACTGGTGCAATGCTGTTTTGATAACTGTGCTTTATAGTATAGTTTGAAGTCAGGCAATGTGATGCCTCTGGCTTTGTTCTTTGTGTTTAGAATGCTTTGCCTATTTGGGCTCTTTTTTGATTCCAAACGAATTTTAGAATAGATTTTTTTAATTCCATGAAAAATGACAGTGGTATTTTGATAAAGATACTGTTGAATCTGTAAATTGCTTTGAGCAATATAGCCATTTTCACTATATTAATTATCCCAATCCATGAGCATAGAATATTTTTTCCATTTATTTGTGTTGTTTATGATTTCGTTCAATAACATTTTGTAGTTCTCCTTGTAAAGATCATTCACCTCCTTCTTCAGATGAATTTCTAGGTATTGCATTTCCTTTGTGGCTACTGTAAATAGGATTCTGTTCTTGATTTGGCTCTCAACTAGAATGTTACTGCTATATAAAAATGCAACTGATTTTTGTTCATTTTTTTGTATCCTGAACCTTGACTTGATTTGTTTCTCAGTTCCAGGAACCTTTTGGCAGAGTCTTTAGGGTTTTCTAATTCTAGAATCATATCACTGAAAAAGAGAGATAATTTGACCTCTACTTTTCCTACTTGGATGTCTTTTATTTATTTCTATTGTCTGATTGTTCCGGCGAAGACCTCCTGTTCTATGTTGAATAGGAGTGGTGAGAATGGGTATCCTTGTTGTCCCAGTTCTCAAAGGGAATGGTTCCAGCTTTTGCCCATTCCGTATGATGTTGTCTGTGGGTTTGTCATAGTTGGCTTTTATTATTTTGAGGTATGTTCTTTCAATGCCTAATCTGTTGATGGTTTTTGTCATTAAAGGATGTTGCATTTTATAAAAGGTATTTTCTGTATCTGCTTAGATGATTGTATGATATTTTGGGGAAGGGTTCTGTTTATGTGGTATATCACATTGATTGATTTGTGAATATGTTGAACCAACCTTGCATTCCCTAAATAATGCCTACTTGATACTGGTGAATTAGCTTTTTGATGTGCTGCTACATTCAGTTTGTTAGTATTTTGTTCAGGATTTTTGAATCTACATTCTTCAGGAATATTGGCCTTATACACCCACCAGAGGAGATAAGAGTATCATTGCTTCATATCCTGACAAATCTGTTATTGTCAGATATTTACACTGCTTTAATCTGACAGATATGAACTATCTTACTATAACTTAAATTTAATTTTCCCAATTAATAATGAGGCTAGGTCAGGCGTGGTGGCTCATCCTTGTAATCCCAGCACTTTGGGAGGCCAAGTCCAGCAGATCATGAGGTCAGGAGTTTGAGACAAGCCTGACCAACATAGTGAAATCATGTCTTTACTAAAAATACAAAAATTAGCCAGGTATGGTGGTGTGTGCCTGTAATCCCACCTACTCAGGAGGCTGAGGCAGGAGAATCACTTGAACCTGGGAGGTAGAGGTTGCAGTGAGCCAAGATCATGCATCTGCACTCCAGCTTGGGCAACAGAGTGAGACTCTGTCTCAAAAAGAAAATAGTAATAATAACAATAATGAGGTTGAGCATCTTTTCACATGTTATGTAATAATTCTACTACTTGAAACATATTTTAAAATTTCATTCTGTTTTATCTACAAAAGTAGTAGCACCTGTCCGAAAATAGTTGCTAATTCTACATGGGCTAGTAAAGAACATAGTAAATGGTACTATAACTATTAGTTCAGAAAATATGGTGGCTTGAGTAAATTTAATTTGAAGATATTCAGAAACACTGATCTAAAAACAGTAAAATAAGGGCTACACATCATGATGTAGCTGGCTTCACTGTAAAATAAACTTTGCATATTTGATACTTCCTGAGTAGTTTGCATGTCTTAATCACAGTGAATGTATATCTGAAAGCTTCTGAATTCTTATATATTAAGTATGCAATTAATAGGTCATTAAAAAAGTAGTAGGGATTCATTTAACAAATATTTTTCAGGCACATACTCTGGCCATGTATTATGTTGAGAAATGATATGAAATGAATAAAATGACCTAGGCAGACACAACCTCTGATACCTTGGATTTTATAATCTAATAGTGGAAATAAATGTAAATATCTCGTATGTTTTCTGTGGAAGCACTCTTAATCTATCTGAAACTGTATTTACTGGCTACACCAATGTTCATTTTTGATGACATGTTTTTTCAGAATTAAGCTGCAAGAAAGAAGCAACCGTCTAAGACATCATAAGGTAAAATATTTGCACATCTGGTTGGAAACATCTCAATATTTTTCATGATCTCCAGCATCTCCACCAAATTATCAAAACAAAATAAAGCAGATCAATGAAACTCAGGAAATTAAATGTGTATGCCAAGTAGCCTATCCAAGAGGCCGAATAATATGTGTTATAAAATCAAATAAAAGATATTTTGGAGATCTCAGCATTTTGGGAGGCACAGAAGGATCACTTGAAGCCAGGAGTTTAAAACCAGCATCGGCACCACAGTGAGACCCCATCTTCACAAAAAAGAAAAATATATTAACCAAGTGTTGTGGTATGCCTGTGGTCCCCACTACTTGGGAGGCTGCAATGGGAGGATCACTTTAGCCCAAGAATGCAAGGCTCCAGTGAGCCATGACTGTGCTGCTGCTCCAATCAGCCTGAGTGAAAGAGCAAAATCTTTTCTCTAAAAAATAAGATGATAAAAAAGATATTTTGCAATTTGTGGGCAATGCAACTCCCAAAAGCTTGGAATCTCTAATGTATCTATCTTTATTTCCTTGTCCTACAGCAGCTGCCATGGACAAAACATATTACTTCCTACCCTACCATTCATCTGAGACTTCATGGTGGAAAGAGCACAAATATGGCTGAGGCATCAAGATAATTTCCTGCTCCAATGGTTCCATATATCTCTTTCAGAATAAAATATATTTTAAGAAGGGAGGGAACAAACAGCAAAGTAATCTCTAGTTAAATAAGCTTTTTATTAATCTTCTAAGTATTTTAATTTTGGGTTAGTTGGTAATTGAACACTAGTGTGTGACTTCCTAGTACTTTGCAGAAGAGCCTCTGGGATTCTGCACACATTTGATTTAAAATTCTGAGTTTTGAGTAAAAATACTTCTATCATTTCAGAGCCATGTTAAGAGTATATGTCATAAACATCATTTTAACATGTTGAAAGCAGGATGCAGTGGCTCACACCTGAAATTCCAACACTTTGGAAGGCCCAGGGAGGAGGATCACTTGAGGCCAGAATTTAAGACCAGCCTGGGCAACATAGTGAGACCCCATCTCCATAAAATTAAAAGAAGATTAGCTGGGTGTGGTAGCACACCTATAGTTCTAGCTAATGGGGAGGCTGAACCTGCAATGAGCTATGATTATGACGGCACTCTAGCCTGGGAACCAGGGCAAGACCCTATCTCTAAAAAAAAAAAAAAAAAAGGATTTAATTTTTTAATTTTTATTTTTATCAGAAAAATGGTTCCACTTAAAGCCATAACACATGTGTCTAATTTAGCTTTTATTTTCAGTGTTTGGATTTCTAAATAGCTTTTTTTGTGTTAGGGTGAAATATTTGTGGAATTTTAACTATTAATAATGCTGCTTATTAATTATTCTATTTAATTGGTATTCAAATTTAGATGGAATACTTTTTTCTGTATTTTCTCTGTGAGGAATATATAACTCAATGCTTTTCCTTGTCTTTATTTTGATGCTATATCAATCAAGGGTTGACATTTACCCACTTCAGAAAGCTTAAGGATCTAAAAGCTATAAAATGTACAAATTCCCATAAACATTCTTTTAAAACAGGATGCTAAATTTGGGTGACAAGGAATCCAAAGCTTTTTTTTATAAATCCAGGGGAAATTTTAATTTCCACTCAATATTAACAGTTGTAACAAATGGGATAAATATATTTGCTGAAATTGCAGATAGGCAACATAATGAGTGAAATAGCCCATTAGAAGTGTGAGTGATGGGAATCACTTCAAGGCCCAGAGCGTATGCCCTGACTAAATGGACAGCTGCTATTCAGCTTTGGCCAAGCACTGCTACATGTGAATGTGCAACCAGAATTCCTAGATTATGTGATTTATCATAAGCACACTGAAACAATGTTTTGTAAAAATAAAATCTACCTACGCTTCAACGTTAGCTCTCAAAATGGAGATAGTGCTGGTAAAATAAAACAAGGCAGCCAGTCTCTAACCTATCAACTATATAAATCAAGCTCCCTCAAAATTGCTTCTGTCTCAAAATTGCCTTGGCAAAACAATTTGGATAAACAGAATGATACGTTTTGGCCTCTATATAATTGATTCTGGCTTGCAATTATTTCAAATAATTTTACTTGATATGTATCACAGGGACATATATTAGTATTTGTCTGCATTATGAAAGAATATATTCCATATCTAAATCTACATAAAGAATCCAGGATCACACATTATGTGTAAGTCACTTAAGTATTTACATATTTTTGGGGAAATATCTATCTCAGTACACTTTATTCTTCTTACTTTGACTACCGATAATATATTAACCTCTGTAAATTAGTATTCTCCTATAAAGTAATTGATTTAAATTAACTCAATTCCTTAGAAAAGAATTAGAGATAAAATTTCCTTGACTCCTTACCCATATTTCATAATATTTTCAAATTACTCTTAGAGAAAGTCAGAACTATAAGGATTCTCAAAAACTCCTTTATGTTATAGATAAATAAGGTCCTCAAAGATGAAGTGCTTGTCCAATGTCACAGAGATAATTAACAAAAGGACTGAGAATGCAAAGTGCATAAAGTAAAAATGTAGCATTTAATATTCCAAATTGAGTTGTGAAAAGATTTAAATACAGAAAGACCATGTGGGAAATATACTACCTAGAGAATGTTAAAATATATACAACTGGTACAGATACAGACACCCTGAGTGAACTTTACTAGGAGGTCTTTAAATGGGAGTTCTAACTAACTTTTTAATTTAGGCCTAGGAGGTCTACTGAAATAACTTTGCCTTTATTTTCAACAAGCATCTCCTAGTATTTTGGTTATTATTATATATGCTGGTAGAGCAGTTTTCAAGTTGTTAGCCTAAAATAAAAGCGCTCTAGATGGGTATTGTTTGTGAGCATTTGGGGAATTTCAAAAACGCTGTGGTGGTCGACAGAACTAGTGTTCTGAGCTTCGGTGGTAATTAAACTCAGAATCTGTCATTCATCTCTGCTTTGCAAATAAACTGAGAAATTCAGAGATTTCTCATTGACAGAAAAATAGGAATTTAGTGGGCAATTCAATAGAAAAAAGGTTTTAGAAACTGTAAAAGATGAGAACTCTGCTTCTGGCTGTCAGAAGAGCTGACAGGATTCAGACAGGTTCCAGCAGGGAATGATGGCATTTTCTGTCAGAACCACAGAGCTGTTTGAGAGACCAGGACTGGATATTAATGTAGCCAGTGTGAATTTTCTCCACATACTAAGTTGTATGCTTTATCTTCTAAAAAAAATTCAAATCATATTTCAAATTCCCTCTTTAGAGTAGTAAAAAAATTATACTTGTTGTGTTTAATGACGGGGACTCTTTTTCTCCCTAGAGATATCCAAGGATCTAATGGAGTTATAGTGAGTACCCGTCTAGAAATTGAAGTTAAGGATGGAGATATGGGCTGATCTTTACTTAGTGGAAATTGTATCTTTAACATTACTCCTTATGCTCCATGATGGTGTTATTGAGGCTAGTCTTCTACTATATGTTGGACACTGGTCTCCTTAGAGGCTCATTAAGTCCACCATGGAAAATAGCACTTGCTGAATATATGCTCAGCCACAAACGCCTATAGCACTGCTCTCTAGCTGCAATGCTAAGAGGTTGGTCTTTACCAGCATGTGGAACTAACTTCACAACCAATTAGTAGAAATAATTCAGATAAGGACAAGCTAAATGGGTGAGAAGTCAAAACAAGATCATAGGATTGGGGTGTGATGAAGCGTTGTGTTAACAAAACATGTAATCTTTAGGATTAGTTGAGGGAATATGAGACCACGTCTATGACTCACAGGATTGGTTTAAAGTATAAAAACTATATAGATTGGGACTGGGGGTGAGTCAGGAGAGCTGGAAATAAATCTGCAAATAAAACTGAGAAAGTTATTACCTAGATGTGGGGATATCCCAAATCTATCTCCAGCTAACAACACTTGGATAAGCATGCTGCCTTGGCATATTTGAAGTACGAAATAGGAAGCAAGCTTGGTGTTCCATAAACATGTATTAACTAAGCCAATTCATGGATACATTTTAGTTGTTAGTATACAGGGAACAGATTAAACTTTAATTTTTCTATGCTTTTCGTTTTTTCTTAGTTTCTAAGTAAGTTCTATTTAAAATTTCCTATCTTTCCTCCGTTTGAGACGCAAAACGTTTTGTTAGACCAAAGGCAAGGCATAAGAGAAATCTGAGTTGTTGTGTAGTTTAGCATGGTGGGAATAACTTTCATTGTGGCTTTACATTTTAGAAAGAGCTAATAGAGCACAGAGGTGAAGACATAGAATGGAAAAGTTTGGAAACACTTAAAATATTTATCCTTTGTCATCCTAGGCTTTTCCCTTATGTGAGGTAGCAGGACTTCTGGGGAATAGGGCATAAAAAGGGCATATAAAACTATATATCATAATCCTACTATGAGGGCCCAGGAAGTTTGGAGGCTCTGGAACATACAGTTAATATAGACATGAGTAATTCTATTAACGATAAAAGAGAATCTTATCATCTCTTTCCTCATCTTTATTCTCCAGTTTTCTTTTCCTTCCCTAGTACCAATAAAAGCCTTTTCTAAATCTTAATTTAGAAATAGAGTATGCTAAAAAAGCAAAAAAAAAAAAAAAATAAGATAAAAGAGGAAAATAAAAGAAACAGACTATACGAATATTTCAAGTCATCAGGAAGTTATAACTACTATATACCGAACTCCAATACCTTCTGTAACTCATAAGAATAGTTAAGATTATACTGAAACAACTGAATTTTCACATGAACATAGGTGAAATTGGATCTCTGCCTCATGTCATATGCAAAAATTAACTCAAAATAAATCAACGACCTAACTATAAGAACTAAAATCACAAAACTCTTAGAAAAATCCAGGGACAAATCTTTATGACATTAAATTTGCCAATGGATCCTTAGATGAGATAACCAAAACAAAAGAAAAATAAGTTAGACTTTACTAAAATTAGTAACTTTTGTATATCAAAGGACATCATCCAGAAAGTGAAAAGACATTAAAATTGGGAGAAAGTATTTGCAAATCCTGTATCTGACAAGGTGCTAGTATTCAGAACATGTAAAGAATACCCATACCTAAACAACAAAAAGACAAAAGCCCAATTTTAAACTGGGCAAATAACTTGAATAGATATTTTTCGATGAAAATATACAAATGGCCAATAAACACATTAAAAGATGCTCAACATCATTAGTGACCAAGGAAATCAAAATAAAAATCCATGAAGATCCCACTTCACATCTACTAGTATAGTTATAAAAACAAAAACAAGCCGGGCGCGGTGGCTCAAGCCTGTAATCCCAGCACTTTGGGAGGCCGAGGCGGGTGGATCACGAGGTCGAGAGATCGAGACCATCCTGGGCAACATGGTGAAACCCCGTCTCTACTAAAAGTGCAAAAAAAATTAGCTGGGTATGGTGGCACGTGCCTGTAATCCCAGCTACTCAGGAGGCTGAGGCAGGAGAATTGCCTGAGCCCAGGAGGCGGAGGTTGCGGTGAGCCAAGATCGTGCCATTGCACTCCAGCCTGGGTAACAAGGGCGAAACTCCGTCTCAAAAAAAAAAAAAAAAAAAAGAAAAAAAAAAACAAGTGTTGATGAGGATGGACAAAAATTGGCATTCTTGTACATTGTTGATAGGAATGTAAAATGGTGCTATTTCTGTGTAAAACACTTTGTGCTTCAAAAAGTTAAACATAGGATTACCATATGACCCAGCAATTCCACTGAGTAGGTATGGAACCTATGATGGAATGTTATTCAGCCATAATGAGAAATGAAATTCTTATATACGCTACAACATGGATGAACCTTGCAAACATCATGCTAACTGAAATAAATGAGGTACACATTTGCAAATATTGGATGATTCCACTTGTATGAAATATCTAGAATTTGTCTGCATGAAGGGAGAATGAGGAGTTACAACTTAAAGGGTAGATATTTTTATTTGAGGTGATAAAAGGTTTTGGAAATAGAGAGTGGTAAAGATTGCATAATATGGTGAAAATAATATTGTAACTGAATGGTACACTTAAAAGTGGTTAAAATGGCAAATTTTATGGTATATGTATTTTGTCACAATAAAAAGAGAATACCAGAGCTAACAGTTAGCAAACATTTATGTCAAGCTCAGTTACAAGTAAGCACTACTACATTAACCCATTTAATCTTCATAACCCTAATACATAATATTAGGATTATGACTGCTGCTATACAAAATAGCCCCCAAAATTTTAGTAACTTAACACAGTAGATATTCCCCTCCTCACTTCACATACCAGTCCAATGATGCCATTTTTGGTCATAGGCAGCTTTCTTTCATTGGTTCAGGGACTCGTAGACTTATTGTTCACTACTTCCAGCTGATTGAAGAAAAGGGAAAATATTAAGAAGAAGACAAATTAATTTCTTAAAAACCATGAGCCTTTAGTAGTATACACCAATTCAACTTTCATCCTCTTAGTGAGAAATAGTCACGTGGTCATACCTGACTGCACAGGAAGCTCAGAAACTTAGTGCCTGGTCAGGCAGCCATCCTTCAACAATCACATTACACCGTGCAAGGGGAAGTATAATTTTAGACAGATGGCTTATCTTCTGCAGCAAAGGTAGGTGATATTATTCTGATTTTACAGGTGAATAAACTGAGCCAGAGGGGTGGACAACTTGTCCAAGGTCGCATAGTTGATAAGAGGACTATAAGATACTCAAACCCAGGTAATCTGACTTGAGGGTGTATACTTAATCACTATACTACCTCATGCTACAAAAGCTTTTATACAAAACGATGATGGTATATAATACTGCTTCTCATCTTCATCTTTCTGACACCTCTCTAATTCATCCTTCTTCAGATAGGAAATGAATGAAGAGATAATCTTTCAAGAATTTCCACAAATGCATTACTAATGCATCACCAGGATATATACTTTATGTTCAATGACAACATACTTATTGTATTTATCTGGCCATTCTACAATGGTAGAAGAAAGAATACTACA
This sequence comes from Saimiri boliviensis, assembly GCF_048565385.1. NCBI lineage: Eukaryota > Metazoa > Chordata > Mammalia > Primates > Cebidae > Saimiri > Saimiri boliviensis. The sequence goes on along the minus strand of NC_133450.1, from coordinate 49,861,502 downwards.
CACACACACACACACACAATCCTTCTGTTTAGCTTCCAATTCTCATTGAAATATTATTTAAGGAAAAACATTAATTTTTTCATAAATTATGCATTTTACATTGGGTATAACCTTTATAAACATGTTGAATGCTTGTGCTAAATACTTGTATCACAGTATAATTTCTTTGTAGACAATAAATGATTAGAGGATTCTGGAACCATTGTGCAGAGTATTGGGGGGAGTTATATTTTTTTACTGAGGTAAAATTCAGATAACATGAAATTATCCATTAACCTTTTTAAGGTATACCACAATTCATTGGTACTTTTTACATTCACAGTGCAGTGTAACTATCACCACTATCTAGTTCTAAGACATCTAAAACATTCCAAAAAAAAAAAAAAAAAAGACTCAAACCCATTAACCAGTCATTCCCCATTTGCCACTTCCTCAAGCCCCTAGAAACAGTCTTTCTGTCTTTATGGATTTATCTACTCTGTATGTTTCATGTTAATGGAATCACTTATTATGTGACCCTTTGAATCAGACTTCTTTCATTTAGCATAATGTTTTTGAGGTTCATCCATGTTGTAGCATGTCTAAGTCCTTAAGTTGTCTTTATGGTTCAATGAATTCCCATTGGATGACTACAACATTTTGTTTATTCCCTCATTAGTTGATGGAGATTTTGGTTGTTTCCACTTTTGGGCTATTGTAATGCTGCTATATGCCTGTATGTGAAAGTATTTGTTTGAAAACCTGTTTTTAATTCTTTTGTGTGTATATCTAGGAGTGGAATTGCTAGGTCATATGGGAATTCTATGTTTAACTTTTTAGGGAACCACCAAAGAGGAAGGCTAGAAAACCCAGGGTGGCAAAGCACTGAGAGAAGAGAGCTCCACAGAAATAAATTTGGAAATCTGAAAGAGTCCCTTTGAGCCTTTAGCTAAGTACTAATCAGCACATGTACTGTAGAAAACTACTTAAAGATTAGAAGTAACAGTGCCTGGTGCTCACATAGATTTGGGAATTTTTCTTGTTCCCACCACGCACAGTGGAAAATCTCTTAATTCACTGTGCATCAGCTGTAGTACTCAGAGGACATTCACTCAGTTATACAGCAAAATTTGTCCATTATTAAATGGTGATCTTGTCCTACGTAATAAAGCTTAGAAGTAAAACCGCAAAATACCACTTTCTACAGAACCACATTTGCTGACAAAGCTCAAGAATATATATAGGAACACAATAACATCCAGCATCTAACAAGATACAATTCACAACAACTGGTATCTCATAAAAAGTTACATGCATAAAAGCAGGACAATTTGATCCATATTAAAGAGAAAAAAACAAACAGCCAAAATCATACCAGAAAGGACACATGGCAAAATCAATAAATAATGATAATAAAATAATTTTTGTAACTGTCCTCCATGAGGTCAAGAAGGTAGAGGATTTACTCAACATATTAAGTAGATTCTTGGAAGATATAGAAAAGACCCAAATTTAACTTTTCACATGAAAATGACAAGCTTAATGTAGTTCCTGAATTAGGAAGTGTATTAATTTCTTACTTGACCTTTATAAACAGAAAATTCTATGTTTAGTGACTAGCCAAATTTTGATAATTTGATTAGAATTATCAAAATAAAGTCATGACTCCTATATTAGTTCATTTTCATACTGCTGTAAAGAATTGCCTGAAACTGTGTAATTTATTAAAAAAATAAAATAAAAAAGGTTGAATTGATTCCCAGTTCAGCTGCTGAGGTCCCAAGAAACTTACAACCATGGTAGAAGGTAAAGGGGAAGCAAGTAACCTCTTCACAAGGCAGCAGGAAGAAGGGCAAGTGAAGGGGAAAAGAGCCCCTTACAAAAACTATCAGATCTCCTGAGAACTCAGGGTCACAAGAACAGCATAGAGGAGCCAGCCCTCATAATTCGGTTGCCTCTACCTGGTCTCTCCCTTGAAACATGGGGATTATGGGATTATGGAAATTACAATTTGATATTTTTGTGGGGACACAAAGCCTACCTCAGTCAAATTCTGGACAAATCCTGAAGGTATTCTTAAGTACCTGGAAGGAGGAATTTAAGGGGTTAGTTACCAAAGTGACTAGTTCCTCCTGAAAGCCTAGACTCCAAGCACATTTGGGCCTGCAATTGCTCTCCCTTCCCTATCTCTCTTTCCTTCCTGACGCTGAGATTGCTTAGTCAGTGACCACAATTTTGTAGTCCAGTTCCCTTATTATTACTCGGTTACTACTTATCTATATTTAGCAATAAAAGTTAGAAATACATGTATATATCTATTGGTTCTGTTTATCTGGTTTCTCTGATTGAAATCTGACTGATACATATTTAAAAAGATTTGAGACATACCAGACAGTTGCAATACATCTATTTAATCAGGGAAAAGGTTTGAACAAAATGTAAAATAACTTTATAAGACCAGCAAGGAAATTTAAACACAGATCAGATATTTGGTGATATTAAGGAGTTTTTGTTAATTATTTTCAATCTAATAATAGTATTTTAGCTTTTTTAAGTTTATAATATTTTTAGAAGAAAAATGATGTGACAGAATTTACTTCAAAGTATCCTGAGGTAAGCGTTACAAAGGAAACAAGATTGGTCAGTTGATAGTTTTGAATGTGGGTATATGGTATCTGGGATTCATGACATGATTTTATCTCTTTTTGAATATGTTCAAAATTTTCCATAATGGGAAGGTAAAAGGAAAAACTAATGTTTTTTTTTTTTTTTACTAATTTTTCTACCCCCACTACAGAATTAGTCAGGACAGCTCTACTCAGTCTCCCTCATTCTATCACACAAATAAACATAAATACACACATACACACACACACACACACACACACACACAAACACACACACACACACATCTCTGTAATATACACATAAGCATATAAACATCCACATGAAAATGGTATATATTTACAAGTAAGCTCAGCTTGCTCTCAATTCTATGAAATGACACATGGATACAATAATTTAGAATTATTTGATGTAAATTAGACACTCACGACTTATCATGATTATGACTACATAGTGAAACCAAAAGGTTAAATATCAAGGCAAAATCTAGGAATAATTATGGTAATGTTTTTCACATCAAAATGGTTTATGGTAATGTATTTTTTTAACATACATGGTGCAAATTTGTTCTTGTACTTATAAATACAAATAACCTTGCTATAACTTTTTGTTATTTGACCTATAATAAACCGTGGAAATAGCAAATTGCATTAGAAAGGAGCCTTGACCAGAGGCGTTAAAAGCTTATCTGGAAGTCAAAAAATACTGTTGCTTATTTGAGTAGTGGGAAGTAAACAGATAAGAAATCTGAATAATCCATAAAGCAAACTATTCCCTGATGCCATCTGTGTGTTTATTATTTATCATTTGAAGTTGTATTATACTTATAATGCCTAATTTGTTATTCCTTCAATTCACTTCATCTTCCTATATACAGTACTTTTTAATGAAGGTGTTATTCAAATGATTGTTTCCATGTTTAATGTGAAAATATACATTAAAAATTATATTCTACCACTTCCTATGTCCATTTTTGATCTCTGGTCTTAGTTCTAGCTAAGAACATCATGGAAGATAGAAAATGTTAGGATGTACTAATTTATTGCACCACAATGATAGCGTTAAGAGTAAGCTATGATAAATATTTCTATTACTTACACATAGAGGAATTGCAAGGTCAAGTTATCTTATGAATCCGCAAGATTTTATGGCTAAAATTGGAAGGTCTACAACAAAAAGTCATAGCTTTTGATTATTATTAGGGTGACCATATAGTAATCTAAGTTAGGACAATGTTGAGAGTATTAACAATTGTTCTGGGACATCTGGCATGGGCCAGGACCATTTGGGGGCAAACAGACTTGGAGCCACTCTAGGCTTTATCAGACTACAGTATATGTGGTATACAGCCCAAGTGATTTAAACTTGGTTGACAAAACATATAAATACTAGGCAATTATTGCTTTGTTAGTCTACTTTTGCAGTTCTTTTTCTTTTAAGGTATTTTTATCTTCTTTTTCTTTTATATGTTAACAACTTTATCTTTCATTGTTTTACTCCAAAAGTTTTGCACATCTGAATGGTTTAAAAGATGAAACTATCACATTTTAAATTGTAGTTCCAAAAATAAGTGTTTTCAATGGTAGATTTTAATGAGTACTATTGTTTTTAAAATGCAAAAATACAGACAGTAAGTATTTGAATATATTCTTTACATTAATATTGTTTTCCTTTATACTTATTTTTCATTGTGCCTAATAGGACATCTTCAAAATGTGTACTGCTAACTCATTTAAAAATACATGGTAAGGTACATAACATGTACTTTGATTTTGACAATTTTCTTTGTTAGATTCTACAAATGGTAGGATATATACTAATATAACAGTTTTTCAAGACAAAGAAATTTTCAGAGCATCTATCAAGTCTCCTACTAAAAAGATGAGAAAATTAAAACTCAGAGAAGTTACTATAAGTCATAAAGTTAGTATGTGGAAGAGTCAGAACAAGATCATCAATTCAAGCTCCATTTTTTAACTATTTTGAAGTAATTTTAGACTTAAAGAAGAGTTGAAAATATAGAAGGTCTCCTATATCCTTCACCCATCTTCCCCTAATGTTTACATAACCATTGTACAATTATCACAAAGTTATTTTTTATTGAACTGTGTAGTATTAGTTCAGATTTTCTGCCTTAAAGTCAAGTGTGTAAAGTATGCAATGATACGTTTCATAATATTTAGAAAAAGTGCTAGAAAAGTATGCAATGATACGTTTCATAATATTTAGAAAAAGATCCATTAGAAACCAAGGAAGCATATTCAGTGCCAAAGAGTTTAGTATTCTTTCTAATACTAACATATCTATTAGGATGACAAATGAAATATTAAGACTTGGGGACTTTGAAATAGTATAGAACACATTTATGTCTCTACATAAATTAGTGTGAGCTTTCATACTTTCATAAACATATCCACCAATAGTGAATTTATTAAGTACAGAGCAGAAAAATTCTAATTTTTGACAAGGTAAAGTTCAATAAATAATTTTTCTATTAGTGAAATCGTAGAAAAGTATTTCTAGTTAATATGTCTATTTTATAAAACTTGTTATAAAATAATTGGGATAGGTTATGTATCTTTTGTTATATATTTGCTCCTATCTTCTTTGTGCTACATTGAACAACAATAACAACAAAAAAATCAGAATACATACATTGATTTTTCATGCCTTATATCTTAAAAAACTAAAAATTTATTTGCAAAAATAAATTTGCAAATAAAAAAACAAATTATTCAGGCTTTTTACACTCAGTGCTTGGTTACAGTGTCTGAATCATAGAAATTATGGCTTTCTTTTTTAGTACTTTACGCTTTCCAAATTATTTTATTATCATTACTATTTGGTTCCCAACAATACCTTGTATTAACAGTCTTCTCATTTTCTTTTTTCCTAAATTTAGGTTGATACTTGTAACACAGTGGTAGAGCCTCACTCATAACTCTGTGCTCTATCATTTTAGTGCCCACTGGCCTAATTTTCCATAGCAGTGGGGATATTCTGACACAATGAGGTGATAATTCCCCAGCATTTCTAGCCTCTGTAAGGGCAGAACAGACTCCAGTGGCCAGAGAAAGTGCTCAGAAAAAGATGCAGTGTTGGCAGTTGAAGACTGGCCAGCACAAATTGAGTTAATGTCACTGGGAATAGAGATCTCAACCAATGGCTGAAGGGAGCTGGTATATATATACCTCAGCTTTTCACACTTCCAGTGGGATAGTTCTAGGACTAGTGTTTTAAACTGGCTCCAAGAAAATCAGTGAGATTAAAAACAATGACAACTTGCTGGTAATTTACACTTCTTTGCTTTCCTTCCCTTCCCTGCCTCACTTCCCCATGTCCTATTGTGCTGCCTGAAATTATTTGCAAAATACACCACTTGCACTTGAATCTTTAAATCAGGGTCTGCTTCTGGTGATACACAAATTCAGAAAATGTTTTCCCAAAACGTTGGTTGAAGAGACATTCAAGTAGTGGGAGTATTTATGTTTTTAGTAACAAGACTGATTATAGGAAAAGCAGGAGCATGAAAACAAAGTGAGTTTAGGAATATCTGTGGATATCAACTATTTGTCCTTTGTCTTGAAAGCCAATCATTGTTACTGAAAATAGATAATCTTATGTCTATGTTACTTAGCCTGAAACAGGAAGAAAAAGAACTATCTCAATGAAAGACAATAAAAACTGGGGATCTTGTTCTTTGTATTAATACCATTTTCTATCACAGTTGCTTATATTTATAACTAACACAAATTCTATGGTGCCTTAAGGTGTTGTTATTAAATTAGTAGAGCTGAATTGCTTTGTTAATTAAAGGATAAAATTGAATTTCTTTTTGGAGAACTAAAAAGTCAAATGCTTCTATTATATTTTTGAAAAGTATATTCTGTTTATTTTTAGCATAAAAGGTATATACCAAATATTAATAAACCAAGATCTACTATACATTTTTATTTCTTCAGTTTTATTAACTGGTATAAAATTCAGAAAACAAAAAGTGAAATGTTTATTTTGTGTCCATTTAATCAGAATTATAGAGATATACAATAAGAATGATGTGGAAGTTTTTTTTTAAGAAAACAACAAAATATACTAAAAATGGAAGCTAAATTAGAGTGTATTCTCTGATAATCTTCAATGTCCAAATTATTAATGGTTCATAGCTGACTGATACTTTGATGTCTGACTAGGTCTTGGGATAGTCTCTGGGATTCCTGGCATATCATAGCTAAGTTACTGTTCAGCATCCCATCCACATCAAAAATTCTATCTTCCATTTCTAGGCCCCATGAAGTGATAGGTATAATAGTATTTAAATATTAAGTCTGAAGAAAGAAATAAGAGAAGGGTCAAATAAATACTGTAAGAATGCAGTGTGACTTTCATTCAATAGCATGTATGTGTATATTTAACTTATAACCTCTTTTTCAACTTAACTGACACATGGCCATGGCAAATATTTTCTAAACTACGTTAGAAATATTTTATTTTTAGAAAATTGTTAAACTAAGGTTTTCAAGTTCTAACCTCAGTCTTTCCCCAATTCAAAATACATTCTACTGAATACTTTGCTCAAGCTTTAATGTAATATGTTTGAATTATCTGTCCTTCAAATATCTTTGTCCACTGTCTTTTACTGTTTCAAAACAATCTAGTGCCAAATACCAGCCCTTCTGTAATATTTCATTTAAAAGCGTCCTTTCATAATTTTGTACACCGAACACTTTGTACAATGTCTGGCATCAGCCTTTTACTATCTTGAAAACCACATATTTATTCCAAACTCTTTTTCCTCATCACAGCTCCATTTGTACCCAAATGTATGTTTAATCCCTCTTTATTTTGGTCACGAAGACTATATGGTGGTTTCCTATTACATTACACATCAGATCAAAATTTTGGACTTTGGTTAATAGACCTTTTTTCAATATGCACTAACTTACCTGCTTTCCTTTTCTTTCAGCTGTCAGCATACCGTCTTCGCTGATTGAGGCAAACGTGTTTTCCACAGTCCAGATGAACTTTTAGTCCCAAACTAAACGTAGTCTCTTCCTTATTCAGTAGACTGATATCTCTCATTACTTAAAAACACCAGAAATCCCAATGCCTTCTAGATGATTCTTCCAATAAGGATGCTATGAGGAGCGTTAGTATTCCTTGTTATTGCTTATTTAATCTATCAGGAATTAAGTTTTATTGTATTCATTTTGGTTATTGCCTCAGACATGCATATACTCTTTGTTAGAATATCATAAATACAGTGAAGTTCCTTCTTATGCTAGCTTAGTATGAAAGCCATCTTTCTGGTTGAATTGTTGTAGTGGAAAGTATGGGGAAGAAATACCTTCATTCTACAAATCTAGTGAATATGTTGATACCTTTTTACAGCTTAGAATACATTGCCACATAGTCTCTCTCATTTGACTCCCAAGAATGGTGGAAATTGGTTGGCGTCGCAGTCCCTGTTTTGAGTGGGAGGGAATCCGGAGCTCTAATGTATTGCAATATTTAAGACAACAGTCTTTGCAGTCAGGAAGACCTGAGTTTGAAATTACTACAGTGTTTATAACTGTGTAACTTTGGGTAAATTTCTACTATCTTTAAACCTAAACTACCTCATAAAATGGGGTCAGTAATAACTACACGACATACTGCATGCAATGGACACAGCATGCAACGTGGATTGTTTGCCACGTGGTAAACACTTAATAAATGGCAACACGTTAAGAGATTTGCCCAAGATACACTTGTAGAACAGCCTGCAAGGACGGGAAACCGAGAAAGATTCCAGACTCCGAAGCCCACGCTTGTTTACTACCCTGCTTCCTAGAACACCGAGTTAAACTACTAACTTGATGAATGACCTTGAGCAAAATACCTCACTGAGTCAGTTTACTCATCTGAAAAATGAGGGACTTGATTTAGAGAATGCCTAACGTCCTTTCAGTCTATCCCAGCTACATTAGATGTTTTTATCCGGTGCTGTAGGGTTGACGTTCAAGTCCGTGATGTGTCCAAGATCTGTATAATCATAAGCCGTGCACATGGCAATGAATTTTATCCCGACACTCGTGTTTCGTTCAATATTTAGTTCTGTGTGCACACTCAGCTGTTGCCTGTCTTTAGTCTGCCTACCAGCGCCTCGTGAAGGGAAGACCCACACCTCGCTTTATTTATTTATATCCTGGCTTGTTCCCGAAAGGATTTAAGGCGGCGAGTGACACTCTAAGTCCCCTAACGGTGTCACACAGTGCGATGAAGAAATCCTCTTTGGATGAAATCATCGCGTAGAAAATCGCCGATGAGTGCGATGCTAAGTAATGTCTTTTACCCAACTCTTAAAAATAAAAACTAATGCACCTAGCAAGAAGTCCTGGAAGCATACAGTGCTGGCTCTCCCTCCAGCTGTGGCGCTGTCCCACCCGTGGTCAACGGTCACTCGAATGCCCTTCCTAGACTAGTCAAAACTGTCGCCGGCTCCAGGACCGGCGGTCCCACGATCCCACCCCGCCCCTCCGCGGCCCCTCATCACCCAAGTTTCCTGATTGGGAAGGGGCCCGAAGAACCTTTCTCACATTTCCATGTTATTGGCTGGCACGGCTGTCAGTAATCCCTCCTTCCCGCCTTCTAGCCTAGCGCGTTTCGTGGACCCCTTGGTTTCTGCGACAAGCCGCTTACGTTTGCCTGAGCCGTGTTGCCGGGGCCCGGTGACCTTTCACCCCTCCCTTCCCACAGGAGCGCCCCGGCTCCCGCCCACGCCCCCGCCGCCGGCGCGCGCCCTCCCGGCGCCCGCGCTCCCCTCGCGCGCGCGCGCGCACTGGCCGGCGCGCACAGACGCCGTCGCCCCCGCCCGCGGTGTTCCCCTCACCCGTCAGCCGCCCCGCCGGCTGAGGCAGCGGCGCTGGGAGGCGGCGGCGCTGCTGAGAGGCAGGGACCCGAGCGCGAAGTGTGTGGGAGTCTACGAACTCAGCCCCTCTCTACCCTCCCCTCGCAGCCACCCCCCTCCCTCCCCGCCAGCCCCCCCCCCCCAACAAGCGGGAGAAATAATGAGCGAGACCGGGCGGCAGCCGCAGCAGCGCCGAGCAGCCCAGGCAACGGCAGAACCGCTCCGGCAGCGGCGGCGGCGGCAGCACCAGCGGCGGGAGCGAGCGCAGCGCTAGCGCGGCGCGGGGACCGCGGCGCTCCTTCCCGGCTCCTGCCCTCCTCTGCCGCCCGCTCCTCGCTCGGCATCCACCTCCTTCCCCTCCTCCTGCTCATTCACTCTTTCCCTCGCTTCCCCTCCTCCTCGGCTTCTCCCCGCGCCCCGCCAGCCCTCGCGCTCTCCCACTCCCTGTGCCCGTCCTCCCCGTCCCCTCCTCCCGCTCATTCACTCGCCCCTCTCCCTTCTCCACTCTCTCCCCCTCTCTCCTTTCTTCTTCTTCTTTCACCCTCCGTCTCTCACACCCCCTCCATTCCCCTGTCTCCTTTCTGACACTGCACTGCAGCTGCTCCTCAGCCCTGCCCCCTCCCCAGTGAGAACAAACCAGCAACATTGCTTTTTTTCCTAAAGAGATTTATATTGATCCGATTAAAAAAAAAAAACCTTAAGAAACCCCAAACGCAAAAAAAAAAAAAAAAAAAAAAAGAAAAAAAAAAGAAAAGAAAAGAAAAAGCCAAAACAAAAGGGAGAACCTTCTCCCGGTAGCAGCGGCAGGAACTGCAAACATGATGGCGGCAGCTCCCATCCAGCAGAACGGGACCCACACTGGGGTTCCCATAGACCTGGACCCGCCGGACTCGCGGAAAAGGCCGCTGGAAGCCCCCCCTGAAGCCGGCAGCACCAAGAGGACCAATACGGGCGGTGGGTATCGCTTCCACCTCCCCGCTGGCCCCATCCCCCGCCGCCCGCCCCTGCCTCCCTCCCTCCCGCCGTCCTCCCTCCCTCCCTCTCGCGGCCCGGACACCTCCAGCCCGAACCCGGCAGCTCCTGCGCCCCTGCCCCGCGCCCCCTCCCCTGCACCTGCCCCGCGCCTAGCTGTCCCCGACACATTTCCATTTCTGTGTTTATCATTCATCAAAATGGCGACCAGTTTTTCAGAATAGACCTCTCTTTCCATTTAATCGGTCCAGAGGTTGACCACGTAAATATCCTAGACCTGGGCAAGAAGGTCCATTCAGGAGGAGGAGGAGGATGACCCCGGAGTGAGGTGATGGCCGCCCGAAGATGCGCGCTGCGTTTAACAGTCTGATAAAATAAATAAATAAATGGCACTAGGGTAGCGGATTACGAATGATTGGGGCGCCGGAGAGTTTTTCGTCTCTCCAACCTCTTGCTTTGGGCCACAAGTAGTATGCAAAATCTTGATGAGTGCATGCCCTTACCGCACTTAGATAGTCGGTGCAAATATTTCATTGATTTGTCTTCAGAGGGGTGCATACGAGGGTGGAGGTGTCTGGAACGGTGACTTGTTAGTTAACATCCTGCGCTTCCTTGGAAGATGAGTTTTAACGGGACTGATACCGCTTCTTCATTTGCACTGGAGTCATCTTAACAATGCACCCAATGCATCGAAGCAGAGGTGAATTTATCTCCAGCATATGCATTGTAGATGGATGGGGGGTCTTGTGAGTGGCACACCGCAACATTTTGGAACATTCATTCACATAAGAAAGCTGGATTTACCGGGGTGTCTCCAGTATAAGACGTGATCAAGTTGACGGAAATTAAAGTTTGTGGAGTTGGCTTTATTTTCTAAAACATTTCATTTTATTTTTCCTGGTTCTTCGACCCTCTCTCCGTTTTAGAACTTGTGATTATTTTGGGAAAGGACCATTATCTGTTTTGTCACTTTTAAGAGTATTTAATATAAATGACTCCTAAGCTTTTTAGTATTGGCAGAATTCTTCTTAAGGTCCTTTAATTAATGAGCTTAGACGAGATCATGGTAGGCTAAGAAGTGCTAAAGAAATGCACTAGGATTAGTTAGATTTGCCAGTCCACCACACTGAGTTATTTTCTGGCAGTTATTGAAGACTTGGAATACACCCCACAGTTTGAGTGGATTATTTGGTAGGAGAATGGTTGTTTTGCAGACTTTAAGTAGGATATAGCCAATGGCTAATTCTAGTCCTTATGTGTCTGCTAATGACAAATAAATATAGCTCATCACTATTTACAGCCCTGGGCTTTTCTTCATTTTCAATATGTTAAGTGAAGGTTTGTCATCTTATAAATCTCTGAAGTTTTGTTAAAGGATCAGTTCATTTCATTTTGCCATAGTAACCACAGATAGAATTGGAAGACTTCCATGTTTGGAATAACAACTGGAATTTAGTCATCAGTCTCCACAGTGCTGTAAAATAATAGAATATGTTTAGATTTTAATTCCAAGTTTGAAAGTATACACCCTACAAAATGGGAAACATTTTGTACATACTTGTTTTTCAGTGTAATTGGCTTAATTTTCATTCTCAAAAAATGTTTAACTTCATATCTCCTGAAGCTAAATACCCAATGCTTTAGTTGCTGTTTTTCTCTCTTGAGGGTGGAGGGGGATACAAAGTTTGAAATACTGTGTTAACCGAGTATATTTCTTTGCATTTTTCAGAAGACGGCCAGTATTTTCTAAAGGTTCTCATACCTAGTTATGCTGCTGGATCTATAATTGGGAAGGGAGGACAGACAATTGTTCAGTTGCAAAAAGAAACTGGAGCCACCATCAAGCTGTCTAAGTCCAAAGATTTTTACCCAGGTAGGTGCAATGGTGAAGAGATTGTCTGATGAGCCTCCCCACCCCCACCACCCCCAGGAAAGAAAGATCTACTGTGTTGTGTGCTGTCTTGCAAGAAATTTCAACAATACTGGATACTTTTTTAGCTATTGCTTCATTAGAGTATATTGTGGAAAATTTTTCAGAATATTTCTATTGTTGATTATACCTTTTTTCTATTAACTGTTGTACTGTGTATGTGAATTAGACCAATTGCAGATGATTTGGGTATTTCTGAATAATTCTTATTAGCAATAAAACTAAAAAATTTAAAGATAGAAACCTGGACAGCTGGCATCAGGAAATAGGGTTCTTCTGAAGTTTTCAGACATCATTGTAATGACAATTAGCTTAGAGTGAATTCAGAAGAGGGGGGTAGGGAGGCTTCTTAAAGAATGGACCATTTACTTCTGAATCCATTATGTACCTCTTTCTGCTTCATTGCTTTGTTTGTTGGCCTTGGAGTGAAGTAAAGAGGACAAGTGCTGCCTCTTCAGATTTTTAAATATTGTGGTTTTAATGCAAGTGAGATAAGGAAATTTATATTGTTACGCAAGAAGTAAAATAATGCTTCAGAATTCATATTAAGAGCTAAATTTGATTAAATATGTTGACAGTGTAGTACAGTAACCTACTGGAATATGGCAAGTGTCCCAGGTGGTATAAATTTTTTGTTTTTTACTTTCAAGTATGTCTTTGTAAGTGTTAAATGGTTCTGAATGTTCACCTTTTTCTATGTTTTTTCCTTATATTTTGCTAATCAATTATATATATATTTTATGTTTAAGGGAAAAGTCTCCGTAATTAAATAGTATATTTCCTAGATAAAACATTATTAGCTGATTTGCTTTTATTTAAATCTAGCTTTCTGTGATATTTTTAAAGGTTATTTTATCTTTATAGCTATCAAAAACGTTAATTCAGTGCTGAGGGAACCAATACTGCTTAAATTTTTTTCTTCCTGGTAGAAAAGAAAAGCTGATTTGCTTTCAGTGATCTAATTCAGTAAGAGTTCTTTAATACAGCAAAGACATCTGGCATGAATGTAAGCAGAACATTTGGAGGACTTCTTTTTCATGGCCAATCACTTGGTGGTAGAAATGGACCATTATACTGGATAAGAAGGTTTTAGAATGGTTGAAACTATCATTTAATTTCATAAATTAAATGTAGTATTTTTGGTAAACATTAAAGTTATTAAACTAAAATGTAATATATTAGACACGATGTTCCTCTAAAGTTTCCAGTGAGTGTAGTTTTGCAGATGGCTTTTCTTGTCTCTGAAACTTTCCTTATGCATTAAGAAAGTTTGCTAACATATTCACATTCATATCTTTAAAAGGTATATTATGATTTAAAAAATCAATGTAGAATTGTGAAAACCCTTAGTACAAATAAAAGCACTCAAAAGAGCTTGATTGCAGAATTAATAACGTGATAGTTCTAGGAAAAGAGCTGCAATGGTAAATTAAATTCACTGTCAATAGATGAAAATGAAATAGCTTTTTTGCATTATACATGAGGTGGTATCAGATGTGCAAGGATGTTACAGAAAATTGGTGTTTATCAAGGATATTCCAAATAGTAAATTAAATGCCTTTTCATTTGAATATAGTTTATTTTCAGTGGGTTGAAAAGGGTACACTGAGAATTAGATCTTTTGTTTTTAGTCCACTTAGTTGTACATTTTTTGCTTATTACATTGAAATTGATTATTTTATTTGTAGTTCTGAGGCATGTTATTTGTATGGAGCAAGAATATCTGTTGGAAAAAAATGGAAAGCTGGAATGCACTGAATAAAAATTTGTGTGTGTAGTGACGTAACCTGATCAAATGTGAGTTGAAATGTCGGATAAAAGAAGGCTTATACTTTGCCGGTAACAGGTGGAAACCAATCACACAGTGTGGGATCAATTTTAAGGATAAAATAAAGCCTTGTAGTTTATAAGAAGCTTTAACAATTCTGAACATTTTGTATTAAAATATAATTTTAACTAGATTATTACCTGTTTGGACACATAATCTCTCTGCTTCAGATAGACTTTAATAATCTTTCTCTTCTCACTTGACCACAAGTCTGCAGAATAATTTAAGATACCGGTATTCTTCAACATAGCCTGTGAGCTTTTTTCAGTTTCTCTTAGTCAGATGTACATAAGGGATACTTACCTTGCACATCTCGGATGAGCTAAATTATAAAGCTGTGATCATATCACCAAGTTATAATTTCTTATAGTATTAATCCAATCATTTAGAAGCCCATTTTTGTATCTTTCATAAATATATGAAGTTCTTAAAGCTATATTTGTATATTTATAACTGTCATAATCTACTAGAATCAATATGCCTGATGTTTGTTTCATGAAGCCCTTTTCTGTTTCTCATTTGGTAAGAGAGCATATTTGGGGAAACTATACTTTAGTTGTATAACCTAATGAATTTTCTCAAATTACTCAAGTTTTAAAACAGAATGTAATTGTGTTTGTAAGGTTTAGTTAAAATACTAGTGAATTTTCAGAAACTTTCTTCACGATGTATTATAACACAGAATACAGACACACTTTGGGGACATTTTAATACATTTTAACTCAAACGATAGGTACTTTAAAAAATTATAGCCAATATAATTTCCTCATAAAAACAAATCTTTGTTTTTCTTTTTTCGTTTTAAAAATTCTTAACCCTGGCTTTATGAGTAATTTTTAAAATTGTGGTTGAAATAAAGAAAACATTTTTGTACATTAATTAATTTGAGAATTTGTGCAGTTGGATATTGATTTGTGTTTTTCAGTGTCATATATTAAATAACAAACTTGAGAAAATTGTATGATGAGGAATTGTAGAATGTATTATTCGATTATTGCAATCAGATAAAATGATCTACAAATAGATCATTATTGCTGTACTACATAATCCATTTATCTATTTGACAAAATCAAATCTTATAGAATACTGACTTAATTTTGGTGGTTTAGGACTATACCTTTTTTTCTTATATGATTAGAGCAAGTCAATTTGATTTATTTGTGTATCTTTTTATAACTAGGTTATAGTAAGTTACCTTGCAGTAAAAAGCAGATTTCTTAGAGGAATATATTATTGTATGCCTTTTTTGAATGACGATAGTTTATTTTTATTTTTTTATTTGACATATAAAGATATGTTTAGTTTTTGTCAATAAGCAGATTGATTTTATCTGTTAAAATTATTTAATGGATGGTTTAGGTAGGTAATCCAAAAAACTTACTGAATGCATTATAGGTTGGGAATAATAACAGATGTATACAATAAATATTTTCATGTATTCCTTAGATTTTAGAACGTATCTTAGTATAATTATTTTTATCCTATTATATGATATTCATTACATCAGTAAACAGAATTCTTCATTGTAGTGTTGTAAGTATTTTTATATATTTTACACTGTCTTTGTTTTTGTGGTTATAAAACTAGGATCACATTTAATAAAAATTATTTCCTTTTATGCTGCGTAATTTAAAACTTGAACTTATTATTTGTACATTCACTGTATTTCGATTTTTCATGCTGTCTAATTTGGGTGCTGCTTTTTTAAAACAATCACAAAATCATAAAAAAGCAGAATGTAAGTGAAATGTTTTTATAGGGAAGGAAAGACACAACATTGGTTTTATTTTGATATGAGGAAAGTATAGTAGCCAGATTAAACTTTAGAACTGGAATTGTATAAGTATGATAATGTTTTGCAAATCAGAGGCAATAAGGTTAAAATATTATTTCTGTTTACTTCATTGAAGAAAGAATATTATGATGTTGGTAGTACATATGAATGTGAATCTTACAGATTCTAAAAGTTGCAGCCTATACTTTGATCTTAGATGCAGAAAATATTGGACATTTATTGGTATATATTTTAAGGCAAGATTAGTGATAAATAGAACTGTAACAAATAGAGAAAATAAAACAGTATGATTTCCAACATTGTTGAGTGGGTTTAACGGGATAGTTGTCATTACACTGGGTTATACCTTTGATTTTAGTATCATCAAAGAGTTGCTGACACATAAAGTGCTTTTCCTTGAATCTTAAAATTGTAATGTTTGACACACTACCTATTGTTAGGGTTACTTTTATCCTTTATCTCTATATCTTCAGTTGAAGGAGAAACATTATCTTTTAGTTAACATTGGTATTTCTGAAAATTTGCTGTATTTTGGCTTAGTATCTTTTTATACTTTATTTTCTTATTTTAAGCATTAGGAAATCTTAACATATGAGGGAATATTACTGGCATAGCACAATCTATATTAACATTGCAGTTTCCAAAAGATATAATTTGATTCTTGTATGTGCAAATGTTTTGTGGGGTTTTTAGAAAGATGAATTAGTACTAAAAATTTTAGCTGTACGTTTTATTTGACTCTTTTTTATATCATTCTAATGTTGATATAGTAAGTTAGACATCACTAATTTATAGTGTTGGTGTTTTCAGGAATCATATACACAATATCACTTTGAAATTTGCTTTTTGAAGCTTTCTGGGCTTTGGGAAAATAGCTCATTTAAAATTTGTGGCATTGCAATGAAATATCTTTAACAACATTATCTTGCAAATACCATCCCAAAGGATTTCAAGAATTGTTTAAACATAGTGAACATAGTGAACATAGTTGGTGATATAGTTCAATACTTATGTATTGAAGATGTTTCATATAACATAGCAGGAGGAAAACTGATCTGTGCCTTGAAAATGATAAGGAGTATGTGATATCACTAAAAACCTGACCGACAACCATCAATTAAAAAGTTATGTATTTTATAGTTGTATTATTTGGGTTTTTTTTTTTTTTTGCTCTGGCTTAAGAGATCAATTTTTTTAAAAGTTATTAAATGAAACATTCCATCTATTAATTACATATTATGCCACTTGTTAACTGAATTTCAGCACCTAATAAATATTTTTAACCATAGAGTTTTTAACCATAGAATCTTAGCTGTGTCCAGTTTAATAGGGCTATATTTTAAAACACAACTTCTATGAGTAAGTGCTGCTTTTCAAAATAAAACTGGGAGGGGGGACGAGGGTGGGAGATACGTGCTTGATTGCCATCTCATTTCCATCTTTGGATACAGCTTAAGCATAAAGTTAAACAACATCTGCAGAGATCTGACTGACAAACATCTCTCTGGGACTCATCATTGCAGCTTGCAGCAGGTGCATTCAGCTTTGCAGTCTTTTCCAAAAAGAGGTTAGTTTGTTTTAACATTTATCAGTAGACCAGTGGGAGCAAGTGACTAGAGAGAAGAGGTCGGTTGTCACTTGTCCAGTACTGGAATACTACAGGTAATTGGACTGGACTGGTGGGAACTGCAACAGTGTGTATCTCACATTGCACTGCAGCTGCTGTGGAGCTTAATTAACCTGACCCTCAGAGACTGAAGTGTCATGGTATAAAATGCAACATGCAAGGAATGAAGCAGTGCTTTTCAGTACTTTCCGATGCTTAGGTTGATAAAGTTTCCATTTCTTCATCTTATTCTTTAAAGATATGTCATCAGCTTTCCCATATCTTTAATATGGAACTATTTTCAAGTAAATTGATTTTTCATGAATCTAGATGAAATGTACATAAAATGAGGAGGGGGTCTTTAAGTATAGAAATAAAAAGAAAATAACCATAAGTGAGAAGCATTTACATTTCACTATTCCACCAGTACATATTTAAAACATGAGTAACTGGAAATAAGTGGAAGTACTTGATAGTTCTTTTTAAAATATTATCTCAGATTAACATTTATTTTTATAGGAGGTTACAAAAACACATGTAAAATTTAAGTTGCATCTTTCTAGAATGTTGATGGCTTTGGCAAGTAAATTTTGCAGAGTAGTTTGAAGTGTTCCAACAAACAGGACAGGTGTAGCATATTAAAAATATTTTTAAGATTTTGAACTTAAATACTCCTATTGAAATGTTTCCCACATTTAATTATAAATTTAGTCGAACTCTCAAAAAATTAGTCTGTCATTTATTTCTCTTGTTTTTAATTTCTCAGTCTGTGTGAAGTATTGACTTTGAGTATGCTTCTATGACACATATACATGTTTCTTGTGTGTTCTAGTAGTATTCCCAGTGAATATAAATATAACAGTCCTGTTCATTAATCAGCCCTTAAATATAGAATGTATTCAAAGGAAAACATACAATTAAACAAAATCTGGCGAAGTCTATACTATCTTAAAATAATTTTGAATGTAAAAACCATTTGAAGTCTTTGTGAAGCAGTTTTATAGTTTTGACTTTTCTATTAACTTCACTAATGCGATTTTTTTTTGGTATCCATTGAATATAATTTGTCATTTACCAAAGAGAAATTAAGTTTTGAAGTTTGCACAGAATTTTTTTCTAATTTTTCTGTAAACTGTCCATTTTTCCTGAAGGATTGTTTACCAGTATTGGCAATAACTATTTGATACTGAAGATGCTGTTTGGGAAGAAAATAATTTTTACTTTATTATCAATAGTTCATATTTATTGGTAATTATAGTAGTTAAATAAGATTAAAGCTATGGCATCTAGAAGTCAAGAGATTAATTCCAGTACTTTAAACATAAATCACTTTATTTCTTAATCAAATTCATTTTAACATCATGAACTATTTTTAATCAATTATTATCAATATAAAAATGATACTTTAAAATTTTACATATATACTTTTACCATGATTTCTAAATTTTTGATTAATAAGACTTTGAATAAAAATAAACATTTGAAAACTACAAAGTAAAAAAGAATTATTTACACTGATAAACTTTTTGAGATGTTTTCAGTATTTTCAAAGTTTTATTCCGCTGTATGGATATCCTTTTCCATGACAAATCTTGATCATGAAAACACCTACTATCTGTACTCCATCACTGATTTTTTGCTGCTTCCTGCAGGGCCTGTCATAACATTGTTGACAGGAACAGATGAAAAATGAAATTAATGTCTTGAGGTTTTTAACAGCAAAATCATTCAGGTAAGATTATTTGGTGTGGAAAAATAAAACATTTTTGTCCGTTTTTAGATGAATTTTATAGAATAGGTGATTCTTAAAATTGATGTTATATTCTTCTTGTTTCAAGACCTGTTTTATATCTTGCTTATGTTCAGTATATTTCTAATTTCTAATAAGATGTATTGTGAACTCAGTAATTCTAAAATTTTATATGGTAGTGTCTTTTTACTTTTCTTGTGAAACTGAGCGTACTTTTCAGAGTTCTATGGAAGAACTTTTCAGTTCATGTTAAAGATGCTTGAGAATAGTTATACTCTGATGGCTCCATAATTTTACTACCAGTGTAAATTTTTCAAAGAAGTTTATTAACTAAATAAGATTTCAAACCCTGCATTTCTTCTTGGATAGAATAAATGGTGATTCTCAGTTCACTTAATTTTAAAAAAATATTCCGATTTTAAAGATTGTCCTCATTTAAATTGTTAATAATTTGATGCTGTAGGAAATAGACTGGACAGAGACTGTATTTTAAAATCCAGTAATCTGGGGGGAAGGGCAGAATAGAGGCAATAGTAGTGCATTTCATTAACAGAGAATAGTAGTTAATGGGGTGGTGCCTCCCATTTAAAAACAAACATGTTTTTGTTTTCTTTTTATGTTGCTAAATATTTTAGAAGAACTATAGCTTTTTAATTTTGGTCGTATTAATTCCTGGAATACCTGGTTTTAAAGTGGTTAGTGTTACAGGCAAGTAAGCTCTTAATGAGAAAGTTCATTCACATACTTAGTCTTTAATTATTCTTTGTATAACCCTTGTTTTTATTTTTCTATGACTAATAGATGATGATTTCTTTAAAAAGTCATGAAGGTAATTTTTTTTAAAAACTTGGTTTCATTTTTTAATGTGAAATCTTTCTGGAAGATTTCCCTTGTTATTTATTATGCATATGTATTAGATGCTTCCTATGAAACCTGGTGTAGGCAGCTATTTGGTCATCATTATTTAGAATTATTACAATGTATCTTTTCTTCATTGAAGGAATGTAGGCATGCTTTGCTTTACCCTGAGAAATTTTGCTTTGCTATTTTCTCCTTAGATTTTTTGTTTTAATTTTTTTAAATATTGTAGCATCCCTGTTAAAGATTTAGGACAATACTTAGGAATAGCTAAGAGGCTTTTTTTTTTTTTTTAAGGATTTGGAGAAATGTGGAAGTAGATCAAAGTGATGAAGTTCAGACGATCTCTTCTAAAACTTGCATTGAACAGTTGAGAAAACCAAGGTACCCAGAGATTAGGTGATTTACGCAAGGTTTTTCTAATGCCAGTAACTGTCCTGTAACTTTGAAACGTGTTTTCTGAATTTGTGGTGCAATTGTAGTAGGTACTTCATTCTCTTCTTGTTTTACTCTACGTTTTGTTTTCTCCCTTTTGGGTGTGACTGACGAAGTAAGTCCTTACCTCCTCTCCATCTCCTAGGCTTAAAATAAGTATGTCGTGTTTGTTTTGTTTTGTTTTTTTTTTTTTAAACTGAGATGATGGTCCAGTGGATATTACCATTATTATTATGTTTTTAGTTGATGTGCTACATTGAAGAAACACAGGCAGGGTGCTCTTTCATCATTAGAAAATTTCTTTTAGAAAAGTGTATCATAGGTGATGTTACCTGGAGCATATAGCCTGGTCATTTTCTGTCTTCCCTTAATTATATTGTTTGAAAGTGGCAGTGTTTTTAGGAGGATTAGATTTCTGCAGCATTGTTATTTTTCTTCATTTGTACTTTTTTTCTTGCTTTCATTGTTGCTTAGCTATACTACTAAATTTTAATTTTTGATTAGAGTATTGACTTTCATTAAGAAATTAGACTTTCTAAGTTAAATTTTGTTTTCAATTATTTTAATAATATATGTACTTTCCATGTTTTTATGACTTTTATAAAAACTCCCCTAAGTTCAGAATATGTGGATAGGTATTCATACCATTTGGTTTAACAGATAAAATGTCATGATTAAAAAATAAGCATAAGGCTTATTGTAAGGCTACATAAGTAAAAATGTAGCTATATTGTCCAGTAATTATTAATTTGAAAACATCACTGTTTTCTCATTTTTGTATATCCATTTCATTAAATTGGTCTCTTCTTAGTTAATTAGAATTCTGATATTATTTTCAAGGACTATTTTCTAACATAATTATAAATGTACTTAATGTGATTTTGAAGACTTTTCCTTCTATAGTGTCAAATTAAAACAAAAAATCTTTTGTGATAGTCTTTACTCACATCAGTTGAGTAACTGGATTAAGGTCTACTGATATGGGAGAATTTATGGCATCCTTCTTGTCTACTGTGTGTTTAGCATACAAGCCAATTGTTTAATCATGGGTTGCACTGGAAAATTGAATGAATGTATGAATGAATGACTGAATGAACAATTTGAGATTTCTTCTGTGAAGTGCTCATGTAATACCAATACAGTGGATATAGAAGGCAGTCCATCTTTAGTTTTTCATTGCGCTTTTAGTTTACTTTAATAATGAATTCAGAAATTTAAATGAGCAAGAAATGCATAGAAGTGTTAGGGTAGGGATTGGCTATGTACAGTGGAGTGTGACAGGGGAATTTTGCATTCTGTTTAGCATGCTATCCTGTGTGAAAGAAACTGAAATCCAGTATTATGGAGAGTATGTTAAAGCTACCTCTGAAACGAAGATAGCCTTTAAAATAACTTAGTATGAGTTTAAGATTTAATTATTAATAAAGTAATTAAAAGAATATATTTTACAACATTTTATAGCTGTATCACATTATAGCATATTTATGGCCACATGGCCATGTGTTCAGTAAGGAACAGAGATCACTCATGATTTTTCTTGAGTACTAATTATCAAATTAAAGTGATATATTAGAAGTATGCCTAGTAAATACCTTCTTTGTAATATACTTTAATATCTTCTTCCTCAACTACAGTAGAGAAGTTAACATTTGACTTTGTTGGGGGAGGTTACATTCTGACAATTATAAACTGGACAATTTACCTTTTTAATTTGCCAAGAAAAAATATACCAGCTGTATAGTACAGTGGAATTTATTTGCTTATAGTTCGACTAACTTAAATACCAAAATATCAGTAGTTACTTTATTTGAAATTAAAATTTTTGGAAAGTTATTGAGTTTGGGATATTTCAGAGTCTTCACATTGTAAATTATACAATTTAAAGAGATACATGAAATAAGAGTGTTTTTCTTGTATTAATACATTGTTTGATTTTTATCGTAATAAACCAGTGAAACATCTAAGATTGAATAGATACACTCTTTCATGCCTTGTGATTAGTATTCCACATTTTTGCAAATTTTATTTATATTTTAAAAAATGATAGAGAGCAGTGGGTTAAAATAATCCTATCATAGTGTTTCTTTACTTGTCTGTTTCCCGTGCCCTTCTTTGCCACAGATATGCTCAGATTTTTAGTTTTATGAACATCGGTGAGCTTTGTTGGCGTTAGAACTAAGTGTTCAAGACCCTAAAATCTTAGATGGATATCAGGTTATCAAAAGTTTGCTAACTGAATAATGGGAGAATTAAACCTACAAGTTGAAATTATCTCTGTTAGTGTCATGGTCTTGGGAGAAGGGTTAGACTTCAAAGAAGACTTCAAAGAGGAGCTGACAGGGTTTTGGGGACTGAATTTTAATTTGCTTGGTGAGCGAAGGTGGAAGGTCATTTGAAGCATATATAGACACAGAGATGTGCAAAAATTCTGGTATATTCAGGGGTCTAAAAGTAGTTTGGTATTGATTAGATAAAAAGTGGATATTGCTGTGGGGGTGGGGGGCAGTGGTGGTAGGCAGCACTATAGATACCTGTAGAGATAAGATTCAATCTAGTGCATATGAAAAAGAAGAAAAACCTGGCTGAAAAATATTCATCCTGGAGATTTTCATTAGCAAGGATATTTTTTTAAATATCCATCTGCTGTGTCTGTAAAATGACTGACGGTGGTACTGTAATCAGAAAATACACGTTTATGAAAATATAGTGATACAGTCTGGCGGATGGATTGCCCAGTTGTCCAAAAGTATAATTGAGTATTAGATTGGACTCTGGCTTTCTGCTTAGGAAATATAAATTGAATTTTTAAAAGACCCCATTTATTTAGAAAGGAAAAGGCAAAGGGAAAGATGGGACAACTAGAAATACAGAAAAGAAATGTGAGTTGTGTTTAATCACTTATGTGCTAAGTGTGGAAGAAAAAAATGTGGAGGACACTTAGTGAATGACAGATGTCTATGAAGAATATTTGGTATATGCAGGAAAGTTCTCTAACTGGTTTGCTTTTGATCTGTAGCAGTTTAGAATCTCATACTTGAAAAAATATTTCTTGTTTCTTAAATTCATTTAATATGTAGGCCTTTCATGATTTCTTGGTATATGAAAAGATACACTTATTTAATAAACATGAGTGATTTGTACAATGCATGTGTGTCTGTGAATTTGATGCTGTTCAAACACTTAAGTTTGCTATATTGTCAAAACATTGTTATGCTATATCAGTGAAAATTAAAACATACTATTTATTTGTTGGTGGATTCTCTGTTATGTAATTATTTTGTCGGAAATTTGGTTGATTATTGAAATAAAATGAGATATTTCATCATTTATTGATAATTATTTTACATAAGAATCAATCTTAATACCCTTATCAAATTCAGATAAATTTTTAAAAGATTAAAAAATATGGTACTGTTTTTCATTTGGAAAATGAGATTAAAAATCTGTCTTGCATTTTATACTGATTTGTGCAATTATTGGCTACTTGTGTAGAGAAACATTAAAAAATTGAACAGCTGAAGTGACATTAAGCACCAGATGGGGATTTAACATAAAAATATTCACTGTGTAATCTTTATTTAAGTGCTATTCATAATTCAGTAATACCAGTTGTGTAACTCAAGGTTGATTCAATATAAAAAAGGAAGCATAAGGAAAGTCCCATTTCCTTAAAACTGATATCTAGATTATGGTATGATTTATGACTTGCTATTACAGTGAGAGAAGCTCTAGCTAAGAGTTGCATACATTTTTTTTTTTTTTTTGGCAGGTCAGATACACTTCTTTTTGAGAAAAGTTTTGAGTTATTTCAAAATAATATTTATTTGAATTTAACATCTTCTATTTCTGCTTTTAAAGTGATATTCTATTTTGCACTTAAGCTTATCCTCTCAACTGAAAATTTGCAACCATGCTTTCTTTACAGTAGTATTTTAAATTCATTATTCTGAAGTGTATATCTATTCTGTTTTGAGGAAAGGTATGTTCCTCTCAAAGGTTTATCAACTTTTTAGCTATGCTGGTATATTTGACATCTTGTTTAAAAACTAGAATATGAAAATACAAACTGTGATAATGAGCTAGATATGCCATATGTGGCAGTTTAGGTTGGCATCTATCTGAAATGGCATGTTTAATGTCCTGTGTTACTAGGATTAGTAATTTTACAGTGGAAGGTTACTACTTTTATGATGTAGTCTCCTGCTGCTGGGCTTAGAAGTCTGACGGACCCTTTACTGAAAATCTGTTTTCAACTTCTGTCTGTGTAAGATCTGTCTGATTAACTTATTCTCTGAAGTTTGTCAAGATTAGTGAGAATTAAAAAATCATATATAGTTTGATAGATGTATAAATGTAAATACTAATTATGTATATTTTGTTAAGGAATAATAATGCTAATATATTTAGTATGGCCGGAAATGGTTTAGTAAAGTACGTAATTGAGAATTGTTCACAGTATTTTTATTTTTAGAAAAAAGTGCATAGGAAAAGCTTTGAGGTTCTATGGAGTCTTGGCAGTGAAGCCATTAAAAAGCAAACTGCAATAAATAATGTCATTTTATGACTGAATGTTCAACTTCAAATTCATATTCCAGTTTTTATGGATATAATGTTGAGTTTTGATTTTCAAAATTTTTTTTTATCCTTTTACTGAAGCACCTTCAAATCAGTCAGCAGACTGCATTAAAAATAAGTAGAAACTGTAGTACAATGGGGATAATTTAGATAATTTATATTTAAGGTGTAAGTAATATAAGTTAAGAATGTAAACATTTTTGACTACTTAAAATATGTAGAATAAGTTTGTGAAGAAATTTGGGGTTTGGGAAATGTTTCAAGTAACAGTTATCTTAATTCAGTATCTTTTGCAGATTCTGTGTTTTAAAAGCCAGACTCTGAATTTCACCATGTTTGCATTTAAACTGACTCTATCACAGTTAATGGAAAATGTGATGATTTTGTTGTTAAACTCTTAAGACAATACAACAAAAAGTTACTTGTTGATCAGTTATGGCTTACAGAGACCTTACATTTCTATAGAATTTTTATTCTTAAAACGTCAGTGTAGGCAGAATTTTTTGTCTTCATTTTACAGATGTTGAATATAAGATAGTGAAAGCCATAATTATGTCATTAATAATGAACCTGTTTATTCTCTGGTATTTCTAATAGTATTTTGTTATTGTGTATTTGCATCAGATTGCATATAAATTTGAGTTCAGAATTAGAGTATTCAAAGTTTAAATAAGATTTATCAAACTGCCACATTAGTCCATCACTGGGAGATAATGATATTTTTGATAAATTATAAATTTTTACCAATTCATATGTAAATCCTACAAATTAAAATTTTGCCATCGAAAGGAAAACTACAATAACTAAGCAAAATGAAGACATGCAACAAGCTTCTTTTTCTCCTGACAAGACTTGTGTATATATAGAACCTTGATATCTTTCTATTTTCCTATTTTTATATTGACATTAGATCATTAAGATAGTTTGAAATTTTGCCCTGTCTTTAAGATTGTTTACATGAAATGATTCAGTTGCTTTCATTTAGCCCTGTAAGATTTTCTCACTTTTAAAATTATATATAATCTCTACTCTCAAGATTTGCTGAATTATAGATATAAGGTTAAAAACTCTAGTTAGGTCACTGTGATGTGGTGTGGTACTCAGTACAATAATAAAATTTCTGAGAAAAATATGCAATGGATATTATACAATGGAGTTTATTAAGGAATTATCACATCATTTCAGTACTTCTCAATGCTTTCTGTGGAAGTACAATGAATACCAGACTTCTAGAGAACATGTAGTATTAGATCAGAGTTTGAATCCCAGCTCTGCTACTTACTACATGTTCTATTTTAATCAGCCATTTAATCTTCTTGGACCTCCAGTTTTTTCATCTGCATAATGGGGTATCAGTACCTCTTTCATAGTTATAAGTTATTGGTCTAGATACCAAAAAGGAAAACTGTAAAAGCATGTCATGTAATATTTGGCATATAATAAGCATATTATAACCCTATCATTTTTCATCATCTTTCTATGCTTGTTTAATTTAATAACACCAAATTTATAGCAGATATTTCAATGTAGAATAAATTACATTAATGTAGCCCTAAAAAGGAAGATGCTTAAGGATTTTTAAAAGTTGAAGTATTGGAGAGATAGCGTGGGGAGAAATGCCAGATACGGGTGAAGGGGAGGAAGGCAGCAAATCACACTGCCATGTGTGTACCTATTCAACAATCTTGCATGTTCTTCACATGTAACCCAAAACTTAAAATGCAATAAAAAAAAGACAATGTTAACAAAAAGCCAATGACTGAGAGAAAATATTTGTGAAACGTAGATCTGATGAAAGATTTAGATCCAGAAAAAATAATAAAAGTTGAAGTATTATTTTTTCTCATAATTATTGTAAAAATACAAGTGATAGAATGCTAAAGCTCTGACCTATCCTCATCCTACAACTTTAAGGTAATTAATGTAAATAATTTTGTATGTATATATATTAAACGTTCTAGTTTAAAATAGCAGTTATTATTTTTAGGGGTAATTATAAGTGATCATCATTTTTATAGATAGGAATGAGTTTTCAGCAAACCACCTGTGTTGATTAATGGGGTTTATGGAGATTCTAAATGCTGTAAGGTATCTTTCCAGTCACAGCTTTGTGAGTATTTTTGTTGCATAGCCTAAATAAGTGTTCTCTGATACCCCTAAAGATATGCAGAGCTTTTTTAATGTATTTTTTGTCTGTGTAGCTGAAAACTGGGGATGTGAATTTTAATATTAAAGAACATTCTAATAATCTCATGTGAAACATTGATTTATTTGTATTATAACTTGAAAATTAACTTAAACAGCCTCTCTCTTCATCCTTCTATATACAAATACAAAACATTAAAAATTAGTGATTAGAGTCTTTATTGGAATTTAACAAGAATAAATCAGGTGGCATATAGAATATTTAATAATGGCTTACATGATCTTTTTCAGGATACTAAGACTTCTGAATTTTTTTCCTACTAGCAAAAATGAAAGTTATAATGCATTAAATGATGAAACTAAATGTTTAATAATATAGATGATGATTCGTAAGTCTTATTTTTCAGCTTTTTTTTTTTTTTGCTGTTAACAACATTTTATTTGTCAGTTGGTGCAGTGCAGTGGTGCACACCTTTCATCCCAGCTACTTGGGAGGCTGAGATGGTAGAATTGCTTAAGCTCAGGAGTTTAGGACTAGCCTGGGCAATATAGTGAGACCTCATCTTTAAAAATAATTTAATTTTTTTAAGTTTTAAAAAATTGGCTCTGTCAAGGTATTACACATTTTAACTCATGTTCTTGCAATTTCTATAAAGGATCCAAGAAATTTTAGTGATGTAATTCTACTAAAGGTATTTTTCAGGGGCCATGGTTTATTTCTTTCCATTCTTTGGCAAGTATTCATATTTTCCATGAGTCATTACACATATTCTTGATTGCCATTATGCTAAAAATGTTTTTTTATTACTTTTTGTACTTTGTCATAGTTATTGTATAAACTTAATGCTATATTTAGATACCTCATAGAGTAAATTAAATATTAGTTACATACTAAATACTTAAGTTTCCTGTAATACTATTGCAAGATCAACTATAGGTATGATTTTGTTTTGCCTGACTGTGACCTGGAGGACAATAAATTTAATAAGATTATACTGATTCTCAGATTGCTTTGTGGCAAAATTAAATCTTTGTTATTTGTCATAGTACAGAGTAAATTCAGTTTTATATTTAGAATGATACACCTTTGAATATATAAGAATACAGCCTGCTATGGGAAAGAAAGTAAAGAAATTGAGAAACTTTGCTAAAGATCATTTAATTCTAGAATGATTAAGTATTATAAACCTAATCTTTATAGTAATGGATTCATTCTTACATCTTTAGAATCTGTAGAGATGGTGACATTGAAGTCTGACTGGAGTGAGGGTAATATTATATGTTGTCAGTTTATAGAAAATGAGTCTATACTAGTCTGCATTAGGGATGACTAAAGGTTATCACTGTCTTTATTAATATCAGGGTGTGGTTTTGGGCGTGAACTTAACCCAGGTTTCCTTCTCATTTGCAATATTTTTCACTATTCTTTGGAATTAAAGCTACACAATATATGATGAAATTATGTCCCAATTCTAAATGCTCTTTCATCATCTTCATTGATGATCTTATTTTCTGTTTCACTGAGAATTCTAAACCACTAGATCTACCTACCTAAGTTTATGAGTATCTAAATAGTCTTACTATTTTGATAAACTGTCTATATACCTAGCAAAGGCCTATCTCTACCTTTTTTCTATATTCCATTATTCCATCTAAACCTACTTAGATATCTTTAGGCAATTTTTTCTTCACTTTCCTGCATTATCAATTTCCTGCTCTACTGGAAATTTTTTTTAACTACAAATATGCTATTCTTTCTCCCACTTAAAAAAGAAAGTGTGTTTCTTTTTATCCCATTTCCTATTCCTAATTATGCCATTAACATTAAAATTCTTCAAACTTGTTGCCCATACTTGTGCTATCTCCAATTCCTCTCATCATTTCTCTTTTGAAGCTATTCCAGTTAGGGCTTTCACCCATCCTTCTGATGAAACTGTTCCTGTTAATGTCACTGGTAGCTTCTATACTTTTTATTCAGTCGTCAGTTCTCAATCCTCCTCTTTATATAACCATCAGCAGCATTTGACACAGTGATCACTGTTTCCGTTTTGAAACATTTCCTGGTACACTTTTATCTCATTGGTTGCAGCCCTATATTTCCTTTGCTATTTTTTTTTTTTTTCATTTTCTTGGACTTCGTTTTTCTGTCCATGCTTGCTCCCTTGGTGATTTGATCCAATATAATGGATTTAAATAACTGTCTGTTCTTTGATGACTACCAAATGTTTGTATCCATTCTGGACCTTTCATCTGAACTCCACACTAATGATGCAGCTGCTTGCTTTATATCACTTGTATGTCTAATATGTATGTTAGAATTAAATATGATTTTAAATAATCTGATCTTTCTCTTGAACCCCTCAACTCAACTTCTCTCAGGCGTCTGCATCCTAATTGCAGCTTCCTCTTTTCAGGGTCTGAGGACAGAAATCTCTGAATCATTTTTGCCTTCTCTCTTTCTGTTGAACTTCACATCTAATCTGTCATGATTCTGATTGTATTTAAAATATTTGCTTAAAGGAAAACCAAATATTCAAGCCAAAAGAAGAAAACAAAAACAAAAGTAAATGTTACAAAAATGCATTCTGCTATGTTTAGGCAGGTAAAGAATTAACCTAAAGATATGGTTGGCTGTGAATTCAGTTACTAAATTACTTCTGGTGAGTGACAAAAAGTAGCCTGTCCTAGTTACTAGATTGACCAGACTAAGCTCACTATTTACAATTTTAAAGATAATTCATTGGGAAAGCTAGATTCATGTTTAATTTTATGTTAAACATGTAAAACACTGTAGGAAATTTGTATTTAAGAAATATCAGTATCAATATATCCATTACAGTAGCATAATTGTTTTTATACCTGGGAGATTTGAGTATATAAAAACAAGCATGAATATATACAATGCAATGTTATTTAACCTTAAAAAAGGAGATCTTGTACTGATATTTGCAACAATATGAATTCATCTGGAGTATATCATGCCAAATGAAATAAAGCCAGACGCAGATAGATAGGTACTGTATGACCTTGTTTGTATGTGGAATCTAGGAAAACATAGAATACTTAGAAATGGAGAACAGAATAGTGGCTACCAGGATGGGGAGAGGAAATGGGAAGAATAGGCCAAAAAGTATAAACATGCAGCTGTGTATGATGAATAAGTCTAGAGATCTAACATACCACGTGAGGATATAGTTAAGATTGTGTTGTATACTAAAACACACTAAGAGAGTAGATTTTATGTGCTCTTATTACACCAAAAAAGTAACTGTGGAAAGGGATAATTTACCTGACTGTAGTAATAATTTCAATATGTACATGCATATCAAAACTTCATGTTTTATACCTTACATATATGCAATAATAAAAGGAAGCGAGAGGAGTAAATAATTCCTGTTGATCAGATTATGTAAAAATAAAATCTATGATTGTTAAGACACAGTTAGCTTAAAATGTATACCATATCAGGTCATATATATATATACCTATTGTAGATGATAAAAATATATTGAACAATTTAGAATATTGTGCTAAATCAGTAATTAATCTATTTGAGGATTATATCTTAAGGAAGTTATGTACTTAAAAATATATTATCAAAATGGTCAATGTTTGCCTATAAAATATTTTGAGATATTGTACATTTATACCTGTCAACTGGGAATTTCCTAATTTTAGTGTTTGCAAAAATTATTCTGGTTGATAGAGTTTATTTATCTTTTTAATTTAAATCTCTTAGGCTTAACTCTACTACTTTGTTTTTTTGTTCTGTACTCAATTATTAAAAGCATTTATCTTATTTTCCACATAAGCAGAAAAAATGAATTGTTACAGATGTAATAAAATATTTCAAATGAAATAATTATGTAATAACAATTTTGACTTTTTTTTTTTCTAATCATGCATTTTATCACTATGTCTTACTGGCAAAAGATATTTGATCTCTGTAAATATTCTGCCAGAATAAGACAAAATAAATTTGTGGGCTTGTTGATATATGTGATACAGTCTTTTTTGCACTCAAGAACAGAGAGCATCATTAAGTCTGGTATCTATTAATGTAAGCCAAAGTGAAAAGGTAGTATCTTCTCGTGAGTACTCTCAGTATATAGGAATCATGCTCTTGGCTTGCAGCACCTTAGGGGAGGAATACTTCCAAAAGAGACTGGCTGGCCTCAATTTTTTTTCAGTTCTTTTTAGAATGTGAAGATACTATTACCTCCTTGTTCTCTTTTCTGGGTCCTAGTTTCTAAATCCTAGGTAACAGTAAAAAGTGTCATTAAACATTATATAAATACATATTTTTTAATCCAAAATATTTTACTTCATATTATTTAATCTGTAAACCAAAATAGCACATTACCAATTACTGCTCTCCACTACACCAAGCTATACGTGAAGTCTGTGGGTTGATAGTAAAGAGAGAGAGGGCCGGGCGCGGTGGCTCAAGCCTGTAATCCCAGCACTTTGGGAGGCCGAGGCGGGTGGATCACGAGGTCAAGAGATCGAGACCATCCCGGTCAACATGGTGAAACCCTGTCTCTACTAAAAATACAAAAAATTAGCTGGGCATGGTGGTGCGTGCCTGTAATCCCAGCTACTCAGGAGGCTGAGGCAGGAGAATTGCCTGAACCCAGGAGATGGAGGTTGCGGTGAGCCAAGATCGCGCCATTGCACTCCAGCCTGGGTAACAAGAGCGAAACTCCTTCTCCAAAAAAAAAAAAAAAAAGAGAGAGAGAACAGACTTTTGTGATTCATGCAGCTGTGCATGTATGTGGACAGTAGGTTAAACCAGAAAAAATACTTTTCTTAGGCATATTTATAATATATGAAAGAAACATTTCAAAGAATTTAGGAAAATTAAACAAAAGGAAACATAAATGATATATCTTAAACTTAATAAAGGTTAGTTTTGAATACTTTATTAGGGGTGATTATCTGCGTAATATAAAATTTATGGAAAATTCTGCTTTAGCACATTATAGTTTTACAGCAGTGCTTCGTGAACTACTGAAAGATAATTCAGAAAATGAATGACCTACCAGAGTAATTTATCTTTATGTGTTGTTTTCGGAACAATTGCCTTCTGCAACTTTTATCTATTGGTTTTAAATATATGCATCTATACATGTGTACACATATGTATACACATACACATATGTATAAGCATACACCTATACACAAATGTATTATATAGGTGCTAGATAGCGCTTTTGGTTTTCTTCTTAATCTTTTCTCATGAGATGTTCATACTTACAACTGCAATTTTGCCATTGACAGGATTTTAGTACTATAGCCACAGCAGGTGAGGATAGATTATTCACTTGAGTTTTTTCAAAAATTGTTTCATATTTTATATGTAAATTTAATTTTTAAATTTATTTTCTGAGGTGGAGTCTTGCTCCATCACCCAGGCTGGAGTGCAGTTGTGCAATCATGGCTCACTGCAACCTCCGCTTCTTGGATTCAAGCTGTTCTCCTGACTCAGCCTCTTGAGTAGCTGGAATGACAGGCGCCCACTACCACCCTCAGCTAATTTTTGTATTTTTAGTAGAGACAGGGTTTCACCATGTTGGCCAGGCTGATCTCAAATGCCTGACT
This sequence comes from Saimiri boliviensis, assembly GCF_048565385.1. Lineage (NCBI taxonomy): Eukaryota > Metazoa > Chordata > Mammalia > Primates > Cebidae > Saimiri > Saimiri boliviensis. The sequence continues at coordinate 49,828,517 of NC_133450.1, read as the reverse complement.
TCAGGTGATACACCCACCTCTGCCTCCCAAAGTGTTGAGATTACAGGTGTGAGCCACTGTGCTCAGCCTTAGCTTATATTTTTATTTGAATAAGCAGATGGTTTCCTTCTATTAACTTTCTTAGCATTTACTTTTAGAGATTCTTTAAGGTAAAGAACCAGAAATGGAAGATACAGAATTATCATGTAGCAAAAACACTGGCACCTTGTTTAAGTATGTATTGAATCAGAACTTCCAAATTATTTGGGCTTTGTTTTATTTATGATAGTGAAAGTGAAGATCATAATATAAACTAAGAAATAGAATGTTGTTGAAGAAGTAAAGGTTTGAAACAATCTAGCACTGATTCTTTTCAACTAGAAATTTGTTTTAGACTGTGCTCTCAAGTTTATAGAGGTTGAAATTAGGTGTGATTATTTGTCAATAATGGCCACTTTTGCTTTTTTGATTATGCCACTTTGAAGTTTTTGATAATTTGTATATATAGGTTTACCTAATTACTTTCTGTGGTAAACAGACTTTTCTGGATAAAGGAAGCAATTAATATTTCAAGAAACATGTAATTTTAAAAAGTTACTTTGGAAAGTTTTCTGAAATGATGTATCATCCACATCTACTTTGTTTTTTGTTAATATTTTAATGGTCTGGTTTGTTGTCAAGAAATATTTAATAAGCCAGACACATATGCATACTATAAATCAGATTTTTAAATAATTCAGTTTTGCTGCTCACATTTAATCAAAATGTTTGTGTTTTGAGGAGGAAAATGGGAAATAAATGAATTAAAATATATTATGATATTTTATGTTCAAGTTACTTATAAGGTTCATTAATTTAAGTTGTATTTTTTTTATGTCTAGAAGTGTTGTTGGACCCTTTCTCAGATTTTTTGCTGTTCCATGTTAAAACCTCTTATCATGAAACATATTAAAAATACTTACTTTAAAATATTCTATCTGATAATTCTGCTCTCTGTTGTTTCTGCTGGTTCTTACTCTTGCCACCATACTTCCTTGTGTGTTTGGTCAATGTTTATTGTTAAAGTTTTCTTAGCAATTTACCTGAGGGAATTTTTTGAATCCTGGGATAAAGATGTTTTCCTTCAGAGTGGCTTGGCTTTGCATTTTGTTGTCAATTACAATTGGGAACAACTTGAAACTAAATTATTAGCTTAAGATTATTTTAGCCACCAGGTATGAATTCATGCTGAAAATCTGTTTGAAGGCAAACTTGGGTTTAGGAATTCCTGGAGATATTTTTCCTGCATTCTAAGTGTTTATGTTAGGAATTGACAGCATCAGGGCATGCTTACTCTTACAATGATAGCATAGCTGGTTGAAGTTAGTATCATTGGGGATTCTCATCAGGCTGCCCACCTGGAACACGAAAGTCAATAGACAAAAGGTCAGATTAACTTGTTTTATCAAATGCCTTCAAGGTAAATGTCCCCTTACATGCTCTGGTTATTCTGTTAGGTTCCTGCATTTATTTAGGTTTATTAGTTTCTGGTCAGCTAAGAGATGCCACTGAAGAGTGTGTTTTTAATATTTTTCTCTGACATAGTTGTTTCGGGCAGGAGAATTGGCTGGGTTACCTTGCTTATGCTGTCAGACATAAAAGCATGTTAGGTTTTTTTGTTTGTTTATAAAATTTTCTTATTTCCCCTAGCTACTCTGGAAATACACATTTCCAGAGTATAAATATATAAATATAAATATAAATTTATATAATATATAAATATATAAATATAACTTTCAGAAATAATGTAAGCTGACCAAAATCATGCAGCTGGTAAAAAGGTTGATCTATACTCAAGTCTGTCTGACTCCAGAGTCTAAGTTGTATTGTATAGCACTGCCTCTAAGCAGTTTACATTCTTTACTCATAAGCACTTGAATTCCAAGGTAGTGTTCATTTTGTAGTTGGATGATTGTGGTTATAAAGAAATGGAATTCTAAGTTACTACCTGATAGGAATTTTGAGAAAGAAGATCTAATAACAGTTACTACATTGTGAAGATTAGTTAGCAATATGTGTCAAAAAGCTACTGTAAATATACTAGGATTCTCAAAACAAACATGGACATTTTCTGTTTTACCTAAATCTCTCTTATTATCCTAATATATCAGTCTACCTTTTTCCAAGATCTCAGCAGTTCCCATGATTCCCTTTTAATTGTTACATTTTGCTTGATTTTATCCTTTAATCAGTCCTATCAGTATTTTTGTTTAGTTGGGAGATATCACACAGTAAATATCAAGAAACTCTTTAGATGTTTCTAATACAGGCAGAAATGACTGTAATATTGGTTAATCTGTATAAAGGTACAGTATTTCGGAGAGCTTTGTTGATAACCTAATGAAAAAACTAGTTTTAAAAAGTATAACTAGTTTATCTTGAGCAAGAAAAAAATTGCTTAAAATGTTATCAGATTGTTAGCATTTTGAGATGACTATTTCAGATTTAATATATTCGAGGAAATGAAAAGTTAATGAAGCAGAAGACTAGAAATGAAACAGGTGCAGAAGAATAACCATATGAAAAATGGAAGTGATCTTATTGTTCTCCAGATTGGGTTACTCTAACCACTTTCAAACTATTTAAATCAAGTAAGACATAGTTGGGTGCAGTGACTCATGCCTATAATTCAAGCAGTTTGAGAAACTGAGTCAGGAGGATTGCTTGAATCCAGGAGTTCAAGACCAGCCTGAGTAACATAGCAAGGCCTCCTCTCTACAAAAAATAAGCAGAATTATTTGAGTGTGCTGATGCATGCCTGTAGTCTACTTGGGAGGCTGAGGTAGGAGGATCGCTTGAGCCCAAGAGGTCCCAGCTACAGTGAGCGAAGATTGTGCCACTGCATTGCAGCTTGGGTAACAGAGGAAAACTGTGTCTCAAAAAAAAAAAAAAAAATTCAAACAAGTCATCTAAATATTATAGGATAATACAAAAAAGAGAAACTGAACATTTTTCTGAAGGCATTTTTCATGAATTACAATTATAATTGATTATATTCTAAATTATTTTTACAGGATTTTAAAATTTAAGTTCAAATTATATGCTTTAATGTATTGATTTTTGGATTATAATTTGGTGTCATTTTGGAAGTTTTTTGGGAGAGGTGAGCTTGGTTGAAGGCAAATGTTTTTATAGAAAATGAAAGTAATTTCTTGCATTTTCATGTATTTTATGTGCTTATCCTATGAAAAAGGTACTTCCAAGTAGTTTTAAAGATATTAACTATATTCTCAGCTTCTAGCTTTTTGTAGAAGAGAGGGAGAAAAATGGAATGTTTATTTAAGGATTGGTTTCTGAAGGAAGACTTTAAAAAGTAGCATTTAGCCTTTAAAAATGGGTAAATGCATTTATTTTTGCTGTGTTCTAACATAGTAATGTTTTCCTTATTATCATGACTTCTGTGTTTCCACAATTTTTATTGATGACAGAAATTGCCATTTTCTATAAGAAATGCCAAGTGAGAAAGAAGATTATGGTGGGTTCTGTTTCTTAGTATCTATTATTTTACTTTCGGTTTTACAATTTCTGCATCTGTAGCCTTAGCCATATTATGTTATTAGGTGAGAGGTAGGCTAATAGATGAATAGGAAGATGTAGGGAAGTAACAGTGATAATGATAATAGTTAACTAATAAACGTTTACTATTTGCAAAGCCATATTCAACAAACTGTGTATATATTACTTAGTCTTTTCAAAAACTTTATGAAGAAGGATCTATTCTTATAGACAGACAACTGAAGCACAAAAAGTTAAATCACTTTCCAGGGTACTCATTTATAATCATTGGAGCCAAACTAGAGAGCACATGTTTATAAGTACACTCTGTGTATAGTTGATTATTAATGGTAACTCTTATTTGATGACAATAAATCAAACCTGGAATTTGAAGTTAGTGATAATATGGTTTGTTAATAGCCTTCTAAATAAGTTTGATATTTTGTTAGAAATTGTGACTTTTTATGTACGATGTCTCTTAGTAACTTTAAACACCGCTTGCTCTCTTTTGTCATTGCATTTTTAAGATTTTACTAAGCTGTTTTGTTATTCATTCCCTAAGGCATTTTATAGTCTTTTATTTTACAATGACCCTGAAGGAATATTTCACCATTCATAGGATTTTAGCATCCAAATTGTATTTCCATCTCTTCATTTACCATGAAACATACTCCTGAATATCTTTCAATTGCATTGTTTTTTCCTTTCTGCTCATTTAAATACCCTTAAAACAAACATAGATCACTTTTCTAAATCATTATATTTTTTCTATATGAAAGCCCATTTTGTAATATACTAATTATTTTATTTTATTTTATTTACTTTTTGAGACGAGTCTCTTACTGTCACCAGGCTGGAGTAGCTCAATCTCAGCTCATTGCAACTTCCGCTTCCCTGGTTCAGGCAATTCTCCTGCCTCAGCTCCCAAGTAGCTGGGACTACAGGCATCCGCTAAAATGCCCAGCTAATTTTTGTCTTTTTAGTAGAGATGAGGTTTCACCATGTTGGCCAGGATGGTCTCGATCTCCTGACCTTGTGATCCACCCACCTCAGCCTCCCAAGTAATTATTTAAGAATGCCATTCAGTTTGCATTCTCTTCCTTCTTTTTTCTTTTGTCACATTTTCAGTACTAATCAAGGATTAAAGATTAAAAAGAAAGCTAATGAATGAGAGAATGTGGTGGTACTGGTGTTAGCTTATCCATTTGTTGGTGATTTGCTTGTATTTTATGTAGTTAGTTTGATTCCACACAGTATCACTCAGTCTATACTATATCACTTAGTCTATACTATGGCACAGTGCCCATTGCTAGATTACAAAAATAAGTGAATTCATGGTTCACCTTTTTCTTGTCTATCAAGTTTCTTGCCACTTTTTGGCTATCATATCACACTGAAGTTTTGGTCTTTTGACGTGGAAGCCAAGAAATGACAGACTAGATACGTAAAATGAAACATGGTGAAAGAAACAAAAGGAAAGAGAGTGGTGTACTGTGGAAGTTAGGAATATGCTGGGACAGCAGTGGATATACAAGAGAACAGAAAGGAGCCAGCTGAGGGACAAGATAGAACGCCTTTGTGATTTGAAGGATGGGATGGGTGATTAACAGACCTCTAGGCACTGTGAGATACCAGAAATCTGTATGTCATAGGATAGTTCCACAGGGTCTCTTTTGAGGGCTGATAAACAGCTACCTAGATTTCAAAAGGGTAACATTTTGTTCTTAAAATAGTGCAGGAGTCTAAAAGTACAGTGAGAGTAGATAGAAAGCAAAGTCAAGCAGATACTATTTTTTTTTTTTTTTCCTGAGGCAAAGACTACAAAAGTGAATTCTCTCAGCATGGTCTTTTTCAAATTTACAAGACTCCTGTTAACTTCAATAGCTCTTAAATTTTATCGTGTACACTCTACACCTGTAGCTACTTTCCCACACAGTGTCATTACTGCTTATCACAGTGATGAACCTGATTCATTAAGATATGTTTGAATTGTATTCATTATATTTTAAGAAGTTAGGTATATGTGTGATACATTGTAGAAAGACTTCCATAAATGCATTTAAAATTTGGGTACTTAAAGGTTTAAGTGTATCTGTTTATCTCATAGAAACACTAAACCAGAAATACCTGTTGGACATATTTTTACAACTAAAAAAGTCCTTAACCATATTGTTTATATATTATATTGTAAAATAGCGTTGGTTATTGCCAATTTCAAAGGCTTTGAAGTGAGGCAGAACTGGGTTTCAATCTCTATTTTGTCTCTTGCAAACTCTAAATTTTGTACAAGTTCCTTGATATCTCTGTTTTACAATTTCCTGATATAAAAATGGATGTGTTAATTTGTCTATTGCAAAGAGCAGTAACTAGTGATAGTGTATATAAAACCTTTAGCAGTACTGTATGATATTTAACTACTCAGTCTCTGGGGCCAAACTTGCTCCTGAAGTTTGAATCCTTTTTCTGCCACTTAGTATCTACTTGAACTCCAGCAATCTACTTAACATGTGCTTCTATTTTCTCATGTTTAAAGTAAAGATAATAACTGTACCCACCTCATGGGATTGTTGTGAGGATTGAATTAGTGTATATGTATAAGCAGTTGGAATAGTGCCTGATGCATTGTAAGTGCTATTATGCTGTTAACTACCGTTAACTACCTATTCATCAAATCTGAAGTACCATGGTTTGTAAGATACACAATTTTTGTAAAATGGTGAAGTTATATATGTCAGGCCCTATGAGGTACTGAAATGATTTCCAAATAATTAAAGACAATGTGTTGTGCTCAATAGGTTTATAATGCATACAGTAGAGCAAACCACTAAGGACCATGAGTTCTGGAATTAAATTGCCAGGGTTAAAATTTCCACTCCTGCCTACTAACTTGCCTTGTTTTACCTTTATTTTCTTATCTGTAAAATGATGAAAATAATAGTGCATACTTCACAGAGTTGAGATTTTCCATCTAAGACTAGAAGAAACTAGTTTGGATACAACGTAAAAACCACTAAATGAAGGCTTTTTTAGGTCTAATGGTATTTGAGTTTTGGGATATAAACAGAATAAATCTCTGAAAACTCTCGTGAAACCCATACTTGGGCTTATGCTGGAGCTTCTGCTGTTTCTGTAGTGCTGGATCCTTTATTTCCTGAATCCCATGCTTGCTTCTACTTTTTTTTTTAATCCTTTGTTTTATAGCAATGTATTTTTCAGATGCATCCTGATAAAGGAGTCATAGAAGCTTGCATACTTGAATATATCATCATTCTCGCATTTAATTGAATATAAGATTATGTATATAATTGTATGCCGAAAATAGATTTGTCATCAGATTTTCTTATTTTCTCTCTTTTTTCATTAAAAAAATTTTTAAATTTTAGTTATTCAGAGACCTACTAAGCTTTTTCTTTTATTAAATATTTCATTTCAGTTATTTTCATTTTCTAAAAGTTCTTACTGTTTCTCTGATTGATTTTCCTTCCCCCACCCCATTATAATTTTTTTTTTTTTTTACGTGACATGTTCTTATTTTGTGGCTGTAGCTATCAATTCTAATGTCTGTGAAGACCTTAATTGTTTTGCCTTAAGGTTGCTTCTGCTCTTTGTAATGTATTTCCTCTATCTTTATTTGTTTATTTCGGTTTTAGTCTTTAGTGTTGGAGACTTTTTATCAAAGCTTTGGCTTAATGTGGTGCTACAGATTTGGTTGAAAACTGTGTGTCTGGTGGCAAGACTTGTTGCTTAGGTAGCTTCATTATTGTGATCAGGCAAAAAGCTGGAGATTCTGTTTGATGGTAGCTGTATGCCTGTTATCTGAGTTCTTAAACTTTTTTTACTGGATTTTCAGATAATTCTTTCTGTGTGATATATATCTGCCTGCTAACATTTAGGAACCACTTCAGTCCAATTTAACATCATCTCTTGACTCTTCCCTGTGTTTTACCTGTTAGTTGTAGTTTAGGAACATTTCTGGGTCAAGATAGCTAGTATTCTGAACTTCTAGGGGTAAAAGGGAATATGTAGTGTAGGATAGTAAAACTATGTGGCAAAATGTTCTCTATATAGATCTTTAGAGTTTCCCTCGGTATTCAGCACTAACATTATTACTGTCTTTCTGGGGTTTCATTAGGCAAGTTATCTTGCTGTTGTCATTATCAATTTCTGTTACCTAGTTTTCAGCTTTCCGTCCGGTGTGGAGTGTATCCCTAGTTATTTTGCTTCAGTTTTTCGTTTTCCAAAATGATGTTGAATTTCTTGTTTACTGTTGTTTCTCTTATCCTTCTTCTTGCCTTTCTGACTTTATACTATTTTGTCATTTTAATGATGTTTCAGAAGGTAGCGAAGTTTAGTATGTGTGCTCATGTGCCATGCTTAGCAGCAAAAACAACAGCTAGCTAGCATTTGTGGAGTGCCTTACTATATGCTAGACTTTTTCTAAGTGCTTTTATATAGGTTTTCGTTTAATACTCAAACCAATCCCAGTAGATATTACTATTATACTTATTATACAAATGAGGAAGCAGAATAAGTAACTGACCAATTTCATATGGCTAGTAAGTGATAGAAAGATTTGAATCTAGGCACTGCTTGTAGAACCTGAGTTCTTGATACTTTCACTTTACCAGTATGGACCAGAAGCCTGTAATACACACTTCTTCATGACACCTAAGTTACTTAAACTAATATGACACCTTAAAAATGATTTCCAATAAGGCAAGTCACTAGATTTTCATATAACTAAAACAAAAACCTAGCAGCTTGTAAATATGCAGCATACACAAAACATGGAGATTATAATTTATTTAGTAAAGAATAATTTTTCTGGCAACAGAACAAAACTTTAATATAAATGATTATCACTTAACATCATTCTCCTAGATATGTATTTAAAGAATTGGCATTAACTGACTGAACTAGGACACAGTGTTCTAACACACTAGGAATGATTAAAATCAGAAAACTAATACGTTAGAGTTGATCTCATTAGAAATTTTTTTGTTCTTTAAAAATTTGAGAGTAGGAGAAATATGATATTTGCTTGGAAGTATCAAACATTATAAATAGACAAAACTTTTATTTCTTTAAGAAACATTCTAGCCAAATACTTGAAATTTAAATGTAAATTTAGTATATTTAGTGTGTCATTTCACCAGTTTAAAAGAAACTGTTCAATACCATTTGATTTTTTATAATAATAAGTCACCTCTATTTTGTGTAATTTTTCTATTCTCTTTCTTTAGTATAGATAGAAACCTATTGCCTTCCTGCTGAGGATATAATTTCTGAATTTAGACGATGTGCTGTCAGCACAGTGAAGCAGGAAATTATTCTCCTGTGTCAGCTGCTGCTGTTAAAGAATAAAGGTTTGTGGTAGGATGCATTTCTATTATCTCTACTCACGAATCTTATGTGCCATGCAAATAGATTTCAAAATCAAGAGAGTTCAAAGTATTTAGTGACAAAAGATACTTTTGTACTCTCAATTCTTCTACATCCTTTAAAAAGTTCAAGTGTATTTTAAAATGCTTTGCTTGTTATGTTTCAGTGTCAGTAGTCCTCAAACTTACTAAGCTTATTCAAGTAATAGAGCAGGGGTCCCTTACTCTGCTCCAGTCCGGTCTGGTTAAGAACTGGGCCACACAGCAGGAGGTGAGCTGATGGGCTAGCAAGAATTACAACCTGAGCTCTGCCTCCTGTTAGATCAGCGGTGGCATTAGATTCTCTTGGGACAGAAACCCTGTTATGAACCGAGTATCCGAGGGATCTAGGTTGCAAGCTTCTTATGAGAATCCAACTAATGCCTGATGTTCTGAGGTAGAACAGTTTCATCTCAAAACCATCCCCTGACCCTGCACCATGTTGTCTTCACTGTAAAAGAGCATTTGGAAATCATATTCTTTAGGACACTGGACATGTTAGTAGATTAAATTTAACATTAGTAAAAGCAGCAGCAGTAATAATAATAGTTATATGAAATTTACTGCGAGCCAGAGATGGTTAAAACTACATGCTTTTCATGTGTCAGTTGAATTAATTCATGCAATAAATATATGAGGCAGAGATACCACAAAGATTAATTTGCCCACATTGTATGTGTGTATTCCTTTATATATGTAAATGTATATGTCTGGTATATATATATGTGTATGTGTGTAAGTATATATATTTCTAATATCTATACAGTTAGAGACAGGGATGAGATTTCCTTACATTCCATCTCCAAAGTCTGTCCTTACAACTACCACGTTAGACTAAAAGAATTTTATGCAAAATCTGATAGATTCTATTAGAGTATAGGCAACTGGTGGAGTTATCAAATATTAAAAATTAGGTAAAACCTCAAAATGGGCAGTTTTATACTTAAACTAATTTTTCTATTACTTGAAGAAGACTGCTGTTACTTGATTTTTATCCCCCAAAGCCTCAGAAAGTAGTAGAACACCGCTTTGTTTGACAGTTTCTTTATGTGACATAGGCAGAAAGCAAATTTATATTTTCTTACTCAACAAAACCTTCATTTTACTAAATTTATGCAATTACCGATTTCACTAATACATTTCTACAACTTTTTGGTAGATCAAGCTATAATAGTTTTCCTTTAAGAAAATTATTTGAAGATATGTATTATTAAATATGACCAATCATGTTATAGACATTTTTAAAGAGTTCTAAAAAATTCATTCGCCTCTCAGACATCCTTAAAGTAGGAAGATAGTCTCAGAGTCATGATATAAGTTTGGTATATGATCTGTCTTTAAACATTATATTTCGATTGATACATAGTAAATGTACATATTATCAATATATATATATATATATTATAGATGTACATATTTACAAATTATACAAAATGTATTAAATTATTGTAATTTTGCATAATTTTAAAATATCACATCAGTGTAATTACGATATTCATCCCCTTAAATATTTTTCTTTGCTTTATGCTAGAAATTCTCAAACTATTCTTTTATAACTAATTTGAAATATACAAAAGGTTATTAAAGTCACTGTACTGATATCAAACACTATCAAACTGTATATTCATACCCATTAACCTCTTTTTATCCCCCAACTCAACTTTTCCCAGCCTCTGATAACCAGCAGTCTACCCTCGGTCTCCATGAGATCCACTGTTTTAGCTCTCATATATCAGTAAGAACATGTAATATTTGTCTTTCTGTGCTTGGCTTATTTCACTTAATGACTACTGGTTCCATCTATGTTGCTACATATGACAGGTTTTTATTCTTTGTTATTGTTGAATAATATTCCATGTATATTTGTTATGGAATCGATCTTGAATATAATTTATGGATATTTAGACTTGTAAATGTCAACAGCAATTAATAATAATAATATCTCATGTAAAAAACCTGTCTACATCATATTAGAATGGCATTAACCTTTACAGTTATCCCATTTTCCGAAATAGTGGTTAATTAACATTCCCAGAGTTATACTAACCAGTATCCAATAAATGATGACAGTAAGAATAAATTCCACATTTGTTAGATTCCAAATGGACTTTATACTCTTTAATGTGGCTACCAATATATTTTATACTTTTCTAAAATTGATTACTATTTCTTATTTTAGGAAAGATGCATTATAGTCATCGAAGTGGCAAAGGACAATTAAATAAGAACATTATATAGACTAGGGATAGTACCAGGAGAATGGATGAATGTACATACTTAAGAGAAATAATCACTACTTTTTTTTTAACACTAAGGAGTATAAAACTACTTCTTTCTTGTTGAAAATTTATCTCCAAGTTAATATAAAATTATCTTCTCTCTGTAAGTTTTCTTTTGCATCCAAGTGAGGTGCCTGATGTAGGCGAGAAGGGGAAACTATTCTTGTGTTCTTCTAATCAAAATTTTCTGTTTTGCTTTGCTTAAATAATAATATTACCTAGTTCCATCCTAATATAATTATATAGGCTAGAGAATTTTAGAATGATTAAAGTAAGCATGGTATGAATAATTTAAAAATTAAAAATTACATATCAATATTGTATCTAAGGCACTATCTGGCTTTCTGAAATGAAAATAGTGTTTTGTTAAATATTGCAAAATGGCCTATCTAAACCTTTTTTCAAAAAATAACTTTCCTATATAGAAATTATACTTTTATTATTGAGTGTTATATCATAGCTTGTCATACATTATGTTATGGATTATTGACTATTACTGAAAAAACAGTATTGTCACCATTTGCACTTAATTTTTTTAGTTTACTTCTATTTCCATGTAAGTATCCTAATTCCTTTACTTCCTGACCCTCTTAGTAGAATAACTACTTTTCTTTAATTAATAGACTATTTTTAGAGCAGCTTTAAGTTTATAAAAAAATTTAGCAGAAAAGTCCAGGGTGTTGCCATGTATTTCTTTTTGCCCAGACTCCCTCTGCTCCTAACACAGTTTGTCTTATTATTTATAACTTATTATTACCACTTTGTTAAGCCATCCACCTGTCTTGAAGGACATCTTTGCTTCCAAATTTGGACAGTTAGTGTGGTACAGTTGTTACAATTGATGAGCCAAAATGGAGACATGCTTATTAACTGAAGTCTATGGTGTATCTTGGTATTCACTCATTATGTTGTACATTTTATATGTTTTAACAAATATTTAATGACATGTACTTATGGGTAAATGTCATTATATATTTGTAAAAACAAAGTCCCCCTGTTTTTTACCTGTCCAGTCCTCCTTTTTTCTCTCCGAGTCTCCCTTGGTAACTACTATCATTTACTTTCTCTACATTACCTTTTCCAGATCATCATTTAGTTGGAATCATACAGTAGGTAGCCTTTTTAGATTGAATTTTTTTTTTCATTTAACGACATGCATTTAAGGTTCCTCTCTGTCTTTTCATGGCATGTTAGCTCACATCTTTTTATCACTAAATAATATTCCATTGTATAAATCTTATCAACATTTGTTTATCCATCCACCTGTGTGTAGGACATTTTTGCTTCCAAGTTTGAACAGTCCTTAATAAAGCTGGTATAAACTTTTGTCTGCTGGTTTTCCTGTAGGCATAAATTTTTAATTCATTTTTGTGAATACCAGGAGCATGTTAAAAGTATGGTTCATTTTGTAAGAAACAGTTAAACTGTCTTCCAAAATGGCTGTAGTGGACCAAGCACAGTGGCTCATGCCTGTAATCCCAGCACTTTGGGAGGCAGAGATGGACAGATAGCTTGAGCTAAGGAGTCCAGGACCAGCCAGGACATCATGGCAAAACCCCGTATCTGCAGAAAATACAAAAAAAAAAAAAAATAGCCAGTCAAGATAGCATGTGCCTGTAGTCCCTGCTGCTTGGCAGGCTGAGGTGGGAGGATCACTTGCAACCGAGCGGGTGGGATGTAGAAGCTGCAGTGAGCAGCCTGCACTCAAGCCTGGGCAACAGGGTGAGACTGTGTCAAAAAACTAAAACAAAAAATGAAGTGGTTCATCTATTTTGCATTCCCACCAGCAATCCCCTCCTATTGTTCCATCACTTCACCAGTATATGGTGACGTCAGTGTTTTGGATTTTAGCTATTCTAATAGGTGTGTAATGGTATCTCGTTGTTTGAATTTGCACTTTCCTAAGGAGATACTATATCCCCACAAAATTGATGTGTTAAAGTCTTAAATCCAAGTATCTCAGAATGTGACCTTATTTGGAGATGTAATCAAGTTAAGGAAAGGTTATTACAGTAAGTTTGAATAGATTATGACTGGTGTCCTTATAAAAAGAGAAATGTATACAGAGATGTGTACACAGAGAGAATGCCATAGGAACGTGGACTGCCATCTACAAGCCAAGAGAAGCCTGGAAGGATACATCTCTCAAAAGGAATCACCCCTGACGACATCTTATTCCTTCTTAAACTTCCAGTACTTGAGCCATCCAGTTTGTAGTACTTTATTATGACAGTCCTAATGTACATAAGATATTGAGCATCTTTTCATATGCTTGTTTCACATAATTTCATCTGTTTAGTGAGGTGTCTTTTAAAGACATTTTGCCCATATTTAAATTGTGTTGTTTTCTAATTGTTGAATTATAGTGTTTTTTCTAATATTTTGGATACCAGCATGTTATGAGTCATGTGTTTTTCTTTATCTGTGGCTTATCTTTTCATTCTTATAATAGTGTTTTCTATAAAGCAGAATTTTCATTTTCATGACGTCCAACTGATCAATTTTGTTCTTACATGAACCTGCTTTTGGTGTGGTATCTAAAATGTCATTGTTAAGCATAGTTTCACCCTGATTTTCTCCAGTGTTGTCCTCCAGGACTTGTAGCTTTATTTTTGATATATTTTGAATTAATTTTTTTGAAAGGTTTATGATGATTTATATTTAGATTAGGTTTTTTTTTTTTTTTTTTTTTTTGGCATGTGGATGTCCAGTTGTTCCAGCACTATTTGTTGAAACAAACTCTCATTACTCTATTGAATTACCTCCTCTCCTTAGTGAAAAATCAGTTGACTATGTTGATGTGGGTTTTTTTCTGGGCTTTCTTAATTTCTGTTTCATTTATCAATTTGTCTGTTATTTTACCATTACCACACTCTCTTGATTGTTATAGTTTTATAAAGTTTTGAAGTTGGATACTGTTAGTCTTATAGCTTTGTTATTTTCCTTTAATATTCTGGGCCTTTTGCTTTTTTGTATAAATCTTTAGAATCAGTTCATAGATATCTGCAAAGTAACTTGCTGGTATTTTGATAGGTATTACATTGCATCTATAGATCAAGCTGGGAAGATCTGACATCTTAACAATGAGTCTTTCTCTCTGAGTACATGGAATAGGTCATTTACTTAGATCAGGCGTCCCCAAACTTTTTACACAGGGGGCCAGTTCACTGTCCCTCAGACCGTTGGAGGGCCGCCACATACTGTGCTCCTCTCACTGACCACCAATGAAAGAGGTGCCCCTTCCTGAAGTGCGGCGGGGGGCCGGATAAATGGCCTCAGGGGGCCGCATGTGGCCCTCGGGCCGTAGTTTGGGAACGCCTGACTTAGATTGTCTTTAATTTCTTTCATTGGAGTATTGTGGTTCTACTCCCATAGATCATAAACATATTTTGTTAGTTTTATACCAAACTTTTTCCAGTTTTTGGTGTTAGAACAACCGCTTTTTGCACAATTATATGAAATGTTAACATGGTAAGTCTTAGAAGTAACATCAATAATTTTTTGATAACAAATTATAGTACCAGATTATGTATTCCTGGTTGACATAAGTAATAATTATTGTTGAATTAAATATGACTTAAGCTAGGAAAGCTTAGAAGTATTTCATCACAACTCGATTTTTGTCAAGTTATGTAGGTTGATATTATTAACTAACAGTGAATTCGCATGTTAGTTTGGATGAATTAAGTTTCCATGATTTTTTTTACACTTTTCAACTTACTTGTGACTGATACTTCTTTTTAAATCCTGTGAGAAAATAGAGTAGAAAAAAGGCATAAATTTAGAACTTAGTTTTGTAGTTTTGACTCACATTACTTTCTCTTCAGTATGTTGTGCTTCTGAGAGGGAATGACTGATAAAATATGTGTTGAATATACATGTCATAATTTATGGTGATGAGTGATTGTTAAATGAATGAGAACATTACATGAACAGTTATAAACATCTATGTAATAGGTTTCTGTATTCTCAAAAGTGTGCCATTTAAAAAGAGACAAGGCCAGGCATAATTTAATCACACAAAATACTGATACCTTAATTTATTTAAAAGGAAGTGCCTTATTTTTAAGAGAATGCCCATTAAATATTAATTTAACTATTAAATGCCTGGAGAGAGCATGATTCCATTTAGAGGAAGATCCTGTTATTAAACTATGAGTCAGAGGAAAATATTCCCTAAAATTGTATTTTAGGTTACTGAAACATGAATATTGAAAAGTGTTCCTTAACACAAGAATCCTTCTAAACTCTTTTTTCTTTCTTTTTTAGTCTTTGCTTCTGTAGAGCCTTTTTCATCTACAAGCTTCTAAGTTTGGTGTCTTATTTAGGATACATTACTTTTTAGCTTCTGTAAAATCTAGTATTTTCTACAAATGCACAAAACATATTCATCTTATTTAATTGCTTAATATTACTATTTACAAATGGACAAATATTTCTGTACCTTTTATACACAAGGAAAATACTAAGAAATTCTCTGCAAAATAGCCATAGTTAGGTAACTGCTCGGTGTTCATGATAATAAGAATTAAGAATGTGATAATTGTATTCAGCCTGGTAATCATAGAAAGTTTTAGAAAAATGAATAGTCAAAATCACTACCTCATTGGTACTAACAATTTTATAGCACAGTATGAATTGGGATGGAGTATTAAGTGGGAACGGGAACACGGAGTGGTTTTTTTGTTTTCTCCAATGTGACTTTTTTTGTTTACGATTAGTCAAATCACTCTTTTTTGTTTCTTTTATTCATCTCAAGATGATGTTATAGATTTCTGGACACTTCAGTTTAATCTGACTTTAATGCAGTAAAGTCATTTAACTTGAATTTTCATCTTATAGCCAACTTTAAACTCAATTTCTCTTCTTTTAGTCAGTGTGACTTGGACTTTTCTAGGAGACTTTTCTAGGAGATTATAGAGTGTTGGAAGAGGTTGAAGTCTAGTCATTCCCTTTGCCCAATCCAGTGAGTGGAGAATTATCTGCTTTTCACTCATGCACCTGTTTCTTCTGTGTGTTGATGAAGTAAGGGGAAAGGTAGAAAGAGAAAAGGCTTTCTAATGTAAGTAGTAGCTTTTGTTCCCTCTTTTTCTGCTTCTGCTCCACTCCCTCACACTGACTGCACCTTTCTTCTCCCTCTCCCTCCTTCCCTCCATCCCTCCGTCCCTCCTTTCTTTCTCTCCCTCCCTCCCTCCTTCCCTCCTTCCTTCTTTCCTTTTTTGAGACAGAGTCTCACTCCATTACCCAGGCTGGAGTGCAGTGGTATGATCTTGGCTCAGTGCAGCCTCTGCCTCCCAGGTTCAAACAATTCACCTCCCTCAGCCTCCTGAGAAGTTGGAATTACAGGTGCACACCACCATGCCCAGCCAGTTACTTGTATTTGTAATAGAAACGAAGATTCACCATGTAGGCCAGGCTGATCTTGAACCCTGGCCTCAAGTGATCAGCCCACCTCAGCCCTGCAAAGTGCTGGGATTACAGATTTGAGCCACCAGGCCTGGCCTAGTCCTCCTCCTATGAGGGCAGGGAGATTACTAACTCTCTGATGAAGCACATGTACAAAACTTTGGTGGGGGGTGTGGCAGTTGTTTTTGGAGTGTCATAGCAACCATTTCTGGATTGTCTTTTTCTACTCTTTCTCAGTTTTTACCTCTCTAGTATATTCACAACCTCTGGCTGCTTGAGTCCCCATCAACTGGAGGCTCAAGTTCAGCTACTTTCACACTCACTACACTCTTCGCTTTTGCAGAGAGGGAATCCCAATTATCTGTACCCTGTCTTTCAACTCCATGTCTTTTCTCTGTCTCTTCAATTAGGCACAGAGAAGGGAAATGGGCATGGGATAATATGCAAGTCTAACACAAGCAGAGGTCCATCTGAGCGGTGAGATACCAGTCTTCCCTTCTTGCTAATCTTTTAGATGAACTCTCCCTTGATTTGGACTCTCAGCAGCAGCACTGTTCAGCTACATTAAGTCAGTGAAGCAAACTCTGATGATTGGCTCATGATGGGGGCAGGAGAAGGTATTTCTGGGATAAGGAGGAACTGAGGAAGGTAAAGATATTTAACTTGTGGAGGTGGAGTTGGCTCTCACTTGTTTAAGTCTGTCTTCCAAATATAAAATACTTGATAGATGCCTTTGTTGTTAGTCTTGGGTTCTAATTACCAGCCTCTGGGCAATGGGAAAAGTGCCACCTGATATCTAATTATGTACATTTTACCAGTTTTGCCTAGTAGTTTTATTCTTCCTAGCTACAGTAAAGTTCGTTTTGCTACAGCTCTACCTCAGTCAAAATAATGTAGCGGCTTTCTAAAACAGTAAAAACAAAAACAAACCTGAAGTCCTTATTATGGCTTAGAAGGCCTGAGACGATCTGACTGCAGGTTAGGTTTTTGATCACATATTCCTGTCTCAAGGCTTTGCTACTAAACTACCATCTGCCATCTATCTGTATGCAGTATTCTAAAACCCCAGATAGTACACTCACTTCATTTCATTCTTCATTTAAATGCTGCTTCCTTAATGTTCTCTGAATACACTTAAAATAGTGTATTTGTTTTATTACCATCACTTGCTTTATTTTTTGTTTATACACTAATTTTTATACATTAAATTGTATATTTAATAGTTTGTTTGATCACTTCTATTAACATGATTTTCAAGAGGGAAGGTCATTGACTTCTTTATTCAGCACTTTACTCATTGCCTAACATAGTCCTGACCCATAAGAAACAATGAATTTTTGGTGTTGATTGAATAAATGAATTAATGAATTCTAGTTATTAGATCCAATCTTTAGATAATATATTTGACTTATCCTACATGTTTTACTCTTCCAGTGTTTTATGCTGTTAGAATTATTTTTTATAAAATACTTACCTAAATGCCACTATTGGGGTGAAACATTTGAAAATTCCTTAACATAATTTGTTCTGTACCTTCTCATCATGGTTCTTACATGAACTCTATTCCACTCATATCCTTTTCATTACAATACTCTGAATGCTGAACTATGCTTCTCTTTACTTCTTTGCCTTTTTACATAAAACCTACAGCTGTATATTTTTTTACTGTGTGAATACATAAAATGTTTAACTTCTATGAGAAGAATAGAAAACACTCTTTACATTGGAAGTAGTTAGGAACCACTTGTATAGTTGTTGTATGCTATTATTTTATATGTATTAGCAAGTCTTTTTCCTCACTGAGTATCTTTAGGTTTTGTTAAGAATTCACTTGTCATTTTTTAAATGAGTATTTAAGTCACCATAATCTTGGAGAGTTTTGTAATACTGTTTGTAATATTGTGAATTATTTTAAAGATGAGAATAATCTTTTTCTTTTTGAAGGATATGTATGTATGAATGGTTATTGTATCTTTATATCTACAGAAAAATACCTAGAAGGAGTAGAGAAAATGATTTATAAAAATAAAAGTATTATGTGCATTACTTTTTTAAAAAAATGTGATCCCTTGTTAGAGTCTTCAAATTTAGATGTTTTGTTTGTATACTATTAAATAAATAAAAGACTGATAAATGAAATGACATTATTTACATAAAAAAATTAAAGCCAAATATTTACTATATCTGACTCTATTCCAAGTAAGTACAGTGTGTGAGAAGGGACCAGTGTCACTTTTTGAGAAATGCAGACTCCAGAGGTATGTAGCAGAATTCTAAAACTTGTACTTAACATTTTCATTTTGAAAATAATGCATAAATATGTAGTTTGTGATATTGATCTCTTTTAGAAGGCATGGTTAAATAAAAATGAATATTATGAAATTATGTAGCAGTAAACAAAGGTGGAATCCCATAGTTATTTGAGGAGCTCTTTTGAGCTATTATTATTATTACTGGTAATAATAAGCCAGGTGTTATATCATGTGTCTGGTATGCATTATTTCATTCTGTAGTTGGAATATCCCTTCAAGTTACTATTATTTGTTTTACATGAGAAGAAAGAATGCTCATTTATACATTTAATTTAGAAGGATTAGTTCTGCTTGTTCAGTTGTATTTCTTGACTGTAATTTATCAAAGTTTCTTAAACTGCATGAGAAGTCAGAGCCCTTTAAAAACCTAACAAAATCTTAGGGCCCATTTCCCCTGAATCATGTGAGTATGGAATGCATATGTTTTTATTTTAGTATGCAGTTTACTAGAATTCCTAGATTCTTTTGAGATGTGAACACGAAATTGGGAATCTCTGTTCTATGTATTTTTAAATAAAGAGCCACGTCTTGTCACTTAAGGAAAATAATATATATTTACACTATGCTTTATTCTAGAAGGAATTTAAGAAAGCTGAAAGGAAGTTGTCAGCTCTCTCTAGCTATACTTAGTATATGCCAAAGTAAATAAATTCTGTGTAATTAGAAAGTGAGATTCAGAAAAGTTTGACTTACGGTACGTTTTTTATTGATCAGGTTTGTTGGACTTTGTCACAAAGCACCCTCAATCTGTTTCAGAAAGAAATCTACCTGTGAATATTTTTAATAATATAAAGTTACCTCTTCAGAGTAGTGTATACATAGTAGCTGTGCCTAGAGCTAGAAGATTGGCTAGTACCTTACAGCCTTGTGATTCAGTGATATTTCTCGGAGAATAATTACTGAATTTGATTTTCTGATTCCATCAAAGATAAATTATGTAGACAGGTTGGTGTAGTAAAAGCAGAATGTGGTAATAATTTTCTGTACTAATGACCTAAGGTTATCATAAACTTGGTTGACTCATTGTTTATATGGGCTAAAGATGAAGACTGTATTTGGAATCTAACTTAATTTCATTTTGGAGGAAAAAAGTTGTCTTTTCATAAAACATCAGTAGTTGTTGAGGACTAATTATTTTATAAAGTTATTTTTTAACTATAATGTAGTTTGGAATTTCAGAATGGCTTTCTAAAAAATTCTTTTTAGATATTTTTATGGTGCTTGTGCTTCAGTTTTGATATCTTACCTATTTTGCTTTTTTCCCCCTTGAATTTTCATCTGAACCGAAAACATCAGCTGAGCAGAATAAACAATCTTGTTGTATATGTGTGCTTGGTTTTAGGTATATTATTGTAGAAATAATGTTATAAATCATTATAAGTATTTAGGTTTTATTTTTTAACATACTCGTTTTAACATTTGGTTTAGTTATGTTGTGAATTGAAGTAACTGTATTTTTACCTTTCCTGCAATCATTCTTAGCATTCAACTTTTAAATGAATGATAGCCCATTTTCGTAGTGAAAATCTTGTGACTGAGTGATGTATTCTGTTTTGCTGTGGCAAAGTTTTCAGACAGCCACTTTTGTTCTTATATATTTTCATTTTCTATAGTACTTTTCATCCCTGTATATATGTACAGGAGTCACTTCACCCACCACCGAATTGCAGCCACTTCTGAGGTGGAACGCAGCAACTGTTTAACAGCGCACTTTCCCCTAGGTGCTGACAGCTGCAGAAGAAATTGTACATGGTGCTGTACAGAAGGTATTTCTCCACTGTGCCATCTGCAGAGTGAAACTGACTAGGAGTACTACATAGACTGTAAGTTTCTTGTGTACCTGCCCTAGACTGGAAAACCCAATAAGGGAAAATAACAAATAACTGGGAAGCATCATCTAAAAATGTATTGAGGTCAGTTAAACTTAGTGCTGCTCTCCCTGGCTCTAAATTTTATTTTAAGGTCATCTGATTGGTACCAAATTAAATAACAAATAGATGGATGCACTTCTTTTTATTCTAAAAGCAAATAAAACTAAAATGCTTCTATCAATATTCTTAACTTTGAATGGAACTTAATCATTCTGTTTTAAAATATTTTAAAATAACCAAACGAATGTTATAAGATTTCAGAGCCATGTTCTTAAAATAGCAAACTTGTGATTCAGCAGGAACGTGTTAACTAGCTTTGCTTCCAGTGTTTTATGTCTTGGTTTTAATACTTTCTTTTGTAGTTTTGCAGCAAAGCAAGTTTATGATGAGCCTAGTTTTAATTCTTTGGATTAGAAACACTTATTTTTGACTTCTTTTTTATTTTTAATTTTTTTGAGATGAGGTCTTGCTTTGTCATCCAGGCTGGAGTACAGTGGTGTGATCATAGCTCACTGCAGCCTCGACCCCCTGGCCTTACGCATGTGCTAACCACACCTGGCTTTTTTTTTTTCTTTTCAGTTTCTGTAGATAATAGGGTCTCACTATTTGAGACCAGCCTGGTCTAGAACTCCTGGCCTCAAGTGATCCTCCCGCCTTGGCCTCCTGAAGTGCTGGGATTATAGGTGTGAGCCTCTGTGCTCTGCCCAATTTCTTTTCTCTTCTTTTTTTTTTTTTTTAACATTTGGGGGAAAAGTTGTGGAGAGAAGAAACAGTAAATATTTGAGCTTCCACTTAATGCAGTTTTAGTCACTCCCATTTAATTATTTAATGAGGTTTTCTTATGTAAAAGCACTTTTGTAAGAGTGCTATCTTTGTAATGGTTTGGCATGTTTATACCTTATAAAATAGAAAAAATATCATTAGAAACAACTGTATCTGTTGTTACACAATATGATACAGATTGTTATATTTTATTATTTTAGTAGTTTTTTTAGACAAAAGTACGACTTATTGTTTATCTCTTTTTTTTGCTACATATGTAGATGTTTCTATGTAAAGAAATTAGAATCTCAGACTTCAGAGTCTTAATCATATTAAATACAGTATCATTTGGTTTAGGTAACTTTAAATTATGTGTCCTAAGTTAAACTACATTTGTGCACATATCTATGTTCATAGATTCTCAAAGCAGATAAAAGATAACTTCATTTTGCAGTTTGTTTACTTGTAATATGAGGTGGGTAGAAAAATGATTTTCTAGGGACATTTTAACTGTTTTCTGTTTAATTCAGCGTTAGTAGTGTTTGTATTTAGAATTATACCTTACATCATATTGCCTAAGTATTTGGGCTCAAATGACTTTGTTCTAATTAGAATGTTATTTGTGTTAATTAAATGCTGAGTGATAATGTTTTAGAATCAATAGGTAAGGTTGGATTTCCCACAAAGATTTTCAGTTCTGTGTGTAATTTTATAGTGTAGATAACTCCACTGTTTTGAAATATGATTTTTGGACAATGCAGCACAATTATTATCTTCTTCATCATGGAAGCATAAAGTGGATAAGAATAAAAGTTACTTACATTGAGTGGAAATTTAGTTAAAGATTATCAAAAACTCATATTTTAATGAGGCCTACCCCCTTTATTTGCATAGATTTAGCATTTCATTTAATAGTCAAAGCACCAAAGAAGTAAATATCAATACTTAAAAATTTACAGTTTACACATAGTATACTTATGTATCTCTAGCCAAGAGAGTATATGAAATATTTGAATTGCTATAATTGATTCTTTGGCACTTTCTACAATGTAATTGTAAGTATTCCTTAATCCCATTCATTTTATTTACTGAAGTCATCATTATTTGACAGAATAGATTATATGTTTTATATATTAACTTTTTATTGAGAGGCACAAACTGTATCTGTTTTGTATGTCCTAGTATATGTTTTGAAATTATACAAGTTGTTATATTTTAGACTTTATGTGGATGATAAAAGTTTGATAACTTATTTGATTCAACATTTAGTACATGACTCTTGTATTTTATTATACCCATAGTGTGTGGGATTTGAACAGGAATCAGATGGAAATTTTTATTGAATATACTTCTGTATTATTTGAATATAATGAAAATATACTCCTTGTGTAATCAAAAATAAACTGTTGGTGTTTCAGTTAAATTATGTATTTGAAACATTTATTTAGTTTATTTAGAGATTATCGCCATTTCACAAAATACATAACTCTTATCTGTACTGGTGATTTTCAAAGGGCCTTCATCATACTGTGAAAGCCCAGAATTGTGGGCCAGATTATTACTTAATTAGCACTCACTTACTAATTTTGAAAATAAGAAATAAATTATAGGTTATTAGTAAACTTTAATGAAATATTTGTTTTTTAATCCTCTCTCATTATAATTTTCTATTTGTAATAGGAAAAATGAAGCAAATGCATAAATTATTATGAATTTTAAGTACTTATGTATGAATGATATATACTTAGACCTCATGTGATAATGTCCTGGCAATATCTAGCTTTCCATTAGAGGCTTTAAGAAGAGTTACTAGAACCAGCTGAAGAAATAGTGAAATTGGTGAGAAAATAGGAAACTGTATGGCAATATATTTTTCATTGTATGATTTATTCAATTTAAACTAATTTTAAAGAACATACATTTTAAAATAGAATTTTAGTCTATAATTTTAAATTCTCAGATTTTCTCAGTTTTACAAAATACTCTTTTAAATTAGGTACGTATTTTTATATCCATCTCCAATAGATTACTTTTCAAATTTATTTTTCTTATCAGATTTATCTGAACAAATTTTATTTATTAGAGAGATGAAACATCTTCAAATGTTTTACTGTAAGTAATAGGGGAGTGATTTTTCAATGTAGGATTAGGTGGACAATTCTTTTTATTCTAAGTGGTCAATATTTGATTTAATTCATTTGATAATCAAGCTTTAGTATTTTATGCATCATTTCTTATTATCCAAAATAGAATTTATATTCATAGACTAACATGTGCAATTTGAATTTAAATGTTTTATAATTAAAAATGAAATGTATTTTTTTAAATGGTTTCCAGATTAATGAAGATATAGTATTCATATCTTTGCTTTTCTCATTTTATATATCAAATGATTTCTGCTTATTTTTTTATAATTTTGCAGTTATTTTTCAATATAAATTGAATTCATTGAAAATTTTAAGTGTATAAGTTTTCATAAAAGGCTACTGATGCCAGAAACCTTATTATCTTTAATACTGAATTAACAAGCATTTATTACTTTAAAACTTCTCTATAATTCTGAAATTTCTATATGTCTTGTGGGTAAATGTGTGTGTGTATATATGTGTATATCACCTTTCTAATGTATTCTCTGAAGTGTGGTCTTGAATCCTGACTGGCACTTTGTAGCTATTAATCAAGTGTACATTGCTTAACAAATTTAAGGTTGTTTTTTAAATCTGTTAATTGGGAATCATTTCACCTACCTCACAGGGTTGTTGTGAGGAAAAAAAAAAAACAAAAAACAATAAAACGTATGTGAAAGAGTGCTTAGCATATACTAGATGTACAGTGTCTGATAAATGAGTGTTACCAAACCATCAGTGGCCCCCATTCTGTGGGGGGCCATTTCATCTCAGGATAAAATCCAAATTCTGTGTCATGGTGTGTGTTCTGGCTATCCCTTATGTCTTCCGCCCCATTTCTTTCCTTGCAAACTACACATACTGATTTATTGATGCTATGGTCTTTGTAGTTCCCAGGATATATTATGCTTTCTTTTGGCCTTTATTGGAATGCAACATTCTTTTAAACTACTCACATTCCCCTTTCCCTAGGCTACTATCTTCTGTGTAACTCAACCTCATTTCTCAGCCTGCACTTTCTATTTCTTCTGTACTAAGATGTCTTCTGTCCCTTCTTCCTCACATATTTTCTTGGATGATTTTTCTGTATGATTCTATGGGCTGTGTTTATTCTTTTCTAGCAATTACTGCATGTAATGTACTGCCTTTGTACTTGTCTGTTTCCTCTACTTGTAAACTCAGAGATGATGGATCCAGCCTGTCTTATTTACCATTTTTCCCCCACCACCTGAGAGTTTCTGTAACTCAGGAAATGATCGAACATTTTGTAAATAGGTATGTTTCCCCTAAAAATAATTCACAACATATATAACTCCTTAAATAAAGCAATTTGGATTCTGTATTTATAAAATGTATTTCTGGTCCCACAATAATCGTATCAAACTGGTGGCCATATAATTGCTCTTCTTGGCCCACCATTTATCACTCTAATGGATTTATTAGAAGAGATAGACTCACTCAGGGTGCAAGCAGAGTACTTTATTCTTTCTAGTCACTTTACACACAATTCCATTCTAAATATTATGTTTTCTGCCCCTTGATAAAATGCTGTTTAAGTGTCATTTCCATCTCTTCTCTATTCTTGCTCTTCTGCTGCTTCTTGCTTTTTTCTTCTCAATTTTCTTTCATTCCTTCTTTTCTCACTCTAGCATTTTAAAATAGATTAAATTTTCAAGTAAAGAAGAAAATGTTTAATGAAGTTTAAAACTCTCCTCCAGTGTAAAATGTTTTTTCTACATCAACCTTGCTCAAAGAGGGTTTAAAAACCTGAATAAGGAGGGAAATAGGTTGGTCAGCTAGTAGGCTTTTGCATTATTATTTTTTTTTTAATGTTAACTTTTCACCCTTCTTACTGAGCTTCACCTGGGTTTTCTGGAGTTCGGGGGTTAGAAGTACAGAAGGACTAATTGGTAGTAAAGATATGTTGGAAGTCTTAATGGATTCTTCTCTTGCTTTTCTGGATTCATCAAAGACTCCTAGTATTTGGAGATAAGAGCTATAATTCCTTGATATGGTTGACACTTTCTTTGTCTGGTTTTAACTATTCTCCTTAGGTTTTTACTTTCTGGTCTCTATCTTCTTTGTTTTGGAGTTATCTTGTTTTTTGTGTGTCTTTAGGAAAGTTTCTTTTAAAATGGGTTAGTGCTAGTTCCTTTCCTAAGGGTTATCTGTCTCATGGGAAAATGTATTTCTTTACTCCACCAACCTATGGAAGTACTGGCCAATTCTAAAGTAGCAGCCCAAAATGAGGGCATAAGTTTAGTTAGTTACCATTCCTTGAGTGCTCTATATTCTAATCATAGACTAAGTTCTGACTATGTTACTGTGCTACTTCTCAATCTGTAAGCTCTCTTCTTTCATACATATTTTTTTTATTTGAATGGCGAACTAAAGGTTGCCTGGGCAATTTCTGGCCACAGTCTTAACTAAGTGTTGCCTAGATGGTCTGTCACCTCATTTCTAATACATAGCACTTATTCTCAGCTTTGGGTCATTGGCTGAAACTGAGACAACAGGAAAATTCTCATTTTAATTTTCTGTTAGGTTACCACTGTGGCATTGAGGCCTATGGGAAGCTTGTTTTTTTTATGAATGTCCATCCATTTCTGTAATTCCATGCCTTGTCTTATGCAGTTCTGTCATTTTGGGATGTCTTTTCCACCTTTTTTTCTGGGGTATTCTACCTAGTCTTCAAAGCCCAAGTTACGTAAAGTCTTTATCAGTCTTGGCAGTTAGAATAAATATTTCTCTCTAGTGTGTTCTCATTAATACTTTGTTTCATGTGTTACTATATTACTTATAGATATGTCTGTCTCTCTGACCAGATTATGAGACAGATTTTGAGACAGCAACTGACTTATTTATTGATGAACTCATTGTCTAGCTCCTGTTATGTGTTTAGTACATTATCTTTTGAATTAATGAATCTCTTCTGAATACTCAGATTGAAGTTAAGTAGTTAATACTTCATCTACTTATTTATTTTTCTCCTTGTTCCAAAAAAGTTTCAGGGAGCAACAATTAGTTTTTATGCCTTTTATCATAGTTTTTGCTTTTTTAATTTTTAATTTTTATGGATATATAATAGTCGTGTACATATATATATATATGGGGATTTTATGGATACATAATAGTCATATATATATATATATATATATATATATATATATATGGGGTACATGTGAAATTTTGATACACTGCATAATGATTAAATCAGTGTAACTGGGAAATCCATCACCTCAAGCATTTATCATTTCTTAGTGTTAGGAACATCCCGGTTCCACTTCTAGTTATTTTGAAATGTATGATTATTATTTTTAACCCAATGGTGTTTATTCTTAGGCAAACTTATTTTAGGTTTTAGTTCTAGTTTTGGCTAAATTAATTTTCTCTCATTTTCCTTAGATTTCTTGATTTTTCTTTCTCTTTAAATTTCAGTCTCTGTAGCTAACTGTGATAAATAAAAATAACTAGATATTCCAAGCTGCTTCAAGTTGCAAGTAAAATTAATTAATTAATTTAATTAAATAGCTGTAATGGTCTGCTACCTCATTACTACTTTTTTTTTCCTTTTGCCATTACAAAATTTTATGTTTCTTTTTAAAAATTCTTCAGAGTTTCAGATTGCATCTTTATATATGCTCAGAAATGGTAAAAAGACAAGCTATTGGTCATAAAAAGGGTTGGTTATAAAAGAACAATATTCCTGTAATAGAAAATTAAAATGTCAGATATATTTTTTGCGAGTAAAGTTCTGTTTCAGTCATATATTATGCTGTTGTTATTTTGAGTGATTACCCTAAATAAGTTGTCTCAATTTGAAATGCAGCACCAAATTTCTGCCATTCCTCAAGAGGGTAATGATGCAGTCTTTTTTTTTTTTTTTTTTTTTTTTTTCGAGACGGAGTTTCGCTCTTGTTACCCAGGCTCTAGTGCAATGGCACGATCTCGGCTCACCGCAACCTCGCCTCCTGAGTTCAGGCAATTCTCCTGCCTCAGCCTCCTGAGTAGCTGGGATTATAGGCACGCGCCACCATGCCCAGCTAATTTTTTGTATTTTTAGTAGAGACGGGATTTCACCATGTTGACCAGGATGGTCTGGATCTCTTGACCTCGTGATCCACCCGCCTCGGCCTCCCAAAGTGCTGGGATTACAGGCTTGAGCAACCGCATCCGGCCATGATGCAGTCTTTATTACTGAAATTTAGTCAAAAAGTATAATTCTTTAATGCATATGGTCAGGCAAATATGTAAAAATTAGATAACCAGGAAATCCCAAAGGCATTTTAAGTAGAGAAAATTGAAAAATTCCCTCTATTTAAAACTTCTCTTTTTCCTGGAAAGTTCCAGATGAGTACAGATAGTATATTAAGAAAAGATAAAAAATATTCCCTCTTCAAATCCCATTGTTAAAGGTTGAAAGATTATAAATCAACTGGCCGTATAATAGCCCAATGATCTTTTTTCTTCCTTATTTTCATGTTGTTGGAAATATAAAGTTGTTGATAGATATTTTTGCCTTACCTTCTAACTTGCACCAATATGACTGGTGATATTTTAATATTTAATTTTGATAATTTTATCTGTTAGTCCTTCCTAGCTTAGGAATCTTAGTGAATGGATATTGAGACCTTTACATTACATTACATTGAGACCTTTACATTAGGTTAAATGGTGTAGTTGGCAGATCTCAGGATCAGCTAAATAAGGTGTCAGAGATTATACTGTGTTTTATAATATATATGTGATTACTTGTGTGCAGTCATACTTCTTATAGCAGTAACATTTTGTGTCAGTATTTTCATAAGAAGAAATAAACTACAAAATATGGCCAAGTGATTCTCAGTTTTAGGTATCAAGAAGCATTGTTTAAAAGAGCAGTGATTTTCCGTGCCCTTCAACCCTTGCAGTAATTCAAACATTCTATTTACTTTACAACATTAGTAAAATACATTTTTCTTCTATTTTTCACTTAGTTTAAGGTGAACATTGATTTAGGATGGAACTTTGAAATTAGGAAGAACAAAACTCTGTTATTCTGTTTTTGTGAGCATACTTGGGGAAACCAAAATGCAAGAGACTTTTCGGCATGCATCTAGTATGTATCAATTATAAAACAGGAAAAGTGATGCATAAAAATACAATTTCCTGAAATATGCCCCCTGAAATACATTTTTTAATATTTGTTTTTTCCATTTCTTTCCTTATAAATGGCTCATTCTGTTTTTGAATTGTGATATTGTATAGGAATATCAGAAGCTCTCTTTTAGTAGGTCAAGTAAAATGTTAAAAATTAAATAAGTAATTAACTGTAAAAATGTTCACATACCTTGTTCTTTATTTCATACTTAATCCTAGATTGTGTTCCTATACAAAATACCTTACTCATGTTATAGGGAAAGT
This sequence comes from Saimiri boliviensis, assembly GCF_048565385.1. Classification (NCBI taxonomy): domain Eukaryota; kingdom Metazoa; phylum Chordata; class Mammalia; order Primates; family Cebidae; genus Saimiri; species Saimiri boliviensis. Next base: position 49,799,425 of record NC_133450.1, on the reverse strand, counting down.
GCAAATAATAAGAAAATGGCCATCAATTGCTATTTGTTTTATTTTGGTGTGTGCTTCTGTTGGCAACTCCAGCTTCACATTTTCCCACAGTGCTTCAGGATATGACAGATTCAGCATGCCTGAAAATAAACCAAAATCAGAATTTCTCTATTCTCATTCTGCCTCCCAACCCCAATCATTCTCTGCTTATGTCTTCATCACATACTTGTGACTCTCCTCTCCTTTTACTTAAATATCATCCTATTTTTTTTTCCTGGATCCTAATTATTTTGCCTTTAAGATTTGTATTGAATCAGTATACTTTATTCTATCTCTGTTGATAAAGCTCTGTTTAATTACTTATCACAAGAAATGGTAAGTTTTTAAAGATTTGTATGCCAGTTTTACCTTTCTGTACATTGTATTTTCTTAAGAGTGGAAACCACATATTATTCACCTTTGTGCTTTCCATGGAGGACATTTTTTCCCCCAAATCTCACCTTGAATTCTAATTATGGAGGATATTTTCATTAATCATTTCTGAGTTCACTCAACTAATTGTGAAGTAGTTGATTTCTGGTATTTAAATCTTAAAAATATTGAAAGAATTGCTGAAAGTCAAATCAGTGCCACAATTTAAAATTAATCACACATTATTCCAGCTTGATGATACTCTTAATAGTATTAACACCACCAGCAAAGTACTTTAAATGAATTCAATAATTATTAAGGACACTTGGTTTGGTACTAATGTGAAAACAAATTTTACTTACAATATGCTGGTACATGCTGGTTTGTAGGCTCTTGCTATAGTTTAGATCAACTGTCTTTGTTTCCATTTTTGAAAATATGGTTACATGCCATTTTGAGGAAATAATTTTGGCAGAAGTTATCTAATTCAGCAGCCCCCGATCTTTTTGGCACCAGGCATTGGTTTTGTGGAAGAGAATTTTTCTATGGGAGGATGATTCAAGATGAAACTGTTCCCCACTTCAGATCATCAGGGATTAGATTCTCATAAGAAGTACGCAGCCTAGATACCTCACATGCACAGCGCATAATAGGGTTTGCCCTCCTGTGAGAATCTAATGCCCCAGCTGACCTTTCAGGAGGTGGAGCTCAGGTGGTAATACTTAATGCTTCCTCACCTGTGGCTCACCTCCTTTGTGTGGCCAGGTTCCTAACTGGTCAGGGAAGCCGGGAGGGGGAAGAGGAGACGGCAGGTTGAGGACCCCTGATCTAATTGTTTAGGTCTCTTTTTTTTACAGTAGTCTCTTTGGGGTTCCTTTAGAGATAAAATACAAATGGGAAACAAGCTTCTTTTGAAATGTTACAAAAGACTTAAACCCAACTACTAGTCTGAGGGTGCATCTGATTTATGCTAGTAAGAGGACACAGCGGCCTCCTAAGAGGAGTAACTCTGCAGCAGGCTGTTTTTGCTTCCTATGCCAGAACTTTAGAGATAGTTTTTTTTTTCTTTTTCCTTTTGCCTATTCTTATAATAGTCTTTGAAGGTAATTACTAGTTTCTGAAAATTTGTATTACAAAAGTACTGTCATTCATATCAGACTGGATTTGGTTATATACTTATCCTTGCTTTTAGAATGTTTAGCAAAATTATTTGAATTGTCAGTGTTAGACAAAAATAACATTTTAAATGTATTCTCTTAAAAATATTATTTCAGTCTATAACTTTGAATGTTTTGATTAATATAATCCTATTTTCTTCCCATTTTTCTCCTTTTTCTTTTAGTATGTATGTATATATCTTTATCTACATCTATCATCTATATGTAAATACATATACACATATGTACATAAGAGCTCTTAATTTTATAAATTTGCTTTTTATATTCTAATATCTCAATTACTGTTTGAAAAAAACTTTTAAAGTCAGTTTAATTTTATTTGTCTTATTTAGAAACAAAATTAGAAACCTGTAAATTTTGTTTTCCAGATTTGTCTGTATTTATATTAATGTGTATATTGCTTTTATATTATAACAATTTGTGTGGCATTTAGTGAACCTAATTTAATTTACACCCTCTTATTTGTATAATTTGTTGTTCATTCATTTATTCCTTCATTCAGTGTTTGTTTAGTTATCCCATGTGCCCCACATTGTCTTGCATCCTGGGATACAGAAAGTCTATGTTTGTGGAGTTTGTATTTTTGTAAAAGAAGAGATAGATGAGTAACACTAATAAATACGTAATTTTAGAGAGGCATAAACAAAATGTAAGAAATAAGGGCATGCTATAAAATACGTTAGGTGTATATTTTAGGAGAGTGAGAAGGATCATTTGAGTTGAGCTCTTTGTGAGGAGGAAGAAAGTGACATTCTAGTCATCAGGAATAGTAAAGGAAAACATTCTTGGATCAGAATGAGTTTAACGTGCTCAGAGAACAGAAAGAAATGCTGTGTGAGTTGACTAATCATGAGAAAGAGAATGTGGCAGGAGTTGGGGTCCTTAAGATAATGTAGGGACCAGATGAGCAGGCCATAGTAAGGAGTTAAAATGTTACTGTGGTTACAATGTGAAGACATTGGGTACTTGGGTTCTAAGAACTGATAAACACTGAGGAAGTCAGTTTACCTGCTATCTGAAAGATGAACAGGAGAAAGTAGTGCAGGTCAAGAGCAGTAATTATTAGGGGGTTATTGCCGTGGTCCCAGCTAGGAATCATGGTGTCTTGGCATAAATCTTGTAGTAGTAGAAAAGGTGAGAGGAAGGATGTTTTGGAGGAACACTGTTAGAATTTGTAAATAGATTTGAAATGGTGTAATCAAAAGTATCAAACATGGTTAAACATTAAATATTCTTTGGAAATATAATTTAATGGACATAAACTTTTCCGTATAAAAATGTCCTATAATTTTTTAAATTACACATCTATTTTTGATTATTAGTTTTTTTTCCCCAGTTTTGCTAAAATAAATGACTTTATTATATCATTTTCTCACCTTTCTGCCATTGACTATAATAATTTTTGATGGCTTGCCAGTTTGAAAGGTAGAAAATTTTATCTTGCTATTTTACTTTGCTTGTCTTTGATTACTACTTAGATTAAAATTTTAATGTGTGTATTAACTAACTGTATTTTTTCAGTTGTGGATTACTTTTAGTCTTGTTTATTTGGGTTTATTTCGGCATTTTCCTTATTGATTTGAAAGGCATTATTAATTTTCTGAGACAATCTTAAAGTTCTGACATGATTTGGCTCTGAGTCTTTCTGATTCTATCTTATGTCAGTTTCCCCCTGTCCCTTATGCTGTAGACAGTCTGGCCACTTGTCAACCAAGCAACTTTTGTATTGCCTCATAGCTTTTGGACTTGTTCTCCATTCCTAGTTGCTATTTTCTTATTTGGAGATTATGGATATGTTCACTATGGTTTGATCTTTTTTTTAATATATTATATGCCTCTAATTTATATAGAATTTAAGATTTGGGGGGTTTTGAGAGTGGAAGTCATCACTTTATCTTTTTTCAAATAGTAATCTAGTTATGCCAACTGTATCTTTTTAATTTTTTTAAATTTTTTAGCATTTTTATGGGTACATAATAGGTTTATATATTCATGGAGCACATGAAATGTTTTGATACAGGCATGCAGTCTGAAAATGTCACATCACATTCCCCTGAAGCATTTATCCTTTGAGTTACAAATAATACAATTACATTTATAAAGTTATTTTAAAATATACAATTAAGATATCATTGACTATAATAGCCCTATTGTACTATCAAATAGTAGGTCTTATTCATACTTTCTATTTTTGTTTTTTGTACCCATTAAACATCCCCGCCTTCTCCCAAACTGCCGACCACTCTTCTCAACCTCTGGTAATCATCCTCCACTCTGTGTCCGTAAGTTCAATAGATTTGATTTTTAGATCCCACAAATAAGTGAGAACATGTGATGTTTGTCATTTTATGCATTCCTCATTTCACTTAACATAATGATCTCCATTTCTAGCTATGTTATTGCAAATGACTGGACCTCATTCTTTTTATGGCAGAATACCCTATTGTGTATATATACCAGATTTTCTTTATCTAGTCTTCTGTATCTGCTGATAGTCATTTTTGAATAATCATATATACTATAATGATGCTAAGCTTTTTGCTTAATTTTTATATATGCCAGGGTTTTTTTGAGAAAGGGCTATTTATTCTGGTCTATTGTTACATTAATTTTTGTTTGATTTATTGCTGTTCTTTAGTCTGTCTTTATTGTAAAGTATCTACTAGAATAATAATTCCCTGGCTCTATTGTCCGTTATTTTAAAAACTATGCTGGTATATTGTTACATTTCTTTTTCTCTACAAACCAAAACTATTTTGCCACATTACCCTTCCTAAATAAACCATTTCTGTTTTTATTTTAGTGAGATCACATTAAAAGTATTAACTGTTTGCCCAATATATTCTTTACAATATCCAGAATTTCTTGTAAGAACTGATTTTTAAAAAATTTTTATTTTCTATCTCAGTAAAGCTTTTCTCTGTACTGGTATCTGAGTATTTCACTTACAGCAATTACTAGATGTTTATTTCATGTAATATTATTCTTGCTCTTTTAATATTTCTTAATTTAGATATTTAGCTGATTATTGTGCCTCTGTAGTGTGTTAGTTTCCTATGATCACTGTAACAATTAACATGAATTTTGTGTCCTGAAAGAATGCAAATTTATTCTGTTTCAGAGCAATTCTGATGGCCAAACGTTCAAAATTAATCTTACTGGGTTAAAATCAAGCCTCAACAGGGCTGGCTCCTTTGGAGGCTCTAGGGAAGAATTTCTTTCCTTGTCTTTTCTACCTTTCCTTGACTCTCTGCCCCTTTTACGAATCACTCCATCCTTTTGCTTTTGTCAACACATTTTCCTTTTGCTTTTGTCATCACATTTTCCACTTCCTTTTTCAACCTTCTTGTCTCCCTCTTAAAAGGACATTTGTGATTATATTTACAGGGCTCACTCAGATAATCCATGATAATCTCCCAATCAGAATGTCCTTAATGTAAGCACTTCTGCAAGTCTCCTTTGCCATATAAGGTAACATTACTAGGTTCTAGGGATTAGGGTGTGGGTATTATGTGAATGACCTTTATCCAGCCTGCCACATATAGAAAACTTACGACTTTTATACTATTTAATTTCTGTTGATTTTATTTAACTTTCTTTTGCTCTGCGTAATGTTTTTGAGATTCATCTCTGTTTTGCATGTATAATTATTGAACTTTATGTTAAGTATTGAGATTCATCTCTGATTTGCATGTATAATTATTGAACTTTATGTTACGTATTGTTGCTTTTATTTTCTACCCAGTTATAAAATCTATGTGATCATATATTTTTTCTTTTTATAGTAGTAACTTTATCTCTTTCTAGTTCATATTTTATTGCTACTTTCAATTTTAATGCAAATGCCTGAAGTATTTTTGTTTGTCATATTTCCTATTGTTTTCAGACAGCTATTTTTTCCTCATCATAGAGAAGTAACTTGTTTCTTGCTCTTTAATAGTACTGTTACCCTTGGACATATATTTTGTTGTATTTAGGTATTATCAAATAGTAGCCCACACTTACATTTCTGTATTAAGCTGTATTTAACTATAGCATGTCAGTTTTTCAAAATACATCTGGATTTACATTGCTTATATTTTGATTTTTAATATCTGCCTTCATAAATTCATTTGTGTTTGGTTGAGTTTATGTGTGACTTTCTTTTCCATTTTGAATAGCAGAGTTATGCTAATTATTAGTAAAGTAAATGTAAAGACATTCTATTTTTCCTCTATAGACTACTTTATATTCAGTATTGAATAGTTTTTGTAGCATGAAAATTCTCACTGCAATTATAATTTGAAATATCACATGCAGCAACCTGAGAACAGAGCTTATTCGAATATATTTATTTGATAGGCCTTTTCATTTCTTGGTTATTTTTGTTTGAGTGAATTTTGATAATTTGCCTTGTTCCCAGAGAGTTGTCCACTCTATCAAGATTTTACAGGATTATTTGTTGCACACCTGCTATGTATTAAACATTGTGCTAGGTGCTGTGCATGCAAAAGTAAGAATTTTATCAGATTCTTAATCTCAGGAAACAGAGAGAGAGAGAGAATTTAATTTTCTTAAATTGGAGACAGAAGTAGAAAAGAAGAAATTAACATGTAAATAGAACTTCTGATAAGGATTTCCTCATGTATACAGGCAGCATGTACACAGTCATGAAAATGGTTGAATACATGAAGAATTGAAAAAATTACAGATAGATCATTACAGCTTGAGTTTATATATGGCCAGGAAGGAGTAATGGATAGAGATTAGAAGCTGTATTCTGAATTCTTCTTGAATTTGTATCTTTTCCTATAAACATTCATAGACTGTTAATAATGTTCATTCTGAGTTTATCATTAGTATATTCACATTTTTAAAAGATTAGTCTGATGGCAATAGAGAGGGCTTTACTGAAGGAGGTGGGAATGGTTAATGCTCGAACCAGTTAACTATTGCATTACCACAAAATGTGTAAGTGGTTCCTAAACAAGGGCTACAAGTAGAGATAGAAATGAAGGAAATAATATATATAAACAAATGCTAAAGAAATAGACCAAAGACTAGTTTACTGATTGGATGTGGTAGATGATGTAGAAGTCAAGATGACTTCCAACTTCCTGTCAGTTGTATTAGAACAAAGTATTTTCTTTGTCTTTATTTCAGATGTGATAGCTCTGATTTCATTTGAAAGGCTTATTATATTCTACATAGACTATGTCATTAACATGAAAATGTGAACAGGAATATCGATGTCACAATCACATTTTTAGTTAGAAACCAAAGTTATCTATTATAGACAATATATCTAATAGCTAGGAATGAAAAACATAGACATTCTAATAAGATTTCTGAACCAAATAGCATGAAGGGTGATCTAAATACCATATTTTATGATGTTTTTAGTACATCTTCATTTGGAAAAGTGAAATAATTTTATAGTAAAAGAGTTTAGACATAATGTTTGAAATTTGTTTGAGGTAGTTTCTCACCAGATGTGTTCCAGGCATTCATAACATATGGATATCAAAATGAAATACCCTCTGCCCTCAAAAAGTACAAAAGTCTCATAAAGCATGTCTTTTAAAGGGGATTTTCAAGTATCTGCCCATTACATACATCAGTAATGCAAGCCCATTCAAAGCTATGGTATATTTTCATAATGCCAAAAATTTCTATTGTGCCTCTTGCCAAACCATCCTTCCCATCTATCCTCACTCCAACATTCTTTCCTTAACTCCTCTCTTGCCACAGGCAATTAGTGACCTGTTTTCTTTCACTATAGATTTGACTTTTCCAGAATTTCATTATGTAGAAGCATGCATTATGTAGCCTTGTGTCTAGTTTCTTTTGCTCTGCATAATGCTTTTGAGATTCATCTCTTTTTTTCATGTATAATTTATTCTTTTTTATTGTTGAATAGTCATTGTCTAGGTGTGTGTATACATAGTTTGCTTATCTATTAATGGGCATTGTTTCTAGGAATAAAATTGATTTTTAGGAATAAAATTGTGATGAATATTTGAATATGAGTCTTTGTGCAGAATTATGCTTTCGTTTATCTTGGGTAAATACCTAGGAATGGTATATCTGGGTCGTATGGAATATTCAACTCTGTGAAAAGCCACCAGGAGGGATTGTGTCATTTTACACTCCTGTCACTGTGTCATGAGCATTCCAGTTGGTCCACATCCTTACCATGACTGTACTTTGGGGCAACAGTCCCTTTTTTTTTACACACACACACACACACACACACACGCATTGTAATTTGTGTAATTGTATCTCATTGTGGTTTTAATTTTTGTTTTCTCAATGGGTTTTCATGTGCTTAGTGACCATTGCTTTATTTTCTTTTCTCCACTTTTTCTTCAAAACTTTGGTCATCTCTATTGGATTGTTTTTCTGCTAACCAATTATAGGAGTTCTTTAAATATTCAAGATACAAGTCCTTTGTAAGATATATGTGTTGTAAATATTTTCTCCTGTGTAGTTCTGTGTTGTGGTTTACCTTTTCATTTACTTGTTTGTGTTCTTCCAGGAGCAGAAATTTTTAATTTTCATGAAGTCCAGTTTATAAAAGCTTTTTTTTTTTTAACCTTTCTTACTTTTTGTGTATCAAGAAGTGCTTGCAGTTGTCAAGTTTTCTCCTAGAGGTTTTTGTTTGTTTGTTTGTTTTTGAGAAGTGGTTTCACTCTTGTTGCCCAGGCTGGAGTGCAATGGCACAATCTTGGCTCACTGCAGCCTCCTTCTCCTGGATTCAATCAATTCTTCTGCCCCAGCCTCCAAGTACCTGAGATTACAGGCATATACCACCAGCCCAGCTAATTTTGTATTTTTAGTAGAGGCAGGGATTCTCCATGTTGGTCAGGCTGGTCTCTAACTCCTGACCTCAGGTGATCTGCCCACCTCGGCCTCCTGAAGTGCTGGAATTACAGGCGTGAGCCACTGTGCCTGGCCTCTCCTAGAGGTTTTATAGCTTAATTTTTATGGTTAAATTTATGACTTATTTTAAGGTCATGTTACATGTAGTGTGAAAACAAATTTGATCAATAATTATGCTTAATTAAGAGAAATCTAAAATTGTCATTGCACATTTGACAAACTCTAAATAAAGGAGTAGACGGATTTTTTTTTCTACTGAAGTTAAAGATAGATTTAGTTCCGACTTGTGTAAATACTACTCTAGTTTTTGTACCCATCTAATGAATGAAACATGCCTTGTACAATAATTACTTTCCTGTTAGTGGGTTTAGGTGGAGACTGCTAACATTCTGTATTGAAATGTACATATTAATGTCTTCGCAGTACTTGTCACATGCAAAATATTCAGTAAGTGTTGTTTTTGGTTGTTACTGTCATTATTGCAATGTCTTTACTATTATTACAGTTATTATATTTAGTATTCTTGCCTTGAGGAATTTTAGAAAGGATGTTATTTAGATGAAGTAGGTTTGATTTCTGTCATTTATTTACTTAATACCTACACAAAGTATTCACACTTTTTATGTTTTGTTTTCTGCCCTCCCAACCCCTCACACACATAGAAAACTTAATTGTTAATGGGTTCTAATACATAAGTAATAGGAAACAGTCTTTGAAAAATCCTTTGAATGATCTCTTTTATTTGTATGGATAATTCTTGAGTAATCTTTTGAAAAGTTCAAAAACAGTAGATGTAGAATAAATAGTGCAAGTACTGTTTCACCTGCGCTTCCAGTCTTTTCCCAGGGATAAGTATTATAGATCTGATCTGTGTGCTTTCAGATAATTACCTGTACATTTATAGTGACATATATTCATATATATATATATATATATATATATATATATACACACACACACACACACACACATTTGTAGGTATATTTTTCTTTGTAAGCCTAAATGAAAATATTATGCTTGTTTTTTTAAATCTTAACAGAATGTTTGATAAATCTTTCCAGGTTGATATTTTCTTCATTTTTACTGCTGTATATTATTTAATAGTATGAATATACCATAACTTATTTTTAACCGTACAGCAGGTAGACAAGTGTGAGGCCAAGCCTGACTGACAGAATCAGCTGGTAAAGATAAAATGAGCCACTTTTAAATTCAGATAGTTTATTATTTACCTAGATAGCAAAAGGAGGGGAAGCAAAAGGTATCAAATCTCCAGGTCCTTGTCACACACAGGAAAAGGACAACATGAAAAAACAAAAAGCTACATGACTGAAGTGTGAGTCATAGGATTCACCATTGCAGAACTCTAGAGTACAGCCAAATACTTTTACAGTGTGCTGCTATACGCCGAGGGGTTGAAGATTAGGAATAGTGAGGCAAAAAGCTTCCTACCTCATTAGAACCTGATAGACCATGAGAAACTGTCTTATGGTAGTCTCCCATTCTTTCATGTTTCAGAGGATCACAAAGCATTCTGCCAGGATATAGACTAGTGGCATTTAAAGCCATTGCCTGTGTGGCCTATAAGTATACATTCACCATTGCTGGAGCATCATGATAGAGCCATTCCCCTACATTTCCAGCCCCTGACCTTTCCCATATCAGCTAACAATTTCTCAAGAGCATAACCACTTCGGCCAGGGCACTGTGGCTCATGCCCGTAATTCCAACACTTTGGGAGATCACCTGAGATTGAGAGTTCAAGATCAGCCTGGCCAACATGGTGAAATCCCTGCCTCTACTAAAAATACAGAAGTTAGCTGGGCATGGTGGTGAGCACCTGTAGTTCCACCTACTCGAGAGACTGAGGCAGGAGAAACCTGGGAGGCGGAATTTGCAGTGAACTGAGATTATACCGCTGCAATCCAGCCTGGGTGACAGAGGGAGACTCCATCTAAAAAAAAGCATAACCACTTAATCAGAGACTACACTTAATTGTGCTTTTAGGGGCTGAGAGCAAATATGTCTCCTCGTAGGGTGATTGTAGAGTAATTGGGTGTACTTGTTGGATAGACCTTAGCCAAGTTCCTCATCTGGAGCCAACCTGTTCACATCATAAATTGAGATACAGCAAGTGGTGTTGGCAGTCACACATGTGTCACTTCAGCTGGCCAGCAGGAACTCCAGGGCTTCCTGGACTTTTCATCACCACTTGGACTAGATAATTTAGAGTGATCAGCTTTAATACGTGAAGAATATGTAAAAGAATTCGTCTTTCCTTAAGTGTTAGAAGAAGACCACAGGGCACCAACAATGGTAGGATTAGGCTAAAGGGAATCCGAACAGTGTCCTGAAAATTAATCTCGTGATGTGGCCTGTTTACTCTTTCAGTCAGCAGCTTTTAGGTGTGAGAGTCCTTAGATTAAGATTCTTCATTGGTCAACAGTCAGGTTGAAAGCTGGTGAACACTGGCCCGGTGGCTAAGAGCTGAGAAAAAATGTTTCTTCTACCCATCCCTGGTATGCTGGTGTCTAAGATATTCTTTTTTCTACAGCCAGGGTTACTGTCTCCTCCCACAATCATGTGTTTCAGACCCTGCAGCATGCAGTCCCTGCAGCAATTGTTCCACTCTTTTTTGAATCTACCCTCTATCTTACCCATACTCTATGATCTGGACTTGGCTCTACATGGCTCAGCAGTTTCTTCATTATATACAATGTGCATTGTACCATATTAGAACACCTTTCGCTCCTTGAAATCTAGGCCACATCTGAAACACCATAGGAGTTGTGACCTCATATTCATCATCAGCATCATGATTATCCCTAATTGCCTAAACCTAGCAAGTATAACAGAACAGTAAAAGAGTCAACAGTTTAGATTCTTCTAACCCCAATACTTTACTACTTCAAAATCCCAGCACCCTAATTTTCCTGGGATAAGGTGTGTGAGGAAGTGGTGTGAGAAAGATTAACCATGTGTTTCCATCTTTTTTTTTTTTTTTTTTTTTTTTTTTTTTTGATATGGAGTCTTGTTCTGTTGCCCAGGCTGGAGTGCAGTGGCACGATCTGGGCTCACTGCAACCTCTGCCTTGCTGGTTCAAGTGATTTCCTTACCTCAGCCTCTGGAGTAGCTGGGATTACAGGTGCTTGCCACCACACTTGACTGATTTTTTTGTGTGTATTTTTAGTAGAGATGGGGTTTCACCATGTTGGCCAGACTGGTCTTGAAATCCTGACTTCAATTAATCTGCCCACCTCAAGCTCCCAAAGTGCTGGGATTATAGGCGTGAGCCACTTCTCCCGGCCTATTTCTGGTCTTTTATAGCAAGTTTGGGTCTTCTTCTTTCCCCTCAAACCTCATAATTAAAACATTTTATTTAGCTAGAAGGGGCCTTTCTGGGAATTGCCAAGCTTAGAACCCAGACTGCTTTTCTTAAGTATATATTCCTCGGAGCCAAGCCATTTTTAGGCTCTGGTTACTTTTTTTAGTTTATCCTTTGAGAGTCCATTCTTTCATTGTACCTCTTGCCTGAAGATGATATGGGACATAAAAGGTCCAGTGAATGTCTCAAGTGTCTGCTCACTGCTGGGTAGTTTTACTCTAAAGGTCATGTTATTGTCTGATTGGGTGCACTTGAGGAATTGACATGTGTGAAACAGTCTGTCTGTCTTTGAATAGTATGGCCTGCTTGTACTGTGTGGATAGAGATGACAATAGACAACCTAGGAAAGTGTCTACTGCTGTCAGTGCCAAGTGGTATCCTTAAGACTTATATGATCTACTTAACAGACATGTCTGCTACCCCCAGCAATAGGCTCCAGAGTTCCTTTTGCTACTTAACTGTGTAGTTGGTAGTCGAGAGCACACACATCCTTGACCTTACATGTTGGAGAATCACTAAGGTTTTTTTCAATTTTGTTTTGTTTCCACTGTATCCTGAAATGGAGATGGATTAGATGGATTACCATGCTCTGAGCAATGATGTATTTAGGTGGCTGTGGTCCTTACCAAGGCAGTGCAAGTCTGATCAGCTTACTGATTCTAGTGATGCTTATCCTCAAAGGGCACTTTCCCATGGGCATCAACAGGAATCATGAACAGGAAATGTGAGACTTGTGCAACCTGCAACTGTAATGCTCATCTCCATAGAAACTGAAATGAGGTCATCTAAATTGTCCCACTGCCAGGCTTCAGACCACACAGCCAGCCCATTGACTCCTGGTATCAGTCATTGAAAATATAACAGACTTTGGGGGTGTTTTCCAGGGAAAGCACCATAGCTCACGACTTCACCCAAAATCCATGCACAGTTTTAGACAGTTTTCTTTGGAGTTGCACAGCTGCAGTGGCCCAGAGCATCTCACTGGACTTAGACCCAGGCATCCTCAGGAACCCCAAAGTGATGAAGTCTCTAAGATGGCCAAGATTATGGTACAGACCCTTGCATTTGGGATGGCCAGATTTTGGGTGTTACTAGCCACTTTTTCATATAGCTGATATACCTATGATTTTCTTTAATAACATACAGATCAGTGGTTTATCATGCATTTGCAAGACCACATTGCCTTAAAAAGTAAATTTACTCACAAATTATTTTAGATCACTTAAAGGTAGCAGGTGTTGTTGAAATAACAACAAATTGTTTTTAGCTCTTATCCCCTTAATTCTAAACTCAAGGCAAAGCTGAAACATGCAATTACAATCCAGTATTAGTGTTTGTTTCAGATAAAATATAGCTAAGGATGAAGGAATAAAATGATAATATGGTCCATATGCTGATAAAGTGAGTATATATATATATATATATATATATATATATATTTTTAATTTTCTAACATTAAATATTAACAAATCTGTCTTTTAAAAAATGTCTCCAAGAATTTTGTAAATAGTGCTGAGCTTTTAAGTAAATAAAAGTATGTTTCATCTAGTTTTATAGTTCTCTTCATCTAAAAAGAAAATAGTGCCAAGGAGTTTTTTATTTCATTCTTTAAAAAGACCTGGAGTGTTTATGCAGGTTTCCAAGCAACAATAGCTTTGAAATTATAAGAATGACTGAATACTCAGGAAAGCAACTGATCCAAATTTGTAAGACTTTTGGAATTCAGTAATTGATGAAAAACAGAACCATGTTACTCATCAATAAATTACACCCAGTCTGCAGATTTAAAAACATATTCTCATATTTACCATTTCTCAAATTCAAATTATGTTTACTTATTTGGGGTGATTCTCTCAATTAATACTGCCAAATGAGTTTAATCTGTTTAGCATATTAAGAGAATTTCCATTGAGTACGTTATACATTAGCAAGCTGTTCTTTAAAATTTGAACTTGTACTTAAATAAGCAACAACAGGAAAAGAAAGTAAAAAGTATGTGATATTTCCAATATATAACATAAGCTAAAACTACCAGGTGGAAAGAATTTTGTCTTACAACTTAAAGCTATTTAGTAACACATTTGATTTTAGAATCTCAAGTAAAAGAATGTATATTATTGGCCATAATACTGCTATATTTAAAATGATCCCTGTCTCCCCTCAAGACAAATATATTAATTTTTTTCTTTGTGGGTAGAGAGCAGTAAAAGAGTGACTGGAGAAACAATGTGGGAGACATTTATGAGGGGAGAATATCAAGAAACTTGTAAAAGGGTAATACTGCAATGACCTCTGCAGAGAGAGCTTTAGACCAATGGAATATTGGAGGTTACCAAGTGGTTGTTCATCCAGTAATAAATATATGAAATTACTAAAATGGCGGCCCCTGGAACTATGTTTTGAGGAAGGTGAGAATGTGGACCTATTATTAATGGGAATGATACTGTAATTGGTGAATATGATTTCTTTTTCAATAAGTTTACAAATAACTTTCAGACATGTAGCAGTTCTGCGAAATGCTCCACAGTCATTTAGTATAACTATTATACATGAAAGCGTTTTTACTAAGATTGTCACAGGTTCTTTTGTGAATCGTATTTGTTTGTTTTTCCTCATCGTAAATACTGTAATAGTATATTTGTGTCTTAAAATAAGTCAGTAAATGACCTTAAGAACCTTCATTTTTATATAGAAAGGGGAGGAAAAGTTGGCAGAGTAATTTGTTGATTATAGATAAATGCTCTTGTAGGAATTGGCCACATCTGTTTTATTGTTTGCAGCTGAGACATTCAACACAAAATAAGTTGGCTGGTAATAAAAGTACAATAATTGCTAATGTAAAACAGACAGATGTTTTTCTTATTACATAGCACTGGACAGATATATTGGGTAAGACTTGAAATTTTTAACAAAATTAAGCTGGTCTTGATCCTCAGAATTTGGATGTTTTACTCTGAAATCATGTTTTGTTAAACCATGTAAATATTTTATCTTTCCCAATAAGGATATGTGAAATTATTTTTGTTTTTGGAATTTGTGAACTATAGTTTTGAATATACATGGGTCTAATTGCAATTAATTACATTTTGCGTCATAGTATTTCTGATAACAAGATAATTACAAAAATACTACCCAGATTGTAATACCCTGTGCCACACTGTAAAATACTGATACTTAAAAAAAATTATTTTTTAAAATAATTCCTCCATATCCAAATTGTTAGATTTTATGAAGTGATTTCTTGATGCCCTTCGGGGGTTGGTCATCTTGGCTCTACCATATGTAGAAAATCACATTAAAGAGAAAATCTTCACAACATTGACTCCTTCACATTTTGCATAGGAAGAAAAGTGTTCCAAATACAACTTGAAGAACTTACTGAATATTCTGACATTCTTTGTTAAGACTCCTAACAGACTGCTAGGTCATGTTGGCTACTTTTGATAATGTGATTGAAGAAAGCCCTCTGTATCTTCCTATTATTTGATAGATCTAAAATATGTGGTCATTTTAATGTTTAGTAGAATTTACATTATTAATATTACTATTTAATTAATAATAATATTGAAGCATTAGTGGCACATGTCATTTGAGCCATTTTTCTTGTGGATTACATTGTTCTATGTGAATTTATAAGAAAACTCTTTTGCCAACACCGACAAATACAAATACACAAAGATCTTTCTGCAGAGTGACTTACAGTCATCATTTAAGAAGCAATTGGTCTTACTCTCCAAAGATATTTGAACCTGCAGGCACCAAGTCCACAAACAGGTTGTCTCCCATCATATTCTAGCTAATTAGACTTTTATAGCTAGGTTGTAGAAAACCTCCTTGGTTATTTTTGGAATATTCACTTGTATCCATATTCAAACACAGGGTGGTAAATGTTGTTCAGTAAGCCATGTCTGACCACTCCTGATTTTGCCTGGCCCACAAACTAAAAATGGTTTTAAAATCTTCAAGTGGATAGAAAAAAATGAAAAAAAAAAGATATTTCAAGCAATGTGAAAATTATATGCAATTCAAATTTCTGTGCCCATAAATAAAAACGTATGATAATACAACCACATTGATTGTTTATGACTGTTTTCACACTACAAAGGCAGATGAGTAGTTGCAGCAGAGATGGCATATGGCGGTCTTACTACTTTACATTGTTTCTCAATGGTAGTGAAACTATAATAACATGGCAATGTTTGCTGTGCCATGGAATTGTGCTTATTTGTTATTAGCAGTACATATTCATCATGTCAAAACAAGAAGAGAATGTGAGCTTCTAATGTTAGGGTTTTAAGGAACCATACAGTGTGAATTATTTTGTTATAAATAAGGTGGCTCAGTATTGTGTTATTATGCAGTAACACTGTAGCTTCACTAAAATAATAAATGACAACATTACCAGATTACACACTCATTGCCACATTACCAACACACAAGAAAGCAATGGTCAGAAACATTTTAAATAAAACATCTTATTCACAAAAATGAAAAATGAGACTGCAATCATAGTGAGTTTCTGAGTAAGTAATTTGTTGGCCAAGTAAGAAAAGTTATTTCCCAATGGTGAGTAAGTTAAAATCTGTCCAGAGAAAATAAACTTTACTGAAGGAGCTAATGCCAAGTTGTTTATTCAAAGAATTAATGTGACTGAGGGAAAACTGTGAATAGTCTGCTTGGAACAACTACCGGTGAGAATATTTTCAAATGAGTTAAGAAAATACTAATTTAGGACAACTGGAAGTAGACTTTAATGAGATGAGTTGCAGCTAATGGTGGCAAAAATATTTGTAATATTAGGAGCATAATAATTTGCATAATTACCGAAAT
The DNA here is from genome assembly GCF_048565385.1 of Saimiri boliviensis. Classification (NCBI taxonomy): domain Eukaryota; kingdom Metazoa; phylum Chordata; class Mammalia; order Primates; family Cebidae; genus Saimiri; species Saimiri boliviensis. Next base: position 49,782,781 of record NC_133450.1, on the reverse strand, counting down.
TTACAAAACTTGTGAAATCTGTGGTTAAGAGTGATATTATTCACGAAGTACCTTATGGAATATACTTCAGTCTGTCATGGTTTTGAACCAGTAGTATCGATAGTAAACTTCATTCAGTTTCACAGAGTGTTTGTTCTGTGAATTTTTGTCAGAAATAGAAGATGAATATTCTGATTTGTCCTACTACGTAACAGTTCAATATTTAACAGTAGTAAAAATCACTGAAATTTAGCTAAGACCACAATGGATTTTTTTCTGAATGGAAATAACAAATCTGACTTGAACTCACATTTATCAACAGTAAAAAGCTCTGAAAAATAGCTTTTTGTGTAGACCTGATAACAGTTGCAGTGAATTCATCCCAATGTTATCAGGCTAACAGCATTTACTTGCAAAACTTAAACTTCAGTAAAGTCATGTCAAAAACAGTTTTTGAATCACAAGTTATACTTCCTGTTCTCTCAAAAATTATAACAAGATCTCCAACCCTACACAAATTTGCAGCAGATATATTTTATGGGTTCAACAAATAGTTCCAGCAGCATATTTCAGACCTCAGTGCAGTTCGAAAGAAATTTCCATATTTCAGAATCCATTTATCTGTGCAATTGAGCTTCTGCCTGATCTTCAGTTGACAGTGTCCCGCTAAAAACAAATATTAAGAGAAAAATATAATCCTATAGATGCCTCCCAAATGATGGACATGACCCTAAATTATTATATACTCATGGATTGATATCAATATTTGGAAGTACTGTCTTGTAAAAGTCATTTTATTTTCAAAAATCAAATACACAAAATCTCTTTCTAGATCACTATTAACAGATGAATGGTTGCAATTGATAAGGAACACTGACTTTGAACTCTAAGTAAAATTTTTTTTTTGAGACTGAGTCTCACTCTGTCACTCAGGCTGGAGTGCAGTGGCGTGATCTTGCCTCACTACAGCATCCGCCTTCTAGGTTCAAGCAATTCTCCTGCCTCAGCCTCCCGAGTAGCTGGGACTACAGGCATACGCCACCATGCCTGGCTAACTTTTGTGTTTTTAGTGGAGATGGGATTTCACCATATTGGCCAGGCTGGTCTCGAACCCTTGACCTTGTGACCCTCCCATCTTGGCCTCCCAAAGTGCTGGGATTACAGGCGTGCACCACTGCGCCCGCCAAAGGAAAATGTTACACTTCATCTCTCTCCTTAGTAAGTCTCTTTGCTATTCTCAGTTGTTAGTAGCAGTATTGCATAAATTTTGTCAATTGCCTGAACCCAGGAGGCGGAGGTTGCGGTGAGCCGAGATCGTGCCATTGCACTCCAGCTTGGGTAACAAGAGCGAAACTCTGTCTCAAAAAAAAAAAAAAAAAAAATTGTAGAAATTTATTTTCTCTTGTTGTATAAATTCCTACATAATACCCTTGATTTAACCTCTTGGCCTGCAAAACCTAAATTGTTTACTTTCTGAATCTATATATTAATAGAAATAGTTTACTGACCCCTGATCTAACATATCTACTTTTACAACTAAATTGTTCGATATTTTCATAGTATTGTATCTTTGATTACTTATCTTTTAAGATAAAAAGAATAAATTTTAAGAACTCAGTTTACAAAGAATGAAATAAATGTATATGATAATCAGTTAACCAAATCCAAAACAAAGACAAATCTATTATAAAAGCAAAAACACCCCATCTACTGGTGTTCTCGTACCATTTAAAAACAAACAAAACCTAATGCTCAGTTAAAAAATAACAAAGGCAAGCAATGTTGTAATAGAGTTCATGAGTCTGTTTTGTTTCTTTCTGTTTTACAATAGCAATTCAATGATCAAATTTTTTTTTAATTGTCACTTTTTAACTTTTTATATTAATTCCTGTGAGTTTACTGGTAATTCAAAATTTACATGTATGTTAGAGTAATATGTTCAGTAAACTCATTGTAAGGTATGAAATATATTAACATCAGTTTTCAACCTAATTCTGCTGTTAGGAAATTTAGAAAGCATGTCACTTTTTCTTTACACCCTTTCAGCTTGTGACCTAAAATATTCATGCTGAACTATCTCAAATGGGCATTTGAGTATTTTTGACTGATTTATCAAATCTTCTTTAGGACCATAATTTTATTTTAGTTTTTGATATGGATAGAATTCAACAAATCTAATGTTAGACTTTGGTGTTTTCTTCCAGAGAGCTCTTAACGTCAGCATTGCCAAACATGTTTGAAGATCAGGTGACAGGGCATTAGGAGTTGTACATTGTGGAATTGTACAGTGTGTGAGCTAGAAATGTTGATAACTTATAGAGCATTTTAATTTTTCAGATAAGAAATTTTATGCCTTGGCCTTGGTTCTGATTATCTAGCTCATTATTTTTTAAATGAAAATTAAAACCCTGGCCATGTAAGTCTCATTCTGTTAAATTCAGTTTATCTTCATTATTCCTGGATTCCATAATTGCAAATTTGTCCCCTCACTAAAAGTTATTTGTAACCCCAAAATTAGTCTTCACAAGTGCTTTTACAATCATTAACAAGCATATGCATGGTGATAAAAATTTGAGTCACCTGACAGATTTTCACAGCTTAGGTCAATGTGATGCTGTACCATCTCGTTTTAACTGCCATACTGTTAAAAAGTGTCCTTTGCAGTTTATTAGTGCCACAGCTTATTTTTGTGCTTTTGGTTGGTGACTTTGTTGTTTAAAATGGCCCCCAAGTGTAGTGCCGAAGTGCTGTCTAAACTGGTGTTTCTGAGTGCCATAAGGCAATGATATTTCCAATGGGGAAAATAGTCATTCCTCAGTATACACCAGAGATTGGTTTCAGGACCTTCGTGGATACCAAAATCTGAGCATACTATAGTCCCCCAGTCCACCCTGGGCATCCTGCACATAGGAAAAGATGGCCCTCTATATATGGGTTTTGCATCCTGTGAATACTGTGTTTTTATCTGCATTTGGATGGAAAAAAAAAATCACCTGTAAGTGAATCTATGCAGTTCAAATCTGTATTATTCAAGGACAACTTTATATCATTTAGGTGATCTTCATACAGGCATAATTTACAGAGCTGTTGGCCATGAGTTCAGTGTTAATGAATCAAAAATATGTGTCAAGTAAAGTGTTTTTAAATGTAACCAGAAGTTCATAGGGACCTAACAGTGTATTTGCCCTAGAAATAATAGTTCAGTATTTGTTACTTCAGTGTTTGTGGCAACTTTGTTGATCATAACTACCTTGAATAATGCAAACCAACTGCATGTGTATATCAACAGAAAAATGTACCCATTCTTCATTAATTCATTCATTATGTAATATACATTTTTTTCTATGATCACACTGATAGGAATATAAATTAGGGAAAAAATGTCTTCTATTTGTTTTAGAAAATTTATTTTTCTGTCTTATTTTTCTACTAATTGTCTGGTCCTCTCAAAGTCATGCAGTCTTTGTTTTTCCCAGTCGTAGGATGGTTCTTTCATCCTATTTGTGGTTTTACCAATATGTTTTATTATTTATATGGAATACACAAGAAGAGAAATTGAGTCATGCAAATCCATTATAATTACTAGAAAAATAATTCAAAGTGCATAAAGACATTCTATCTTAGCTCATCATTTCAAGAGTTACTTATGATTCCTCTTTCTGTTTCAATTATTTTACTACTTCTTTTGCATAGGTGTTAACAGTCTAATTCTACGAAAATCAATTAGCCTGGCATCACTAACCTAAGAAACACTATATCAAATCCAGAATCTTTTGTATGTATTTCAAAGCCTTTATAATCTGGCTCTCCTCTACCTATTCTTAGTTTGTGCTGTTGATTCTCTAGTGTATATCTTGCTATTACAGTGATTATATCCTTACCGTGTATCCTCACTTGCTCTATACATACCTTTCCATTGCTCATAGTGTCTCCCAGTAACTTTAAGAATCTAATTCAGAGTTTAGTTCAAAAGTTGTGAACTGAATTGCTTCATTTGTGAGTGTAACTTATACATTATTGTCTGATCATTTTTAAAGGCATTGACAATAAAATATCTTTATTTCTAAAATTCTACATTTTAAAGTTATATTGGAGGACATATAAATTCTAAATACATTTCAAAAAATATTAATTTCACAAGATTTGAGTAAATGTTTTCCACGTAAAATAGAATCTCAAAGGGGAAATATTTTTTTTAGGTTAATTTATCCATTACAAAATTTTGATAAAGATTGTTTCAGTTTTGAACCCACATAGTTCCTTCTAAAGCAACTCTATAGTATCATAGAGTGTTAGATTTGGAATAAACCTGAAAAGGTATATAAATCAGTAATCATATTTTACACATAAAAATCATCATATTAGTTCTTTATTGCCAAATACAATTTAAAAATTAGAGACTGTTTTATCCCAAACTTCAGAGACATGCAAATATGCCCATATAACAAACCTGCATATGTACCATCTGAATCTAAACTAAAAGTTGAAATTAAAATAACATGAGGAATAAATTCTGGTGTTCTGTTGCAGAATAGGGTTACTATGGTTAACAATATTGTGTATTTCAAAATAGCTGGAATAGAGGATTTTGAATATTCTCATTACAAGGAAATGATAAATGTGTAATAAGTCCGGTCTTTTATTAAAGTATTTGGAGTTTCTATTTGCATATATTATGAATAAATTGATAATACATATAAGCTCCTAACAGTTAACTTTCTAGTGGCCAAGAAAAGTAATAAGTAATTCAATTACTAGCATTATTTCAGGAGGGAAGGAAGCTTTGTGGGTAAATTGGTCAATAAAGGCCTGTCTGTGGAGTGGTATTTGTGAGGAAATGAGTCATGGCATTAGTTGGGGATAATGTATGAAGATAAATGTGTGAAGTGATATGCTAAATATCCCGATTTGTTTTTTATATACCGTATACATGCATTGAAGCAGCACACTTTACCTCATCAATATGTACAATTAGTATGTGTCAATTAAGAGTGAAACTTAAAAATAAGATTTAGACTTTTTAAAGCAAGAAACGTAGCGAAATTTCAAATATTTGTCATAGCATTAAAGTGATAGAAGGTATTATTGATTAAAAAAAGGGCTATGTAAAACAAGCTAATATCTATGGTCTAATTTATAATAATAATGGCAATACTTTTAAAATGCTTTTACCATAATTATTGTGTTTATATATGTGTACTAAACTACAGAAAACTTAGACAACATAGAAAACTGTACAAAACAAACATCACTCATTATCCCAACACAGTGTTTGTGAAAATGAAATATTTTTTCAGAAATAGAGTAAGCAATTTATATTTAGAATACTTTCTTCATCTTGAACAGGGATATTTAAGGATAACATAATAGCCTTGAATATTTTATTACAAAATAACACTATGATTTATCTTCCCTTTGAGATAAATTACTTGGCATAAATAATAGTATCAGACTTGTACCTGTGTCATATTTATGATAGAGATTAAAACTTGGAAGTGTAATTAACTATAGTCTCATTTGTAGTTGTTATTTCATAAAAATAGTTTGTAGTTTTCCAGTTCTGCTTCCGGCCCAGATTTTGTATACTTCTTATAACAAGTATAACTCTTCAGAATTGAAAACAAACGCATATTATCTTTATTATGAAATTCAGGAAGAGAAAATTGATAGTTTATAAACTTCTTACTGTTCAAAGGATGACATTGTTGGAAGTGAACTAGTGATTTACATATGACTGGTATGGCATATGTAACCCATTAGTGGATATATTCTTCAGATAGTTATTGTTTGTGATTAAGATTAATCTTTAAACTTTATTTGGAAAGTGGCAAATAGCAAAATTATTACTTATCATAAAATTAATAAAATTGTTAAATTATCTTAACATCCTTAAAGTACATGGTTTATTTTTTCTTCTCAACATATACTTTGTATGCCATCTACTATACTATACAGAATCTCTTAATACTTATTTTAACAAATATGTAATGAACACTTATTATATGTTTAGGTATTCGAAATAAGACAGTAAAACAGAATCTGTAAAAATTCCTGCTCCTATCAGTTAACATTCTAGTGGCCCAGAAAAGTAATAAGTAATTTAATTACTAGAATTATTTCAGGAGGGAAAGAAGCTTTGTAGGTAGATTAGGCAATAAAGGCCTATGTGAGGAGTGGTATTTGTGAGGAAGTAAGTCATGGTATTAAGTTGGGGAAAGAGCATTCTAGCAAAAAGAACGAAGTACTTCGAGAAGACCAGTGTAGTAGCAGCAGAACGAGTAAGGGAAGAGTATTAAGATGAAAAGTCAAAGAGCTAGGCAGTGGCCAGAACATGAAGGCCTTTGTAGGCTGTAATAAGGAATCTGTATTTCATTATTCTTCATTCCTTTAATACATAAAGACAACTGCAGTTAGATGATTTACATTACAAAGACTCATTGAGACTGTGTGGTTTTACTGCAAAAGTAGACAAGTAGACCAATGGAAAAGAAAAAAACACTGTTCAATAGAATAAACAGAAATATAAATAGTCAGTTCCTTTAGGACAAAGGTTACCTTATAGTGCAGTTGTGAAAGCATAGTCTGGGTTAATTGAGTAGCCAAATAGGAAATATGTAAACAAATTTGTATTTTGGCTCCTACCTAACACCCTTCTCAAAAATCAATCACAGTTGGATTGCAGATCTAAACGCCATTGGAAAGAAAATATAACTGTTGGGGGGAAAATACACATAGAATATCTTTATGATCTTCAATTAGACAAACGTTTTTAAAGTGGTACGTAAAAGCTCTAACCATAAAGGAAAAAGAAAAACAAGAAATTGGACCACTTTAAAATCAAGAACTTCTGCTCATCAAGACACCATTAACAGTAAATAGACAAGTCACAAAATGAAAGCATATATTTTCAATACACAGTATGCATAGAATACCTTCAAATCAGTAAGGAAAAACTATAACCCAGTAAAAAATGGGCCAAACAACTGAACAGGAATTTCAGAAAAGAGGATATCCTAATGGCTAATAAACACTAAAAACAATTACGTATGTATTAGTCATCAGGGAAATGCAGATCCACCTCAACGACCAAAGTGAAAAAGACTGACAATACTGTGAGTATGGATTAACTCTCATATACAGCTGGAAGGATTTAAAGTGGATAATATCATTTTAGAAAATCGTTTTGGAGCATCCTATAAAGTTGAACAGATATACACTTATGATTTTGTACTTCTTTATGTATACATGTATTCATACCTCAGTAAGTATTAAAACAGCAAGATAATTTGTGGAAATATGTGTATGTAAGAATGGGAATGTATAGGCATTCTAAAATACTTCAAGTATAGATCATAACTAAGATCTTTATAGATAAGGTAATACAATAATTGTAATTGAAAAGCCAATAATTTAACCAATACTTGCTTTTCCTTTTATTCTTTCTCTTTATCTTGCTTTTTAATAGGCATATGATACATGTTCAAAATCTCGTATTTTTGTAAAAATGTAAACTAACCATGATAGACTATATATACTGATAAGTTTTGTAAGTTAAAAGTTTGCACACTAATTTTTGAGTCTGGTCTTTTATTAAAGTATTTGGAGTCTCTATTTGCATATGTTATGAATAAATTGATAATCTAGTATGTATTATGTGCCTGACAGTTGACTACTCCTAGTAAATGTAAGAAAGCGAAGTTTATAATGTGCAGTTGTTATCAGCTTTGAGTAATAAACATATAATAAGGTAATACTCTCTATAAGTATTTTAGGAAATTTCTTATATAGCAGTCATTGATTTTTGAAAATTTTGAACTTAGGTGATTTTTTTCTCTTTATAAATGTAAGCTCAGAGCAATCATATTGGAAAGTTCTAGGTTACACATTACAGATATTGTTAACTGGAGCCCTAAATAAAGGCCCTGTGAACATGCAAATTTTTAATAATAGAGTAAGAAATAACAATTTTTCTTGAAATGTTTTCATGGTTCAATGTAGTAAATGTCACAATTATTGTCTACTTTTATTCTTTGTTGGCCATTTTTACACTACACTTTAGAAGTTAGTATAGAGACTGGGAGAAAGAATAAGTATATAGTTGATAAGATAAAGGGGAAGTTATTAGATAGAGATAAAATGATTAGAAAGTTAAAATAATGAAATTGTATATTAAGATAATTAGGGTAGAATGATAGAAGAAAATAGAAGAAATGTGTTTTGGGGATGTGAGTTGCTTTTGAAGATAAGGACAAATATAATAGTGAATTGATAAATAAAACAAAAATGTATATAATTTGTATTGTCTTTGTTTCAATTCATATGTAGTTTTACTTAAAAGAATACATTTTCATCAGTAAAGCCTCATTTGAAATATTTGAACTTTAAAGAAAAAATAAAGTAAATCAAGGTTGTTTTTATGTAGCAAGGCTGTGCTAGTATAATTCCCATTTATATATTTCTCTGGCAGTTTGAATTTGATCTGGTGTTCCTTTAGGAGAAAAAGGCAAAATATTACTTATGTCAACTGTCTGAAGAACTACACACATTCCTTTGCTCAGAAGAATGAATCTGTAGCATTACCTATTTATAAATATATAATGTCTTCTTTTAAAATATTTAACGTATTAATAATTATATTAATAAGTTATCGCCTATATGTTGAGAAATTGCATTCCTCCCTTTAATCTAAACACTTTGTTATAATTATATGAGATATTAACATTCATATTAATATTTGGTATTCTGTGAGAATACAGATTTGTCATAACTATGAACATGTAGGTCAGTTTTTCCTCATGGGTAGGAGGTACACATGGATGGTAGATATGTTTAATAGAGTTGATTTTTGTATCTGAAGCTTTTTTTTTAATGACAAAATGCAAGATAATGTCAGAGTCAAATATATATATTGCACCTATACTTACACTGACATAAATTTTTAACTACATGATTTTGGTATAATTTGGTTTTTATCTAATGTTTAATTTGATCAATCCTTATTCTATGAACTTTCAAATGTAAAACCATTTTCTAATGCTTTAACAATAAGTTATTGACATTCATATTAACTTAGAGCTATCTTTTAAAATTTGGTTCTCTTTTTTAATATATTCATGAATTATTAGAATAACTTGGCTAAAAGCAATGAAACACTATTACAATACACTGTTTTATTAATGGATGTTAGCTCTTTGAAAAGAGTTACTATATGCAAGTGTTACCTACTATGTATTTTTAAAGTATAATTTATATTGTATTAGCATATTGCACATAATCTGTTTGTATTTGTAGTTTTTAGAACAATAACTGGTGAAATTACAGTTCCTTTTAATAATAGTTTCATTTCTAGTTCCCAATTAATGTCTGTTTGAGAACACTTTTCATTTGTTTTAGTATTAATATATATCAGTATTTTCACCTGATTTTCTATTAAATAAAATTTATAGAAGGCAATTTAGAATTTTAACACATTATAAATAACATTGTACTTTCACTGTATTTTTAAAACTTTATAAGCAGTATTAATTTTGTACTCATTCATTGTTCAGAAGCACTGACATTTTCTTCTAGATTTATTGCCATTTGCACTGCCTGTTTCCATGACAACAGATTTTCTCATGCATACTTCCAGATGATTAAAAAATCAGATCATTTGTTTTAATTATATGTTAAATTTTAACTTATTGCCAATTGTTTTATCAAGTATCTGTACTTAATTTCAAAGCATTGCATGTAATTCTAGTTAAGACATATATTTTTCATACTCTTATTTCTGGAAAATTACTAACTTTGCATAATTTTTCTAAGAAATTTCTTAAAGAAAATCTGTAAATTGAGTGTCTTTAATTCATGATTACAGGTGGAATTTGAACCTATTACATTCATTTTAAAACAAAATAATAAAATGTCCTTTCTGCTAAATTCTAAATGACTTTTATAAGAACATTATAGGGTCATCTTGAGTTAACTGTTAAAATATAGAAGGCAAAGTACGTAAAGCATTATGTAAATTTCCCAATGTCTTTTAATGGTTTTATGGATGGAAAGTTTACACTAATCTATAATCTTTAGCAAGTAGCAAAGTATGTATATACATTTTTAGATGTTGAAGCCAGTGGACATGTATTATTAAGACATTTTTAAAGTAGTTTTTATACACTTGAAAATTACTTGCAGGTAGCAGTAACCTGGAAGGAGAAAGAACAGATCCTTTTATATTATAGTTCTTGTGAACGTGAGATGATTATATTTAAATATGTATTGGTTACCTTCTTATGATATGTAAATTGAAAGTAGTGCATTTTATACCACTTCAAGTAAAGTTTTATGATATTTATATTTATATATTTTTTCTACTTCTCAAATTATGCTACATGTATAGCCAGTGAAACCATAATTTGAAGAATTAATTTGCTATTGCAAATTTATTATTATGTCATAATCGCGTGCATATTACAACTATTTATTATATTTAAAGCTTTTAATGTGGGTAGTATATTCAAGCAATAAGATGGTTTGACTAATATCTTTTTGTAATTAACATTGCATAATTTAAAACATTGAGATTTAAGCATTTAATCAAAATCACAAATATTTTAATATTACGTTAAAATTGTTGAAGATAACTAGAAATGTGTGTGGCTGTGCAGTTGTGTTTTAATAAAACTTTATTCACAAAAACAGGTAGTGAATTGGAGTTGTATTTGACCTGCAGCCTTTAGTTGACTGAACCGAACCGTGCTTTAAACTGTTTCCCCAGCATCACCTTCCTTATCCTAATTTCCGATTACTCCTTTGTAGTTGGAAGTACTAATGTTAAAAAGTATGAAAAACAGTCTTAAACAATTCAAATATTAGGACCTATTTTGCTTAGCTCATAAAGTTGACTTTAAAAGCAGTTCAAAAGAAGTCTTAATTTAATATTTTTGAGTAATTCAGTAATAAATATATAGCTTCTCAGTGAGACAGATTTGAAGCAAAATATAGATTCAGATTCAAGCACTAATGTATTCTTTTAAAGGTTTCTTTACATTGTATAGCAGTATTTCCCAGAATATAGTCTGTGGAATCATAGTTGGAATGAGATCTTCCATAAAAAAGTATTCTATGTAGTTTAGCAAGTTTGAAATTTGAAAAATGCTTAACATAATATTTTCCCCAATAATCCATGATGTATGTTATTGTATTAAATGTTCAGAGAGTCAATAAACAGTTTTGTTTAATGATATTTAGGTCAGTGTTTCCTGTACTTACTGAACTATCTAGACTGAAGCCTCTTTCAATCAAAATCTCAATTTTCTCTCTCCCTCCCACTCTTCATGTCCCTGTCCACCTAACACACCTTAAAACTTTGGGAAACTTGTCTTTAAATTAATAACCTATTAAATTTCTGGATGATTAAACCAAAATCAAAGGCGTATTTAATGATGTAATGAGAATAGATGGATTGTGTGTTTTGTCTTGATTGAATTTTATGTGAACATGAAAAATATACAAATGGATGTTTATTTTTTCTCTATGTAAGTATATTTCACTACATCAAATGAAAGAATTTATTTTTTTGAGTATAAAAATATTAATTTGACCTCATATACATGTAGGGAACTTAGTCACGCCTGTTCCACAGCCTTGTACATATTAGCCCATTTTGTTAGAAGATAAAAGTGAATCTTAAAAAAAAAAAAAGTGAATCTTAAGAATATTTCCATTATTTGTTGATTTATTCAGCAATACTGATCATCTGCAATGTGCCAGATACTGTGCTAAATGGTAGTTTCATGGGGCTACATTCTTATGGAGGACAGTCCAGGTGATTGAATATGTATTTGCAGCATAGTATGATAATTTATTTTAGACTTATTTATTTTGAAAAGATTTTCTTACATAATCTGTGTATTGAATCATTGAACCAACGAAGAGTAACCAGTCTGGTTTGCCCATTTGTCATTATACACCAATGAGAAATATTTGAATATTATGTTAATTTTAAAAATTTAATTTTATCTAAATTTTTACCATCTTAATGAAAATATAAAATAGATTTATAACTCTTGACAGATAATTTTTTTTGATGAATTACTGTGCTTAAAGCCTTTTGTCCACGTTCCCATTTTGCCTTTAGTTTGTTGTTTATGTTGTTCAGATAAATCAGTGAAACACTTTATTTTCCATGACTCTTAGTTTAGATTTTTCGCCTTTTCTATAATCTTTTTGTCTTTTAAATGCCACCCACCATCCCCAACCCTCAGTATTTTTCATTTTCTCTCTGCCAAGTATTTGGGAGCCTTTTAAAAGAGATTATCTATCTTTGACCCCTGCAACTTTTAAGCTTCCTTTTTCAAGTATTTTAATTTTCCCCTTCTATTTTATGCATATTGTTTATTATTGCTTATTAACCCATACCCTTCAGAAGTTTCTTTGTAACCAGGACATTATGTTTGGAAACAATAGATAGTTTTATCTTTTATTATTTCACTGTTGAACGTTCTGTAAACAATAACCAAGACCACCTAGGGAGGCAGCTAACTAGATTATAAATGGATTAAGAGCTACTTGAAGGCAGGAGCCATTATGTGCTTAGCTTATATTTCTTTTGTGTGGTCTGTGGAAGAAAGTCAATAAAATAAATGATGTCTTAATGAATCAACCATAAAGCCAAAATGATAAGTCTTTTTCCTGTATTCCCCTTCTTTCAGTGAATATTTCTGAAGTCCCCTTTTTTTCATTATTTCTCCAGTGTTTTCCCTGCCTTCTATTGATTCATGTTTTCTCAAGATCCAACCTTGACTTTATTCTCTATTAAGAGCATACAGTATCTTGTGTCTGTACTGCATGCTCTTAATAAAAGCCCATATTGCCCCGGGCATGATGGCTCATGCCTGTAATCCCAGCACTTTGGGAGGCCAAGGAGGGCAGATCAACTGAGGTCAGGAGTTCCAGACCAACCTGACCAACATGTAGAAACCCATCTCTACAAAAAAGACAAAATTAGCTAGGCCTTGTGGCTCATTCCTATAATCCTTGCTATTAGGGAGGCTGAGGCAGGAGAATCACTTGAACCCGGGAGACAGAGGAGATCACACCATTGCATTCCAGCCTGAGCAGCAAGGGGAAAACTCTGCCTCAAAGGAAAAAAAAAAAAAAAAAAAAAAAAAAAAACCTATATGCATGAATAAAAGCCTTCAACTGCCAGCACTTAAACTGATATAGTCTCCATCTTTACATCTAGAGAATGTATCAAACATATAGTATGCCTAATTAAACCTATGCATGTTGTAAATTTTATAGATTTTGTCTGTCAAATCTCCCTTTCTTCTGCCTTGCTCTGTCAGTAGCATTACAGTGATCCCAAACATGAAGCATGAAAACTTTGGAGGTAACTTTTAATCTTCCTTTTCATTGCTTCTCATACTTACTCAGTTGCTAACTTTTGACAGTTTTATCTTTAAAATACATTTGGATCTTTTCAGTCCCACTACCACTAATCTAATTTTAATTGCGTCTTACCTAGATTATTGAATATTTTCATAATCTTCTTATCACCAATCTCATTCTTCCACATATTTTATATAACTGTGATTATTCCATTCTCTGGTTTAAAACATATTTAATTGTCTAGCACTAAACTCACACACATTAATGTAGTATTTCAGGCGTTCTGCCTACTATTCTCTAAAAAAAATACATCTACGAATATCTAAAAATGTACTCATCTCTTAAGAACCAGCCTAATATAAGGCCATATTCTATATGAATTGTTTCATGAAATGTCTTATTTACTTTGAAAAGTGTCAAATTATCTCAAGGTAAAGAAACACTACTGCAGTTAGAAAGCTGCCTTAGACATATTCTTTGCCACGCATTCAATTTATTTTACTCTCTCCACTTTTTTTCTTTCCTTTATTTAATATTTACTCTAAGTTCATCCAATCCAAGACGGGCTACTTTGCTAATCTATTCAGTTCTCATATATTTTAAAATACACACTTTTATTAACTTTCTTTAATTTTAAAATTTAAAATTCATTTTTAGATATGAATTTTAAATTTCATTACTTTAAAAAATTATGTTACTCCATTTATTTGTTAATCAAATTCTTTCCTTAGGGTTCTTCTGTTTTGTATGAAATACAAGTGATTTTTAGGCACTGAATACTCTACTAATCCTTTATTGCTTTATAATTTTCATCAACTCGATTACAGTCCTTTCCATTACATAGAATATGCTATGTGTGCTTAAGTGTATATAATGTTTACATTTTCTAGTGTGAAGTATGCTTAAGTGTATGGGGACAAATGGTGTGTGTGTGTGTGTGTGTGTGTGTGTGTGTGTGAAAAATTTCTCTTGAATGTTGGTGTTTATCAAATCTTGTAGGATATAGGGTTCTATTCTATTCTTACATAAAATTATCAATTAGAGCCTTCCTAATTATAAACCTAATTATTCACTATCATGAATATTTATAGAAATTTGTGACCTCAATCCCAGTTCCTTTTCTCTTTTCATAAAGTATGAAAGCAAGAACATATTTACTCTCTGACTTTTCAAGAGATACCAAACTATTTTTTAAAACACTTATGAAAATTATATCCTAATTCTATAAAATCATTTTACTTTATGCTCAATCTACAAAATCTAAAATGTTATATTTATAAAGAAGTTAATACAAGAATGCTGTAATCATCTTTGTGGGAGAAACCAATGATCTTATCTCTTGAAGTCAGTGCCATATTAGTTATTAATAAACTAATTTGTTAGTAATGAAAATAAAAGGAACAACAGTAGTTACTATGTCTATTAAAAAAACTGCCAAACTCTCAAATATAATACCTGGTTTCTTTGTAAGTAATAGAAAATTTTAGAGATCACCTTTCTACTAGAAGCTTTTCCTTGTTTCCTCTTCTATTCGATACAACTCTTATGGTAAATACCTGGTCTTGTTTAGGACAGAATTTGTTTATTCTTTTCAGTAGCCTGGTCTTTTTTTTGTTTTGTTTTTGCTTTTGCTTTTTGTTATGGTGAAAGGAGTGGATATTTATCAAAGATGTTTTCAGTGTTTTTTTTAATATATGAATTTTTAATTAAAGTCATACACATTTATGTTTTGATTTTGTTTCTGGATTTTCTAGTGTAAACATTAACATGATGAACACCTTAGCTATAGTAAGATGGAAAAAGAGCAGGAAACTTG
This sequence comes from Saimiri boliviensis, assembly GCF_048565385.1. Taxonomy (NCBI): domain Eukaryota; kingdom Metazoa; phylum Chordata; class Mammalia; order Primates; family Cebidae; genus Saimiri; species Saimiri boliviensis. Next base: position 49,767,612 of record NC_133450.1, on the reverse strand, counting down.
TCCTCCTGCTCAATCTGTTCCATGATTATTTACTTACTTTATCCTACAAACTGAAGAACACAGTGATTTTGTATAAAGTAAACTAAGGCTGTTTAAAAATGTGTTTCTAAAGGGTAGAGGTCATGAAATGCAATAAAAAATCATGAAATATACCGATTAATCAAAACTTTTTCAACATCTAATTTACGTACTTTCAAAATTTGTTTTGGACAACTTCATAAAAAGTACTCTTTATAAAAATCTCAACACAGCTTAGATGAATTTGTTTGGCCACATTAATATATAAAGTAGCAGCTTTATCATGAACAGGACTACATAGCAGGAAACATGCCTCAATTATCAATTCACATCTGTTAACTACTATGATAAGAGTTTCTGAAATTGGACGTGCCTTTAAAACCTAGTTTTGACATTTTTAAATTTTTTTACAATGAGTTAAATGTATTGCGTTGTAGTATTCTTTAACAGTCATCCCAGTTAAGTAGGTGTGCCCTTTATCTGAATGTTAAGTGGATTTTTTAATGTTTGGGAATTGTGCTAACTGCATGTTTATTATAGCATAAAACAGATGCTAATTTATGATAAATTAATACTTGAGGAATTTTACATTTCTTCTACTGTTCACCTTAGCACGTAGCAACCAGAATAAAATTCAGTTTAGAAGTGAAATAATGTGGTTTTCATTAACTGTGAAAATTAAGTTCAGGAAATTTCAAATAACTCTTGAATGATTAAATAAATTCATTCTAGATTTTTTTTATTTGGTATCAAATATCTGATACCAATAATGTGTTTATAGTTCTTAAAGAACAGTCGTTGATCTTTCTATCTGCAGAGGCCGTTCAGATTTAAGGTCAGCACTGATCAAGATTTTCTTGATTGGGGAGGACCAGACTTATGAAAGAAGAGGACTGTGATTTTACTCTGGCAGTGTGACCTTACTTTGGCTAAGCATGAAAAGTTTTTGAGTTTCCTAAAGTAAATCTGTTTCCCAAGTTTGTCTTACTGTTGAAATTACTTCTCTTTATTAACTCCAAACCCAAACAATACTACCAAGATCTGCTGGAGTAATTTTATTCCCAGGAAGATTACGTAGCCTAATTTAAAAATCCTCTTGATTCCTAACTTGATATATGTAGCTAAAGAAAGAGTAGTTTATACAGGTATTAGTAATTTAGCATGGGACTAATTATGAGATTTATTTTCTAGGACATGATAAGTAACATTTCATTATCAGAAGGTTCTAATTATTATCTTCTATCACCTTTAACATATTTTAAAATGAGACTGCTATTCGGTTATAATATTTGATAATAATAATGTTTTAAATGAGCATCTATTTTTATGTATGACTAATTTTTAAATTATTTTTAAATTTAATTGAATATGTAATTTTTAAGATTTTTAAATATTTTAATACAAATGAAATAAGGAAAATGAGATTTTTTTAAAAGGCTATTTAAATTTCAATCCTGTTTTTCTAAATGAGTTATAAATTACAAAATAGAATAAAATAATTCAAACATTATGTTTTATTTTCAGTGTTATTTTATTTGTTAACGTGTTATGAATCTCAAGCAATGCATGATTATAATAGAAATATTTTTAAGTGCAGCTAAGCAAAAATAAGAAAAATTAGACTAGAGCATACTGTTCAGAAATAGTTACTTTTAACATTTTCCTATACAATATATATTGTCATGTATATATGTATGTATTATATATATTCTAATAAAATGGGACTGTGCTTGGTAGAAGTAAATCAAGGAAAACTGTTGTATTAGTGCATTACCACCCTGCTGTACAGAACTACATGAGGCCGGCCATGGTGGCTCATGCGTGTAATCCCAGCCCTTTGGGAGGCCAAGGAAAGTGGATCACCAGGTCAGGAGATGGAGACCATCCTGGCTAACAGGTGGAAACCCCATCTCTACTAAAAAAACAAAAAATTAGCCAGAGTGGTGGCACGTGCCTGTAATCTCAGCTACTTGGGAGGCTGAGGCAAGAGAATCCCTTAAACCAGAAGGCGGAGGTTGCAGTGAGCCGGGATCTTGTCACTGCACTCCAGCCTGGTGACAGGGCAAGACTCGGTCTCAAAAAATAAAAATAAAATAAAACTTCCTGAGACTTGATCATTTGTAAACAAAATTGGTTTAATTGACTCACAGTTCCGCATGGCTGCGGAGGCCTCAGGAAACTTCATGGGGGTGGGGGGAAGGGGTGGCAAGGCACATCTTAAAGTAGTGGCAGGAAAGAGAGAGAGAGAAGGGAGAAGAGCCACACACTTAACAAACAACCAGATCTCATGAGAACTTGATCATGAGATTAGCATGGAGGACACTGCCCCCATGATCCAAGCACCTCTCATGAGATCCCTTCCCTGACATGTGGGGATTACAATTTGAGATGAGATTCGGGTGGGGCTGCAGTACCAAAACCATATCAGCTGTCTTCAATGTACCATTTAGTTCACTCAAAAATTATAAATATGTAAACATTGTTCAGCATTCATATTGTTTTCTTTGCATATAGAATAATGTTTTGCTTCTTTTTTTTATATATATATATATATTTGAGCTTATTTTTTAACCTATCTGAATGTGATTTACTACAGGCCTCTCTTTGGTATGCCTTTGCTCATCTGTTTTACCTGAGTACAGCCAGCTAGCTACTCCTAGACTTTCATGAGAAAGTTTCTGCAGTCACTGCCATTACCTGAAATCAAAGGCCCATGCCCTCTGCTTACTTAGCACAAGTTAAGAAAGAGACAGTGCAAAAAATTAATTCCCTTTTCCCTGTGTACACACATTTCACAGAACCACCCTATCTCTTCCTCTAGCAACCTTCTCTCAGTTATATTTTCTAAGAGCTTGAGCTAGCCTGTTTTCTGTGAGTTTGGTGCCATGCTTTTTTTTTCTTATTCAGTGTCATTTGTTCATTCAACAGTTATGTATTAGACACCTACTGTGTATTGGGCATACTTCAAATCACTGAACATATAGCAGTAAAAAGTCATACAAGATCACTGACCTTAAGGGAAGTGAAATAATTGAATAAATAATGTATAGCGTAAGTAAGATTTTACAGAAGCATAATTTAGATGCTCTCTAGATCAAAAGGGAGGCTCATTTGATAGAGGACTACCTGCTTTAGCAGAACGCCTATCTTTCTTATTTAGAAATATTTTATAGGCTCTGTTCTAATGAGATAGCTTTCTCAGATTTTGAGGCAAAAAGGGAAGGGATAAGGATGTTGAAATGTCTTTACTCTCTTGAGCTACATGTACTTTTCCAAAACATCATTGGAATTTGTTTCTGATTAAGGTTTTCATATTTACGTATTAAAAGTGTGTATATTGAAAATATAAAGTGGTCCCATTGCAAACATAGACATGTTAAGTACACATTTAATGGGGAAAAAACATCTGTTGAATAATTTTATGGTGTCCACACGTATGCTACGTAATAGAGTCATAGATTGTGTTGTGCACCATTTGGCTCCTTTGTTTCTACTTGACATCAGAAAAGTCAATCAAAATTCTGCAAGTGAATGTTATGTGGTAGGGTGCTATTTATAAATTATGAATGACTTGTACTTTTATCTAAATTTTAAATGGTTAATATACCTTCCAGGAAGTTTTGATTCAGAAAATTTCATGTTTTACAATGTCATATTTTGAGTATAAAGAGAGATTTATGATTTTTATTAAAGAAAAATCAGCATTTCTTTACATTACTAAACAATGAACAACTATTTAAGACACGTCATTGAAGAAGTACTGAACATGCCAGGGCATTTCATGTTTTGGTTTGTGCCTGTTGTTCCGTTAGGTAATTTTTTTTCATTTCATTCATCTGTCATGAACCTCTTTCCATGCCAATAAGTAAAGGGCTACATTATAAATTTAATTTTGGTTTACCAGGGTGAATCACAGTTTATTTAGCTAACCTTTTGTTGTTGAACCTTAAGTTTAATATTTATGTTTTTTGCTATTAGAAAAAAAATAGTTATGAATAACTCTATATTTCCATTTGTATACTTTCCTAATCGCTTGTGAATTTTAATTTTTTTAAAAAAATATGATTACTGGGTTAAAATACATTTGCCACTGATTGCTAAGTTGCCCTCCAGAAAGAGCATTCTAACTTACCATTCCAATAGAATTGCACTAGAGTATCCATTTCTACATGTCCATACCAAACTTTTATAATTTTTCACCAATCAGTGTTATATGGTGACATTTGATTGCAGTTTGGTTTGATTTATCTAATACAATTGAAAATGAATGTTTTTGCATTGGATGATGACGTTAGTTTTTTCCCAGTCCTTCCCCTTCTTCCATTTCCTTTGGCTTTCATTCTTCCTTTGGTGTGATTATGCCAGGGTATGTGTTCATGTTTGTGTATATGGGAGAGAGAGAGTGAAATTTTTATTTAGACGCCTAGCTCGTTTTCTTTTCTGGTTGATGTCTACCTTTGTCTTAAGGATTTTTAAAAATATTAGAATATTGAAGAATAAATACTAGATTCACTCTTAACATATATTACATATGTTGCAAGTTTCCCCAGTTTCACCATAGCTTTCTGCCTTTGTTTTGGATCTACAGAAATTATGAATTATGTGTTTGTTAAATGTTGTGTGGAGAACCTGTGTGGAAAAAAATCCTCTTATACATGGCTGGTGGGAGAATAAAGGAAACCAAACAGACATTGAAAGAAATGTGATTTATGATCCTTGATTGATCCTCAATTAGGAGAAAAAACAGCTATGAAGAATGTTGTTTAACCTAGCACTGTTAGGTAGAACTAAAAGATGTCTCTCTTTTTTTTTTTTTAAATATGTATAATTGTATCTATTTTTTTATTGCATTTTAGATTTCTCTTATTCTAAAATGTTATCTTGAGAACTTTAGCGAAAAACATGAAGATAGTGCTAATCATTTTATGTATCATATTTTAAGTAAGGTGAGAAAACAGTGGCACATTTTTATTTTTTGAGTTTACTAAGAAATTTATAATTGTCAAAATATTTCATTTACAAAATGCAATTGTTTATATTTGAACTTTGCTGCCAAGTGAATTTTTAAAAGTGAACTAGTACATCTTTACCTCTCCAGTTTCTGCAATATAGTTAACTACAGGTAGTCTTTGTTTTTTCCTCCTTTCTGGAAACATGTTGTATTGAAACTCAGTTATATGCATAACCTGTAATAAGATTTACGTTTTTCATGAAAGCTATACCCTAAATATCTGTCTTCTCTTTAAAATATAGTCTTAGCAAATTAAAAGAAAAGCTAATGCTATTTAATTCTGACTGTTGTATATTTAAATACAATGAAAAACAGTAGAAAATGGATTTATAATTTTAAATTTACTGTGGCTTTAATAGCTGGAATTAGTTGCAAAAGAACAGCTGCATCTTTAGCAACACAGGCTTAAATTAAGGTCCCAAAGTCCCATAGGTTTTACATTCCGTGACATGTTAGCAAGAAACTTACAAATATAGAAAGGCTCATGTTCTAAGACAGAACACGATCCATATAATATCCATGATTAGTAAAGCAAATAAAATTCAGTCCAACATCAGGGTCTGGAAAGAAAATAAAATGATGAGAGATGAGAAAAAAGGAACTACTTAGTTCCTCTTAACATTTCAGTAATATTCCAGACGACTCGTTTTTATCTGCAGTATTTAAGAAATGGGTTTGTTTAGTTGATTCCGTTTCTCTTAGTTGCTAATGTGATTATTTTAAATTTATAATTTTGTTTAATCTGAAGTATTTATACATAGTGCTTGCTGAAACTGTTTCTCTTGTAGCACTTAATGATTTAAAATCTTCAGCCATATTAGTTTTTTCCTTATCTTTATTTTCATAAATGAGAAACTTGAGAAAAGAATAGTAGAATACTTTGTTTCATAGTAAATGAGCACTTTGAGTTATGATTGATTATTTTAATAGCTGAAAAGTCTTAGAAGAGCATAGTAAATGTTTTTTTTCTCCTCAAAATAGTTATCAATATTTAAAATTTTTTGGACCAAATATAATTTCAGTCTTCCTGGAAGTTTGCTAAAGCTGAACTCTGAAAACAAAAAGTACTATACCTGGATTCCTTACTAATAATGCTGTTTTTTAAAAAATAATGTAACAATTTTTAAATTACCTTTATAGATATACTAATGAGAATATAAAATAATGTTATTTCTTTATACTTCAAATGTACTGCCTACATTGAAAACAAACCTGTTTATTGCTTCAAATAAGCATACTTTCAGTGATTTTTTTTTTCTTAAAAAGACAATTGTAATGGCTTCTCTCTATATCGGCTATTAATTTTGCTTGTTGCACACATACATGTATTGGAAGATGGGTTTATATCTAACCCTTCTTCACTAGCACCTATGCAACTGTATGCTACTATATTCCCTTTATCTTCTGTGGCCCCTGATATACTAGAAACTAAGAATGATATTATCTTAGCAATGCCAAAATCTCAAGTAATGAGGATCCTGCCTAACCTTAAGGTGATACTGTATCTTCTTTTTTTTTGAATTAATATCTTGACTTTAGTTCTGTAAATAGCACTGAATTACTACCTTTGTAAAATTATGAGGTGTGTACTGCAAGTAAATTTGATTTGCAGTGTTTTCGTTTTGGAGAAGATGCTCCATAAAATAATAGTTGGTAAGGGTATTAAGAGGTTTGACATGCAAAAATGTGGCAAACATAAATTTGTTAATAAAAAATTAAAAGAGTTTATTGTAGGACTTTGTTTTTTAATATGCTGATGAGTACTAGGAATCATTTAGAGAAAACATAAATGCATTTTTCCCCTCAAATGTATTTGACCAGAGATACCTTTTTTCATAAAGCATATTATATAACAAATATTGTATAGAACATACTTATAGAATGATTAGGCAAATATTTGGGAACTTTAATACTTTAAAAAAATCTTATATCTTTAACTTATCTTAAAACAATTATAATGTAACACAATTATATTTTTATTTTAAACAATACTTCTTACAATTTCTAAATTTCCTTGAAGTGATAACTTCAAAAATCAAAAATATGAACATATTTTATTAATATGTTCATATTTTTTCAACTATAATAATATTTTTTCTACACATTATGTATTGCCTGAGTTTTTCCTATCTGTCCATCTCCATTTCTTTTAATATTCCCCTTGAACTTTCTAACCTAATTATATTCTTCTTAAAAAAGATATTTTTTTTCCTCCTGGGAGGCAGGATATCCTCTTTTTAAATATGCTTTAAAGTAATCTTTACACATGTAGTTCTCTTTTCCTGGGATGACCCCTTATCTCAAGAGTTTTGTGATTTAGAACTCAGGTTAAAAGTGACCCAGTCAGTAAGCTAACCAATAAGCTTTTCTTGCCATCTGTGTATTCATTAATTCAATCTGTTTCTAAATCACAAATATTTACTAAGTATTTGACACATATGCACATGTGTGCCACGATGCTATGCATATAAAGATAAGCAATATGAATATGTAAACAGCTCACATTCTTGTGAGCTGAACAGGCTAGTGAACAGGAAATAATTGCTGTTATGGGACAGTATAGCATAGGGGGTATGCATAAGGAACACATAATCTAGACTGGCATTTATTTTCAGAATGTTTTTGTCAATTGATTATAGATATTTATAAAATAATGGACTTATTGGAGATTTACTAGGTAAATGAATGATACTAGGATTATTATTTAGTAAATAAATACATTTTTAACTTTATTTAGAAGTATTCCATATTAACACTTTCTTTTTTATCTAGTAAGTAAAATTTTTATTCAGCATCATGTATTTCAGAATTTTTGCAAAAAAAAAGTCATGATCAATATAGTAACAGTTCTAATATAAGCTAGAAGAATTTGGTCAGGTAATTTAATTGATAAAAGATATTTATTTCTTTTCTTAACAGTATGTAGTTACTAGCATTCCAGTAGATGCCATTCCTAGCACGTCAAAGTTTGATATGTAGAAATATTCTAAGAACGCCTCAGTTTGTGGTCCGATTTAATATTTTATTATTATGGTGACTAAGTTTAATTAGGATGTTTGATTTGTACTCCTTACTTGACTAGTTTAGGAAATCAGTTCATTTGAATTTTTATCCATGGAATTATTCTCTGGATTTGGATATGTCGTAGAAAATGTAGTCAGAAGGTAATTGAATGAGGCATTGAGCTGATCTTCATTCCCTGGGTGTTTCTAAAAGGATGGATAGAGAGAATCTTCTGGAATAGAAATGTATAGTAGATATATTCATTAGTAGGTTTCAGTAAGGGTGCATTATGTGATAATCCTTAGTAAATAGAAGAGTCTAATCATGATCTTTACTTTACCTCAGGTCATTGATAGTTTAGATGTATTTTCCCTCTTCTTTTGACATTTACACTGGATTTTAATGCAATAATTGTGGATTTTAAAAGCCTTGCTATAATAGGGCTCATCCAAGGTCATAGTTTTACTTCATTAAATGAATAGTCATTTATTAACAGCTTGCTAAATAATAGGCTGGGGATACACATATGAACAAAACAGTCCAAGTTCCTGTTCTCTTGGACCTTTTGTTCATCAGAGAGAGGCAAACAATGAAGTAAGCAAATTACAACAAACAAGAATTTCAGAAAATTCTAAGTGTTTTAAAGGAGCATAAAGTGGTAGTTATTGGGAAGAGGCTGTTCATGGCTGTTAAGAAGTCTTCTCTGATAAGGTATTATTGAGCTAAGGCCTTTATGGTGAGAAAAGGACTGCTATGGGAAAACCAGAGGAACAGTATTCCCAGGTTTAGAGATCAGTGGGAAAAAAAGGGCTAAGAGAGAATATGTGTGGCATGTTCCAGGAACTAAAAAAGACCCAACTCTCTGGAGTATAGAAAAAGAGAGAAAGTAATACGAGATGGGGACTGAGAGCTCAGCAGAGGTCAAATCTTGATGGGTTTTGAAAGCCATAGTAAAGGATTTAGACTGAACTCTTACTATGAGAGAAGAAGCCATATGTTTTTAAACAGGTAAATTATATAATATTTATGGGTTCAAAATGTTATGCTGAGAGAGGAGTGGATTGTAGTGGAGCAAATAGTAAAGCAAGATGGACAGTAATTAGTAGACTATTGTAATGAATGTATTTAGAGAAAATAGTGTCTTGGACTAGGGAGGTGTTAGAGAGAGAGAGAGAGAGAGAGAGAGAGAGAGAGAGAGAGAGAGAGAGAGAATGAGAGAGAATTAATTCAGAATACATTTTACGGTATTTATAACCGTGGAGACTAAATGAACGTTATCCTGGGAAGAGAGCAGCAACACAGAAGCCAGAAAGAGGAAACTATTTTCATAAGGAGGAAGTGGTCAATGGAAGCCACTACATGAAAAGGAAAAGTAAAATGCCATAATACTATAGGACTTGATATTTTTCCTCATTGCTATAGTTTACCATTATCTCTGTCTTTTTGCCTTATTGCCTGAAAACTGATTAAATATCTGTCTCTACACCTATACATCTGTTCAGTCTTTGTTTCCAAACACTTTGAAAGAAAGAGGAAAAGCTGTGACAATTTTCACAAGGAAGTGGCAAGGTGGACAAAGGAAAATAGCCAAAATTTCATGGCCCCGAGTAACCTGGGATTTGAGAGAGAAGAGAAAAACAACAGCTCCCCTACTTGCTCCATAGGACATAAAGAGCTAAGGACATAGTCTAATTTTACATAAGAGATAAAGCTAAAGGAACATTCATGAAACAGATTTTGGATATGAGCCATATGCTGAAACTTGAGGAAACCAAGAGCACTGTGAAGTAATTTAGAAGGACAGGAAAGTATACAGAATTTGGTGAGGTTCAGAGATACAGAGATGACTAGGAGGATAAGAGTCTGATGATGGCTGGAGAAACAGACTTCTGGTAACTTCCATATATAGGAATGTGAGAAGCTGCAATCTCTTAGAGGAAGATGGGTGGTTAGAGTTATAGGCCACCTTGTTATTTTAAGTGTATGATACCACTGACCTTTCTTTTCTGCTCCTTGTAATTATGTGATGAGTTTTGATGGGGGAGGAGCAGGAGTAGTGAAATACTGAAGTACTGTGGTAGCTAACAGTCAGGGGAAGAGTTGGCTCAAATAAACTAACTGAAGGATACCCAAGGACTTATTCACAGGGGGCAGATTAATGAGTAGAGGCAGGAGACCAGAAACTACATTGAGAGTAGACAGGAAACTAAAGACTCAGAGATTCCTCTCTAAAGGAAAAGCCAGAGGGTGATAAAGAGCCAGTCATCTGTCCTTACGTGAATCAGAGGCCAGTGAGTAACCAAGAGTCCAAGGATCTGTCTTCAAGTGGATTAGAGGTCAGAACAATCCAGAGGAAGATTAGGTTTGAGGCTGTGGACGATTGTGTTTTCCTGTGATAGTGCATGAATATACCTGACAGGGATCATACTCTGTTACGTCTAAGTAATATCTAGTCTGGAATTCTGCCAGTTGTCAGGCCCTGTCTATAGCATTTTAATAACTCAGAATAAAAGACACAAGTATAGGAGAGACACTTATATGAAAGAAGAAGAATTGGAATTACAGAAATACATTATGGAGACCCAGATCTGTAATTTTCTGAGACCTATATTTTTAAAACTAAGTTTATAGTGGGTAAGTCAGATTTAGTTCATGGTATCACAGAAACATATCTGAATTATAACTACCTGTTTTGAGCTGTACTCAAACAGGTGTCTGACAGATGTATTACCTATTTTCACATGTCATTATTAGCCCTAATAACTCTTAAGATATTCTGATACTCTTTCATTTATAATTCTGTAATACTTGATATTGAAAAAATGGTTAATAAGATACTCCATTGTCTGTTCACATCAGGAAATACAAAAATAATTTTTAGCGAATGAGTTGAGTTGCAGAATTTTGGAGCTTCACCTTCAGACCCAAAGTCAATTTTTTTTTCTAAATATATTGTGGTATGCTGAAGCTATTTAGTTTTTTGTTTTTTGTTTTTTAACTTTTTTTTTTGAGATGGAGTCTCACTCTGTAGCCCAGGCTGGAGTGTAGTGTCATGATCCCAGCTCATGCAAACTCTGCCTTCCAGGTCAAGAGAGTCTCCTGTCTCAGCCTCCCAAAGTGCTGGGATTACCGGAGTGAGTCACCATGCCTGACCACTATTTATTTTAACTGTTTTGTTATTTGTTCTCAGCACTATAGTCATAGTGAACTTTAATGCACAGGAAAAATATAGATTACCACAGTGAATTAATGATAGGTTTGTAATTTTTTTCTTGATAAAATATTACCCTTTTGTTGTCAAAATGGTAAAAGGAATTTATGGAAAAGCCAGAGCTAACATCACACTAAACAGTGAAGATTGAAAGCTTTTGCCATAAGATAAGGAACAAGATGTGATGCCTGCTTTCACTACTGTTATTAAACATTGTTCTGGTACTTGTAGCCAGAATAATTGGACAAGAAAACAAAAATGTTATTCAAATTGGAAAGGAAGAAGTACAGCTGTCTGTATTTGCAGATGACATGTTCCTATGTATAGAAAACTCCAGAGAATCAACAAGAAAGCCACTAGAGCTAATAAATTAAGCAAAATTTTAGGATACAAGGACAAACAAAAATTAGTGTGTTTCATACAACACAGTGAGCAGTCTGAAAAGGAAATCAAGAAATAAATTTAATTTACAATAGCATGTAAAATAGTGAAATACCTGGGAACAAATTTAACCAAGGAGATACAAAACTGATGACCTAACTAAATGAAAAACCCATTTCATGGGTGAGTACGCTTAATATTATTAAAATGTCAATATTATCATGTACAGATTCAACTTAATTGCTGTCAAAATACTGAGAGTTTTTAAATATATGATTGGGAAACCTGATTCTCAAAATGCATATGGAATTGCAAAGTTCCCAGAATAAATAAAACAATATTGAAAAAGCACATAGTTGAGGACTCACACTTCCTGATTTCAAAACTTACTGCAAAGATACAGTAACCAAAAGAGTTTGGTACTGATTAGGATAGACAATAATTAATGGAGTCTAGAAATAATTCCATGTAACTGTAGCCAATTGATTTTTGACAAGGGTATCAAGTTCATTCAATGGGAAGAGAACAGTTTCTTAACTGTTGGAGGGACACCTGGATTTCCACATGCAGAAGGGTGGAGTTAGAACCCTCCTCATATCATATTAAAATATCAAAGTTAATTCCAAATAGATCAACAACCTAAATATAAGAGCTAAAATCATAAAACTGTAGAAGGAAATGTAGAAATAGTTCTCCATGACCTTGGATTTGGGAATTGATTCTTCAGTAACAAAAATGGGAACAAAAAATAAATTGGACTTAAAATTTTTAAACTTCTGTTCATCAAAGGACATTATTAAGGTCCATTGCCAAAGGACATTATCAAAGACAACCTACAGAATGGGAGAAAATGTTTGAAAATAATTTATACAATGATTTTAATATCCAGAATATAAAAACAACTCTTAAACTCAACCAATAAAAGAAAACCGCAGTGTCTCATGCTGGTAATCCCAGCACATTAGGAGGTCAGGTCAGCCGGATCACTTGAGCCTAGAAGTTGGAGACCAGCTTGGGCAACATAGTAAAACCCCATCTCAAAAAAAAAAAAAACACTTAAAAAAAATTAGCCAAATGTGGTGGTGCGCACCTGTAGTTCAGCTACTCGGGGCTGAGCCAGAAGGATTGCTTGAGTTCAGGAGTTTGTGTCTGCAATAAGCTATGATTGCACCACTGCACTCTAGTTGGGCAACACAGTGAGATCCTGCTTCATACACAAACACGTACACACACACACACACACACACACACACACACACACACACAAAGACACCTGTAAAAAATGTGCAAATGAGTGAACAGATATTTCTCTAAAGAAAATACACAAATGAACAATAAGCACATGCAAGAATGTTCAACATTATTAGTCACTAGTAAAATGCAAATTGAAATTCCAAGATAGCATTTCACACCGCTTATGATGGCTGTTGTTTAAAAAAATAATAGGCCGGGCATGGTGGCTCACGCCGGTAATCCCAGCACTTTGGGAGGCTTAGGTGGGCGGATCACGAGGTCAAGAGATTGAGACCATCCTGGCCAACATGATGAAACCCTGTCTCTACTGAAAATACAAAAAAAATTAGATGGGCATGGTGGTGTGCACCTGTAGTCCCAGCTACTTGGAAGGCTGAGGCAGGAGGATTGCTTGAACCCAGGAGGTGGAGGTTGCAGTGAGCCGAGGTCATGCCACTGCATTCCAGTCCGGCGCCTGGTGAAAGAGTGAGACTCTGTCTCAATAATAATAATAATAGTAATAATAATGATAATAATAATAATAAATGTTGGGTAAGACATAGAGAAATGTCATCACCCTTTTACATTGTTGATGGGGATGTAAAATGGTCCCACAGCTGTGGAAAACAGTGTATCTGTTTCTCAAAAGGCTAGAATTACCATATTAGCCAGCCATTCCACTCCTAAGTTTTTACACAGAATAATTGAGAATAAGCACTGAAGCAGATACTTGTATACCAGGTTTCATTGCAGCACTATTCACAACAGCCAAAAGGTGTAAACAACCTGAGTGTCCACCAGCAGGTAAATGGATAAACAAAATGTGGTATATAACATGCAAAGGAATATTGTGGAGCTATAATAAGGGAATGAATTTTTGAGACATGCTACTTCAGTGAACCTTAAAAACATTATCCTAAGTAAAATAAACCAGACACAGGACAGATACTGTATGATTCCATTTATACAAAATACCTAGAATAGGCAAATTCCTAGAGACAAAAAAGTAGATTAGAGGTTACTAGGGGATATAGGAAGGAAGGGATGGGAATTTATTTCTTAATGTTTTTAGTTACAGTTTGTGATAATGAAAAACTTTTGAATATAGATAGTGGGAGTGTATGTACAACATTTTAATTTAATTAATATCACTGAATTTTATATCTAAAGATGTATAGAAGGACCAAAAGTTTTGTATGTACCACAATATTTATTTATTTTTGAGACAGAGTCTTACTCTGTCACCCAGGCTGGAGTGCAGTGGCATGGCCTCTGCTCACTATAACCTCTGCCTCCCAGATGCAAGTGATTCTCCACCCTCAGCCTCCCAAGTAGCTGGAACTACAGGCATGTACCATTAAAAATGCAAACATTTTTCAGTAAAGATGTAGTTTCACTGTATAGGCCAGGCTGGTCTCAAACTCCCGACTGCAAGTGATCCACTTGCCTCATTATATGTACAATTTTTTAATTGCCATTTTTCTATTAACATCATAAATCTGTATACAAAGTAATCTTTTAATATTAATAATACTTCTTAATAATAGATTACATATACTCTTAAATTTCTCGTTTTTCCAACTACAGTCTACTCCTGTATTCCTTCTACCACCAAGTTAAACAGTCAAAATTCTTTATTCTAATTCTACGTTTATTTGATATGTGCATGTAATCAATAGTATGCTATTCATTGATCATTCACTGATTTAAATAGCTCACTCCTTGAAATTTCTACAAATGCAGGCAGGCCTAGCCTTCAGTTAAATTTATAGGCTCATATAAATGCCGAGGCAGGCATATGAGAACTTTTAAATTTTTTAAATTAAAATTTTCAGCATATATAAAATAATACAATGCATTTGTTTATACCTTTATCTTATCAGTAGCATCAAGATTTGTCATGCCTAAAAAGTTTACTCCTTTTTTGTTGTTGCAGAAGTAGTTTGATGTAACTTCAGTCACATTTAACCTGTACATATTTCAGTATGCATCTCAAAAAAGAAAAAAAAGTGACGCTTTCTAATGTAAACTGATGCCATAATCTCACATGTTAAAGTTAACAGTAATTATTTGATACTATCTCATACTCTGTCTTTGACATTGCCTCAATTATGTGTCAAATGAAAATTGTTTGATTTTGGATCCAACCAAATTCTGGTTTACATTTAGTCATATTATATTTTAAGTCTTCTTTCATCCACAGAATTATGTCTTTTTTATTGACGAAGCTGTATCAGTTGTCTTAAACAATTTTTGTGTCTCTGCTTCCTTACAGTATCATTTATTTTTCTGTTTTCAGTATTAATCTATAATGTAGTGCTAAATGTTTGGTTAAATTTAGGTTCAGCTACTTTCGAGCACATATTTGATAGTTGGTTCTGTGTGCTTTATATTATATCACATAAAGAAGCATGTGTTTGGTTTTTGTACTCATCATGCTAACATTGATCATTAAAGTCAGTTGGTAATACCTGGTGTTTTATCGAAAATTTTATATTAACCTTTCATCTGATGATTTCATCCATTGATGATCTTTACCAAACTTAATTTTGTCATTAGGTTTGCAAAAGAGTAATTTTCTAATTCTGTCAATGTCTTTAAAAGTTGTAGAAATTACAATATATTTCCTACTGATGGAAGTAATCCAATAGAAAAAAATTACGATATAAGAAATAACTCTTAATTTGAAGAAGCAGTGGACTTGGTAAGTAAGAGGGCCGAGGGCCCAGTGCATAAGTGATGGATCACTTTAGATAGAAACAGGAACTGTGTAAGTGAGTTAAGGACACTTAGAGTAGTACAGAATATATTATATTAAATTTCTATGAAAACTTTGCTATTAAAACTTGTATGTAATTTTAGAAACCTGTGCATTTTTAGCATTTGATGTATTGTGTATTAAATCAAAACTTAAAGTCATTACAAATAACACTGCCTGTATTTGACATTGCCCCTTCTTATTACACTTTTTGTGATTTCTTTCTTAAAAGTGCGGTTTTAAATTAATGGTCTCAGGCTGGGCGCAGTGGCTTACACCTGTAATCCTAGCACTTTGGGAAGCCAAAGTGGGTAGATTGCTTGAGCTCAGGACCAGCCTATGCCACATGTCAAAACTCTGTCTCTACAAAAGATAGGAAAAATCAGCAAGGCATGGTGATGTCTGCCTGAAGTCCCAGCTGCTTGGAGGGCTGAGGCATGAGGATCACTCTTGAGCCCAAGTGGTCAAGGCTGCAGTGAGCCAAGATCACACTCCATCCTAAGTGACAAAGTGAGACTCTGTCTGAAAAAATTAGGTAATTAATTAATCGTATCTTATATACCTCTATCTTATACAAAATATAGGCATGTACTTCTATGTAACTGGTCTTCATCTCTTGTTGCTAGTTTACTTCAAAGAGAAGTAAATGCAACTGTTAAGTAAAATGATAAATAATGGGCAGTTTAGTTAGACACTAATTGAGCTAACAGCCTTTAAAATTATAAAACCAGCAACTTTTATGATTTATAGGCTCATTTTTTAAACATAGTTTGGTCATATACCTGACAACCTCCTTTTTTTGTGACTTTCTCCTAAAAATTACGGTTTTGTGTTTTCTGAGTGGAAAGGCCATAAGTTCAGTAGAAGAATATGACAGCATCTCTTCTGAGGATTACAGCATTTCTGAGTGGTAGATACAGAATCTCCTTTTTTCTTTCCCTTTTTTCTGTCAATAGTTCTAATGCAAATTATGTAATTTAATTCTCAAACAATATGTGCTGCAATTGTGAACCTATGAACTATTTTCGAATGTCCCACAAGTGCTAGCATGTAAAATTTAGCTTTAGACAATCATATTTCTTTGTGGCTCAGTAATTTCCACTTACTATCTGTTAGTCTATATAATCTGTAAAGTATAGGGGTTACTGTGTGGTCTGACATGGTATGTATTATCAGAATTTTAATGACAACATAGATTTATAATCTCTTTAGTTATTTAGTGCCATGTTTTGTTTGTTTCTTTTTTAAAATCAATCTGTATTTAAATTAGACTGTTTTGGCATTCACAAAAGAGCACACTGTACTTTTCTCCAAAAACAAGAATGTAATCTGATCTATGTTTTGTATTGTCTGCTGATCTGGATAAGAACACTTTGTATTAGCTACATTGATCAGTTCCTATTCTTTCTAGTCATTTATTCAACACTTAATACAACCTTGTAAAGACTCCCTAGAGTATCCTCATCAACTAGATCATTTTATACAGGAACAAGAATATTTACATCAAGATAGACAAGAATGAGAAAAACTGATTAAGAGAAACTGGAAAAATTAAATGCACAGACTCACATTATATTTTTCAGGCTTTATCCACCTTTACAAATGAAAGCTATTCATACTCTCTGTTGAAATATTTTGTAAAATCCAGCAAACTTAAATTTTTATAGATTTGAATTTTCATTGTTTAAAACATGACAATTTAGGTATATCACTATAATTTTTTCTTTTATTTCTCCTTCTAATTCCTATAATCTAATTCTATTTTCTACAAGTATTAATGATATTCTTTTAGTGTTATTTTAAATTCAAAACTACTAGAAAATAGGTCTGTGTGTCAGAATCTTTAAAACAGTATAAACTCCTTATGACTTTTTAAATATTTGTAGTTTCACAAATTTGCCCTTCATAATGTATTTTAAAACATTTTACAAAGTATCTTGGAATTTTGAAGCAGCAGCACCAAAAGGAAATATGTCAGGTAATTGAAAATATTTCCGCTACTTCAGAAAATCTTTCACAGATTTTAAAATCCAGTTCTTTTGGTATTTTTAACAACTGTTTAGAAAAGAAATACTCATTTCTTAAAAGCGAGTTCATATGTTGTGTTAGGTCCCTGAGAAGATTACAGTTGAATATTAGGCTTCTGCAATAAGCCTGAAAAACTAATTAATTTTTATTGCCTTAATGTATAACTGTGAAGTATAAAATAGGTCATAAGACCTGTGTATTATACCTAACCAATTTTACCTTGGTCTTGTCTTGCATCATATATTTTCATTTTATTCACTAGATATGAAACAAATACTATTAATAATGTCTTTATTAATTATGAATTTCAAGTTTTATAAACTATCTAAATTTCATGTTTAATCCTAATATTCTGTCTTTTTATTAAGGTTATATCATCAATATAGACAGCACTGATTCATTTATCCAACAAATATTTACAGTGTACTTATTATGTGCCAGAAGCTATTGTAAACGTTGAGGACACTACAGCACAAAACAAAACAAATTTACATTCCACCTAGAGCTCACATTCTAGGGAAAAAGTAAAAGATAAATGTAAAATAATCAGGTAATGAGTGTTGCTGTGATTAAAGGAAGAGTGTGATAAATGATGGAACAACTCTAACATCTATGTTGTTACCTCCATTATTTTCAGATTATAATGTCTTACAATTATCTGGTTTTATGTCTGTTTTTTTCCCCTGAAGAGGAAGATCTTTGAAAACTGGATTTATAGGTCTTTATTGGCTTGTTACCAGTTTCTAACCCTAAGTTCTTTTATAAGTACTCAATAAGTATTTGTTATGTTAATGAATCAGTGATATGTTCATAACTTCTCTGGACCTCTGATTCTGCTGGAATCCAAATGCCCTTTTTGAGACTAAAATAACTAAAAAAGAATTTACAAAAGGAATCATGAGAAGGGACATGTATATGTTACGTGTGGTTCAATTAAATGTTTTAAATTAGAGTTCTACATTTTACGTTATTTTCTTGGCATTATAATATTCTTTTTCATAGTTTGTTTTTAAATGCTAAATACGGAATATTTTCTAAAAATCAGTCTTTTATCCACAGGTACTACTGAGCGAGTGTGCTTGATCCAGGGAACAGTTGAAGCACTGAATGCAGTTCATGGATTCATTGCAGAAAAAATTCGAGAAATGCCCCAAAATGTGGCCAAGACAGAACCAGTCAGCATTCTACAACCCCAGACCACCGTTAATCCAGATCGCATCAAACAAGTGAGTGTTTAGTTCAGAAATCAAAGAGAAATATCTACGGCATAGTATAAGTTCCTTACAAAAGAAGCCTTAAAGTCTTAGCATAAAACTTTTATTTTAACCATACACAAAACATACCAGAGTTTTCATTTAGTTATATAAAGACTATCAAGGTGTAATCCTTATAGAGATCAATTAATTTATTGAGTAATTGAATTATTCATTTATTAGTGTTACATTGAGGAGCACTTATGTGACTCTTTGTGCCCTTTTTAAATTTATAGACACAAATTTAATTTATAGGAATTGAATCTATTTAAAATTATATCACTTCTTAAACAAAGTATAAGTATTGAAACAATACATTCAAAATTTCCAATACCCTATTTTTAGTGATACATGTAGTTTTCAAGGTAGTTATTATACATAGAGGCTCCTGTTTTGTTAATTTTATTGTCATGTTCTACATTTTTTATCAAAAAACTATGTATAGTAAATTTATGTATCTACGATACAGTCCTTTGTTACAAATCAGTTATTGTGTTTTGTGTAATTTATGTAGTATTTAAATATATGTCATAAAGGGCCATTGTTTATATTTAATGTATGAGATTTTTTGTAAAAACAATTTTACTTGGGAAAAACCGATGTGAGTTTTTAAGATTGAGTAATGGCTGACATGATGTAGGGGGAAAATGGCATTATTTCATGTTAAATAAGGTGGATTCTTCCACCACAAACTCTTTACATCTATAAATTTATTTGATTATGTTCATAATTACTGTTTCTACTTTGCCCTTTTATTATTAGTATCTTAATATGTGACAATTTTACTATCACAGACTATGGCTTCAAAAGAAATGTATTAGTCATAATTCACAGGATAATTTATAGAATATTCATGTTCATTGTAATAAATTTGAAATGTAGCTCAAAGTCTTATTAATTTCATGTTTCTGAATTGAAAAAGTATACTGAATGGTGTTATGAATCTATTATAATTTTACCATTATATAGATAAATATAATGTTGACTAATGAAATAAACATAGAAATTGATAATTAGGCAATATATTTTCAAATTATAAACTAACGTCCTATTTTCTACTAATTACTTTAAAAAAATACCTCTATGTTTAAATCATGAATAGGTAGTTGTTATTCTACACAAAAATATTCATATTATACTTTTTGTCAGTGTCAGATGGTTCAGTTTGTATACCCTTCGTAAGTCTTAAAAGAAGTATCCCTTAATATATACATGAAAGAATATAAATATTTTACAGTTGTAGATATCAGTAGATATTTTATTTTTCATAACCATTTATAGTTGTGTTTATTTTTTCTACCCTCAGTGAATACAAATAATAGTTTGAAGACTGAATAAAGTAATGCTGTGACTTTTTCCAGAGTTTAAAAGTAGGAGTATAGTTAAAGACTTGGTTTAAAATCATCTGGGCTAAGAGTTTACAGAATAAGCACTGAAGTATAAGTTCTATTGGCTTTCTGCCTTAATCCAGTCTATAAGTTCCTCCTTTTCTTTTGCAATTTCTCTGAGAACGTTCAAACATTTAGGGATAGAAGCCAACATTTTGATTTTTTTTAAAACATAAAATTTAGTAGTATGATACCATTGAGAATATGTTCAGGACAATGATATGAATTTTTATTATGTTTTATAAAAATAAATATACCACCAAATAATGGTCTATCATTGTTAAAATTCCAGTTTTCTACATGGCATTATGAGATTTACAGGCTTTCATATATCCAGTGCCAGTATAGATTTATAAAGATTAGGATTTTAAAATATTTGTTTTATTTTTATTTGCCTTTTTTCGATAATGTTATTTGAATTCAAGTTAAGTATAAAAATAATAGTGATTTATTTACTTTTGTGTATTTACATCCATTTGTGAGCCTTGTAGGTATTCATGGAATTAAAACTATTGTTGGTTATTTAATATTTTCATGTAATCAGTAATGTATGTGACAGTATATCATTTAAAAGGATTTATTAAAAAGACAACACTAAATCTAGCAGGACATTGTATTTAACACTTCCATATTTTCTTTATATTATAAAAGTTGAAAATTTTACTTGGAAAATCTAGTAAAGTGGTGAAAGGTATTTCCAAAATATTATAAATCAGTCAAATCTTTTGCTCTAAGTTTGCGTTCTCTGACTTTCTAGGTATCCAATTTTACCAATGTAGTACTCTTTGCTGGATTATTCTCTAAATATAAGTATATAAATGACCATAATATTTTATTTCTGAAAAATTATGCTGTTATTCAGTATAAAATAATTATGTCTAAAATTTTGCAGTGGAATAGATTGAAATACATTTCGTATGATGTTTTTGTATGTTTTAAACTAAGTAAATTGAATGAACCAGATATTTTACCTAATTGAAAACTGCCCCTATTGACTTGAGGGTGTTCTCGAACAAGTATAGTTTCTTGGGAAAGTAGTACCTACTGGTCTCTCAGGTCTTTCATATAGCAGAATAATAAAATTCAGCAAAACAGCCTTATATATAACTTGATATATTAGCTCTTGTGGAATATTTAATTCTTAATTCATGTATGTGTTTTTTCTAAAAGCTACATCAGGAAATAAGTGGTTATGGATGTTTAAAGATTCTCTTGTATTTTAAAAGATCAAAGTAAGATATAAAAAATATTTCATTTAACCCAAAGAATTTTACTGTTGTCATGACAAATTGACAAAAATAGCACTTGTTAATTTGTTCATTATTCATGGACGTGAATAATTATGAATTTATTAAATGCCTTCTAAGTAACTAGCAAAATAAACTAAATTGTAGCCCTTGCAGACCAGTTTGTGAGAGTAAGTACTTAAAATGACTTATAGAAATGTATAATTGTGTTTATGTACCAAAGCTACAATGTAAACAATATGCTATAAAAATTCAGAGGCCTGGCCAGGTGTGGTCGCTCACGCCTGTAATCCCAGCACTTTGGGAGGCCCTGGTGGGCTAATCACCTGAGGTTGGGAGTTCAAGACCAGCCTGACCAACATGGAGAAACCCCTTCTCTACTAAAAATACAAAATTAGCCAGGTGTAGCGAAGCATGCCTGTAATCACAGCTTCTGGGGAGGCTGAGGCAGGAGAATTGCTTGAACCTGGGAAGTGGAGGTTGTGATGAGCCAAGATCATGCCGTTGCACTCCAGCCTGGAAAACGAGCGAAACTCCGTCTCAAAATAAAAAAATAAATAAATTGATTAATTAATTAATTAATTGTGAGGCCTGTAAAAGAAATACAGGCTAGAGTGACAGTTAATAGTCTTGTAAATAGGTGAAAACTTGACTGAACCTTGAGAAATAGGCTAATTAGAGGAGAAGAAAGAAAAATACATTTTTTGGAAGGTGAAACAATATGAATCTGGGGGAAAAGATATCATATTTGTTGAATAGTAAGGAGACTGCTGGCAGAAGTGGAACATTTATGTTGGAGTTGAGAGGGAATTAATGTTAGATAGATGATTTGAAGCCAGATAATGAAAAACCTTGGATGTCTGGTCAAGGGACATCCTGTGCAATACAGATTTGCCTAATATTTTCTAAGGAGCCCTTTTAATTAATCTGGAAGGTTGTGGGGAAAAAAAAGAAGAAGTCACTTATGCAGCTTGTTCTCTCTTGCCCTAAAAATCCAGACAGATTCAGAGGGAGCTTGTAGATACAGCTATTCATAGGAAAAGAGAATTGTGAATTGACTAGTTCAGATGCTGGAAGACAGTTCAAATGTTGGGAAAAGAGGAGGATATTTGTCAGAAATTAAAAGCTGAAGATTACAGTGACATATTTAAATATTTCATTCATTTTTAAATGGTACAGTATACAGATTTATTTAACAGAACTCAAAGTAGGGGTTTAGGAAGGTGATACTTCAGTAATGTTAGTTCACTAGTAATACAGCTTGAATTACAATTCAGATTTGTTGTTCATTGCTATTTTCACTTTGCCTATAAAAGATCAGAGACTCTTGACAGTCTATTACTGCAGACTAGCTGGAAAGCAAGCCCTGTTTATTACAGTGTTTATTAATAATAATATTCTCGGGCCCAGCAAAACTGTCATTTGTTAACAAGAATTCATCTCGTAATTTGTAATAACCTTGTACTTACTTCCAAAAGCCTAGTTATATCTACATTTAATTACCTATGGTTAAATTCTTGATTTCTTTTAAAAAAAAACTATATTCCAAAAATCCACTGTTTTAAATTGTCAATAATTTTTCTGCAATAAGTATTTTCACTCTTCAATGTTTAAAGAATTCTTAAACAGCCATTCAAGTAATATAGAGAAAAAATACATTATGCTTTTCCATTTGAAAGAGAAAATGGTGCTAAAAATTACTCTTGTCTTTCGCATTCATTATTTGAAAACTGTAAAAACATATTGTAGGAATGTGTACTTCGTTCTAACTAATATATCAATATATAATATTATGTGAATATTCAGTTAATTACATCTTCATGATGTATATCAGAAATTTCACTAAAGCATGTTTAGTATGAAACCACTAAACTTTAATTAACTCTGCACAGTAAATAGATGTAAAAGTTTGTTTATAAAATGTTAAGGGAACAGGCCAGGTGCAGTGGCTCTTGCCAGTAACTTCAGCATTTTAGGAGGCCAAGGGAGAGGACTGCTTGAAGCCAGGAGTTTGAGACCAGCCTGGACAACAAAGCGAGACTCTGTCTCTATAAAATAATAATGATAATAATAAAATAAAATATTAAGGAAATAAACAGTTTGTACATTTATATTGTACATTTAAATATTTCTTATGGTTTTTACCATAAGAAATCTATATAGAAATCTATATGATTTTATCTATATGATTGAGAACAATTATCATACCGGTTCCATTAACTCAATAATCTTTTACATTACAATTATTACTTTAACATATTTACATTTAGCTATTCATGAGAACACTTTTTTCCTAGTACTTAAAAAAATCAACTGAAATGAAACTTACCAGAATATTTTTATTGTTGTAAAATTGAATTTATAAATCAGATGTCCTTTTGTGCTTAAAAATATTTATATGAATAATAGTTGAAAAATTCGTCACATCTTCATTTCATTACATTTTCATTATTTTAAGACTTTAAAAAATGTATTTAGAGACAATTTGCTGTGACATTTCAACAGTTTTATAACTTGAAACCCAAACTTACATAATTTTTAGTTGTCCATTAATATATTAAAATGTAACCTCTTAACAGATTATGATGTTTGTCAACCAAAACTTTAATTATCTAAAGCACATTGATATTGTCTAGAAGTTTAAAATCGTTGATTTCATTCCTGTGGGAAAGAAACAGCATCACAATTATTAAGGACAATTTTTATGAATGTGAGTTGTATCAATTATTAATGCATGTTCAATATTTCATATATATGCCAAGCAAAAAGCAAGGCAATAAAAATTGACAGAAGATCATATTAATCTAAGTGATTACAAATTCTGAGCCATTTAATATTTAATTTTAATTTTAATTAAAAGTTTAATTTGCGATTAAACTTTTTCTACATAGTTCTTTGCAATTAAGACCTTGTTGAGACTTTGTATCCAAGACAAGGTGAAGGTGATATTAAACCTAATAGTACTTCAGAATGATTTTCCATTAGATAGTTCTTCTAATGGAAGTAGAAGAGCTCAACATACATAGAATTGTACATCTTGTAGATTAATCAACATGGATTCTAGCTTATATTGGGAGAAATGACCTCTAGATTTATTTAACATGTATTTGGTCACCAGCCTCATTATTAATCAGAGATTAGTACTGAACAGATTCTTACATGTATATTAACTCCTCCCAGATATCCTCTGTAGTAACACTTGTAACCAGTTATAGAAAAATAAAACCTTTACTATTCAATTCATAGAGCAAATAGTAACATGGAGTCATTAACACATGTCTCAGCAAAGTATTGCATGGGAAATAAAACATTAGGGAGATTTTTAATTATTGAAAATAAAATCTCTCTTGAGAAATAGCAAGAATTAATCATAAAAAGCAAAAATAGAAAATGAAATAGTGAAAACTTTTAAAATGTTGAGGATTTACTGATTACGGTAGCTCGCCTACCCCCTTTTTTATATGATTTGGTAAAAATTTTGACTCACTATTAGGTCTAGGTTTCCTAGAAGTATTAGGTTTTAACTTTAGAAGAATCAGGAATTATTTGAGGAGTGGTCTATATAAAACATGGTATGATTTTAGAACCAGTCTTATTTTGTTATTGGAGAGCAGTGAGTTAGCCAGAAGCCTGGGAATTTCTTATTCTTTTTTTTTTTTTTCTCTCTTAATGACTTTATTGTACCCAACTAACTTTTGAAATATTAAATGCAAAAATATGACTTCAAGTAATTTAATCTGCTTTTCCTTTCACTGCTGAACCTTTAAAGTTATGCTTTTGCTCATATCTGAGTAATTTTGACAAATATATATTAATATACAATAAAATGGCCATATACAATTGTATTTTTAGTATAAAAACTTGTCCCATTTCACCTGTTTAGAAATATTATCTGTTGAGGATGTCACCTAAACAATGTTATTTTGCTTAGTACACATATGACACTTAAAAAATTCTTAACATCTTACACTTTAAGGTTTTTCTATTAGACATAAGAACTTTTAAAAATATCAATGAATTGTTCAACATGTGTAGATGGCCTTATACAACATATTATATGTTTAGCAAGTGTATATGTTTAGGAATGAAGTGAACAATAAATATGATTCCTAAGATTTTTGTGTTTATTTTTAAAACACTTGATGATGCTATAATATAGATATGTTCTTCATCTATATTAAATTTACTCTTCAGGATAAATGATAAAAATATGATAATTTTTAAGAATGCTTTTAGTTACCTGTTTATTAATATGAGGTTAATGTTTACATTTTCAGACGGGCCCTAAATTTATTAAAAATTAATATTTTAGAAGATAATATGATATTAAGAACTCAGAACTTCAAATTTAATTGCTTTTAAATATGGATCCCTAAATTCATGTGGAATCAACTTGTTGGTGATGTTCAACATATTAAGTAGGTGGATACTTTTATGCCAAAGTAAACTTCATTTCACCACTTCTTCAAATCTGCGACTGTATTCATTGATAGGAAAGTGACTTTTGGTTTTATTCATTGAACTTCTTGAATTTTTTTTTACATCTCTTTTCCCCCAGAAAACAAGAGGGAAAGAAATGAAACTACTATTCATGAATATAGTCAGGATACTTTTAGTACTCATGTGAATTTTTATTAATCACCATCATGATTTCAAGTCATGAATTTATTTTTACATACTTATGCATGCATGTTTACATGCATTAGTTACTTAATTGATATTAAAATCCATTAAATCCAAATGAGTAGGAGAAAAATTTGTTCATAGGATTTTGTTCTCGTTATATTACATTTTATTTTATTTTGTTTTATTTAAATAATCAGTTTAAGGCTTATAAAGGTTGATTTGCTCCTGAACTGCTTTGTTTCCCAGACATTGCCATCTTCCCCAACTACCACCAAGTCCTCTCCATCTGATCCCATGACCACCTCCAGAGCTAATCAGGTACAGTATCATCCTGTCATCTACACCATACTTTTCACGGGTGATTGCCTGCAAACTGGAGAAAAAGATAATGGTGGGTTAAGGATTTATTCGTTCATTCACAATATGCACCATAATCAGATTCCAAATAACCTAAGAAAGAAATATCAATAATTTCTAAAATTTTATATGCAGTTTTAATTTTAGATAACAAAAACTATATTCAGATATTAAACTACCAGAATTTTTTTTCCTGTAAATTGTGACTACCCAATGGGGCTCTGAAGACTATTCATTGAATTGGTATTTTTAATCTCCCTTATTGTATCTTCCTAGAATTCTTCATATGTAAGTTAAGGATATCATATATGTAAAAAATAAATGTATAAATTGAGCAAAGGTATATCTTTAAAAGTGGATGCAATTTTATTTGCTTTTTATTTGAGACGTGCCTTACTGTATAAACAACTTTAAACTATTGAAGAAAAGCATTTCTAGCAATCTAAAACTGAAAATTGATATTTGTGGTAATTTTAATGTTTAACAACTCAGGAGATGGTGTTTTCATAGTACTTAAAAAAAATTCTAGCATTACCATTGATTGACTGGCAAACTTTACAAGTAGAATATATTTTATTAGTTGATTTATGATTGTTTTGATACTATCTGTAGGTCATTCTTCAAAAATGTAGTTATTTTTGAAAAATACAAGAAGACTATCTAAAATATTTATGTAATTCAGAGTCAAACTGTAATTTGACAAATGTTGAATAATATATTTATTAAAATTATTAAACACATTTTTATTTTGTCTGAGTTGAGCTTCATTTAGGTAAGAAATGTTATTTTTAATAATACAAGGCTTTATGGGTTTATTTAAATATTAAACAAAAGCTTATCTGTTGAATGTATTTTTCATATAGTCGACTAACAAATTATTAACTTTGAACTATATTTGCTAAATATATTAAATGTGGCCTTTGCATATTATCTAATATAAGACTATCAGAATTATTTTGCTGATTGATCCTAATACTTCTGCAACTTGAAGAAAGATTTAAATACAATAACTGGAAGCAAAACTTATATTTAGGATGATATTTTATACTACAAGTTTGATGTTCATTTTATGCAATAGTGTTCCCTTCAGACAAAAGTATTTTATAATGCAAACATTTTTAGGCCCAATAAATTGGTTAGTAAAGTACACATCTCCAGTGATAAAACCCAGCACTTCTCTTTGAAGGAAATGGTACTACATAAAGTGAGAACCAAGCTTGTATTACAAATGCATGAAGTTTAAAAGTATACTTACATTTTCACTCTACATACTTTATCTTTTACTGAGCTTTAATTATATAATATAAAAACCTTTTAGGAAAACAACTGATTTTATGTTTTTAATATTTCTTTTGTACTTTATCATTCTGTCTTTTCCAAATGTATACATGACAAACACTACCACAATAAAAATACAACTAATGATTTTTCTTAAAGTAAAAAATCCTGGATCTAGAAAAGAAAACCTTTTTACTAATTTTGCCTTTGAAGCTAAATTTGTATTTTCTTTTGTTTCTTCTTATTTGAGCATGAGAATCTTTATAAAATGGATTTTTTAAAGACAAATTATATATTTAAGTTACTAATATTGTATTTTTACTCTGTAGATAAAGTACATTTACCTCTGCCAAATCTAAATTTTCCTATTTTGAAATAATAAATCATTTGTAATTTTATATTCTGTCCACTATACTCTGTTACAGTGTTACTTATACTCTGTTTTCTTCTGTTCTTGTGCAAAGAAGCATAATATCTCCTGGATATCATGAAGCAAGATATAAGAGAAGAACAAAACAAAATCTATAATTCATTGAAAGAATTGTAATCATCAATCTTTCATATTATTAATAGTTTGTAATTATTTTATCCCCAACAGTATTTTCCAGTAGATTCTAATCATGTAGTAGGGCAGAAGGAAATGTGTTTTTTGTTGTTCGTTTTTTTCTTGTCAATATTCTCAATTAATTTAGCTTTGCTATACTGACTTACATCCAAAAGTGTATAACCAAGGTAAGAAAATAGGTTCTAATATGACCATCTTAAGCTAATTGTAATAAAAAGAACAATGGATTGTCAATATGCAGAAAACTAAAAATAAAAAACACAGAAAACTATTCAAGGAGTAAGTTTGATCTGCATTTCCAATATTTTAAAAATATTTTTTATTTTTTTAAATGATGACATGTTTTAGTACATACTGAATTTTACTTTCTTAATCTTGAGACCCCTTAACACATTTCCATAGGTCAGACTGACAGACTCTGACTACGATGTTGTTCTATAATAATTTCCTCCTTAAAAGTGAAAGCCTATCATATGAGAAGCCTTATAAAATGATGGTTAAGGCCAGGCATGGTGGCTCACACTTGTAATTTCAACACTTTGGAAAACTGAGGCAGGAGAATCACTTGAGGCTGGGAGTTTGAGACCATCCTGGGCAACATAGCAAGACCATGTCTCTAAAAATACATATATTTTAAAAATTAACTGGATATGGTGTCACTTGCCTGTAATCCTGGCTACCTGGAGGCTGAGGCAGGAGAATTGCCTGAGTCCAGGAATTCAAGGTTGCAATGAGCCATCATTATGCCATTGCTCTTCAGTCTTGGGTATTACCTTAAGTCTCAGTTTCCCATCTGTGAAATTCAAATAATAACTCCTCATAGGGTTGACCTAAGAAAATGTATAACCTTTCTTATGTCAGTTACCTCTTCTTAGAACAGTGGTTTGAATGTAATAAGCATCATATAAATGTTAGGTTATGTTTATTTAGTTTCTTAAATATCTGTCAAGTGATAATGAAAAAAATATTCTTTAACAGTAAGTAATAAAGCAAATGGCTTATTAAAGCTTTTGAATTTTGTCTTTAGAAAGATTCTAGTATATTGGCTGCTTTTTCAACTGTAAAATATTTCTGTAATCAAAGCCTGTCTGCTTTAATTTAAACTACTTTACAATTATTTTCTAGTAAGAGTACTCAGTTACTTGTTGCCTAAAAGTAAATCAAATTGCTCTTCTTTCCCTATTGAAGAAGAAAAGTTATAAGAACCAACTGTTTTACAACTTGTATTTCTGTGCATGTGTTTCATATTGTAAGATACAAGTTTGATATTTTTCTACACATGGAATTTTAAATATGAAGCAGATATAAAGATATAGTAAATAGATCAAATTCTTTTTTAAATTTTTTTATTTAACTTTAGGTGCATACTATATCTACCATTTCTCCCCATGTAATCCCTCTCCACCCTCCTCTCCCTCCCCACCCCACCGCTGTCTCTCCACTGCCCACCCCAACTGCCCACAGTGTGTGATGCTCCTCTCCCTGAGTCCATGTGTTCTCATTGTTCAACACCCACCTATAAGTGAGATCAAATTCTTTAAAGCTACATGTTTAAACTTGCAAATAAAACTTAAAAAAACAGAATCAGTAGCATTCAATCAATTCTAAGTTATTAATACTAAGTTACCCATTCACTCCATTAAGATTCAACAAAATGGTTTTGTTAATCAGTCAGTGGTACCAAAAATTTAATTTTGGTTTTAACCTTAGGGTCTTTGCTGTTAGCTCTCCTGGAATTTTTCTGAAATTTCATGAAAAGAATAAAAAAAGATTTCAAAAATATTTGTTTATAAACATTTGTTTATTTACTGATAAGTTTGAAATTATGTAATAAACATTTATAAAAATGTATAAAACACATGAAAATAAGTAACTAGTATATAGCACCCTTACTTTGGTTGCAGAAAAATAAAAATAACTGGTCTCACTTTAAATTCATGTCCACAAGTCTCAAATAGATTCTTAATTCTGTCATTCTCAAGCTCATTCACTTTCTTACTTTCTAGGTGACTATTTCACAAGTTCTCCTCTCTTTTCAACCCTGTATTAGTTAATTTTCTATAGCTCAGCACACATTTATTTTCTTATAATTTATGTAGATCAAGAACCCAGGCATGACTTAAGCCAGGCAGGCTGAGCCCTTTGCTTGTGATCTCACAGGGCTGCATTCTCATCTAGAGGTTTGACTAATGTGCTTCCACGTTCATCCAGGTAGTTGTTGGCAGCATTCAATTTTTGTGAGGTTTTTTTTTAACCTATCTGAGGGCCACACTTATAACTGGCTATTTGCTACAGGCAACTCTCAGATTCTAGAGGCCACCCACAGTGGCCTGCCACATGACCCTCTCCACAGGGCCTTCAAAACTTGACTGTTTGTGTCTTACAAGGCCAGTAAGAGACTCTGTCTTCATTGTGTGCCAGCAAAAATGGAGTCATATATTGAATAAAATCACAGGAGTAACTTTCATACCTCCTTTACCCTACAACGTAATTTAATCATGCTAATGACATTGGATCACTTTTGCCATATTCTTATAGTTAGACATTAAGTCATATGTCCCATTCACACTCCTGGGGAGAAGATTGTACACATTGTAACACCAGTGTTTAGAGATCATGGAGTCTTCCAAGAATTGTCCCAACCACAACCCCCGCAATGTTTCTTGCTGCTTTTTCTCTCCCAGCTAATGACCTTCCTACTTCCCTGAGAAAACTGAAACAATCCAAAGTGAACTTCCACAAACTCATATTAACAAATACTTAATGAAGCAAGCAGCATTTATACTCATATATTCCGCCTTCTCATCAACTACCATATGTGAATTTTCCCTGCTCTTGTCTAAAACCATTCATTTTACTTATCCATTAAACCTCATGCTTCCTTTACTCAAAACATTCCTTCAGCAATTCTCCTCTTTTTCTGTCAAGTTTTTGCTCTCTACAGATTCATTCCCATCAGTGCACAACTGTTTTTTCTCTCATCTTAGAAAACCAAAAACTTTCTTAATATCACTTCTCCCACCAGCTAATGCCCTATTTTATCTACTCCTTTGTATTAGAACTTACAAAAGTATTGTCTCTATTCTCTAGCTCCCAGTGTCTTCCCATTCTTGAAACCACATTAGTCAAGTTTTTTCCTCCACCATTCCATCAAAACTCTTTGCCAAGGACATCAATGATGACTACTTTGCTAATTCCACTAGTCTGTTCTTAGTCTACATATTACTTTGTCCACCAACAATATTTGTTAAAATGTATCACTTCCACCTCCTTGATATACTTTCTTTACTTGGATTCCAGGATACTACCTACATTTGATTTTCCTCCTGCTTGGTTCTGCTTTGCTGCTTCTCAGAATCCTTTGCTAGTTTATTCTCTTATTCCTATCTGCTTAATGATGAAGTGCTTCAGGTCTCAATACTTGGGAGTTCTTTTGAGTCTTTTATTTCTCCTTATCTATTACCTTGCCTTTTATATGTTGACATCTGTAAAATTTATGTCTCCATTATGAGACAGATTTACAGTTACCTTAGTCCATTTTGTGCTGCTGTAACAGGATACCTGACATGGTAATTTATAAAGAACAGAAAATTTTTTCTCACAGCGCTGAAGGCTGGGAAGTCCAAGATCAAGGCACTGGCATCTGACGAGGGCTTTCTTGCTGTATCTTGAAATTGCAGAAGACGGAAGTACTAAAAGGGGATGAACACTGTGTTCCTACACGGCTGAAGAGCAGAAGAGAGAAAATTCACTCCTGCAAGCTTATTTTATAGTGTTACTAATCAAGCCCTCATGACTTAAACACCTCCCAAAAGGCCCCACACCTCCCAGAACTGTTGCATTGAGGATTAAGTTTCCAACACATGAATTTTGGAATGGACAAAAACATTCAAACTATAACAACCATAAACTAAAGAAGCTTAATCTTTATTATTCCTCACATATGCAGCCTTATTACCTAATTTTATGTTCATAATTTTAAATTTTGTTTCCCAAAGATGTCCTCTAAAATTGTTTATGCTTCAGGACCCACATAACTTGTGTTCCCCTTTATCTCTAGTGCAGATCTCACAGTGAAACTCCGGGCTATATCCAGTTCCCCATTCAGCCTTTTCTCTTAACATACGTAATTGACATCTTAAATGCAATAAGTCCCAAAACTATCCCTAACCTGTTCCTTTAAAAATAAGTTTGTTTTTTATTTCTTTACTGCCAC
The DNA here is from genome assembly GCF_048565385.1 of Saimiri boliviensis. Lineage (NCBI taxonomy): Eukaryota > Metazoa > Chordata > Mammalia > Primates > Cebidae > Saimiri > Saimiri boliviensis. Next base: position 49,735,039 of record NC_133450.1, on the reverse strand, counting down.
CTGAAATAGTTTACTATTTCAGTGAGTAAAAGCCAACATCCCCAAAATGACATTTGTTAATTTATAAGACAAGGCCTTTGCCACATTATCTTTTTATTTCCTGCCACTGGCCTCCTCACTCATGTTGGCCCAACAGCACTGACATTTGCTGCTCCTTGTAAACATTAGGCATACCCTCACCTCAGTATTTGTCTCTTGCTTTTCTCTACGTGAAATTCTCTTATCATAGAGATCTGCTTGGCTAGCATCTTAATAACCTTCAAGTCTGTTCAAACTTCACCTACTCCATAGGACTTAACATGCCTCCCTAATATGGCAACCTAACCTCCCCCTACCCCCATACTCCTGATTCACTTTATCTTGCTGTTTTTTAAGCTTTTTTTCTATGTCTCATGAATAGTGTATACTTGGCTTATTATCATGTTATTGTATATTATGTGTCTTACTCTCCTGGTAAATTGCATGAGGATAAGGTTTTCTTCTGTTTTATTCTCTTATGTATGTGAAGCATTAGCCTGGAACATAATAGGTTCTCAGTAAATACTTGTTGAATGACTAGCATTAGTTGAAATAATAGGCTTACAAGTCTATATGTTCTAAAATTCTTTTTATACAATATTTGAAATGAAATTTTGCATAGAAGTTCTCTGTAAAAAATATGTAAACCATCTAGAAAAGAATACATTCAGTTGAATGAAGAAGTGAAGTTAAAAGAACATAGCCTTCTTACCTAGACATCTATTTCATGCCTGGTAGTATTCGGAGCACAATTTGAAAACCAATTGGGCACTTGTCTCAAATACAAATAATGTCATAATTCTCCAAAAAAAAAAAAAAATATATATATATATATATATATATATATATATATATATATATATATAAATTAGAGCCAGGCACAGTGGCTCACACCTGTAATCCCAGCACTTTGGGAGGCTGAGGAGGGTGGATTGCCTGAGGTCAGGAGTTCGAGACTAGCCTGACCAACATAGTGAAACCCTGTCTCTACTAAAAATACAAAAAATTAGCCAGGCATGGTAGTGGCAGGCTCCTGTAATTCCAGCTACTTGGGAGACTGAGGCAGTAGAATCCCTTGAACCTGGGAGGTGGAGGTTGCAATGAGCCAAATCTTGCCATTGCACTCTATCCTGGGCAACAAGAGCGAGACTCCATCTCAAAAAAAAAAAAAAAAAAAAAAAATTATCTGGGTATGGTGGCACATGCCTGTAATCCCAGCTACTTGGGAGGCTGAAGCAGGAGAATCACTTGAACTGGGAAGGTGGAGGTGTCAGTGAGCTGAGATCACGCCATTGCACTCCGGCCTGGGCAGCGGAGCAATACTTCTTCTCAAAACAAAGAATATATATATATATATATATATATATCTACATACATATATATATATATACACACATACATAATATTTTTTATTTCTTTCAGCATATGTGAGTAATGTGTTTGTATAGCTGATATCAAGATATTGTTCATCAGAAATATATAAGAAGATCCTAGAAATATCATAACATCCATTTTTTAATGAATTTACTGACTTTGTTAGGTATATTAGATTTTATGTGCTTTGCTTTTCATTAGGATGAGTCTTATGAAATTGCTGATATTTGATTGTAATTTCCTATAGCTCAACCTAGTATGTATCATATACATATCAAAGTTGCAAACATTCCTAGGAACAAATTGAGCCAAAAACACTGAATTCATATTAAATGAGATATAATTTTTATATAAGGGCATAAACACTTAATAAATGGATAAACTTACTATAATTTTGTAGGGAAGATTTTTTTCTCATTTTTGTAGGGAAGATTTAATATAGAAATATCAATTCTTTTTAAATTAAAATATAAATATATTACAATTTTCATCATATTCCCATTTTTCTGGTTTTTGAGAGAGATAAAGTAAAATCATTTTAATATTCATATAAAAACAAATCCCTGATAATTACCATCAGTCAACTTAGAGTTATCAAGAAACTAGTAATACTGAGATTACCCAGCATTAAAATTTACTATAAATGTCACAGTAAAAGTGACATACAAATAGATAAAATTGTTAAATGAAGTAAATAGATTCAGAAATAGATCCAAGTAAAGTCATGAGTGATGGATATATTCTGAGAAAAATATCATAAATGATATTGTGTGAACAACATAGAGTGTATTTACACAAACCTAGGTGGTATATTTTATTGCAATACACAGTCACTCCTAGGCTACAAACCTATATACAACATGATATTGTACCGAATACTGCAGGCAATTGTAACACAGTGGTATTTGTATATTGTCTAAACAAACAGAAGGTTATGCTTTGGCTACTACATCACTAGTCAATAGGAACTTTGCAGCTCCATTATAATCTCATGGCACTACCATATACGTGGTCTGTCATTAATGAAAACGTCACTATGCAGCACATGACTATATATGGGAACTTAATGTATGATAAAGAAAAACAGTGTGATCTAGGGATTTGGAGAAATGTGGTCTTGAGCCATAATATCTGGCTTCCAATCAAATCTTTGTTACATTTGAATTTTATAATGTCTGAGGCCACCTTTATAATTTTGCCATCCGTGTTTTCTCATTGTAAAATGTGAGTACTTACCTCACAGAGTTGTCATGACTTTTGAATGAATGAATATTGAGAACACCACCTGGTCCAGAGTACTATATAAGTGTAACTTTAATTCATTTTAAAAAAGGATATTTTATAAATGGTGCTGGTATATTGACTAAAAGAAAATAAATTTCCACCTCAGACAACATGCAGAAATATAAATCTCAGTGCATTCAAGATTGAAACTATAAGACCATTTGAAATTATGGTGTACGAAATCAATAATAAGCAAGAAGGAAATCCAAAACACAAAAGAATAATTTACCATATTTTGAGTATATAAACAATTATTATTTCGGCATAGCAGAATATACCATTAATAAGTGAAAGACAACAATGTATTTGGAAAAAATATGTTCAACACCTGACAATTAATTAGTATCTCTGCTATTGAAAGAACTCTTAGGTTAATGTGAAAACCCAATAGAAAAATGAAAAGGCAATTTACAGAAAAGGAAATGGAAATGTTCAATACAGATATAAAAAACATGTTTAACCTCACCAGTCTTCAGGGAAATTGGAATCAACACGATTGTACTGTTAAATCAGATAGACAAAAGTGTATGTTTGTGTATAATACACATATCAGAAATGCAAAATGTATGTGTGTTTATTTATAAATCTAAAGTGCTGGCAAAGATACAGGCAATAAATATGCTTGAATATACAAGAATGTATGTGTGATAAAAGTTGGAAAGTAATTTCACCCTTAACAGGAGAGTGACTAAATAAATTCTGATATTGCAGAATAGTATGCGATGAAGCTATTTAAAATGCTGAGTTAGATCTGCATAAACTGGCCTAGAATAGTATCATACAATATGAAGAAAATTAAGTTGCTAAGAAACATTTGGCCCTATCTTTAATAGTCAAAAAACATTGTTCATCTATTATTATAGTGATGACAAAGAATATGAAAATTACTACATTTTCATTCTTATATCTCTACATTGTTTTTAAAAAGTAACAGGATACAAAAGAGAATGGAAAAAAAATACTTACTTCAGTTGTGGTATATGCAGTGTTTTAAGGAAGATAAAGTGGTAATTTCCCAAGGGAAGACTGGTTGTTTTTGACATTGCATGTGCATTTAAGCTACCTGGCTTCTTGATTTCCTACTCTTTTGATGCTTTACTGAGGAATTTCAAGAAGGCTCACTGGGAAGGGGCTTCAGGCCTAGAGGAAGCACTTATTGACTGGCAAAGGGAGTGGCAGTTGCTTCATATTTTAAAGTAATGCCAAATTAAATGATAATTTATGAAATAATATGTGTAATCTATGTATAGTTTTATTTATCCTCTAGAGTTAATACATGAAAAATACTCAAACCTAGCTTTATATCAAAATTACCTATGTAGATTCTTAATTAATAGACCTAGGATGAGATTTTGCATCTATATTTGAAAAGTCGGATAAATATTTCATAAAGCCTCTTGAAATGTTTTGGAAACACTCTTTACTATATGGTAAAAGCACATTAGTTGATAATAAATTGATAATTGTGTACTATGTGACACTGTCTCTTTTTTTCAAGTGTTAATTCATCAAGACTTTACCATGAAACGACATACATACTTTGTTATTTGAAAAATACTAAATTTGTACAAAAGTTGAAGGATAGGTATTAGTTTCAGCATTGAGAATAGTTGGAGTTTACTGATTAAAACAACTTAAATCTATGAAGGGCTTTTATACGAAGGATGATTTTTTTTTTTTTTAGATGTAATTAGTGAATGTAAAGGCCTGGGACAATTATTATATACTACTGTAGACTTTATAAACACTATACACTTAGGGCAAACTGAATTTACAAAAAAAAAAAATTTCTCAATAATAAATTAATACTTTTGACTATTACTAAATACAGTTAGAGATTCTCTTAGAGATCTTTTTATGCAGATTACATTAGCGGTTTTTGGGTCGTTTAGCAATATTCTTGCCAAAAATTATGGATATGATTAAGTGCTTCCTACCCATACTCATTCCATTGCAAACTTCTGAGTTTGCTCATGTGCTGTAGTGTAGACAGTCTATTATTCACACCAGTGATGGGAATCGGATATCACCTAGGGCAAGTTAACAATAACACTGAAAGCAGCACACCTCTAATGTTTTCAGGTAAGTATTATAATACGGTATTTGGTAAATACCAGGTTATGTGATCTCCCAAAATTCCTTTTGAATGGGTGATTTTATATGAAGATATTTTCAAGTTTATGAAAAGCCTAGGACTTTCAGATTTTCAGGTTGAAGAAAGTGCTACACATCAGGGGAAAGAGTTAATGAAATAGTCACTCTGTAACCTTCCTTATTTTATGTTCCATATATGGCTAAGGCATTGGTGAAATGCATAGATACTGTGTCTTGTATTGGCTCTTATTAGGTAGATTTGCAAGACTCTCTGGATCACTTAGGCAAAGGTGGTTTCTCTGTTTCATCAAAGTTTTTCCTGCAGCCATAGCTGCAGTAATTCTTACTAGGTAGATTTGCAAGACTTTCTGGACCACTTATTAGGCAAAGGTGGTTTCTCTGTTTCATCAAAGTTTTTCCTGCAGCCATAGCTGCAGTAATTCTTGCATACAGCATGTTCTCAACATTATGTTCTCAGAACATTTTGCATGCCTTTATATAACCAAACCACTTAATGTCTCCTTATTCCACAATGTGTACTTGTCTACTTGCTTTGTGTATAGAGTTTACCAGTTTTTATTTTTCAAGCAAAGCCATATAAAATTGAAAATACCTAAAACAGTAAAATTAGATACCTTTTTTTTTAATTTTTATTATTTTTTTAACGAATGCTTAGGTATGTGAATGTCTTCATATTATTCTCCCAGAGAAAATTAGTTTTGCCAAATTGGGGAGTTTGATACCTTCTCACTTTGGAATAAAAATAAAAATACTGTTTCTCCTTGTTTCGACCTCAGAATTGCCCTTTTTGGTTATTTTTTCTATTTTTTATCATTGAATTAAGAATGTTTCAGGAGACAATAAGTTGATCATTTTCATTTCTTCTGAACCTAATACCTTATAATTCATTTTATTGGTATTTGATTTAGCTCATATTTCTTATTCAGTTTCTCTTTAACAATATTTTTGAAAAAGAAAACTTTTCTTTTTATTACCTGTATTCAAATTGCTTTTAGCCAAGTAACAGAAGGTTAAAAATTAGTGTATTTCTATGTTTGATTTATTAAATACTATAAATTAGCTATTTCACACATACATATATAAAGAATGCAGTTTTGTGACTAGTAGTCCAGTTTGTTAAATTGCAGATGTGCTTCAGTAACCTTTTCTATGTTAATCAATGGTTATATGGTTATTTATGTCAAGTATTAAATAATTTATAACGTTTTCACTTTTTTTTTTTTTTTTTTTTTGAGATTGAGTTTCACTCTTGTTACCCAGGCTGGAGTGCAATGGCGCGATCTCAGCTCACCGCAGCCTCCGCCTCCTGGGTTCAGGCAATTCTCCTGGCTCAGCCTCCTGAGTAGCTGGGATTACAGGCACGTGCCATCATGCCCAGCCAATTTTTTTGTATTTTTAGTAGAGACGGGGTTTCACCATGTTGACCAGGATGGTCTCGATCTCTTGACCTCATGATCCGCCCACCTCGGCCTCCCAAAGTGCTGGGATTACAGGCGTGAGCCACCGCGCCTGGCCTACAGGCATGTTTTAAAAGAAATATTGCCTTTAGGAAAACTGCCGGTGAATTAAAATAATAGGAAATATATAATTCACCTAATTAGTAAATATAAAATACCTATTAGCGACTATAAGTAATAAATCATGTCAACAATATGGCATATTAGACTTTTCAACTGATAATATTTAATTTTAATGGTAAAAATAACTTAATCAAAAAGTATAAAGGTACAATAAAAATCCAAATTGTGAAAGTTTTTCTTATAACTTAATTACCTAGTTACATAAGTTTATAAATGGGGATGTATTTTCAAAAATAGTTGAGACATTTACTTCTAATGTTATCTTATGTATTAGTTTGGTTAATCCATAAACAACTCAAAAATTTAAAAAGCCCTTTATTCCTAGATTAACTTTATTTTCTAACATAGTGCATTTTATAAGCAAGCATTCAGGTAAAATGCACAATTTTCACTTAAAACTATGATTTTGAATTTTCTTACTTAAAAATTTTAAAATATTTTCTAGACGTTCTTTTCTGTCATTTATCAACTCACTATTTTACAGGCATGCCTATTTTACAGTCATTTGCTTAATGATGGACTTATATTCTGAGAAATGCAGCATTAGCTGTTTTTGTCATTGTACAGACAGTACGTAATGTACTTACACTAACCTGGAAGGTATAGCCTAATAACACACCTAGGCTCTTCGTATAACCTATTGCTTCTAGGTTACAAATATGTACAGCATGTTACTTTACAGAATACTTTAGACAGTTTGTTAATTATTTGTATATCTAAACATATCAAAACAAAAAGGTACATTAAAAATACAAAATAAAATATAAAAAATGATAGCCCTGTATGAAGAACTTACCATGAACAGAATTCACGGAGCTAGAAATTGCTCTGGATGAGTCAGTGAGTGAGTAGTGAGTGAATGTGAAGGCCTGAGATATTACCATACATACTGTAGACTTTATAAACACTGTACGCTTAGGACATACTAACTGTATAAAAATAAATTTTCTTTAATAATTAAACTTAAGTTACTATAACTTTTTTGCTTTATATATTTGTTAATGTTTTTACTTTTTGACTCCTTTAACTTTTAAACACTTAGCTTAAAACACAAATATATTGTCCAAAAATACTTTCTTTCTTTTTCCTTATTCTGTAAACAGTATTCTTTTTCCTTTCAGCGTTTATTTTAGGTTTGGGGGTACCTGTACAGCTGTCTTACATGGGTAATTTGCATGTCTTTGAGGTTTGGTGTATGAATGATCCCAGAGAGTGAGCATAGTGCCTGAGAGGAAGTTCTCAACCCACTTCCCCTTCCCAACCTCTCACTTTGGGAGTCACCAGTGTCTTTTGTTACCATCTTTATGTCCATGTTTACTCAATGTTTAGTTCCCTCTTATAAGTAAGAACAAGCAGTAGTTAGATTTCTGTGTCTGCATTAATTTGGCCTCCAGCTACATCTTTGTTGCTGCAAAGAACATAATTTTCTTCCTTTTTATGACTGTATAGTATTCCATAGTGTATATATACCACATTTTACTTATCCAGTCTACCATTGATGGGCATCTAGGTTGACCCCATGTCTTTACTATTTTGAACAGTGTTGTGATGAACATACTAGTATATATGTCTTATTTGTAAAGTGATTCATTTTCCTTTGGATATATACCCAGTAATGAGATTGCTGGGTCAAATGGTAGTTCCGTTTTAAGTTCTTTGAGAAATCTCCACACTGCTTTGCACACTGGCTAAACTAATTTACATTCCCACCAGTAATATATAAATGTTCTCTTTTCTCTGCAACCTCTCCAACATCTGTTACTTTCTGACTTTTTAATAATCATTCTAACTGGTGTCAGATGATATCTCATTGTGAATTTGATTTACATTTCTCTAACAATTAGTGATGTTGAGCATTTTTTCATATATATGTTGGCCACATGTATGTCTTCTTTTGAGATTTGTCTGTTCAAGTCCTTTGCCAGTTTTTAATGGGGTTGTTTGTTGCTGTTTTTATTTAATTTCATTTTGTCTTACTTTTTAAAATTTTTAATTAAAAATTAACACATAAGCTGAGACACATGTTAGCTTAGTCCTATGCAGGGATGGTATCAGTGCCATTGTCTTCCACCTCCACTTCTTGTCTCACTGAAAAATCTTTGGGGCAGTAATACACAAGGACCTGTTCTCTCCTATGATGACAATGTGTTCTTCTGGATTACTTCCTGAAGGACCTGCCTGAGGCTGTGTTATAGTTAACTTTTCTTTTTAAATAAGTAAATGGAATACAGTCTAGAATAATTATAAGAAGTATAGTGTAGTAACTATATCAGCCAGTAACAGTCATTTATCATCCTCAGGTATTATGTACTGTACATAATTGTATGTGCAATACTTTGTGTACAACTAGCCGAGGAGTAGGTTTGTTTACACCACCAGCGTCACCACAAACATATGAGTAATGCCTTGTGATAAGACATTAACAAGGACTACAATGTCACTAGGTGATAGAAATTTTTCAGCTCCATTATAATCCTATAAGATCACCATTGTATACATGTCTGTTGTTGACCCAAACTCTGTTATTTGGTGCATGACTGTATATACATTTACGTATTTTTTTTTATTTTTATTATATACCACTGGACTGTAAACCCTATGAAAGTAGAGCTCTTATCCTTTTTATTTACCCCTATATTCACAACATTTGGAATTATATCTGGCATGTAGTAGCCATTCAATAAATAATTGTGCAATAAATTCTAGAAATGTGCTAAAATTATTTTTTAATTGTTCTACTTTGAAGGATTCATTTATTCTGCAGCCCAGTTTTGGACAATTGTTCCATTTCTTTTTGTTAACACTGCTTTTAAAAAATAAGACAAAGTGTATACGGTAAAAGAAAATAGCTCATCTGAAATACAATCTCTATTGCTCCTTTTCTGTTCTACCTGAATATAATTATATACTTTTACATTATTTAACCCAAACTACATATATAGATATTCAACCTTGCATTGGTATTTTCTGTATCTTTATAATTTCATATAGTGTCTTCATACTGTCTTTTCTATATAACATTCTGTTTTGACTTTTAAACACTTAGCTTAAAACAATAATACATTATACAATGTACTAGTGTTCATTGTACAATGTACTAATATACATTATACAATGTTCTCTGTTTTGGAAATTTTCCCAGAATTGCAGAAGGAGAGAAACAAAGTGAAAGATTATACTCATTTCATAACTTGATGAATACTACAATATGATTTGCAAAACACAATATATACTGACAGCCACCAACATTTTAAAAAGAAAGAGTTTAATAGTTTAACCCCTCCCTGATTTATATTTGGTTTATTTTTTACTTAATGATCAATTTTGCTGCTCTACCTTGAATATCTTTGATTATTTTAGAAATAAAATATTTCCCTACTTGATTATTTAATTTACAGTTTGTTTCACTTTACTTCCCCCTAAGTAATTTCACCTGTTCCTTTGACTTTAAATACAACTTATGTGTTAACTTCCAAGTTTCCCCTGACCTCCAGACCCGTAGTCAACACTTAGGTGGCATCTTCACTTGGATGTCTGATAGGGATTTTAAGCTTAAAATGGCCAAAATAGAATTTCTTCTATCCTCATCTTTCACCCCTTTTCCACCATCTACTTCAATGGACATAACCCTATTTTCATTTTCGTAGCTATTTTTTATTTTTAATTTGAATGTTTAATTTACAACATTAAATTGAAAACAGTTTTCATCTCAAATATTGGAATACATTGAATACATTTTTACTGATTAAGAATACATTTTTTGCTTATTAAGAACTCTGAACATATGTTTTATTATATGTGCCCTGAAAGAGCTGGGCTAAAAAGAAGTGATTTAAAATCTCAAAGAGCTTTTTTGATAACTTGACACATGATGATAAAGACTCATCGGTCTTTCATCACTATAAACGCAATATAGTAAAATCTGGTTTAGTAACCATTAAGAAGACAATACCCCGAAGTATTTTCATTTTTAAATAATGGTCTTCCCTGCAATCATTTTAGTATCATTATTATTATTATTATTATTATTGTTATTATTATTTTGAGATGGAGTCTCACTCTGTCACCAAGCTGGAGTGCAATGGCATGATCTTGGCTCACTGCAACTCTGACCTCCAGGTTCAAGCAATTCTCCCGCCTCAGTCTCATGAGTAGCTGGGATTACAGGCACACACCACCATGCCCTGCTAATTTTTGTATTTTTAAAAGAGACGAGGTTTCACCATGTTGCCCAGAATGGTCTCAATCTCCTGACCTAGTGATCTGCCTGCTTAGGCCTCTCAAAGTGCTGGGATTACAGAATAGTTTATTATTATTTTATGGCCTTCATAGTTTTTTCATGGCTATTTAACTTCTAGTCGTTTTCTTTTTTGAAGTAATTATGTCTAGAGTGCTCATCATCTCTACATAACAGGAATAGTTTGAAGTCCTTCTCTTCTGTTTGTCCTTCACCTGAAAAGCATAGATTTTTTTTCTATTTTTCTTATTCCTAAGTTATATCCCTGTTTGGGATATAGTGTGGTGTATCTTTATATTTTGAATAATGCTTCAGGGGCAAAGTGAAAGAATGTGTTAAATGGAAAAATAAGTAAGGTAAACTTTTGTCTTTAGAAAATTGAGTAATTCAGTGGGGAGTTGAAAGAGAGGTTCATTGAAGAGTTTTGAACAGAATTTTCTCACAATGCTAAAATAAAGACTCCTTATCCTCAGTCTTACTAAGTTACCTGATTTTATAGATGATGAAACTAAAGTGATTTAAGAAAGTTCACATACCAGAGCCAGGGTGGGACCTCATATCTATTAACAACCAATTCAATATTTTTATTGTACTACATTATGCTTTAGAAAGGATAAAGTAGTAGGACTGAACAATAGCACATAATAGGACATATAGATCTAGGGAGCAGGACAACTCACAGATAGCTCCCAGGTTTAAAATCTGAGTTGGCAGTGAGTGGAGGATAAAAATGCTTGAGACAAGGCTGCATGGTATTTTATGAGATATTAGACTTTGCTCTGAAAACTGTTCTGCCTTTGATTTGGTTACCAAAAGTAGATTATACAGACTAGTGGAGAGTTAAAAAAACAAAAAACAAAAAAAAAACAAACTGCTTTTTAAATTCCTTTGGATACTTGTATTCATGTAAATCTGTTGTACATATTTTATCAAATCACTGCATTCACACAGGCAGTTATTTATCTAAGTCTATAATGAAAAAAATACATAACATTTTTTCAATTAGTTACGTACTACAATTCAAGGTAGAGTCCCCAAAATGGCACGTATATCTCCATTGGATGCTACTAAGTGGAGCCTCAGTAGTCTAAATTGTAATACATTGGGAAAATAAAAGGCATTTATCTGGTTAGATTATGTAGTGCATATCATGTTAAAAAGTGAATTAATCTACTTGTCTTTTCTTACCAGGACTATGATATCTTGACTATTAGGTTTAAGAGATAAACTGAAATGTCAGTATTTTGATAGGCAAATAATGCATGATTTAACAAGAAGGTAAAATATTTCAAAGATACTTTTTGGTCGGTTACAAATTATAGATACCCCCTAAATTTTAGAAATTATTGTAATTCAACTCAAATTCCTTTAAGCAAAAAAGGGAGTTGTATTTCCTCTGTGCTGGCTCTAGACATGGTTAGATTCAGATGCCAAAATACTGTTAAAGTTTTTCTCTTTTCATTTCTGAAGTCTCATTTTTATCTAAATTAACTTTATTTTCAGGCTGATTATTCTTCTTCTCATAATAGTGGTGAGGTAGCCACTAACAATGCCAGACTGGTGTTCTACTAGATTAGGAACATAAATATCTCTTTACCAGTAAGTTCACCAAATTCTCAGACTCTTGTTTGGCCATCCCGTGTCATATGCTCAACCCCAAACCAGTAAAGTTTATGGGTGTGAATATAGCAAGCAATAGGTCAGATCTGGGCATGTTTTCACTTCTAAAGCAAACTTATCCAACCTGTGCCCCAAGATGGCTTTGATGTGACCTAACACAAATTCATAAACTTTCTTAAAACTTCTATGATTTTTTTGGCATTTTTTTAAGGTCCTCAGCTATCCATGCTTAGTGTTAGTGTATTTTATGTGTGGCTCAAGGCAATTCTTCCAATGTGGCCCAGGGAAGCCAAAAAATTGGACATCTGTGTTCTAGAGGTTTGGAGGATTATCAGCCTTACCTGAGGCACGTAAACTAAGAATGAGAAAGGGTGTTTGCCAAAGGAAAACTGGGGCTCTGTTGCCAAAAGAAGAATGACTGGATACCAATTGAATGACTGAGTGAGTAAAATAACAGGTATCCACTATTGATAGGAAATGCTTTATAAATGTAATGTCATATATATGTAGTAAATATGGCAGTCCTAAAAAATTCATACTATTAATTGGAAGCTCTCACATTATAATGGAACTCGTTTTGCATTTGTTTTAAGATACGGTTTTATTAGCTTATGATTTTTCTGGCATGATGATGAAGAAATACGATGCCTATAGATGTTTTCATTCCTTTATAGCCATAAAACTACAATCAGTTGAAGTTCTTATTTGCAGAAAGAGTAAATTGATCTTAATGTCTGTTTTTAGTTAGAAACATGTCAATATTAAAACCTATTTATGTGGTATTCTTAAAACTCATAGGGTTCTTATAGAAGTTCTTTTGTAATTGCAAATAGAGAAATTTTAATTTTATTAATTTGTTTCTGAAAAACAGATGATGCTAATGTAATTAGTGTAATTATATTGTTAATCTTAGCTCATATTTATTTGATATAACAAATAAGTTGTAAGCCTAGAATAAGGAAGATTTAAGTAAAAATTATTTTACTTTGTAAGAAATATTATTAAGCTGGATGCAGTGGCTTACACCTGTAATCCCAGCTGCTCAGGAGGCTGAACCAGGTGGATCACTTGAGCCCAGGAGTTGAAGGCTATGGTGAACTGTGGTTCTGCTACTGTGTTTCAACCTAAGTGGCAAAGGGAGAACCCCCTCAAATAAATAAATATAATTATTTAAGCAGTTCATCACTGCTAAAATGAGTTTAGATTTGAAACAGTAACTGTCCAACACAGAAATAACAGTGATCAAATTTATGGAAATATTTGGTTGTGAAAAAATAGTGTACTGATATTACACATGTGAAAGACCATTAGGGAAATATCTTCATCTCTCAAGGATTTTCTCACCTATCCCTTCTTTGCCCAGCTAAACTTTGTGTCTCCTTTATAGCCTTTATATACTTTGCTAGCACTCTTAAGACTCCTGCACTGATAGACACTCATTTTCTACAACTATCTATAAGCTCTTTAAAGGCATGAACAATGTCATATCCTTTATCTCCAGGGCTTGGGCCATTCAGTAAGCATTTATAAAGGATTAGGTGGATGCCAGCAAATATAATCATAACTCTGAAGGGAAATCTGATTTGTAGCTGTCAAGAACATATCTGATTTAGTTTTATACATGTTATAGCAAATAATGTGTATGCCATTTAATACTAGTTTTTTTATCCCAATTCTTTAGAAATAAGAATATGTGTATTTATGTCAGCCAGCACATTAACAGACTTCAGTAATGAAAATGAATTTTTATATACTATTAGAATTTACTGTTTATCATTTCAGTTGGAATGTAAATACTATCGATGTATAGACATTTGCTTTGGTAAATGCCTATAAGAAGTAAGAGAAAATCTGTCTTACATAATTATTTTTTCTTCTCGTCTGGTTTTTCCCACCAGTATTCAGTTGTCCACCATCTCGAAGCTTCCATGCTTTTCTGTCTCACTTTTTCTTAACTCTGGCCTGACAAAATGTAAATATAACACTACTTTTCTTGTAATATTATTTAAATGAATTTCATTTTTCTTTTTTCTCAACTTCTTTTCAGAGAGTCTGCTCCTATCTCTGCCCATATTAGACTAATATTGTGTGCAAATAGATATGGATATATTTTTTAATTATTCAGAAAAAAGTGTAAGGCAAAGAAGATTCTCACATTCTTTCATCAAAAATAAAAATTGGATGATAAATGCCTTGTGTAAGCTATTAAGTATTTACATTTATTTAAATTTTGAATTTATTTTTTTTATATTTATGTTTCCATTATTTTTTTAAATTTGGCAGTCTTATATAGAATAACCTATTATTGTCTGAAGTTAGAAAATGCTGTAAATTATAAATACTAATATGCAAACATTGAGTCTGCTCTTAAGTCATAACACATCTTTAGTTATTTAATCTTGCCAACAAAATTTGGGGCCACATTGATATTTGATTAACCACGGATTGTGGTTGACAGATTTTTTTATGTAAGATTCTTTGAAATGGTTAAATACTAAAATTCAGAAGATAGTATTAACTACATAAAAATGCCTTAATAAAAAGGTAGACATTGTCATATAACTCTTTAATTTTCAAAAATATGGATATTTTTGGAAGATGTTTACTGTCATAAAAAGTTAACCTATTTCTGAATTATATATTATTGCAAAACTTTTTAGTATTGGTCGGGTGCAGCAGCTTACGCTTGTAATCCCAGCATTTTGGGAGACCGAGGCGGGTGGATCACCCAAAGTCAGGAGTTCAAAAACAGCCTGGCCAACATATAGTGAAACCCCATCTCTACTGAAAATACAAAAATTATCTGGGCGTTATGGCACACACCTGTAGTTCCAGCTACTTGGGAAGCTGAGACAGGGGAATGGCTTTAACCTGGAAGGCGGAGGTTGCAGTGAGCCGTGATTGCCCCACTACACTCGAGCCTGGGTGACAGAGCAAGTCTCTGTCTCTCAAAAAAATAAATATATAAAATTTTGAGTATTGAAAAGAAGGAAAAATAATTAAAGGTTTTTTTCCTGATTTTTAAAAAAGACAAGCTCATGTTTAATAATCTAAGTGTAATGCTCACATGTGCAAGTAGTTTTGCATAATTGTTTTAACAAAAAGGTATGTGAAAAAACATATATAGTGTGAGACTAATGTGCCATATAGTAAAAATTAATGTCTTCACACATTTCATAGAGTGAGTGTTATAAAATTATTCATTAAATTTCATTACCTTTTAGATTATCAGCCTATACTTAACATTTTCTGTGCTGTTCTGCTTCTGGGTGGTTATCATGCAGGAAACCATTACATTGAACAAAACAGAGTAATTAATTATAATTTAAAATATTATAAGACTAGCCTTTTGAAAGTCTTGATCGATTAATAACATTTTTCTTCATTAAAAAATATGTTAAAGCACTGCAGTTTGCCAGTACATAATGTTTTCAATAATATTTTGTTACAAAAAGTTACCATTTTTGAAAAGAATTGCTTATTCATAAAATACAATCATTTAATATTCAGATACTTAAATCCTTAAAAATGCATTTTCTCAGTATTTCATGTGCACAGGATAAAAATGAAGATTATTGTAATTCATTTTTATAATTGGTATAGGATATGATCATGATTTAACTTTCTAATTGTAACACATTAACTTTTCAGACAAATAATTATCTACAGAAAGGAAGTCTGTGAACAAAATTAACAATTATAAAAATACTTCAGTTTATTTCTTGAAACCGAATGCACTTAATCAGGGAATAAGAAGGATATATTTGACATTCCTAAGAAAACTTAAGACTATTTCTTGAAATTTCTAAGTTCTTGAAAACTTAGACTATTTGCCATAAAATGAAATCATTATAAAAACAAATTGTAATGAAACAAAATTAAAATTAGTTCATGACTGAAAATTGTATGGAAATAAAATGTGTGTGTGTGTGTGTGTGTGTGTGTATGTCTGTATGCATATAATATATATAAATATATTTATGAGGTGACTTGGTTTAGAATTTGCATTTATACTTTCTCTGCCTGCTACCTTCCAGAACAAAATTGCCTAAAATCCATGGCTGTATTTCTTTAAAATATTCTTATCCAAATCTGTGTTTTAAAGATAGCATTAGAGATACTTGCTAAAAATTAGCTAATGGAATTCTTCATAGAATTTCTCAAATGTCCTGCTCAAATTTTAGCAC